>NC_138062.1:58026954-58712650 GCF_964194185.1 Rhinolophus hipposideros | reverse complement strand
AGTCTGTTCAAGGAAGAGTGTAAAGAAATAATACACAGACACGCGCGGGCATCAAGAATGCTGAAATGAATTTACAAATAAATGCAAAAGTGGTCAATAGCCATAGGGCGAGCGCCCACTTGCCGGGCTTCTTGGAGCGATTGTCGCCGGGGGTTGGAGGGTCATCGGGAGCGGAGGGGTCCGCGGAGTCCTAGGGATGGGCGGGGAATATTTAAAAAATCGCCAGAGGGCAATAATCTGTGGTCTCCACAAGACAAAATTCATTTGCGTTTCTATAGACAAAGTCCTTTGCAGTACCACCAGTTTCCAATCACTTACAGGGCTGTACCATAGTTCAGAGGTGATGAGCAGCACAGGTGACTTGGGAGGGTGCGCCAGAGCCTGGCATTGACCTGATGCTCAATAAATGTGCCTTGAGCGAATGCTTGGGAGTTATTGAATGTTCTTGAGCTAAAGCCACAGCTCACTCCTTATACTTTCATTGACGGGACTATTTATTGAATGTCTGCTCTCCCTGCTGGTCTGTAAATTCTACCACAGCTAGTATCCCCAATACCTAGAGCAGTGCCTGGTATGTAGTAGGCACTCAATAAATGAATAAATAGCTCGTGGGCAGCAAGAATAGAAAGGCCAGTGCTGTATATTCTAGAAGGACAGGTTCCGGGTATGGCAGGCTCAGCCACAAAGCAGACAGCGATTGTCAATGTGAGGGTCATGAGGGACCCCCATGGGAGTAGTTGGGGGGCTGGCCTGGGGCACAGGTTCGGAGGCCAGACTGAAAACAGGGACTGTAAGGAAGGCGTCAGGGGCCTGGGGGCAGGGCTCCTGCTGCTGCACAGGACAGAACCTTGATATAGACAGTTTCAGGGGGAGGGGTCCTCCTCCAGCCTAGAGACACCATATACACTTTTGTTTTTTCCCCACTGGGGTTTGTCTCCCTGCTCCTGGCCCAGAGGAAGCACAGGAGCACCCAGGCAAACCTTCCTGCGTGCCTGCTACGTGCCGGTCTCATAAACTTGTGAAACTTCTTAAGGCCACTCCTCAAAATAGTAACTGGGTCCCCATTACACAGATGGGGAAACTGAGATGAGATGGAATTCATGCCAGGCTCAGCACCCCCCCACTCCCACCCCCCCCACACAGAGATTCTTTCTAGAGAGCCAGCTTCCTCCCACCTGGGTGGGAACACCCTCTCTGGGCCCCCCCTCCAGCTGCATTCCACACTCCAAGCTTCTAGAAGGCTCTAACGCCCCTCACTTTCCCTTTCCGTCTATATCAAAGTGCTGTCACTAAATTGCTCCAGGATCCCACGTTGCCAACCCCTGGGACATTCCTCAGTCCTCACGTGCTGTTGGGGAGCCTGCCACAGCCAGAATATGCCCTTTCTCAACCCCCAGCGCCCTTCTTCTCTTCTACACCCTTTCCTCAAACCCATGACCCAGTCCAGTTATGAGGAAAGCATCAGACAAACCCAAGTGGGAGCATTCTACAGTACCCCCGACTGGTCTCCAGAAGGTGAAGTTCATGGAACAGGGGAGTAGAACCTAAGCAGACATGCTATGCTGTCTAAACGCACTGGGGGATCCTGGACGGGGTCCGGGGTCAAAAAAGGGACATTAGTAGAATCCGATTACAACCTGGAGTTTACTTAATGGTGATGTAGCAATGTTGGTTTCTTAGTTTTGACAAATATACCAAAGTCATGTACAATGTTAATATTAGGGAAAACCAGGTGAGGAGCTTATGGGGACTCTCCGAATTATGTCTACAACTTTTCTGTAAATTTTAAATGATTCCAAAATAAAACGTTAGTTTTTTTTAAAGGGACAACATCTTGCATGGCCTCCAGTTTTCGCCTCCCTGGTCCCCCACTTCTCATCCTCACCCCTCTCACTCTGTCCTCCCCCCCAGCAGCCAACAGAGGGCGCCTGTGAACGCCTGAATGAGTTCCTACCTTGGCGCCCCACAATCTGTCTTCCCCGAAGCAGCCACCAGAGGGTATCTGTGGTCGCCTGAATCAGGTCCCTCCTCTGCCTGCAGCCCTCGAGGACTCCCATCTTCCTCAGGGTAAAAGCCCAAGTCCTCCTCGCGGTCTGCACATCCCTGTAGGACCCGCCCCCGTCCCCTCCCTGCCATCCCTGCCCTCACCTCCAACCTCTCTCCTCCTCGCTCACTCTGCTCCAGCCACACGGGCCTCCTCTCTTTTCCTCCAACACGCTAATCACAGTCCTGCGCAAGGGCCTTTGCAAGTGCTGTTCACGACACCTAGAACACTTTCTCATAGACCTCCCCTTGGCTCCTCCCTCACCTCCTTCAAGTCTAATTGTTTCTCTGCCTCTCACCTAGGTCACTCCTAGTAAACTCAGTTTTCATCTCGAGTGCCACCTCCTCAGAGAAGCCCTTCCTGAGCCCCCAGCCCAGGTCATGTCTCACTGTCGCTTTTCTCAGAAGTCCACCGTGTTTCCCTGAAAATAAGACCTAGCCAGACAATCAGCTCTAATGCATCTTTTGGAGCAAAAAATAATATGAGACATGATCTTATTTTACTGTAAGACCGAGTCTTTAATACAATATACTATACTATACTATAATAAATATAATATAAATAATATATAAGACCCGGTCTTATATTAATTTTTGCTCCAAAAGACGCCTTAGAGCTGATTGTCTGGCTAGGTCTTATTTTCAGGAAAACACGGTAGGTTGTACTTTTAAACTTGTTTTGTTTTGATTCCATCATTGTCTGTCTTCCCCTGAGGATTCTGGGCTTCCTTTAGTGCAGGGACCGCCTCTCTCGTCAATCCTCTGTGTACATAGTGGGCACCCAACAGATGCTGGTGATTGAGCCAGAGTCCAGACAGGCTGCAGAGCTGCTTCAGGACATTCTTGGGTTCCGGTTCAACCTGTTAGGCCACAGATGACCTCAGCCTCCTTAAGCACAGCAAAGCAACCTTCACCAGGGAGACCCTAACCCTGGGAGTGAAGCCCCCACACTTCCACCCATGCTGGCGCTGACACTCTGGGGGACCTCAGCCCAGTCTCTGACCTCTCTGGGCCTCAGTTTCCCCATAGGCGCTCAGAAGGGGCCAAACAGGTTCATCCTGCAAACTTCCAGGATGTCACCTTCCCCTGCATTCTTCCCCCACCCCCAAGCCACACCCACACTGCCCTCTCCTGGTTGAAGTTGGCACTGCACTTTCAGGTGGGAAGTACGTCCCCATTATTTCTCCTTCATGCACTTAGTGCGTAGTAGGGGCTTGAAACATTTTTGTTGAATGAATGACTGAATGGAAAAATGAAGGCATGCATGAAGTGGAGTGATAAAAAGCAGATTTTTAATTCCTTAAAGTGATCTGGAGGTCAGAGGTCGGGAGAATGGGGGGCGCTCAAGGACAGTGCCCTTCTCCAAAGCCTGGGATTTGAGTACAGGGTCATTTTTTGGGTACTAGAAAGCCATTGAGTGTTTTGAGCAGAGCATAAAAATGTGGAGATCAGAGTGGTGGGTGGCTGGACGGAAGACCATGTGTCCTGGGCAGTTGCCCCCTTTCCAAGAGGGTTTTAGAGTGGGGTTTCTCTACCCCAGTGCTATTGACATTTGAGGTTGGTTCATTCTCTGTGGGGGGCTGTTCTTAACACTATAGGGTGTGAAGCAGCATTCCTGGCCCCCACCCACTCAGTGCCAGAAGCACCTCCAGTTGAAACAACCACAGATGTCCCCAGACATTGTCCAGTGTCCCCTGGAGGCAGAATCCCTCTACAGTGAGAAGTACTGATAGTGGAGGGTGTGGGGTCAAATAGCCAAATCCAGCTCTTTCTGGTCAGGCTTCCACTTGAACCATCTGGCCTCAGTTTTCTCAGCTGCAAACTGGGCGCCTGAATATCATGTGTAACAGTGGCTAGACTGAAGCAAACAATAAATGTGAGTCAGCAGCCTCATTACCAGAGTCAACCTATTCATTCTATAGATAGTGGTATTGAGATCAGGGGGTGTTGAGTGCAGAAATTCAGGATGTTCCCCCAGCTTCAGTCACCTGCAGGCCACCTGTTTACTAAACTTGTGTCCCAATCAGTAAGTTCTCCCACAAACCCCTGTGTGTGTGTGTGTGCCAGTGGGGAACTTACGTTTTTCCTATGATCCATTAAAAGAAACACACAGCTATTTTTAAAATGTTGGAACTTGTTCTACCTAAAATCATTTTGAGTGTCACCTGCAGATAGTTGAACATGACATTGGGAAAGGTTGAGTTGTCCTCTCCAGCCCTGAGGTTCCAAGTAGGTCCTTAGAAGAGGCTCTTGCAAAAATTTATTGCCTTGGTGGCCTTTGGGGACCCTTGAGGGGCCAATTCTGGCTGACTGGGGTCTCCAGATTAGTGTTTTGGGAAGAAGTGAGAAGTCAGCTTTGGGGGCCTCAAAGACTTTGATTATATTGTCTTTTTCATTTGTCAAACTCTTATCCAACCTTCAAAACCCCAGCTGCAATGCCTCGTCTTCCAGGAAGCCTTCCCTGATCTCCCAGTTCCCTCTCTGCCTTCATTCTTCCCACAGCATAGGGTTTCTCTCTGCATAGTCTAGGCTGGATGAGACTGGGAGGGGGTGTCTATGTCCACATCTGCCACTTCAGCTTTGTGGTGAGGTGGAGCACAAAAACAGCTGGGTGTTAGGGAGCTTTTGTTTTCTTTCTCTCTCTCTCTCTCTCTCTCTCTCTCTCTCTCTCTCTCTCTCTCTCTCTCGCAGAAAAGAATGTGGATGGAGCCACTGTCAGCTCCACCCATCCAGGTGACTTCCTCATTCACTCCCAGGTAGAGGGTTTCCTGCCCTGGTGCGTCTTTCCTAGGTCTTACCTTAGGAACCTGGGCTTCTGAGGGTGAGGCAAGGCTGAGTGATGAGAAGGAAGCCTGACCTTTACTCCCAGGAGCCTGAGGAATTTACTCTTGCCCTGCCTTCCTCCGTTGGAGGCCCAGCCCAGTGCTGGGTGTGAAGTCAGAGCCAGGCCCCAGACAGCTGTGCATGTTCTGAAAGTTCATGTTGATGGCCTCCCTGGGCCTCAGTGTCTCCTCTGTGAAATGGGATAAACCCTCCGGACATGGGGTGACTGGAGAACGACCTATGCTCCAGAGGTCTCTGGCTCTCAACTAACTTCTGATCTGTTAGGCCTCCCAACTGAACTTCAAAATGTGCTCGTTTCACGGATAGAATACCTACCGAATCGCAGCTCCGTTCCGAAAGCGGTCTATATTCCTGCCGGGTCTTTCTTGCAGCCTTGCCTGGCCAGTCTCCAGCCTCGGCCGCTGGCTAGTGCTCGGCTAGATGGAAAACCCGTTTTGGAGTTCGCACCCAGGGCCTGGATTTTGTGATGTTGGGGGCGGTGGCGGCCTCTACCGCGTCCAGAAGGCGTGTCGGGGCGAGGGCGGGGCCGATAGGGGACGCGGAGGAGGAAGGCCAGCAGGTGCAGCCCGGAGCGGAGGAGCGGGAGGGAGGAGGACGAAAGCCGGGCGCTCACTCAGCCGCGACCCTCCCAGCCTCCTCCCTCACCCCAGGGTGGGGACCGATTGACTGTTTCCAGGTCCCCCTGAGTAGGGGCGCTGGAGAGCACCGGGGTGGACCATGGCGGTGAGATTCCAGGCGAGTAAACCCGCCGAGGGAGGAAGGGGGAGGGGACCGAGCCGGGGGTGGGGCTGGGACCTGGACCCAGGACCCCTGATCACCCTTTGCCGATGTAACAGATGGGGAAACTGAGGCCCAGAGGAACGCGGCGGCTACCCTGAAGCTGTACTGCGACACGCACCCGCGCCTCTTGGCCCCAAAAGCTGCCTCCTTTACTTGGTTGACTTGGGTTCAAATCCCGGCTTTTCTGTGTAACTTCGGGCCAGTAAGCCAATTCCTCTCCGTACCTCACCAATAAAATGGGTGATCTTCATTTTAAAGAAGGATGGAGGGAAGATTCTAAGAGGAAAATGTGTTTTAAGCGCCTGGCATGTAGTAGGTGCTCAGTAAAATGTTTGCAGCTGGTTTCCAGGGCTATGCGGCCCAGTTAAGTTTGAGCATTAATGGTGAAACTGTTGGCAGTGACTTCATGTGTGGGCTGGGTGGCTTTGGTGAATGCTGCGAGGTTGCTGGAAAGGAAACCACAATTTATTGGGTGCCCACTGTATATAGAGCAGTTAACTTGCGTGACCCAGCAGAGATAGGGTTCGAGAGCCCCTTTTACAGTCGAATAAATTGGCCGGGTCGGGGTGACGGGATCCCAGTGTCTTTATTTGGGGGGACTTCGTCCTCTGAGGTGGAGTTTGAACTGACTCACATGCACTGTAACTGGGTTTCTGGATTTCAGATCCCGCCTGGAGGGGTAAACTGAGGCCGTAGGGTATACGTGACTCGCCCCAGGCCACACCACCCGAGGCTTTTAGGGCCGGGCTGTTCAGGTTCCCACCACCTTCCTCCAGGCTTCAGGAACAGCTGCCAGAATCCCTTCCCCAACTCTCGAGTATGTGTGCTACTAGCCTCCACCCCGCCATTGTTTCCGGAGATAGGGGCGGGTAGGAGGAGACAGGACCACAGCCTGGGAGCCACGTGCCTGGGGCTGTTTGGGTACAACCTGTCCCTCTGGACTCCCCTCCAGTGTTTGCGTCCAGCGTGTGGCAGGGGGCGGGGCCAAGGACCCGGTCCCGCCCCCCTGGAAGCTCACCTTGGCGGGGGCGGGGCTGAGGGGGCTAGGAACTCTGACATACCTGGTTGGGTTCCTGGCAGAACATGCGTTTTATTCCACCATTCATCCATTCCTCAAACTCTCCAGTGCCTGGACTTATGGGGAAAATGCTGGGGTCTAAGGGTCTCCATTTCTGCCCACCAGGAGCCCGCAGACTGGAGGGGTGTAGGGGAGACAGGTTGACTGGGACATCCCAAGTTCCAATAATCAGGGATGTATGTATGGGGGCATTGAGGACTCATTTTCTGGAGGAGGAGACAGTGGCACTGGGGCTGTGAAGGATGAATAGGAGTTTGCCAGGTAGTACAGCATGTGCAAAGGCCTGGAAAGTAGGGCCCAGGTGCTGTGGATGGCCATCACCAGAGTACCCAGAAAGACAGCCCAGGAGGAAAGATCAAACATTCCCAAACTGATGATTGAACAGTATAATTTAAGGTGTTTTGGGATGCTGTGATTAAAACATAATAAATAAAACAGGGAGGAGTGAAAGGGTGTCAGGGAAGATCTGCTAACCAGGAAGGCCCCCTGAGGAGGTCGCATTTGATCTGAGACCCAAGTGGCAGTGACCAATCCTGGGAGTGTGTCCCAGGCATAAGGGATAGACAGGGCAAAGGTTTTGGAGGTGAACTGAGCTGAGGTGGGCTGGGGGGCTGGGTTTGACTCCATGGCCGTGGGGGAGCCCTGAAGGCCTCCAGTATCCTTGAAAGTGAACCTACACAACCTGGGACAGGCCCGGGTCACATGCACCTATTTCTCGGGGGGCTCTTGTTCCCTGGGGGCTGTTTCTTAAAATAAGGCCAAGAAATCAAACTTCTGGGGGGACGTTTAACAACGCGAAGTATAAAATCAAAACTTGGAAAAAGATCAGGGATTCGAAGCAGCAGAGACTCTCTCAGAAGCTTGTCACCATGAGTTCCACAGCCACAGGACATGAATTCTGTCAACAACCACGTGAGCTTAGAGGGGACCTGAGCCTCGGATGAGACCGCAGCCCCAAAAGATCCTTGGTTTTAGCCCGTGAGACCCTGAGCAGAGAATCCAGCTAAGCCATGCCTAAACCTCTGACACTGGGAGATAATAAATGGGTGTTGTTTAAAAAAAAAAAAAAAAAGTAAAAAGATTCTGTTTTGAAAAACAAGTTCAGAGTTAAAAAAAAGAAGGATGCTGTGTCCCAGTGGTTAAGAGCTAGGGTGTGGGACAGGCTGCCCAGGTTACTGCTGTTCTCTGTGACCTCAGGCATGTTACTGAACTCTCGGCCTCCCTTTCCTTCCTTGTCAGGTAGGAAGAATAGTGATACCACTTTCTAAGGTCATTCAGGATGAAATGAATGGTACACTGACGGCACTCCCTGGCAGCCAGCACTGAATGGTGTTGCTCATTAAAACGATGTAGAGAAAGGCCATTATTATGACTTCTCACAACAACTGCCTCTTCATGAGGCTCGAGGCTCACTCTGACTCCATGCCCTATTCCCACACCTCAGCCCTGCGTGATGGAGGCAGGGGTGGGGGTACCCATTTTGCAGATAAGGAAGCTGAGGCTGGGAGAGCCAGCAGCACAGCTAGCAAAGGGCAAACGGGTTTGAGTTTTGGTTGTGAGCACTGACCTGCTCCCGGCTAACTGCAGGGCCAGAGTGAGGCAGTGCCCTGGCCCTGCCCTAGTCTTTGTTTTCCTCTCCTCCACCCCCTTCCCCATCTAGGAGCCTGGAAGACTGATCTCCTGGGAACCTATAAGAAAAGGCACTGGAATGTGCCCATGGAGGGGTCTTGGGCCAACAAGATTATCCCTACTGCTCTTTGCCAATCTGTGGAAACAGGCTGGGGAGAGGAGCCATTTTTACAAGGCCCCAGGGAGCAGGCCAGCCTGGCAGAAGATAAGGGATGTGTGGAAGCTGGCTTCTGGGTGGACTCCATGACCCTCCTTCTCCCAGGGTGTCCTGGTCTGGGGCCTCACACTCCTACATCTGTGTTCTCATCTATAGCATATGCATGAAAATAACAGAATCCATACCCCGCATCCCCACCGTCCCTTAGCTCTGTTGTCTTGGCACGTGATTTTTTTTTTTTAAGATTTTATTGGGGAAGGGGAACAGGACTTTATTGGGGAACAATGTGTACTTCCAGGACTTTTTTCCAAGTCAAGTTGTTGTCCTTTCAATCTTAGTTGTGGAGGGCGCAGCTCAGCTCCAGGTCCAGTTGCTGTTGCTAGTTGCAGGGGGCGCAGCCCACCATCCCTTGCAGGAGTCGAACCGGCAACCTTGTGGTTGAGTGGACGAGCTCCAACCAGCTGAGCCATCCGGGAGCTCAGCGGCAGCTCAGCTCAAGGTGCCATGTTCGATCTTTAGTTGCAGGGGCCACTGCCCACCATCCGTTGCGGGACTCAAGGAATCGAACTGGCAGCCTTGTGGTTGAGAGCCCATGCTCTGACCAACTGAGCCATCCGGGAGGCAGCTCAGCTCAAGGTGCCGTGTTCAATCTGAGTTGCAGGGGTCGGAGCCCACCATCCCTTGCGGGACTCAAGGAGTTGAACCGGTAACCTTGTGGTTGAGAGCCCAGTGGCCCATGTGGGAATCTAACTGGCAGCCTTTGGAGTTAGGAGCATAGAGCTCCAAACGCCTGAGCCACAGGGCCGGCCCCTTGGCATGTGATTTTAACCTCTCTGTGCCTCGGTTTCCCCGACTGTAATATAGGATAAGAGAATGCTCCCTTCAATGAGTGGATTAAATGAGATGGCAAAGTGCCAGGAACAACGGAAGCACTTCATTCATTCATTCATTCATTCATTCATTCATTCCTTCATTCCTTCATTCAATCAATAGTTATTGAATTTCTGCTGTGATCCTGGCATTCAGGACTCCATTGTGAACAAGACAAAAATCTCTGCTCTCTGGAGCTGATATTCTAGAGGGGTAGATGGGACAGTGAACAGATAAAAATAAATCTAGGGACTGTCAAGGAGTCACAAGTTCTATGAAATAGGATAGTGTATCAGGGAAAGGCATAGAAGGTGGTCTTTTGTGGGGCAGGAGGGGTTACAGTTCTAAACAGGGTGGTTGGGAGGCCTCACCAAGGAGGTGACATTTAAGCTGAGACCTCAAGGAGATGAGGGAAGGAGTGAGGTGGACATTTGTAAGAAGAGAGCTCTAGGTGGCGGGAACAGCATGTGCAATGGCCCTAGGACAGGACTGTGCTTGGAGTTGTTGGAAGAACCGCAAGGAGGCCCTTGTGGCTGGAGCAGAGTGAGCTCCCTATGCCTGGCAGGCCTGGTTAGATACCCTTCACCCCCACCAGGAACTAAGCCAGACCTTCCAGAGGGAAAGGAACCAAGACCTCACCTTTACTCTATTCCCAATACAATCTGGTTCACTTAACCTAGGGTTTCTCAGATTTGGTGCTATCAACATTTGAGGCTGGACCATTTCCCATGGGGGGGCCGTCCTGGGCTCTACAGGGGTGTTGAGCAGCATGCTTGGCCTTCATATATTCTATGCCAGGAGTATCCCCAGTTGTGACAACCACTAATGTCTCCAGACATTGCTGAATGTTCTTTGAAGAGAAGAATCATTTCCAGTTGAAAACCCGACTCAAATCCATTTTGCAGATGAAAACATTGAGGTCTCAAGAGTGGCAGCAACTTGCCCACAGACTTAAACCATGAGAGTATCAGAATGGGGTTCCCCGCCACGGGTGGGGACGCCCAAATTCTCCGATAGATGTGCCGTGATCTCACACCCATCTTTCCTGTTCCCCTCCTGCTAGGTGTTGGACATGGAGGAGCTGACCATCTGGGAACAGCACACGGCCACCCTCTGCAAGGTGAGGCCCCCCCCACCTCTGAGTGGGTGCCGAAGGGAATGGCAGTTTGGTCCCATGGGAGAACCTGCATCCCGGAGGGAAACAAAAGCTCATCCTGTCTCTGACCCCCCTTCAGGACCCCCGTCGGGGCTTCGGCATTGCAATCTCTGGCGGCCGAGACCGGCCCAGCGGTTCTGTGGTTGTGTCTGATGTGGTGCCTGGAGGGCCGGCTGAGGGCAGGTTGCAGTGAGTATCAAGGCAGCCATGGTCCGGAAATGGGGAGGGCACATCGAAAGGAGGGATCTGTGTGGGCCAAAGCGAGGAGGCTGAAAAGTGCCTGGCGCCTCCCACTCTGTCAACACAAGCCTTGGAGCTGGCAGCAGGAAAGTCAGCGATTTGGCCCCCACTCTCCCTGAGGCACTTCCTGGTCCTGGCTGCAGTTTCCGGGATCCTAGTGGCCCCAAGGCACTCCTGGACTGAAAAGTCCTAGAAACCTCTTTTTGGCCAGAGGGAAGGAAGACCAGTGTTCTGAGTCCATGGGGGTTCAGAGGGAGGTTCCTGAAAGATATGTGGAAGAGTGGTTCCAGGATCCAAGTGGCCGATGGGGGTGTGGCTCAGCCCAGAATCGAGGACCAGTTTCAGAGAGAGAAAGAATATGAAACATGGATGGGGAGAGAGGGAGGGAGAAAAGCAGGAAGGGGTGGAGCTGAGAGAAAAAAGTAGGGGGTATAGACACGCCAGTTGTAATCACAGCTTCCCTTCTATGTTGCATTATGTTATTATAGTGGGTCCTACGAGCAGCCTCCTTTTGCAGATGAGGGAACTGAGGCCCAGAAGGATAAAAGTCTTCATGAGCCGGGGGTCACCAGTGAATTAGACCAGGGGGTACCTGTCCCAAAGGTGGGTGCTGGGGAGGTGCCAGCGGTCCTCACGGCAGGCCTGAAGAGAGGGGCTCCCGGGCAAGGCCTTCCTGAGACCTGTCCTCCTGCCTCAGGACAGGGGACCAGATCGTCATGGTGAACGGGGTGTCCATGGAGAACGTCAATTCCACCTTCGCCATTCAGATCCTGAAGACCTGCGCCAAGATGGCCAACATCGTGAGTGGGTGCTGGGTGGGAGGGCAACTTCTGCCCCCGGCTGAGACCCACTGGTCCTGCGGCCCACAGGTCGTATGAGTGTAAGCAAGAGAGATCTTGTTCCCATGTCACCGCTTGGACAGCTAGGGCCACCCAGTGGATGGGAGAGAACCTTGAGCTGGTCGTCCCTTCATCCCCCAACAGACAGTGAAACGTCCCCGGAAAATCCAGCTGCCTGCCACCAAGGCCAGCCCCCATGGCCCAGGACACCAAGACTCAGATGAGGAGGATGGGCTCTGGAGGCTCGAGGAGGCTGAGCATGGCCGGGGCTATGAGGGTGACACATCCAGTGGCTCCGGCCACTCCTTGAGTGAGCGTTCTCACCGGCCTAGGGCAGGCCGCCGGAGCTGGGCCAGCAGCCATGGGCGCAGAAGCCCGGGCGGCAGCTCCCAGGCCAACGGGCTGGCCCTGGTGTCCGGCTTCAAGCGGCTGCCACGGCAGGACGTGCACATGAGGCCAACTAAGTCGGTGCTGGTACGGAGGAGGGAAAGCGAAGGTGAGGCCGCCAGCGGGCGTGCGGTGGCAGCGGGACTTGGGGTCCCCACAAAGGGGCAGCGGTGGATGCCCTGACATGCGGTCCCATATGGTGTGTGGTTGGCAGGATAATGGCCCCAAAGACGTCCCCATCCTAGTCCCAGGACCTGTGGATATGTCAGCTCATGTGGCAAACGGGACTTTGCAGATGGATTAAGTTAAAGAAATGAGATGGGGACGACCCTGGATTCCCCCGGGGGCCCAGTGTCATCACAGGGTCCTCATAAGAGGGAGGTGGGAGGCTCACAGTCAGAAATGGAAGGGGCTGCGCTGCTGGCTGTGACGATGGAGGAGGGGCCACGAGCCAGGACGCGGTGCCTCTAGAAGCTGGAAAAGGCGGGAAACGGTTCTCCCTGGGCCTCCATGCACTGACCTCAGAATCCCTTGGTGACAGTGTGTGTCCTATCAGGCTGTCAGTGTGACTGGGAGGGAGCCAAGCCTGACCCCTCCCTCTCCCTGTGGGACAATGACTCTGATAGCAGCAGGGCCAAGGGCAGATGAGAAGGCTGAACTCCAAGCGGATCTGGCAGCCCAGACCCCAGGCCCTGCCTCAGTTTCACTCATTTTCCCACAGAGTTCGGGGTCAAACTGGGCAGTCAAATCTTCATCAAGCACATCACAGATTCAGGCCTGGCTGCCCGGAACCAGGGGCTACAGGAAGGAGACCTCATCCTACAGGTGAGCTGAGACTTCCTGTCAGGGGCAGGACAGGAAGACTGAGGCCAAAGGAGGTCAGTGTGATCAAGTTATAGGTCAAAGTCAGCAGAGCTGGCGCTGAACCATTATCCCTAAAAGGGGGTGGGTAATCCCGTTCCACACAGACACCATGCAGAAGACAAGGGGAAATTGTCTTCTGCATGGTTGCCAATTTCCAAAAGTTTGGAAATAGCTTTCCCCTTTTCCCCTCCATCTGCTGCTAATTTACTGCCAAATGTCGGTTTCTAGTATCCCCTTTGGGTCTGTTTCTAATGTCAGAATCACGTGGCCAGCTGGCTACAGCTCTGATTCCCAGACCTGCCCTAGGTGGTTGTGGTTGGTGCTAATGGGAGTCCAGGCTTAGCGGAGCAGGTCTGCCTTAAGAGCTGGTTTCTTTCTAGATTCCGCTCCAGAAAATCTGTTTCTAGTTATTCCTAGTGTTTGATTTCCAAATCATCTCCAGTTGACTGCTTCTAGAGTCTCCTCAGAGTTATCTGTTTCTAGTGAACCAGAGGAATTGTCTGTTTCTTGTGGCTTTGGGTCGACACTAGAGGCATAGTTTGGTGAGGGACTAGAACTCACAATCCCCAGGTTTACTGAAAACAGACACTCCCGAGCGCGAATGTTAGAAAGGGATTCCTGGTGTAAGTGGAGATGACGTAAATTATTCCCAGGAATTGTTTCTAATCCACCTCTAGAGTCTGTTTCTAGCATCTTTAAGTAGCTCTCCCTCTCTTCCAATCTCCCTCTCTTCCAATTAGACTCATTTCTTTTTTCTTTTTTTTTACAGGACTTTATTGGGGGAACAGTGTGTACTTCCAGGACTGTTTTCCAAGTCAAGTTGTTGTCCTTTCAATCTTAGTTGTGGAGGGTGTCGTTCAGCTTCAAGTTGTTGTCCTTTCAGTCTTAGTTGTGGAGGGCGGAGCTCAGCTCCAGGTCCAGTTGCTGTTGCTAGTTGTAAGGGGCGCAGCCCACCATCCCTTGCGGGATTCGAACTGGCAACCTTGTGGTTGAGAGCTGGCACTCCAACCAACTGAGCCATTCGGGAGGCAGCTCAGCTCAAGGTGCCATGTTCAATCTGAGTTGCAGGGGGCAGAGCCCACCATCCCTTGCGGGACTTGAGTTGAACTGGCAACTGTGGTTGAGAGCCCAGTGGCCCATGTGGGAATCGAACCGGCAGCCTTCAGAGTTAGGAGCATGGAGCTCCAACTGCCTGAGCCACCGGGACAGCCCAATTAGACTCATTTCTAATACCATGTTTCCCCGAAAATAAGACCGGGTCTTATATGAATTTTTGCTCCAAAAGACGCATTAGGGCTTATCTTCAGGGGATGTCATCCTGAAAAATCATGTTAGGGCTTATCTTCCGGTTAGGTCTTATTGTCGGGGAAACACTGTATTTGTTCCTAGTGTCTCATGAGAAATTTCCTCTTCTAGGGAGATGGGCGAGTCAGCCTGTTTCTAATTTTCCCTTAGTGTTCCCTCCTTAGAAAATTGCCTGTTTCTAGAATTCTTGTGGAAGTCAATTCTTAGTGTAGTCTCCTCTCCTAGCAGGAATCCAGTTCTATCATTTTCTCTTGGGAATGTCTGTTTTCAGTAACCCCTGGGGACTGTGTTTCTAGCCCCCCAACCAAACTGTCCAGTATCCCCTATCTCTCACTAACGCACGTCCTTTCTTCCTTCTTGGTCGCTTTTAGATCAATGGGGTATCTAGCAAGGATCTGTCGCTGAGCGACACGCGGCAGCTGATCGAGAAGTCGGAAGGGAAGCTGACTCTGCTCGTGCTCAGGGACCACAGGCAGTTCCTGGTGAACATCCCGCCGGCCGTCAGCGACAGCGACAGCTCCCTCCTGGAGGGTGAGGAGCCAGCCGGCAGGCCCTGGGGGGCGGTGAGTGGAGAGCAAGGAGTACGAGGCACGGCCAAGCAGGAATCGGTGAGCCTGTCCCTAAGAGGCTCAGAGAGGGACAGAAACGTGCTCGAGGCCACATAGCAAGTCAGGGTTAGAGTTACTTGTCTGAGCCTGACGCTGGTCTAGGCCCCTTTGCTTAAAGGGACCTTGATGTTCTCTGTGAAATGGGTCTAATCTGGAACGCGTAACCATGGTTGATGGGATGCCCTCTCCCCTGCAGACATCTCAGACCTCGGCTCAGAGCTGTCTCAGGCACCACCATCCCATGTCCCACCACCACCCCAGCACAGGCAGCGGAGTCCTGATGACAACCGCACCAACTCTCCTGCGTATGTAACCCCATTGGCCAGAATGGTTGAGCAGAAGGGGAAAATGGGCATACCTTTTCTACTTGGGGGTAGGCTTGAGGGTGCAGTCCTGGCAGCCTGCCTGGAAGAGGCCTCCGCTATCCACCCACAGTCTTTCTTGACCCTGGTATGTGGCTTTCAGTTCTTGGGTACTGGGAGAACCAGATATAGATCAACTTAAAGCAGAAGGGATGGAATTTTATAATGCATCCTATTAATAGAAGACTTCAAAATGCATAAACCCTTTGACTCAGCAAGGCCCTTTTAGGGATTTCTCTTGGGGGCAAAATAGCCAGGGATGTATGTGGGGACTGGAAGATGTTGGTTCATTATAATGATGTTTAATTTATGAAAGGGAAAAATGGGCAACTACCTTGTATTGGTCTCTTGTGGCTGCTGTAACAAAGTGCCACAAACTGGGTGGCTTAGGACAACAGAAATTCATTCTCTCAGTTTTGGAGGCCAGAAATTCCAAATCAGCATGTGTGGCAGGGTTGTGCTCCCTCTGAAAGCTCCAGAGAAGAATCTGTTCCATGCCTCTCTCCTAGCTTTCGGTGGCCGGCATTCCTTGGATCCTAGACGGCCGTCTCTTCCCTATGTGTCTTCACACTGTGTGTGTCTGTGTGTCCAAAACTTCCTGTTTTATAAGGACACTAGTCATGTTGGGTTAGGGGCCCCAGTGTGACCTCTTCTTGACTAATTACATTTACAACAACCCTATTTCCAAATGCCATCACATTCTGAAATACTGGAGGTTAGGACTTCAACAGATAAATTTTTGAGGGGACACAATTCAGTGCCTAAAAAACATAAACGTTTAATACTTGGAGTTTATTTAGATAATGGGCACCTCACTTTAGCTTTCAGCACCCTGTGAAGTGTGTGTGTGGGGGGCTGTATCTGTTACCTATGTCTGCGTAACAAATCAGCCCCAAACCTGGAAGCTCAAAACAACGGTAAATACTTATTATCTCCCATCATTTCTGAGAGTCAGGAATCAGGGGGCTGCTTCGCTGAGTGGTTATGATTCGCAATCTCATGAAGTCACAGTCAAAGTCACAGCGGGGACATTGTCTAGGGCTGTAGGCTTTGGGGGGTGGGTAATCCTGTTCCAAGCTTACTCCCCTGGCTGTTGGCAGGAGGACTCAGCTCGTCACCAGGTGGGCCTATCCTTACGGTTCCCCAGAGTGAATGATCTAAGAGCATATGCAGGTGAGGGATGATCTGAGATGGAAGCCACAGTCCTTTTCACAATCTAGTCTCAGACGTGTCAAACTTTCAGGCCCACTGGATTCCTTTGGTCACACAGGCCAACCCTGGTTCAATGTGGGAGGGGTACTAACGAGGGCCATAACTACCAGGAGGTGGGGGTCACTGAGCGCCATTTCAGAGGCCAGAGGAGGGCCCACCCAGGGCCCCAACTCTTAGTCCACTGTTGCCTTGTTAGGGGGCTAATTAACAAAGACAAAAGGAGACGATGCATGTGTGTGCTTAGCCCATCGCGAATGTTCACTAAGTGAGTTTCTCTTCTACTGATAACTATGATCCTTATCCTATATCCTTGCTCGGGAATACTAGACAGCCACGAAAAAGGATGTCTTGGAGAGTATATTTGAAAGACCAGGGAAAAATGCACTTGGCATCATGTGGGGTGAATGAACCAGATGGCAGAATGACACAGGGTGGCATTTCTCAAAGGGTTTTGAGGGACTCTTGCGTGATCTTACTGGGCATTGCATTTGCATAAAGAAGGGTCTCTGGACAGAAGGATCCAAGTAGCTTGACGGGTTTCTCTGATGCGTATTCCTTACTCTGCTTATCTGTTCCAAGAGGCATGGGGTGGGGAATGTGGTATTTTCCCATGTCTTTCCCCACCCCCCACACACTCAGCACTGGGGTTTCACAGGATGAAAGTCGGAAACGCTAACATATGGCCCATCTAGATTTAAGTACATATTTCCCTACACGTTTATTTGAAAGCGCAGGCTGGTTTGCAGGGGGCTTTCTTTTCTTCATGTTGTTTACCTCTTAGCTTCGGCTTCTATAACAGAGTACCACAGTCTGGGGAGCTGACACAACAATTATTTCTCATAGTTTGTAGGCCGGGAGTCCACATCAGGGTGCCAGCATGGTCAGGTTCTGGTGAGGTTCTGTTTGGGAAACTGAGGCCCAGAGGAGGTGGGGGGCGTCTCCCAGGGACTCCCAGTTTCCTCTCTGCCCTTTCTGGCCTGACCATCCTCTGCCTCCCCTGCCAGGTTCTTCCTGGCCTGCAGATGCAGATGGCTCCCTTCTAGCTGTGCCCTCACCTGGTGGAAAGAGTGATCTCTGGTGTGTCCTTATGAGGACACTAAGCCCATCACAGGACCCCACCCTCGTGACCTCATCTAAATCGAGTCACCTCCCAAAGGCCCCACCTCCTAACACTATTCCATTGTGGGTTAGGGCTTCTGCATATGAATTTGCAGGGGACGTAAACATTCAGTCCATAGCAATCTCTAAAACTTTTCACTAATATTCAAACAATAAAATGACTATTTGTCCCAGGCTCATTTACTTCATCTTGACCTAGCCTTCACTGAAGCCTTGACCAGACTCAGCCACGCCCAGGGTGGGGAGGGGGAAACTGAGGCTTGGAAGGGGAGAGCAATGAACTTGTGATCACACGGCTACAGAAGGGCAGAACCAAGATTTGAATCTGAGTCCAGATAAATGAAAATTCTAAAAAGCATACCTCAACATCCACTCCCATCTCACCCCAAACCTGTCCCCTTCCAGGGAGAGCTCTCAGCTTCGGCGGGAAAGTTCAGTGGATTCCAGAACTGTCTCGGAACCAGGTGAGCAGAGGGTGGGTGGGTGGCGAGTCTGAGCACCCCTCCTCCGATTGTTCTGATTCCGGCTAGTGAGGTTTTGCCAGGCAGAGTAGGAGAGGTTGAACTGGGCCTAAAAATCAGGGATGGTTCCCTGGGAGGGAATGAGGGTTGGGTGACGGCATTTCATGGGGCAGGGACACTCTATAGCGAAGGTTTGCAGTCTGGACCAGCCAATGTGCTTGGGAAATGGACTAGCTGTTCCCTTTCAGACACCCCCAGGCAAAGCAGCTATGACATCTACAGGGTACCCAGCAGTCAGAGCATGGAGGACCGTGGGTATGTGCCCCAGAAAAAATCCTACCAACTCGAGACTCCCACATCCCTTCCCAGTCACCATATTCCCGCCTTCCCGCACCAGTTTGTTGATGGGACCGCCACAGGTCCCATGGGAGTGTTTGGGAACCTGAGGCCCAGAGGGGGTAGGGCTCTCCCAAAGATACCCATTCCCCTCTCCGCCCACTCCAGCCTGAACCGCCTCTGCCTCCCCTGCAGATACAGCCCTGACTCACGGGTGGTCCGCTTCTGCAAGAGCACCACCAGCATTGGGCTGCGGCTAGCCGGAGGCAATGACGTGGGCATCTTTGTGTCAGGGGTACAGGCGGGCAGCCCAGCTGAGGAACAGGGCATCCAGGAAGGAGACCAGATTCTGCAGGTGACATGGAGGTGTCTGTTAGTGGGCATGTTGGTGTGCTGGGTGACACTCAGTCTGTTACAGCTTGTGTAGTTCTCCCCTGGGTCCGCTGGGAGTGGGTGTGACCCACTGTCTGTGTCCATATATTGTTGTCCCTGTCATGACCCTGAGAGCAGGTGTCTGTGACCCACTGTCTGTATCTGTTTGTTGTTGACCTTGTCATGACCTTGAGAACAAGTGTTGTCTGTGACCCACTGTCCATGTCTATATGTCATTGTCCTTGTCACAACACTGTGACTATGTCTTGACTCTGGAGTGTGACAAAATTCGCACCAGTGTCATGATCTTGTCACTGCTGTGACCCCCATTTGCATGCCTTGATGCTGACAACCCATTGTGCCTCGGTGATTCGTGTGCTGATCACAGTTCCCATGGCCCAGGTTCTGGATCAGGACCTTAATGTGTTTGTGATGCCCAGGCTGATCCTCCAGTCAGAAAGCTGTCCCCAATTGCTGGGGTCCTTGGCAGCAGCTCTGGCAGCAGTTGGGGGTAGGACGTCCAGAGCGAGAGCTGGGATCTCGTGCCCGGAACTTCGTCCATCCCACACCCTTCCTTGCAGGTGAACAACATGCCCTTCCGGAACCTGACTCGCGAGGAGGCTGTGCAGGTCCTCCTGGGGCTGCCACTGGGCAAGGAGGTGGAGCTGGTGACGCAGCGAAAGCAGGACAGTGAGTGTGGAGGGAGTGGGCTGTGTGTGGCCCAGTGGTGAGGCTCATTCCCAGCAACCTCATGGAGCCTCCACCTGTCCACAGTCTTCCGGAAAATGGTGCAGTCCCGCGTGGGTGACTCCTTCTACATCCGCACACACTTTGAGCTGGAGCCCAGCCCGCCCTATGGCCTGGGCTTCACCCGCGGCGACGTCTTCCATGTGCTGGACACGCTGTACCCGGGCCCAGGGCAGAGCCAAGCCCGTGAAGGCCACTGGCTGGCGGTGCGCATGGGTCGTGACCTCCGGAAGCAGGAGCGCGGCATCATCCCCAACCAGAGGAGGTGGGGACCTCTCCCCACCCTCAGCCTCGCCGCCCCCCTCAGTATCAGTTTCCCCGCAATGTTACTTCCTAACGGTGTTGATGGTTCAAGCCGAGGAGACATGTAAAAAGCTCGGGGCAGTATAGTCAGCACTTGTATGGGTTTCCCAGGTCACCTTAAGTCACCACAAACTTAGTGGCTTCACACCACGCACGTTTATTCTCTCACATTCTGGAGGTCAGAAGTCCAAAATGAACCTTCTGGGGCTAAACCCAGACGTGGGCATAGCCAGTCCTTCCAGAGGCCCCGGGAGAACCGTTTCTGGCCTTTTCCAGCTTCTAGAGGCACCGCGTCCCTGGCTCGTGGCCCCTCCTCCATCGTCACAGCCAGCAGAGCAGCCTCTTCCATCTCTGACTCTGAGCCTCCCGCCTCCCTCTTATGAGGACCCTGTGATGACACTGGGCCCCCCAGGGAATCCAGGGTCACCCCCATCTCAGGGCCTTGACTTAATCCCACCTGCGAAGTCCCTTTACCATGTGAGGTGACATGTCCACAGGTCCTGGGATGAGGACGGGATGCCTTTGGGGCTGTTATTGCGCTGATCCCAGTGCTCAGTAATCTCCCTTCTCCCCAGGGCGGAGCAGCTGGCCAGTCTGGAGGCTGCCCAGCGGGCCGTGGGGGCTGGGCCTGGCGCCTCAGCGGGCTCCAGCCGGCGGGCTGAGTTCTGGCGGCTGCGGGGTCTTCGTCAGGGAGCCAAGAAGACCACCCATCGGAGCCGTGAGGATCTGTCGGAACTGACCAGGCAGGGTCACTACCCGCCGTATGAACGCGTGGTGCTGCGAGAAGGTGGGACCCAGGCTGGAGGGGCCGCGGAGCCTCAAATAAGAGTATTAGGAAACTGTAGTGCAGCCATCGGAAGCCACAATGCTCGCCTCTCTCTTTCCACCAAAAATATGCACTTTTGGTTATTTTAGGGCACTGGAAAGGGCTTCAGTCCTTAAAACTAATTCCTATTTCCAATAGAAATAGATGAGCCACATATATACAATTGGTAAAAAGAAATGGTTGAAAATAATTTTACTAATTTATTTTTAACATGCTATATCCAAAATATTATTTCAAGAAATAATCCATATAAAATGTTTCATATAAAAATTATTAATGAGCTATTTCAAATCTTTTGTTTTGTACTAAGTCTTAGAGATCTGGTGTGCGTTTTGACTTGGCACATCTTGGTTTAGATGAGCCACGCGTGGCCAGTGGCTACTGCACTGGACAGCACAGCGAGAGGGGTTACTCAGTTAGTGGGTGCTGCTCCTTTGAGGCTGTCTGCTTGAGGTAGACAGATGCCCTTAAAAATACCTGCCTGCTGTGAACAGGTGTTCAGACCTAAACGTGTCCCTGTAATGTCCACAGCAGCATATTCATAACAGCCAAAAGGTGGGAACAACCCAACTGTCCATTAGCTGGTGAATAGATAAACACAACGTGGTCCATACAATGAGGTGTCGCTCAGCCATAAAAGGAGGGAGGCGCTGACAGTCGCTACATGTGGACGGACCTTGAACACACGGTGCTCAGTGAGAGAAGCCGGACACACAGGCCACACACTGTGTGATTCTATTTATGTGAAATGTGCAGAACAGGCACGTCCACAGAGACAGGCAGTGGGTTGGTTGTTGTTGGGGGCTGGGTGGGAGTTTCCTCATAGGGATGGGGTTTCTTTTTGGAGAGATGAGAATGTTCTGGAATTAGATGGCGGTGGGGGTTGTACAACACTGCGAATGTACCAAATGCCACTGAATTATATACTTTACAATGTACAAATGTGATGTTATCTGTATTTTACCACAATTTAAATTTCATGTTATCTCTATTTTACCACAGTTTAAAAATACATACAC
Organism: Rhinolophus hipposideros; assembly: GCF_964194185.1. Lineage (NCBI taxonomy): Eukaryota > Metazoa > Chordata > Mammalia > Chiroptera > Rhinolophidae > Rhinolophus > Rhinolophus hipposideros. Next base: position 58,691,093 of record NC_138062.1, on the reverse strand, counting down.
ACACACAAAACCAGCACATAGAACCTTTCCCTACTTGAGAAGGGTGGTGGGGAAACAGCCTCATCCAGTTTTCAGGAAGGGAAGAGATTAAGCTCCTGCCCATAGCCTTCATAGTGAAGGTGTGATTAAAACCAGGGGCAGCGGCCTTTAGAAAAAAATACTGCAGGAGGATGGGAAGCGCTAGTCATCCAGGATGAGACAGGACTGAGCTGCTCTTCACCTGCTGCACCAATGTCCAGAAGAAAAACTTAAAATCAAAGTCCATGTACTTAATTTCTACCCCCAGCCAATGAAAGTTTAGAAATCTGAATGTATTGAGCTTTTAAGAGAGATAGGCCTAGGAGAGGAGAAAAAGAGAATGTACAAGAGAGGGCTGGCTACTCACTTTCTTCACAGCAAGATGATTTCTGCACCCATTTCCTCATTGATGAAAATGTGTCAAGTTAGTCTAGAGGTCGGCAAACTCTTCCTGCAAAGAGCCGGACAGTAACTGTTTTAGACTTTGTGAGCCAAATGGTTTCTTTCAAAATTATTCTTCAGGAAGGCAGTCGGAGACAGAACATAAACAAATGGACATGACTGTGTGCCAATAAAACTTTATTTACACAAACAAGCACTAGGCCAGATGTGGCCCTCAAGTTGTAGTTTTCTGACCACTGAGTTGGCTAAGTTCAACTGCTGTAGTGACAGCTGCATTACAAGTTTCTTTTTCAAGTAACAGAACCAGTGTAAATAATTTAATATGGTCTGGCTGCTTCACAGTTTCAGAGACCCAGGCTTCTTGTCTTATTTTCTGCCTTACTGTGTGGTCCAAGATGGCATGTCCATACCCACATTCAAGCCAGCAGGAAGGGGAAAGAGGGTGGGGAGGGTCCTTGAAGGATGCAACCCAAAATTGTACACAATTCTGCTTGAACCCCATTGGCCAGAACTTAGTTACATGGCCATCCCTAGCTGCAAGGGAGGCTGGGAGATGTAGTCTTTAGCTGGGCAGCCATGGGCCTGGCTCGATATACCATTACTGTAGAGGAAGTGGAGAGTGGTTGTGCAAGAACCTGCCTCAAATGGGATCCTGATTTCTATCATTTCTCTGCTCCTCAGCCAATTTCAAGCGCCCAGTGGTGATCCTGGGACCAGTGGCAGACATTGCTATGCAGAAGCTGAGTGCTGAGATGCCTGACCAGTTTGAAATTGCAGGTGAGAAACCAGGTCCCTTGGCAACCTTGTTGGTGAATCATGTCACAGCCCTTTCCCAGCCCTTGGGGCTGAGGCAGCTTGAGAGGGGCTGCTAATGACACTGTTTGGGGGTAAGAGGTAGAACATGAACCACCAGCACCCCTTCCAATGCCTGGGCCAGACATCCTCAAGCAATCATGGCACTCTGGCTGGATAGAGCCTCAGAGTCCTAAAAACAGTTCACCAGGCAGCCACTGCCAATTGAGCCAATGTACCAGCTATTCCATTGGTTCGAGATTTGTCTATTGAGCTATGGACACAGCATCGAACAAAATACACGAGGCCCAGCAAGGAGACCAAAAATTAACAACTACAGAAATAAACTAAAGTAGGGGTCAGCAAATTACAGCTCCCAGGCCAAATCTGGTACACCAGCTATTTTTATACAGCTTGCTAACTAAGAATGCTATTTACATATTTTAAATGGTTGAAAGAAGTTAAAAATAATTTCCTTGTGACACATGAAAAGAACTGAAAGCTGCAACTTGAACATGAAGTTTCACAGCAGCCTTATTCACGATAGCCAAGAGGTGGAAACAACCCAAGTGTCCATGGACGGATGATGGTTAAACACAGTGTGGTCCATCCAGACAATGGAATATCATTCAGCCTTAAAAAGGAAGTTCTGAGGCCTGCCCAGTGGCTCCCTTGTTTGGAGCACTGTGCTCCAAACGTTGAGGTCGCAGGTGCGATTCTCACCTGGGCCAGTGAGCTGCGCCCTCTACAGCTAAGATTGTGAACAACAGCTCTCCCTGGAGCTGGGCTGGGCTGCCGTGAGCAGCCAGAGGTTGGCGTGAGCAGCTAGGGGTTGGGGTGAGCTGCTGCCGGCTGCTGTGTGCTGCCGTGGGTTGCCGTGGGCTCCCATGTGCTGCTGTGAGTGGCCGGTGGCCAGCGTGAGTGGCCGGCAGCAGGCCAGCAGCCGGCTACAGCTGCCGTGAGCTGGCAAGGCTCATAATACCAGCATGGGCCAGGGAGCTGTGTCCTACACAACTAGACTGAGAAACAACGGCTTGAACTGGAGTGGGGAGTGGGGAGGCGGAAGAAAGATGGGAATAAAAAAAAAGGAAGTTCTGACACCTGCTATTATACAACATAGATGAACTCGGAGGACATGATGCTCAGTGATATAAGCCAGACTCTGTGTGATCCCCTTATAGGTGGTCCCCAGAGGAGTCAGATTCATAGAGACAAGAGTAGATGGTGGTGCCAGGGGCTGGGGGATGGGAGGGGAGTGAGTGTTTAATGGGGACAGAGTTTCAGTTTGGGAAGATGGGAAGTTCTGGAGATGATGGTGGGGATGGTGCACAATGTGAGTGCACTTAATGCCACTGAGCTGTATACTTAAAAGGAGCTTCTTTTGGGTCACAGCTCTAGCAAAGGCCTGGAGTTGGGACCAAGCCTGAGAGAATGAGTGTCTGGAGCACAGGCTCTGCATCAGGCTCCTGACCTTGCCACTCATTGGCTCTGTGACTGTGAGCTGGTGACCTTATGTTCCTGAGGCTGTTTCTCCATCTGCCAGATGGGCCAGTAACAGCCACCCCTTCTCAGGAGGAGTTGAGGACCGAGGTCAGAAGGGAAACAGATCAGTTGCTGCTGCTGTTAGGATTCCTCTCAAGGGCAGTAGGGAGCCATGGTGGGTTCTTGAGCCGGGGAGAGGCTGGTAGACATGAATTTGAGGGGTTAGGGGACCACCCTCCTGAAGCTGCTGATTGCCTCTTCCCTCCACAGAGAGCGTGTTGAGGAATGACAGCCCCTCCAAGATCATCAAACTGGACACCGTGCGGGTGATCGCGGAGAAAGTAAGCAGGGCTGTGTGTGGGTCCCATTTCATGTGTGGGGAAACTGAGGCCCAGGCATCCAACCTCTTCTCACCCCACAGCCCACAAGTATGTTGTCCCATGGATTCCCCCTTTCGGAGGCTTTGAGATGTGGGGGGCTTGAGGGGATAGAAGCTGCCCAGTCACACAGCAGCAAGTCTTGGAAAAAGGCAGAGACTCAAACTGGAGCTCTGGTGCTCAATTCGCTGTGGCCTGGGTTATCACCAAACCCCACCCACAATATGACGGCCTGAGTAGGCACTATGCTGGGGTCCACTCTGATCTCAGATTCTTCATCTCCGATTCTCCACCTGTCTTTTTGGCCTGTCTCTGGGTGTGTTTCTTTCTCTACTCTTTCCCTCCCCCACCACGGCTCCGCCTAGGACAAGCACGCGCTCCTAGATGTGACACCCTCGGCAGTTGAGCGCCTCAACTACGTGCAGTACTACCCCATTGTGATCTTCTGCACCCCCGAGAGTCGCAAGAGCCTCAAGGCACTGCGCCAATGGCTGGCTCCTGCCTCCCAACGCAGCACCCGCCGCCTCTATGCTCAAGCCCAGAAGCTGTGGAAGCACAGCGACCACCTTTTCACAGGTAGGGAGGGAGCAGGGGACCCAGCGTAGGCAGTGGGTCTCTTGGCCACACTGATGCCCCCTCCCCACAGCCACCATCCCTCTGCGTGGCATGAGTGACAGCTGGTACCAGGAGCTCAAGGCCATCATCCGCGAGCAGCAGACACGGCCCATCTGGACAGCTGAGGACCAGGTACCAGGCCAGGGTTTCAGGCCTCTGTCTTGATTTAGGGCAAGGTCAGGGGTAGGGTGTGGCCAAGGCCAAGATTTGACCTCAGATTAGGGTCTGGACCTGGTGGCACTGGGGGTGAGATGGGATTAGAGGACTCAGTTTGGGGGCTGAAGCTGGAGTTAAGGGTTGGGGCTCAGCCTTGAGTCAGGCGAAAGGTCAGTGGTCAGAACTCACCCTGGGGTCAAAGATTAAGCCTGAACTTGAAGATCAAGGGTCTTACCTGGAGTGTGAAGGTGGTGTCCTGGGTTGGGGTTTGGTCGGAGGTCTGGGAAGGCCTGGGCTAGGCGTCTCGGCTCAGTCAGGCCATGCCCACCCCACAGCTGGATGGCTCCTTGGAGGACAACCTGGACCTCCCTCACCACGGCCTGGCTGACAGCTCCGCTGAACTGAGCTGTGACAGCCGCGTCAACAGCGACTATGAGACGGACGGTGAGGGCTATACGGACGGTGAGGGTGGGCCCCACACAGAAGTGGACGAGGGGCCCCTGATGCCAGCCCTGGCCAGGTCCTCTGAGCCTGTGATGGCAGACGAGACCCAAAGCCAGAGGGATCATCACGGAAGATCCTCAGGTCACCAAAGGGCCCAGGTGAGCAGGGCATGGGGGTGGCCCCAGCAAGGGTCTGGGGACAGGACAGAGACACACGGGGACCCTATTTCCTGCCAGGAAGTAATCAGATCAATATCTGGACCCAGACTTAGGCTATCTATAGACTTAGACACTGAGTCACTTATAGCAAATACTTTAACTTCTGCACATGAAGTTTCCTTATCGGGGATACCGGGACAGATGCTAAAAGTCTTGACATCACAGGTGGTTCTTTGAACTCAACACACTTAGGCCAAGTTCTGGCCCACAGTAGTTGGATATTGAACAGTAACAAATATTTAGTTCTTGTGGGGCTGCCTCAGCCCCTACAGTGCCTGACTAGGTAAATGTAAAAATGTACCAATCTGTGAGGTCTCTGGTTAGCGTGGTGCTCCCGGGGCTTGTGCAGTGCCCGACCTGCTCAACTGCCCATGGAAGCCGACTTATAGGGCTGGCAGTTCTAAGCGTTTTACATATGCAAATTCATTTATGAACTCCTGACAATATCCCTCTGAGAAATTTTACTGATGGAAAACCCAATTCCCCCTTTGTTGACAGGCTAGATCTCAGCCAAGGCCTTCCCTTGTCCCAGCCTGTTTTTTTTAAAATTGGAGATGAGATGCAGACTTGGGGGGTGCTGGCAAGGAGAAAGCCTGTGGGTAGCATTGCCTGGGCAAAGGTGGGAAAGGGAGGGATTTATCATACTTTTGGGGGAAGTGTTAACTTCCTTTCTCCCTTCAAGGAGGACAGCTGCCACCCACAGGGTCAGTGGCGACAAGACAGCATGCGGTAAGAGTCCCTGTACTCCAGACTGGGCCCCTCAACCTTTTCCCTGGGACTCAGGGTTTGGGTAGAGGTGAAGAAGAGACCTAGAACCAAGCTATGCCTTCGTGGTGCTCCTAGCCTGGTGGGCAGCACAGACAGACAGAGCCACTCTAAGTCCCATGTAGCCAGGGACATGGATGTAGGAATCCTCTTCCTGGGAGCAGACTTCCTGAAGGAGGGGGCACTGGAGCCAGGGCTTTGAAGGCTGTGTAGGAGCTCATTAATAAGGCTCAACCCCCAAATGCCCAGCCTTGCTCATCTCTGCCCACACCCACTGTGCCTAGCAGTCAGCTTCAGGTGACGGTAGTTAAGTCCATGCCCTTCCCACCCACAGCCTCTATTCTATTTTCTGATGCCCAGGACATATGAGCGAGAAGCTCTGAGGAAAAAGTTTACACGAGCCAGAGATGTGGAGTCCTCTGATGAAGATGGCTATGACTGGGGCCCAGCCACTGACCTGTGATCCCCTCCCACGTGGCCAGCTGGGCCGTCCTCCCTTTTCTTTCCTGGAGCTGGGACTCAGTTTCCCATATAGAACCTCAAACCCTGCCTCCTTCCACCTGGTCTTTAATAAATATTTTCACAGTACTGGCTTCTAGTGGCTTCCAGGAAGGACATGGAGCTGGAGTCCTGTCTTTCCTCTCTCAACCCCACATACCCTGGTCCGAGACCTCACCCATTTGATAAGCTTTTAATTTTTTTACATCAGAAAATAATAGAGTCAAGACTCCTCCGGGGCCCTGGTCAGCCAAGGAGGTGCCGCAGATGTAGTTCCAGGGCTGGAGGGGCTAAGGCACAGTGGTGGGGGTGGTGGCCAGTCACAGGTACACGGGCTGCTCCTGGCCCGTGAGCAGGCGGTAGGTGGCAGCTGGCATGGTCTTGATGTGGACCTGGGAGGAGAGGAGGTGGTGGCTGGAGGCGGGCCTGGGCTGGTGGGAGGGCACCCCGGTCCCACCCACTGCCCGCACACCTCAGTGTGGGCCTCCGTGAGCAGCTCAATGACGCGGGCGTGCGGCGTGGCCACCACACTTTGCCCATTGATCTCAATGATGCGATGCCCCACGCGGACGCCCCCACGCTCGGCAATGCCCCCACGGAGCAGACTACAAATCTGGCAGGGGACAGGAAGGGGCCATGCTGCTCAGGGGGCCACGCTAGGGGCCGCCCCCCCAACCCGGTGCCCTGGGCTGGGGCCTCACGATGCCATCCTCCACGCAGAAGCCCAGCTGCTCTCGGGCATGGGGTCGGCGGATGATGGCCGTGGTGACCGGTGGGCAGTGGATGATGCTGAGGGTCACCAACGTCTGCGACTTCACCTCCTGTGCAGGACAGGGGACGTTGGCCCAGCTGGGCCGCTGGGGGCTAATGGACCTCTTGGCAAGCTGCAGCCCCCTCTGGGCCTCAGTTTACCCACCCGTAAAATGGAGATCTGGAGTCAAGGCTCTAGGAGACCTAGATTCTAGAAGAGCCCTTGAGAAGCAGTTAAGAACAGAGACGGGAGCTGAGTGGTGTCAGCATTGGAGCTGTGTGGCCTCTCACCTCCCTGACTCTCCAGGCCTCAGTTTCTGCATAGTCAAAAGCAAGTTTCTAGCAGTGTCTACCACACAGGGTGACAAACGCAGGGTGACATGCTACGTGAACCATGTCAGACATGTTCTTCTGACCTGAGGTCCTTCCTCTCTGGGCCTCAGTTTCCCCAAGTGGGCAACAAAGGTCAAGACTCAAGAACACATAGGCTGCCTCACAGAGGACAGGAAAAGCCGCTGGCTCTGCCACGAGCCGCCTACACTCCAATCCCATTCCCACACCGGTGAGGTCTCCCTGGATGGGCAACGTCCCCTCTCCCAGCCTGTTTCCTTAACTGCACAGGAGCCAGTAGGGCTTTTAAGTTCTACCTGATCCCTCTGGGCTGAGACCTGTCCAGAGAAGGTAACTCTGTCACCTTGGGCACAGATACATGGCCCTTCCCAGATATATGGGGAGGTGAACCTGCCATCGGGAGGCCCTTGGGCCAGACCCTCTGGACCCTGCCACCCCAGGAGCACTCACACGGATGGCAGCCTGGACGGTGGCCAGGGGCAGCCCCACTAGGCTGGTCCCATTGATGGCAGTAAGGCGGTCCCCGATGCTAAGGGCCCCCGAGCGCTCGGCGGGGCCCCTGTGCAGCAGGTTGGCGATGACAGCCGTGGGCAGCAAGGAGCCCCAGCCCGACTCCACCAGGGCCACTCCCAGGCCCTCACCCTTGTGCTTCTCGATGACCACCTGGGAGGGGACACGGGTGGGTATGAGGGCCACTCAGCGGGGGACTGGTAGGAGGTCTCCCACCCACTTGCTCACCTCCCTGCAGTTCTCGCTGTTGGAGAAGTGGTCGAGGTCCCCGTTGTGGAGGTGGCCAGGGCCCGTGGCCCCCTGGTTCTGCTGGGTGCCCACCTGGCTGGGGTCAATGCCGCTTTCCCGCAGGAACTGGCTGTAGGCCACAGCGAAGGCCTGGCCAATGGCCTGAGCAATGAGCTGGGCCTGTGGTGGATGGGCAGCGTCTCTCTGGGAGTGTCCTGCCCTCCTCCTCCTAGGCCCCCAAATCCTCTGACAAACTTAGGGCCCAGCCTTCCCGCCCTACCCGGGGACAAGATTCCCAGGAGACAGCTTGGGCAGCTTTCGGCAAAATAGTTTCTGTCTTGGGGAATACATTGGGAATGGGAGGATAGACAAGCCTGGGGCAGGGAAGGTTTCGGGAGTCAGCCACCAGTCTGCAAGTCTTACGTACAAACTGGAACATGCGTGACCTATGGGAGGGGTGGAAGACAGTGGGCAGTGCTGAGGACCAGTGCAAAGAGGCAGGGGTGAGAGTATCTGGAGGAGGGCAAGGGCTGCCTGGAGTCTGTCTCTCCCCCAGGATACCCAGAGCCCGGCTGCTCACGTCCTCTGAGTGGAAAACGTGGCAGGCCATCTTGTAGAGCTGCTGGCTGTGGGCCTGGGGTGCCGGCCGCCGGGGCAGCCGCCGGCGGGCCATGATCACCAGCACACTGCCGATGTCGGCGATGTAGGAGATGGTCTGCAGGGTGTGGTCCATCAGGGCCTCCTGGGGAGGGGCAGGTCAGGCGTGGGTGGGCGGCAGGCGCCTCAGTGCAGCTCCCCATGCCCGAGGCCAGGCCTGCGCCCTGTACCTGGGAGTCAGCCATCAGAACCTTGACCCTCTTGGTGGAGATGAAGAGGTCCACCTCTGTCATGGGCTGGGTCTCCCCATCGGGGGCCTGTAGGGGGTGGGGTGGGAGGCAGAGGACCCCAAAGACCCAGCCTCTGCCCCACCAGGCTCCAGGGCCTCGGAGGACCCAGCCTGCGGCCCACCGACCCGCCCACTGGCCCTTAGCTTCACCTTGACGCGATCCATGGCCTCCTGGGCTTGTGCCATGCGCGTGCTGGGGGGCGGGTTCCGTTCGGACACCAGCTGAGTGGAGCCCAGGTATTTGGCCCCAAATATGACACCGTCAAGGAGATCTTCATGGTCACAGGGACCCGAAACTGAGGGCAACAGCGGAGGCATCAGCCCTCGAGAGCCCCCACCAGCCTCGTGGACCCCCATGGGCTTGGCCCAGGGTCTCTGCTGCCTGAATAGTCTGGAAGCACAGATAAATCTACCCTCTTACAACGTAGTACTGTTGAGGCGGACAGGTCCACCCGCGTGGTCCCAGGACATCCCATCAGCCAGAGACAAAGCACAGCAGCTCAGCCCTCGCAAATCTAGGGCTATTCAAGTAGTCCAGAGCCAGCTCTGTCCACGGCTCAAGGACTCCCAGGCAAAGGATCCAGTTTCTAGAGGCTTCTGTGAGTCCTGAACCACAGCTAATCCAAAACAGCACTAGTGCTCACAGATACCTCCACCCTGCATTTCTCGAATTCCATGATCTAGATGGTTCCACTCCATTCCTAAAACCCAAAACATCATAGAACGGTATCAACTCTACTCAATGGTTCTGGAATTCATCATCAATCTAGAGGCAGTTAACTCTGCCCATTGTTCTAGAATTCTCCCCTATCGGTCCAGTTCTACTCCATGGTCATAGAACTGCCCAGAGAAACTGTCCACATGTCTAAAACTCTCAAGAGTGTCTAGAAACCCACATGGCTCTGATCTATGTCTCCAGAACTCCCTAACAGGTTTCAAACCACAGAATTCTGTCAGGGATTCTAGAAACCTACACCACTCCAGAATCAGACTTTTCCACTTCATGATTCTATGACTTCTTAATTATGATAGCATCGGGTAGCTCTTCCTACGGTTCTAGAATCCCCTTAATAATTCACGACTACAGAGACATCCAGTGATCCTGAGAATTATCGAAACACCCAGGAACAAATAACTCTGCTCATGGTTCTAGAATTCCCCCAAACAAGCCCAGAACCATGTAACGCTTTGCCCCCATGACTCCAGAATCCCAAGCAACATAGAACCAGACAGATCTGCCAGCAGCAGTTCTACAATGTTCTAGCCAACAGTTACCGCTTTTTGGTTTGGAATTATAGATATAGGTCCCAGTGAATTAAGCCACATTCCTATGAACTTAAACCACACACAGCTGTGCTCGCTCTCTGTCATGATCTAAGCATTCTGGAACAATAGACAACTCTGCTCTGGGGTTCCAGGATGGTACTATCCAATATGGCAGCCACCAGCACATGCCAAGTATTATGCACTTGAAATGTGGCTGGTCTGGATTGAGGTGTATTATAAATACGAAACGCACAGTGGATCTTGAAGCTCTAATACAAACAAAAAATCAAAGAATTGTGAAACGCTAATTACATGTTGAAATATTATTTTAAATACATTTGGTTAATTAAAATGTATATTAATATTACCTTTTAAAAAACGTGGATAACTAGAAAATTTCAAGTCACATATGGCTCACATTATATTCCTATTGTATGGCACCACTCTAGAACTTTCTGATGACTCTAGAATTGGATAGCTCTGCCCAGCTCCAGAACACCTCCTACTGGTCTAGAACCAGAAGTATGTTCTATTCACTCTGGTTCTAAAACTCCCTCCCTAGTCTGAGTAGCCCCAGAAAGCTCTGTTCGTCATTCCAGAACACTCTCATCAGCCCAGATTACTTCAATCTAGAAGTACAGGCAAAATGCCAAGTTCTAGAACCGCCTAGGTGAGTCATAGCTCCACCTGTGACTCTAGAACCTTCTTAGAACTACGGGTCCAAACCAGCTCCTCTTCTCACAATCATTGACTTTGCTCTTTGATATGGAGCCTCAGATAATTTGGGGAGAAAGTCTAGAATATTCCAGGTGGACACTGGTTCTTCCCATGACTTCAGGGCAGAGATTGGTACTTTCCTGCAAAGGGCCAAACACTAAATATTTGTTATTTTGTGGGCCAAATGGTCTCTATTGCAACTCAACCTGGCCATTGTAACACAAAAGCCACCACAGATCATATGTAAATGGATGGGTATGACTGTGTCCCAATAAAATTTTATTTGTGGACACTGAAATTTGAATTGCATATTATTTTAATGTGTCAAGAAATATTATTCTTCTTTTGATTTTTTCCAACCATTTCCAAATGCAAAAGCCATCATCACAGCTCACAAGACATACCCGAACAGGTGGTGGGTTGGAGTTGGTCCACAGATGGTAACTTGCCACCCCTACTCTACAACGGAGTGCTACAAATATCCAAGCCTGCCCTATCAACCTCTACTCCTTTTAGAACCTTTTCAAGTCTGTCTCTTCTCTCAGGCCGCCTGAAATCAAAACCAACCTCAGAGCCTCTCTAGAAGCACTTCCATACTGGCAAACTTTGCGCCAGATTTCAGGAACCCGATTCAGGCTGTTCTGAAACCCCTAGGTCCCTGGGGCCAGGGTGGGCGGGACACTCACCCTCCTGGAGGGCAGGGTATGAAGCCGCAGTCTTGGGGCTCTAGAAGAAGACAGAAGAGGGGCAGGACTAAGTCCCCCCAGCTTGGCTCCCGGCAGCAGCGGAGGCCTGGGGGTGGGGCAGGCACTACCTCAGTATTGGCAGGCTGCTCTTTAGGAGCAATCAGAGGGACCGTCTCCAGCCAGGGTTCCGTGGAGCTGTTTGAGCCTCTGCTGCCACGTCGCTCAGCAGAGGCTCCCTCTGCCCATTCCTGGGGGCCGGTATCCCCATCTGGGTCCTCAGGGGGCTGCAACAGGCGAGGAGCAGGGTCTGGAGGCTCCTTGGAACAAGACTGGGAAGGAGGGGACTCCTCGAGGTGCAAAAGGTTCAGCAGGTCATCCCGGCCAGCCTCAGCAGACAAGAGCCCGTGGGCATCAGCCTGGTCCTGGGGGGCCAGGCCGTGGCCGGTGGCAATGTGCAGGGGGCAAGGGGATCCATCTGGAGACAGACCCACCAGATCACCTGGCAGAGCCTCAAACTGTTGTACAAGGTCCTGAATATTCGGCCCGTCGAGCTCCATCTGATTGAGGTTGCTGGGCCCTCCCGGCACCAGGTCCCACTGGGAGTCAGAGGTGAGGTCCTGCGAGGGCACAAGCGCATCCCTGGGTTCCTCCAAGTCCATGGCTGGAAGCCCTGGAGGGGGCCCGGGGGTTGTCAGGAATTCCATGCCCCAGGCTAGGGCCAGTATCTAAAAAAGATTCAAAGATTACATTGCCTGAGTACCACCTTGGTGCCAGGCTCTAACCGTTTATACAGGACACATAATTTAATCTCCACCATACCCTGCAAGGAAGGGATGGCTACGAACCCCATTTTACAGTTGAGGAAACGGATGGGGAGGAGTCCTCTATACCTGTCACCCAGGACCTCTTCCCACCCGGGGATCCTGTTCACCCAACCCTTACTCCTCCAAGTCTTCCTTCCCCGCGACGTGGAATCCAGGTTTGAAATACACCCTGACTATACAAATCCAACAGGTGCAGGTCCCCGAGGCCCCGGACATAAGACCCCAGCCCAAGACTTTAGACCCAGGACCCCAGACACAGACCCGGACCTCACACCCAGTCTGAAGACACATCTCGACCTAAAGCTACGAGTTAAGACCCCAGTCCTTCTGCAGACCCCAGACTCAAGACTTCAGTCCCGTGACCTCAGGCACTGGCCCCAGGCCCTACTCTGCCCCGCCGGGACACTCACTTCCAAACCGAGGAGGCCTCACCCCGCGCGGCCCCGCAAGACCCCACGTCCGGTGTCCATTCGGGGCGCCTAGCCACCCCCGCTCGCCATTCCCGGCCAGGGCGCCGGCAGATTAATCCGCGCAGCGCTCCCGGCCCACTGGGCATGCGCATCCTTTCGGGCCTGCTGGGAAATGTAGTCCTCCCAGTCAGCATCGCCGCGCGGGGGCGCTAGGTGTCGGACCCTGAGGTTGGAATCCCGGGTTTCCATTCCTGCAGCGTGGAACCCGGGTTGTCCTCTGGGCCTGTTTCCTCAACTGCAAAAGGGGGTCAGTCACCACTGCCTGCATCCTACGGCTGTGGTCATTATTCCCAGGGATGGGAGATGGGAAGATACGGGACGGGAAAATACTAAAGGAGAATGAAAGGTGGTCTCTTTCAACTGCGGGGACAGGAAGCAGCGCGGGGAGCCTGTTGCAAACGGACTTACGGTGGTTTGGCTCACAGTAGGGGCACAGACTGGCGCGTCTTGGCTTCACTTTTTCTCCCTGAGCCTCGGTTTCCTTAATTATAAACTGGGGATAATACCTCGTAATCGTGAGGATTAAACGAGATCAAGCCGGTTAAGGATTTACCAATTGGTCCGAAATATAAAGAGTCTAATAAGTGTTAGCTTTTTAATGACTTTTAGGCTTCAAGTAATTGCTCATTGGATAGAATCAGGAATATATAAGGCGCTAGTTACAGTAAATAAGTAACCGAAGAAGGGCAATAAGTCAATGAAACATCCTTTGCAAATCTCCTCATACAGTAACTGGGGTATCTATACAAGTTGAAAGAAGTCAGTGAATGTCGGCCTCAGGCCGGCATACATTTCCCAAGAATCTCCAGGCGGAGCGTCTAACTCCCAAGCACCCTTTGGCGGCTGACGTCTCCGGAAACAGGCACCGCCAGGCAGCCGGTATACGTCATGGCGGCTAGACGGCTATTCGGGGCCACCCGGACCTGGGCTGGCTGCCGGGCTCGGGAGCTCCCGAACCCTGCCGCCCCTGGAAGACTCCTTGTACGGGATTATGCCAAGAAACCGGGTAAATTGAGTTAAAAGGCACCAACGTAGGGACTGCGCAGGCGCTGTTTGGGGAGGTTCTTAGAATCCACACACAAGCATAAAGAGGCAGATGGCTAGGTTTTACGCGCAAGCGCAGTTGGAGGGTGTAGAGCGCCATAGGATTCAGGATTCAGTGCGCAGGCGCCAGCCGGAAGCCGAGCGGACGGTGTCCCGGTCGTTACTTGGATCAAACGCGCTTCACCGCGCAAGCGTGGGTTTGGGTTTTTTGGGGGGTAGTGGGTGGGTGGGAGGAAGTTAGGAACTGGAGTCACAGCCCTGTCTCTGCCCCGAGGTCACTGTGTGACCTTTGGCCAGTCATTGCCAGAAATTCGAGGATGCAGTGAGGCCCGTCTCAGTATTAACCACGGAAGCAAAAACAAAACGAGGCTACAGTGTTTGAATTTTAGCTGGATACAGCCTTGCCTGATTTCCTTTTTGAGAGGAGGGAATTGGCAAATGAATGTGAGGCCTTAAAGAGACACAGCAGCACTTTCTCCCTGAGATAAACAGTAAGGAGCAAAATAGGATTGGAAAGGAATGACTTGGTCCTCCTGAGCACGTGACTTAATGCAGGATCCGTGTCCCACTTAAACGCACTTTGAGTGCAGCAGACCCGCTGCAGCCAAGGCCAGGGGCCCCCACAGGGACAAGGAGCAGGAAAGGAAGGCTGGCCTGAGCGCAGAGCTGGGCTGACCTCACTCCCCCACCCCAGTCATTAAGGGCGGCAAAGGCGGCAAAGCCGGTGTGGGCAGTGACGCCCTGAAGGACCCAGAGGTGTGCACAGACCCCGTCCGCCTCACCACCCATGCCATGGGTGTCAACATCTACAAGGAGGGCCAGGATGTGGTCCTGAAGGCCGATGCTGAGTACCCCGAGTGGTGAGTGGGCCGGGCCGGAGAGCAGGGAGAACCAGAGCCGGGGTGAGGAGGAGCCCGGCTGCTCCCATCAGAGCTGGGAGGGCTTCCCGGGGGAGGTGATGCAGGAGTCAAGACCTGAGTGGGTGGAAGGAGCTTCACAGGTGGAGGGAACAGCCAGGGCTAAGGCTCTGGGGCAGAACCACCGGGTTTACAAGTGGGACAGCAGGGAGGTCACAGAGCCCAGTCCTGGCAGGGCCTGGGGGCTGCAGGGAGGACTTGGATTTTAGTCTTGGCCCCGAGAACAGGGGCAGGACATGGAAGCCATTGACGTGTGTTGAGCCTTAAAGCTGGGGAAGGTTCAGAAAGGTGGGTGGGAGGGAAGGCATTACAGGCAGGCAGGACCACAGACAATGGCCAGGAGGCAGGAGGCTTGGCGTGTGCCTACCTCAGGTAGTGCTTTTGGGATGGGGGTGCCCCCTTGCTCCACAGCCGGGAACCCAGTTCAGAGAGGGGGAGGGACCACCCTGAGATCATGCAGCCCCCAGACCCAGTACTGCCTCTGCCTCTGCACTGCCTCTTTCCAAGGTGCCTGGGGAGTTGTGGGGGGTTTGCTGGGCAGCCCTGATTCCTGCCCATACTCCATCAGGCTATTCCAGATGAATGTGGGTCCCCCCAAGAAGCTGGAGGAGCTGGACCCTGAGACCCGGGAGTACTGGCGGCTGCTGCGGAAACACAACATCTGGCGCCACAATCGGCTAAGCAAGAACCGAAAGTTCTAGAGGGGAAGGAACTGAGCACAGTGACCCACCAAAGGACCTCGACAGGCCCAAAAGGAGGACCCCAGAGGGGTACAACATCTTCCCCATCCTGCCTCACAGAAGAGTTTCTATTTTCCTGGAGAAAACAGACTTTTCCTTACTTGTGTTCCTGTGTGGCCCCCACTTCAAGGTTGGATCAGGGTCCTGGGGACCAATAAAGACCTCTTGGGGATGTCGTTGTCAGACCCTGGACGCCGCCGGGTGTTGTCTGATGTGCCGGAGGGACGTGGGGTGGGTGGTAGGGAGGTGGCACCTCAGACGCAGTGGTTCCATGGCCCCAGCCCCCACTCCTGGTGGGCTTCTGCAGGTCCATCGTCACCTCCAGACCTCACCCCAATTCCTGGAATTCCTAGCACTACCCAAGAGGCCCCAACCCCACTCCTCAAGGGGGAGGTTTTTTTTTTAATTTATTGGGGTGACAATTGTTAGTGAAATTACATAGATTTCAGGTGTACAATTCTGTATTACATCATCTATAAAGCCCATTGTCTGTTCACCACCCAGAGTCAGTTCTCCTTCCATCACCATGTATTTGATCCCCCTGACCCTCATCTCTCTCAAGGGGGAGGTTTTAATAGCAAAGCCTCTCTTGGTTGCAAAGGATTCAAACCTGACTTAAGCCGCGTGAAGCAGAACAGAGTTTACAAGCTTCTGGAACTGAAATGTCCAGGGGTAGGGCTGGCTTCAGGCATAGCTGGATCCAGATGCTTCAGTATTCAGCTCTGTGGCTCCCTCCATCTCTGGGTCCCTTTGATCCCCTCTTGGTAGTTCTGTAGGACGGGTGGCTCCAGGGCTTCTGGAGCCCCCCCCCCAACCTAGTTCAGTAAGTGCAGTCAGATGGAAAGGACTTCCCTTTACCTCCTGCCAAGATCACAGGTTATCTTCATGGGCCAACCACTTGAGCCTAGGAACATGGGCCTACCAACTGTCCTGTCCCCTCCAACTAGTGCCTAGCTCTCACTGCCACCCCCCTCACCAGGAAACGCATCCTGGAGCGTGCGGGAGGCACCCTGAACCTCATCCACAGCCTTAATGAGCATCTCAGCTCTGGGCGGTCCTAACTCCTGCCCTATGTGGCTGTGAGGGAGGGTCTCGAGGACAGTGGCCCAGGCACAAGGCCAGAACCGACCTGATTGGAGGAGGCTGGGGTGGGGACCCAGCCCCTGCTATGGCCCCACTCTCTCCAACAGGCATCTGTATGTGTGGGTGGGTGCCTTCCTTCATGCCCCAGTCCACACTGGAGGGGCAGGGCAGTGTTCCCACAGCTAACTCTGCCTGGTCCCAGGAAAATGAGAGCCCTTATCCAGGTAGGAGACTCAGGATTACCAGGAACATGCTCTCCCTGGTGGCCTGCCCTGGGCAGATGGCGCATCCCAACTCTCCCAGGGTCTCGGTAAAAACCAAAGTTGTAATTGCAACAGGGCCCTGCCTGCCCTGCCCTGTCACCTCCTTACCGCTCTCCCCCCTCACTCACTGCTCTATGTGACACATGGGCTCCTCGCTGTTCCTCCAACTCACGCAGCTGGGCTGTGCCCCAGGGCCTTTGCACCTATGACTCGCCTGGGCTGCTCTTCTCCTGCGGTCCCCATGGCTCCCTCCTTCACCTCCTCCAGGACTCTGCTCTCAGGTCACTGTGAAGCCTACCCTGACCACCATATTCAACTGCAACACCTGCCATGCACTGCCATTCGCCCTTCCTAGCTTTATTTTTCTCCCTTGTGTTTACCACCAGCTGGCGTTTTATGTTTTAGTTATTTTTTAATTGTGCATCTTGTCTCCCACTGGAATCCCTCCATTAGGGTAGGGATTTTGTCTGTTTTGTTTACTGTTGTGTCCCCATCACTTATTGGGTGGGTGGGTAGATGGATGGATGGATGGATGCATTGGGTTGAACAGAACAAATGCTGGCCTGCCCCCAGGACCCCCTCCCAGCCTGGCTGGGCTAGGAGATGTGATGGGATCTCTGGTCAGTGGGGACATAAGCCGCACTTTGAAACATGGAGTGAGCAGGGATGGACCATATTCTCCCGTCATCCCCCATTAGCCCTGGCCTGGGTGCCACCGCTTCCCACGCTAGTAAGGACCCAGTGTACACCTGGGGCAATGGAGTCAGGCATGAGTTTGAAAAACAGCTGGACCCCTACTGGCTGTGTGGCTCCAGTAAACTGGCTTCCCAACTCTGGGCCTTAGTTACCTCCCTATACAATGGAGCTGAGGGCTGTGCCGCCTCATACGATGGCTTGGGCCAGAAGCACGCTGTGAAAGGAAGCCCCTGGACAGGAGCTGCTCTGCTGTTACTAGTTATTTCTCGGAGAGGGAGGCCCTGAGAGCCAGGCTGAAAGATTAGGAGGGATTTAGAGTCATCGACTCGCAGAATTAAAGTCCTGGCGGCTCCTGATTACAGCCTTACCGTCCCAGGGCCTCCAAATCCATCCACCACCCCCCATTTGACAGATGGGGGCACTGAGACCCCAAAAGGGGTAGAGACTCCCCCTCAGGCCACCCATGGCCCTGCCCCCTGGCCTGGAAACCCCGTAGCCACCTCCTTCCCAAGATGGCACCAGTCTCCCTGAAAGGCAGGGTGAGGTCTGCATGGGTGGCCTTGGACAGCGAGGGTAGGGGTGGCAGGGGTCTCAAGTCTTGCTCTTCAGTGATGGCCTGGCCTGCTGGTTGGGCTGCTCCGTGACCTTGCCTAGATCTGTCACCCAGCACGTCCCAGGCCCTTGGGACAGGTCGAAGAGGGAGGGCTGGGTGGGCACCTGGCTAAACCGATGGCCAGGCCCTGTCCAGAGCCTGTGCGTGCTCTTTGGCCAGCAGCCGCAAGGATGTCTCCTCCAGGGTGAAGCCATCTGCAAAGGCTGAACCAAAGGCATGGGGCCTGAAGGACGCCTGCAGCCCTGGGCCAGGGCCCAGGAGGTGAGGGAGGGCTGGCAATGTGGGGGGCCTGGGGCCCAGCCAGGGATCCAGGGACAGTGGCATGGCCGGAGGGCAGGCAAACGGCAGTGCTGGGGCCTCAGGGAGCCTCGGGGCTGCCATGGCCCCTGAGCCCGAGTCCAGACGCTCCTGGCGCCGCCACTTGGCCCGGCGGTTCTGGAACCACACCTGGAGGCAGCGAGAGGGTGCTCCCAGCCCAGGGCTGGTGGGGAGGACAGCCCGCTCCCCCCCAATCCATAGCGTCCCTCTCTGGACTTCCCAGCCTGCTGTGGTACCAGTAGGTTTTGTTATTCTGCCTCACGGCTGTACTGAGAGAAGGAGCCCTGCCTCGCGGCACCCATTGCATTGCCCCGAAATCTTTTCTGAATCTAATCCCTCCTCGCCATTCTCTTTGCCCAGGTCCTCAGGCTCCTCAGCCTCCTCCCTTATCTCTTCTGGCCCTTGATCATGAAGTCCAAGCAGCTCAGCTCAGCATTCAGGAACCTTCAAAGGTCTTTCTCAGCTCCATTTTCTGCTTCCCCTTCCACCTAACTGACACCTAACTCAATGGAAACGCCTCGGACTTAACCCCTGCACATCCTCGTACACGCTGTTTGGAGTCTTAGAAAAACGCCCTTTCTCCTTTCTACCTGGCAAACTCCTACTCAGATGTCACAGCCCTAGTCCCACACCCCCTCCTCCGGGAGGCCTTCCCAGTTTCTCTTCCACCCACGCACTGGGAGGGTTCCTATCTGGATACAGCTCCCTCCCTAGGTCCTTGGGGGTGCCCTCACCTGCACACGCACCTCTGGCAGGTGCACCTTGGCTGCCAGCTCCTCACGGCTGTAAATGTCTGGGTAGTGGGAGGCCTCGAATGCCCGCTCCAGCTGGTGCAGCTGATACGTGGTGAAGGTGGTGCGGTTCCTCCGGTGTTTCTTCTTGGGGGCCTCCTTGCAGGGTGCTGGCCCCCCACCCTCAGCCACTGGCCCCTCACCAGAACTCAGGAACATGGCTCCTCCTCACCTCCACCTGGCGGGACAGCAGCAGGACAGTTAGCGGTGAGACTGCAGGCTGGGGAGGGCAGGGGAACTCCCAGCAGGGGCTGGGCCTGGGGTAAGATGAGGAGGGGCTTTTCCCTCCTTGGGGTCCTGCATTCGTTCTGCCTTCCCAGTCTCTCTCTGTCAGTCTTGGATTATCTCGCTCTGTCTCTGTTTCCACTTCCTTCTCTGACTCTTTTTCTGTGTGCGTGTCTCTGTGTCTCTGTCCCCCACCTTGATTTTCTCTTTCCCTCTCCAGCTCTCCCTGGCCACCTCTTTCTCCCTACATCTCTGTCTTTCTGTCTGGCCTTCTCTCTCTGTATCTAGGACTCCCCAGGAGGGAGGTTGGGACACTGCCCCCTGGAATGCTTCTTTACCCTCAAGTCCTCTGCCCTGGGGGACACTCGGCACCCCTAGCTTCCCCCGCATGCCCACCTTGCCCCCTCTGCCCAATGCTCACCACCCCCAACAGTCCTTGTCAGCCAGTTATCCACAGGGCTCCCGCCCCAGCGGGCTCAGCACTTTCTCTGCTGCTGGCCTGACCCAGCCAGACCAGGAGGGGTGGGGTCAAGAGGGGAAGGATTAGCACAAGGTGATTAATTGAGATGGCCCCTCCTGCCCAGCACTAGCTGCCCTGAGCTATGAGGGAGGGCTAGGCAGGTGGAGGGCTGGGGGTTGGGGGGACTGCCAGCTTTGGTCCACCTCCCCTCGGAGCAGGACACCAAAGGTCTCCCTGTCTCTGGGCCTGTTTTCCTGGCTGTAAAATGGGCGGCACCAGGACGTACCCCATAGGGCTCTCACAGGACTCAATGAGGCGATGAAAGAACATTGCACAGTGATTGGCATGCAGTGACTACTCAGTGAATGTCTGCTGTTACTGTTTTTATCAGCGAGGCCAGAAAAAGGCCCTCTTAGACTCGTGGATGTCAACGGACCTGGGGAAGCAGAGGTTCCGAGAGGTGAAAGCAATTTTAGTTTGCTCTTCTGGTTACTGAACAGGGCATGGCATAAGGGGCATTTTAGCTGGGTTTTGAAGTATGAATAGAAGTTCACTCTTTGCATACTCAATAAACATTTATTGTACTTGCTGTATACCAGTGAACAAAACAGACACAAATCTTGGAGCTGACATCCTACCATGTTTCCCCGAAAATAAGACCTAGCCAGACCATCAGCTCTAATGTTTCTTTTGTAGCAAAAATTAATATAAGACACGGTCTTCTTTTAATATAATATAAGACTAGATCTTGTATAATATAATACAATATATAATATAATAAAGACCCAGTCTTATATTATGTTATATAAGACTGGGTCTTATATTAATTTTTGCTCCAAAAGATGCATTAGAGCTGATGGTTTGGCTAGGTCTTATTTTCGGGGAAACACAGTAGTTGAGACAATCAGCAACTATGTAAGTAAAATATAGTATGTCAGTTGGTCCCAGGTTTAGTGAGAAAAGTCCAGCAGGGAGGAAAGGGGGTAGGTTGGGTTGTTCTTTTAAGGAAAGTAATCAGAATGGGAGATGGAAGGCAAGGCTGCAAATTCTGGACAAGATTGGGTGTGAAGGGGAAGGTACTGGGGAGCCATAAAGTTTGTAGAGCAGGGAAAGGACACAGTCAGATGGTAGTTGGGATGAGTATCTATTGTAGGCAAGATGGGAAGCCAGCAGGAGGCTAGAGGCAAGAGCAAAGGTCGTGGGGATGGTGAGGAGTGAGGCGATGGGGAACAGGAGAGAAATTCTGTGGGGAGAAAGTTTGGGGAGCAGGAAGGGAAGGAGACGTTGGGGACAAGTGGATAATGGGACTGTCACAGAGACGACGGCCTGAGAGCTGGAGCAAAGTCCAGGGGTAGCCCCTAACACTGGTTTGCCAACCCTCCCAATTCAAGAAGCCTGGGGCTGGGGGCTGGGGGTACCATGAAAACCGAGAGGAAGGGGTTGGGGATGAGGGACCAAGGTGAGGCCTGAAAACAGACTGCTGGATTTAATGGAGGGAGGTGGTCTCCCTGGAGGAGACCCAGGCACTTGGAAGGACCATGGAGCGAGTATGAGAGAAATTAGAAATAGATCCTTCTGGAATGCTGGCTTTGCAAGGAGAGAGACACACATGGAGAAAGAGACAGACGCAGTAAGCCATAGGTACACGCACACCCAGAAAAGGGGCGACCAGGCCCTGGAGGAGTTGGGACCAATTTCAGGGCCAAGCAGCCTTAGACAAGGAGCCAGATGTGGCCCCCATTGTCCCAGGAGGGAGGGCTGACATAGGGAGGCAAAGGGAGGCCCCAGGTGCCCTGAGCGCAGGCCAGAGGAGCAGCTAGTGCTTCCTGGGGCCCTTCCAGGCCTCAGCTGCCCCATCGGTAAGGCGGGATCTGTGGCCAAGGAGGGCCAGGCCTGTGGGGTGGGCAGATGATTCCCTTAATTGCTCCATCACTTTAAAACGCTAATGAGTGACTCTGTTCTCAGGCCCCAGTTAGCTCATTGGCAGCGTGAGAAGAGGCTGCAGCAGGGCTCCAGCATCAGGTGCAGCGGCTTTTGGGGAGTTAGCAGGATGTGGCTGGCAGTGCAGACGCTGAGTCAGCTTAGAGGGCCGGATTAGGGGTGTGGCCCAGGGACAGGCGGTGCCCTTTGGCTGAATTAGGCAG
Source organism: Rhinolophus hipposideros (assembly GCF_964194185.1). Taxonomy (NCBI): domain Eukaryota; kingdom Metazoa; phylum Chordata; class Mammalia; order Chiroptera; family Rhinolophidae; genus Rhinolophus; species Rhinolophus hipposideros. Next base: position 58,669,344 of record NC_138062.1, on the reverse strand, counting down.
GGACAGGCCAGGCCACTCTGCCCCTCTGGCCTGCTACCCTTCACTTCTCCCCTAGGAAGAATTACTAAACCCCTTCAGGTGCTGGTGAGGAAACTGTGGCCAGGAGGTGGGCCGGGCTTCAGTGGGCACCTCAGGCGGTCAGCATGACCTTGGAGTATTTCCTAGCCAGGCTCAACTCATGAAGGGGTGGGTTGGCTGAGGTGGGAATGCATGCTCGGGCCTGGTGTCCCTTCCCCAGCTCGGGGAGTCCTGGAGTTGGACGGTGCCCAGACTGGCCCAAGACCCCTTCCAGGCAGCCTAGAGGCTGTCTGCATGGGAACGTCAACTGAGATGGGGTGGTTGCCACAGCAATAACTGAGTACCAACTGTGTATGCTCAGCCCTTCACTGATATGAGCCCTCAAGGTTCTTATATCCCCAAAAGATGCCAACCCTCCAGTTTGTCTGGGACTGCACTGGGGCCACAGCTAGGGGTAAGTCGGGATTTGAACCTGGGAAGTAAGCCTGGAGATCGGCCCCTCCCCAGAATGAACAAGAGGGGCAGGGCTTCGGGACAGGCTGCTCAGTCCGTTTTTCTTGAGCCTTCCCTGAAGTCATTGGATTAGGCTGTTGGGTTGTGACAGGTGGAGGATGTGGGTGGCCCCAGGGGAGCATCTCCAGGTGGGGACACAGCCGCAGTGGCAGCCCCTCCCTGGCCTCCTGTAGGCCTGCTGCTGCTCTGAGGGGCAAGTCTGCCATGATCCCGTGAGCCCAGAACTCAGAGGACTGGGCACCGACCCAAGGGTTGGGACTTGGAGGGTTGAATACGGCACCCCAGAGGGGACCTATGGGTGATGGCAAGTGGTTCTGTGGAGTGGCTCCATCCCAGAGGTCTGTATTCCCACAGTGCCTGTCAGTGGGTCCCAGCTGGACACCCCTCAGGGGGCAGACGACTGGCAGGTGGATCACTCCACGCTGAGTGATCAGGGATTCGGGGTGGTACGAATGCCCTGGGCTGAGGGGACGCCAGAGATTGCAGAGAGACTCAGATGGCCACAGTCCTTGGAACCAGTCTTTATCCAGGCACCAATCCTTCTCCTCCCTGGGTCCGTGGTATCCAGGGGCTGCCCCAAGCCCCCATGTGGGCCTGCGTCTGTGCTCTGAGCCAGGTGGGCAGCTTGCTGGCCCTGACCTACCTCAGGCCTGGCCCATGCCCCACCCACCCGGAGCCCCCCCTCGTTCCTCTGGGGCCTACAGCCCCGCTGGGTAGGGTCAGGGGTCCTGGCCACAGGGCAAGGTGGGGCCATCAGCGTCCTGTCCGTCAGCAGGGCCAGTGGCTCCCACGCTGCGCAGCTCCCGGGCCAGCTTCTCGGCCAGTTTTCGAAAGGGAGGCCGGCGGGCGGGCTCCGCCTCCCAGCAGCTGCCCATGAGGGTGTGGACAGGGCCTGGGCAGCCCTCAGGCGGCTCCATGCGGTACCCCTTCTCCACGGCCTCTGTCACCTCCTTCAGCGACTGTGGGAGAGGGCACACCGGTGTGGGCTGGAGATCAGGGCCACAGCCCCAGACCCGCATGGAACCCAGTACCTCTGCACCCCCAGACCATGCTCACCATCTTGGGGTATGGAGCCCGGCCATATGAGAAGACCTCCCACAGCAGCACCCCGAAACTCCAGACATCGGACTTGCTGGAGAATTTCTGTGGGCCCAAGACTAGGGTGAGGAAGGACCCCTCAGGGTTTCTGCTCCAGCCCATGCTTCCTCAAAAAAGTCCCCCTAGATTGATCTTTACTCTCCGGTCTTTTCCTAATAGACTCCACGCCCTGAGTTCCCCCACCCTCAACCGAGTGGAGGTCAGAGTCAGTGCAGGAAGGAGGTTCACTATTCTTGCCCTCAGCACTGAGCCCAGAAATGGGGAAACTGAGGCCCAGACAGGGTCACACACAGGAGAGGCCAGATAGGGGCTAAAAAGAACAACTAAAGGCAAGTGTTCACTGGGGAGGCAGAGCCATTTCCTTGGAGGTTCAGAGAGACCAAGACACAGGCCCAGGGCCACACAGTGGAGCTGGGGCTCCAAGGGGCCTGGAGACAGGAGCGCTCACCCCGTGTTTGAGTGCCTCAGGCGCCGTCCACTTGACGGGCAGCCGGCTGGAGTCCAGGCCCTTTCGCTCAGCTTTGGCCAGGCCGAAGTCACTGACCTTGGCCACGAGGTCTTCAGAGACAAGGATGTTGCGGGCGGCGAGGTCTCGGTGCACCAGCTTCTTGCTCTCCAGGTATTCCATGCCCTCGGCCACATGCCTGGGGAAGAGCAGGGGCACCAGGGCTGGGGCTCCTCCCTCTCCGTGCCTCGCTTTCCCCTGGACCTTGAAAAGCCTCCTCCCCATCCCCCGGGGGTCCCCACTCACAGGGAAAACTGCAGGAGCTGAGGGGTGTTCACAAGGGCCCGGCCCCGAGTCCGTAGAAAGTTCACCAGGTTGCCCTATGGGGAGGACGGGGGGCTGGGGTTCCAGGCCTCTTGGCTGCCCCCCCGCCCCTCTGCACCTGGGCCCCACCGCACCTTGCTCACGTGCTCCATGACGATATAGAGTCCCTGGTGCAGGATCACGCCCAGCAGACGCACCAGGTTCTTATGCTGCATTTTCCTGGGGGGAGGATGGGGTGGGGTGGTGGGCCTGAGGTGAGAGTGCAGCCAGAACCCCCAAACTCAGGGTGCCTGACCCCCACCTGGGACTCACGTCATGACCGCTGTCTCATCCAAGAAGGCCTGGGCTGTCACATCACACTTGATGTTCTTCACGGCCACTTTCTGACCCAGGTACTCGCCCTGCAGGACCGCTGGCAGGCGGGACAGAGATCAGGACCCACGGAGATGGGGACAGACATGGGGTACACCACTCCCATTGGCCCCCATGTACACCAACAGAGCCTTGGATCTCCAGGACTGGAAAACCCCTCCCCCTACAAGCTCCACACCTCCTGCTCAAGGAGAATCATCTAAGCCAGGGGTCAGCAAAATCCAAAATCCCTTGAGCCAAATCCAGTCCCGTCATGTTTTTGCAAGGCCCACAATCTCAGAGTGGTTTTTACATTCTTACAGTGATTTAAAAAACCCGAAATAATACTTTTTCATGACAGTGAAAATTATACAAAATTCAAAATTCAGTGTCCATGAATAAAGTTTTATTGGCACATGGCCAGGCCCATCGGTTTACCTGTCATCTGGGGCTGCTTTCCTGCTACAAAGGCAGAGCTGAGCAGATGTGACAGGGACCATCTGGCCCACAAAGCCCAAAATATTTGCACTCTGGCCCTTTCCAGAGAAAGTCTGCAGACCCCTGATCTAAGCCACAGAGCCTTCCAGAATAATCATTTCAGGGAATGGCATTCCAAGTAAAGGGACCAGCATGTGCAAGAGCCTAGAGGTGTGAGAGACTCATTTACGTTCACTGGGTACCTGCCTGAGTTAATTTATTCCTCACGACAGCTGCTGTCAACCCTCTTTCATAGAGGGGGAAACTGAGGCATAGAGAGGTGTGGTTTGTCTTTACTCACCCAGCAAGTAGGTATTAAATATGGATGTGAATCATCTCTGTGACCCCAAAACCTGAACGTGCCCCTCAGCCCACACCCCCACTCACCTCCAAACTCCCCCTCTCCAATCTGCGCTCCCAGAGTCAAATGCTGCAAGTTTAGTAACCAGCCGGCTGTGGGATGAAGACCTGGTTAGAGGGGTAACCGGCTCCCAGGTCCCTCCCCTTGGGGGTACTACCTGGTGAGGCACACCCGGGCACAGGTGGCCGCTGTTCCCAGCAATGGTCCAAGGGCATGTCTGATGAACCCACTCCTGCTACCATTTTATCATGCGGTCGAAGGCAACAGAGCCTCCGATGCAGGGCTGCCTATCTCTCTTCTGCCTGCAGACTGTGTCCCTCCAAATACCCCAAATGCTCTTCCCTTTGTCGTCCTTTACCTCTGGTCACCCAGGAATATACACAGAGCAAAAAAACACAACAGACAGGGAGACCAGCAAAACCTCTAGACCCTTCCAGTGCTGTACGTTGTGGTCTGTGCTCGCCTCCCTGACCGTTGTCACAAGCAGGCCAGTGTCCTCCCCGCCTCCCCCCCTAGCAGGTTCTGTAGGCCCCCCCCCTCCAAACCAGGAGCCCCTTAGGTACATCAGGAATGGTGACAGCGCCAGATCTCCCCAGGAGATACTCGTGCTTTCAAGGAGACAGCCACGGGTGTCAGGTTCCAAAGACCGTAGAGGTGACTGTGGTTGGGGGCATTTGCTTTGGGCCTTGAATATTGATGATTTCACTACACAGAAGCTGAAAAAGCATTTCGGGTGAAGGTAACAGAACACACAACAGCACGGAGGCATAAGAGGAAATGAGTCACAGCCTGGGAGGGGGGCTTGTGAACAGAGGAAGGGTCCTGTAGATGAGGCAGGAAAGAAGGCTCAGCCACAAGAGAATGTTCTAGAAGGCAGAATAGCTGCAGGGCCTCCCACCTTTAAGATGGGGAGCAATGTGGGTGGGCTATCATGGTAGAAAGCTGCCTCTGGGGGCACAGACGTAAGGGTCGGGAAGTAGGGGGACTGCCCCCCTGGAAGAATATGGTCTGATGGAAAGGTGTGAGGTCAGGCGGGGTGTTAAGTGAAGTTAGAACCTGACCGTGAAGGGGATGTGGGAGGGTGGGTGGCTTGAGATTTCCGGCCAGGTTTCCAGCTCAGGTGACAGGGCGTAAGAAGGACATGGGTGTGGGAAGCAGCAGGTGTGGGAACCCGCTCAATCTTGAGATGATCAGTGTCTGTGAGTGCCCTTTGCCCAATCCCAGGGCAGCCCAGGCCTTCCACCGCAGTGCCAGGCACGGCGCCATACTCAAGTGCTGTGGCATTGGCCCCATGCCGGGCCCCAGGCCCCTGACTCCTCAGGGGGGAGAATGTGGGTGGAGAGGGCGCAGACCCCTACCCTTGGCCAGCTCCTCCTCCGCAGATTTGGCCCCCGGCTTCCTCTTGGGTTTCACGAGTTTTGTGCAGATGGCCCCCTTGTCCTTGCTGTAATGCTGCAGGGCAGGACAGGGCAGAAGTGGTTGTGAGTCCAACCCTGGGGTGTGGGGAACCCCTGCATCCTGTCCCCTTCCTGGGGCGTGGTCTGGATGGGGTGGGCAGGAGCTGATGAGAAGGAGAGGGGTTTGGGTCTCACAGGATGTGTTGGGCTGCTTTGCATGGAAACAGGAAAGGATGGAGGCTATGGGGGAAATAGGGAAGATGGGGAGGTCTCTGGATTGGTGTCCACTCGGAGGTCCCTGAAGGTCCCTGAAGGAGCCACCCCAGTCCTTGCAGGTGGGGCCTAGAGGACTCAGACCCCTAGAGAGTCGGAGGTCCATGGGGACCGGCTGCCTCTCTGCACGGGGGAGCACACGCCTCTGGGGCCTGGGGCGCACCTCCACCATATCCATGAGGTTGCAGAAGTAGACGGCCTCGTCGATGGTCAGGTGGCCATCGCGGTGCAGCACGCGATAGTGGATGACATCTCGGCCAAAGCTCACGCACAGCACGTAGTCACCGGGATGTCGCACTGACTCACGCACCAGGAACAGCCCATCCTCAGGCGGCTGCAGCAGCTGCACCGCCTCCTGGCCTGAGATCTTCCCATGGAACCACCTGTGGGGGCAGAAGGGCAGGCTGCACTGGGCTGGCCAGGCCCTCCTGGCCCCCCATTCCAGGACGCCCCACAACTCACGGCATGAGGCTGAGCTTGGGGTCAGTGGAGAGGGCCTCACGCTCCCGTAGTGCGCCGGCTGCCAGCAGCCCCTCCTGCCCGCTGCTGTGGTGCTTGGCACGGTACCAGCTCTTACTCTGCCAGGGAGGGAGCCAGGGGTCCGTATGTGTGTGTTTGTGTGTGGAGGGGGTCCTGTCCCCAAATACACCCAGGCCCTCCGGCTACTGCTCACCTCACAAGCCTCCAGGATGGTGACCACGTCACCCTTGCGAAAGGCCAGCTCTCCAGGCTTGGGGCGCATGTGCTCACATTTGGTGATGCATTGGGTACCTGGGGCCCAGCGCCTCTGGGTGAGGGGTTGAGGGAGATGGGCAAAGGGGACATGAGGGAGATGCCCCGGAGAAAGATTGGACCGAGACAGAGAAAACAGAGAGAAAGAGCGAGAGGAGGAGAAAGGACAAGGGAGCTGCCAACAGAGATTTATTAGAGTCCCAAACACCAGGTGCTCAGCACAGGTCAGGAAGAAAAGGTGAAAGAAATGCAACACCAAATATCAGAAAGCTTGGGCGACAGCAGCTACAGGGACGCGGGTCAGAGTACAGTCCTCCTCCCCGTGGAGCTGAGGTCCTGTGGGTGTGGACTGAGCTGAGGAAGGGCCGAGGCCACAGGCACCCAGGTCGAGGTTACTCACCGTGGGCATCCTGGCTAAGATGGGTGGAGTGCCAGGCACAGAGGAAGCAAGGGTTCACCTGGGGAGGAGGCAGAGACCAGCTGAAGAGCCCAGATTCAACCCATCACTACCACTTCCAGCCCAAGCCAGGTCGGAGGGACAGCCGGGGGCAGGGGGGCTCAAGGAAGGGTTCCCAAAGGCCCTTTGGGAAGATGGCCTTTACCCAGGGGAGTTCCTTAGCAGAGTCACAGCCATGAAACACCAGCAAGGAAACCGTGGAACCTCGCCCCACCTTGGTTCCCAAAGGGAAATTGAGGCACAAGGTGGGCACAGAGCTAGTGGCCACGGGCTGGGGAGGGGACAGGTGCCTAGCTCAGGCACCAGCAGCCCACACAGCACATGGGGAGCTTGGTGCCACCTAATCAACCCTGGTTCTTCCTCTTTTCTGGTGAGTGGGCAGGAACAGGGCAGGCAAATACAGAATGATTCAAGGTCATTCCCAAGAAACTCTGACCGGGAGGTGGGGCAGAGGCTGTGCAACCCTGCTGGGCTTCTCTGACCACCAGCAGAACCTCTCTGACTCCCCCACCCCAAACCAGGACAGACACAGACACACACACACACACACACACACACACACACTCACACGCCTTCATTGCTGCTTGGTTGGGGACTTTTCCTTGCCACCCCCATCTACCCTACTGCAAGAGCTGGACAGTGGGGCAAGTTGGGGGGGTGAATCTTGGCTCCTCCAATGTGCACCCCCATAAATCTTCAGCCCTATATGTACTCACACCTATACTGACCCATGTACACACGAGCACACACAGAAACACACCGGGCTTGGACACAGGTGGACACAGGTACCCACAGGCACCCAGGTGTGTAAGCAAAGGCATGCCCCCCTAGAGACAGGTGTGCACACGCCTCTACATGTGTGTACACATGCACAGGTGCTAGGACATCTGGAAACGTGTGTATCTGCCCACTCACTAACACACACAGACCCATACTTGAACACCTGGGCGCCAAACGCTGGGCCACCCAGGCACGCAGAGCTACACACAGGGCCGCGCACACGCATCTCGGCCACACGCGCACATGCCTCCACGTGGACGCGCTGATACACACACCTGGGGGCTCGCAGACGCGCACACCCCCACCCAGAATACTCCCCACCCCGCGCTTGATCGCCTCTAACCACCCCCACCTCAGCAGCGTGCCCGTCGCGCGCCCCGGACGTGCACACTCGAGCGCACACCGGCCCCTCCCGCGAACGCCCGGGCCCCCATGGAGCCCTCTGGTCGCTTCCACTGCCCCTGCCGTCTCTACCCCCAATCCCGTCGCCGCGCTCACCTGCTCAGGGGGCGTCCCCGGGCCGCGCCCCGCCCCCGCCCCCAGAAGGGCCCCCGCGTGCCAGCTGCGCACCCCCAAGGCGGGCCCCGCTGCACAACTTGGAGCAAGTTCCTCCGTTTCCTCATTTTGGGGGTGGAGGAGAGGTAGGGTGGCGGGGGAGCGGGAGGTGCCGCGGCCAGGGAGGATCCCGTGGGTCCTAGCGCCGGCCGCACTGCGGTCTGCTCTGCGCGCGGCCGCGGGTCCCTCCCCGCCCTGCCTCCGCGGTCCCCGGCCCCTCCCGCGCGGCGCGGGGGGCGCTGGAGGCTCTCACCGGCTCCACGCCTCTCCCTGGCCTGATGCTGCGGGGCGCGCACCCCAGCTCACCCGGAGAAGCGGAGGCCTTGGAGTGTGGAGCAGGTGCCACACCGCGTGCGCGCGCGCAGAGGGGAGTGAATGAGCTGCCGGTCGGGGAGATAAGCAGGCGGCAGAGCCCAGACGACCAAGTGGGCCCTTCGGACTCTGCCGTTCCAACGCCCTGTCACCTCCTCTGCCAACGGGAGCTCATTTAATTACCTGTTGCTGTAGAAGGCTGTTGGTGCCTGGCACAAAGAAAACACCCCCAAAATGTCAACCGCTGCCAGTATCGTCATCATTATCATTAAGGGAAAATTGGGGCCACAAGGGAAAAAATCGTGTGGAACTGGAAGCCTCCTGGCGGAGCAACCCTCCTTTGGAGAATAATGGTGGGTCCTGAGGCTGGAGCCAACCCAGCTGTGCCAGAGTCAGGACTGCCCCACTCTTGACCTCCGTTTCCTCCTCTGAAGGGCTGGGCAACAAGGGCCTCCCCTCAGAGGACAGCTGGGTGAGCATTGAATGGCCAGGCACTGGGCCTGGCCCCCAGCCATGACTCCATTGCTTCTAAGGGCAGAGTCGGCTCAGACAAGGATGGAGCTGACCTTGGAGGGCTATGAATCAAGATGCCCAGAGAGCCCTGCTTCCCAGCCACTGGGCACTGCTCTGGTCCTAGGGTTGGGACCCTGCAGCCAGCATTCAGTCAGGGTGATTGGGGCCTACCATATATACCATCATCACTTTCCAGAAATAGAAAACAGACACAGAGGAAACCCACAGAGAGCACCATTAAATGCTCAGCAGGGACTGCTACGGCCCTAGGCCCCGCAGCGGAGACCTGTCTTCTTTGTTCAGCAAGGACAGGAGCCCATGTCTAAGAGGTTGAGATGCCCTAGCACCCTGTGCAGACATTCTCCTTGGTGTATTCAGAGAGAAGGGAAGAGGGTCACAAGGGGCTGGCTTTCTCCCTCTGCGAATAGGTACTTAGGGTCTGAGTAACACCTACATCCTCCCCAGGACAGCCAGGGGTCCACGTCCCACACTCTTGAAGGCCCTACCTCTGAGTGATCAGCGGAAGCAAAGATGTTGAGACTGAGGACTGACAGACTTAAGGAGAAGGTGTTAAGTGCCCGAATCTCCAAGGGTTGGCCTGGGGAATAGGGAGCCCTCCCCCCATGGGTGTGGGCATGGGGCATTGAGCTGTGCATGACTTTAGGGGGATAGATTTGAGTCCATGGTTTATTTGGGTCAGAGCTACAGAAGGGGTGAGCTCCCCATTCCTAGAGGTATCCAATAATTGGCCACTTTGAATCACAAAGACTCAATGGGTCTTCCAGTCCCCAGCGGAGGCAACACCCGTTTTCCTGCCTCCTGCTAGGAGCTGAAGGACTTGCCTCTCCCTTCTACCTGCCTGAAGCCAGTAGCCACACCATCGGTCGGATACCAGAATTCCCCAGTCCTGGGCTCTTCATCCTCCACATTTCAGTCCTGTCAACTTGATTCTGGAAATTCTTTGACCCACCCACCCCCAACCCCTGGACACCCATCGGTGCAGGCTGGTGACACAGCAGCCCCCTCACTGGTCTCCCAACTGCCTCCAGTTTTTCTCCTTGTTACCATTCACCTTCCACGGCATCACCAAGGGATGAAAATGTGCCTGTGGCCCTCTCCTGCTCTAAATCCGGCGATAGCCCCCACTGCCTGCAGGACAGAGCCTAAAACACTCAGTCTGGCATTCAGGGCTCTTCATGTCTGGCCTCCAACTACCTCTCTGGCCTCATTTGCTTCTGCTGCCACCAAGCACCCAATAGTTTGGCAACTCTGAACTGCAGGAGTTAGCATGCTTTCACATGGGCTGTCCCCTCTGCCGGAATGTGCTGCTACCATCCAGATGGCATCTCCAGCTCATCCTTCATGCCCAGCTCAACTGACATTTTTATGAAGCCTTCTTCAGACACCCTTACCCTTCTCAGAGCAATTCTAACTTCTATGCCCTGAAAGGACCCCTCGCTAGAGACACTAGCCATCTCATTTCACCGATGGGCGTGGATCTGGCCTTGGGAACTGAGACCATTAGCCTGCCTGAGAAAAAGCCAGCCCAGAGGAAGTAGAGCCAGGAAACAGACTGAATACCACAGGAAGAATTCAAATCGTTGGATTCAGCCATGCCTAGCATTGGAAAAAGGTCTTTGCTTTTTGGTTGCTTTCAGGAGGTAACTGCCACTTGTAACCAAAAGAATTCCTAATACTGAAAATGGGACCAGAGTGGTGTGCTAAAATGAAATCTCTATGATGTGGAATTGGTGAGTCAGATTACGTTGCCCTAAACCCAGCTAAGAAGAGGGATCTCTTCTCTTTCATGCCCTGGACCAGGTGGTGCTGGCTTCTGTCACTTGCAACAGAGAAACCCTGATGAACCTACCTTGTCCCCTGCCTGAATGCCTTTCTTTCGTCCATCTGAATCTCACTGTTCTTCACATCTCACCGTTCTCCTATTTTGACTGTTGCGATTTACATAACCCTCTGTTCTTCAAATTCCTGGAGATTTTGGGGGCCCATCCTCTCATTTTAGAATTGGAGCAGCTGAGACCCAGAGAGGCAAGGCTACTTACCCATGGTCACACTGGGGCTAGAAGTCAGGCCTGCAGACACACCCAATGGAGTTGTAGACTTTTCAAAGGCAAGATATATTTCTTATTCTTTACGAATATGGACGAAAATCATTATAGGCAATAAACAAAAGAAGTCATGTGACAGGCACTTTACATAATGCATCAGTTAAAATTAGGATTGGCTGTGGGGGATGGAAGACCCCAAGTGTTAGAGGCTTGAATTACTAGGTAGAAATTAATGCTCTTCGAGGGAGGAAATCCTGTGTATGTCAGGGGCCCAGGCTCCTGCTATCTTGTTGCTCTGCCTTTGTCCACACTCAAACTTCCTTCTCTTGACCTAAGATGGCTGCTTGAGCTCCAGCCCTCTCACCTATTGCATTCCAGTCAATAGGAAGCAGGAAGTTGGCAGAAAAGGGTACCTTTCTTCATTTAAGGACTCTTCCAGTGAAATCCCAGGAGCAGAAGAAGCTGGGAAATGTAGTTTTTACCCCAGCTCATCTTCCATGTCCATCAAAACTGGCACGATTTTTATGAAACCTTCTCAGACATCCATACCCTCCTCAGAGCAAGACCCCACTTGTATGCCCTGAAAGGACCCAAAAGGGCCAAAAGGGGGAGGCAGGAGCACTGGCATCCTCTTTCTCAAAGCTCCCAGGCTTGCTCCCACCTAATGGCCGTTGCATTAGCTGCGCCTCCTGCCTAGGACACTTCGCCAGACATAACCAACATTATAGCAACTCTACAGAATATTTCAACCTTCTGACATGTTATATTCTCTCTCCTGTGGCTCTGTGGAGCTACCATGGTCTGACTGACCATATATTTCACTTGTTTATCTTGTTTACTGGCTGTTTCCTTTCTAGAACATCAACTCCCCAGGGCAGGGATTTTGGACAGTGTCGTTCACAGCTGTGATCAGTTCCTGGCACACAGTAGTATTCAGAAAGTATTTTTTTAAGCCAGGGAATATTGGGGAGGGGAGAGAGAATGAGCAGTACATGTCACCTGTGAGGCAAGCACTCTCATTGTACCCATTTCACAGATGGCAAAGCTGAGGCTCAGAGAGTGCTGAGGCTCACCCTATGACACAGGAAGTGGTGGGCTGGGCTTTGAACCCAGGCCCACCCAGCTTCAGGGCCCACATGCTGGTGCACGGCATAGTGGTGGCCACATGATAGACCACCAGAGAATGTGCCCATAATTGAAATTTCTGGATCTGGAGGGCAGGCAAGGCAGGGCAGCTGCAGCCAGATGTGGGGATGGCTGCGCTGGCACCATGGCCCCAGCGGATCCAGTGGCCAGATCAGACTGCCCCAATTAGCACACCTTTAAATTTAGCTTTCTCTTCCCTGCCAGGGGCCTCAGGGATTCAGCGGAGGAACACTCTGCTCTTTCGAGGAAAAATGCTGCATCGCTCATCTTGCAACCAGAGCTGTGGTCGGTTGCATCATTCTTGACTTGGGGAACAAGGGCTCCTCCAAGCGACCTGCTTTGGGGTGCCAGGGGTGATCTGCCGTTAATGGGGGAGGCTGTCTGCTTTCCCCCCACATCCCTCGCCTGGTCTTCCTTGTACTGCAGGTGGAGCCAGGCATATCATTTCCCTGCCACGCTTGCAGTTCACTGTGTGTAACCTGGGCCTGTGTCACTTCCTAGCGTACAACCTTCCCATGGCGCTGGCTGTGCTGGGGATGAAACCCAAGCTCCTCATTTGTGGCCCTCCACTGGCCTTTCCACCATGGCTGCTGTCACCTCTCTGCTCTCAGCTCCCTCCACTTCCCCTGGCGTGGCTCTCTCGTGTTCCTCAAATGCTCCAGGCGTGATCCAGCCTCAGGGCCTTTGCATGTGCTGTTTTCTCCTCTTATCACGTCTTCCCTCAGCTCCTCTCAAAGATGGCTCCTTCTCAGCATTTCTGGCTCCTTCAAGAGACCCTTCCCGACCACCCATAGTGGCCACTCACCATCCAAGCCCAAAACACTGCCTGTTGCCCTGTCTTACGTGTTCTCATCCATAGCCCTCCTGCCTCGCCTCGCTTGACAGAATGTATGGTCTGTTAGTGAGGGCAGGGACTGCTTTGGCTTGGGCAATCACTTGTCTCTGGAGCCTAGTGCACAGTAGGCCCTCACAGAACAAATGAATAGAATCATACAAAGAGTGAAGACAGGAAGGAGAGTGGGGGATCCACAAAATACCACAAGGCAAAGCGTGTCTGTCAGAGGACTTGCCCCCAAGCCTCTGCTCCAGAGGTCCTCCCCATCCCGTCCCCAGACCCTCATCCTCTGACTCAAGAGTTGGTCAACTTTCTCTGAAAAGGGCCAGATGATCTCTGTCCAGACTACTCAACTCTGCTTTTGTAGCGCAAAACCCACCATAGATGACATGGACGTGAACAGACATGGCTGCATTCCAATAAAACTTTATTTATGGACACTGAAATCTGGACTTCATACACTTTTCACATGTCATGCCATATTAAGACTTTTGATTTTTTCAGCCACTTAAAAATGTGCAGAGACATTTTCAGCTTGCGGGATGTATAAAAACAGACGGTGGGTAAGTGGGCTGTAGGTTTCTGACCTCTGGTCTCTTTCAGTTTTCAATTTCTTAAAATCGGCACATTTTGAAATCTATTTGACCTGTAGGTGCACTTTTCAATCTAAATGGGTCGATATTCATGATATGTAGCGAGCTCTCAAGTGCTCTCCTAACTACAAAAAGCTCCCTGACTCAGCAATGAGCTCCTGAAAGTTGTATGTTTTCTTTTTATCAAAATTAATAGTAACGGTATTTTGTAGTGTTTTGCTGTGTGCTGAAGACTGTGCTAAGCTTAAAAAACGATTTTAAACAAAGCAATGTATGTCCCACTCCCCAAGGACTGCCATTGCTCTTTCTATTGGCTGTTTCTCTGGTATTGGCTTTCATATTTCAAAATCATGTTTTCCACATCTCTTGATCACTGCCCATTGATTTCCTGCTCCTGAAGAGAGAGACTCAGCTCTCTTAGGCATACTGCTCTCCCAATGGTTTGATCACCATTTTTGGTTAAATGCATATTTGGTGCTTATGTTGCAACATGTTAAGCATTGTTCAGTGGAGCGACGTACACCAAGGAACACTTTTATTTGCTCGGCCTGGTTTCGTGATTCTCCCGGAGTTAGTGATCACCTTGGTGTGTGTCTGTGACTCTCTCTCCCCTGGCCTCTTCCATGGAACTAACTTGTCCCCTCAGGGTGTGGCCGCTGCCCCGCTGTGGTACTGGCCCCTCCCTTCTTCAGTACTGGGGATTGGGGGGGCGGTGCAGCATCTGTTTCTTGGGTCGAGGTCCCCATTTCTTGGTTTGTGCACTTGTTTTGGGAATGTGCGCTCCCTGGGCATATTCAGATAAAGCATTTCCTTCCAATCTCCTGTGAGATTGGTGGTTTGGCTAAGGACAGTGTTCTGGCTGGTGGATAATTTCCTTCACTTTACATCTTCCAGCTTCCGGTCTTGGGGAGTTGAAAAATCTGAACTGTCCTGCTTCCTCATGCTCTGCTTGTCACATGTTTATGTGGTGTGTTTTTTCCTCTCTGGAAACTTGTAGAATCTTCTCCTTATTCTCCACATGCTGCATGCCCACAGTGTGCGTTGAGTAGGGGTCTATTTTCACGTGTTGGGCTGCTCAGTCAATGGGCTCTGCCATGTCTTCCATTCCTGGTGAACTTTCTTGAAGGGTATCACTGGTGATTTCTTCCACTTTGGTTTCTCTCTTCCCTCTTTGTGAAACTCTCCTTTGTCATATATTGGAATTGGTCTTATTTTCTTGCCTACATTTTTTTCTTTTTGTCTTCTCAATTCTACTTTTTCTTCCAGCCCTTCTGTCAACATTTTGCATCTCAGGTTTTCAATTTCTAAGGCCATTTGAATGTTCCTTTTCAAAAGGCGACTTAAATTTTGTTCCCTGGCTTCTGTGTCTTCTATAAGCTCCCTGAGGATAATATACAGAAGGGCTTTTCTAGAACTTTTTTCTGTTCTCTTTGTCTCTTTCCTCCAAGTTATTTTCTCTCTCTCTCTCTGTGGGTTTTAGTCTCTTCGTTGGCTAACATTTATAAGGGGAGTGCTAGAGCAGACAGGGAGCTCCTCAACATGGGGGGGTGATGATGGGCTCCTGGCCACTGTGGGGAGCCCCCAAACATCAGCCGCGTCTACAAGGCTTTTCTCACAGCCAGGCAGCCACTGTTCTAGAAAGTGAGACGGGGAAGGCATCTGGGATCACTGTTCCTTGTGTGAGTTTCATTTTGATCACTGGTTTTCATCTTCTCACCTGCCTCCACTGTGCCTATTTCCCTGAGTCTGAACCTTTCTGTGTAGTGTTAAAAAATGCATTTTATTGCTGAGTTTTCCCCACAGCTCTTAAAGGTTGGTGCTACTTGTTCTAATCCAATTTTACAGAGGCTCAGGGAGGTGAAGTGAGCTGTCCTGACACCCCACAGCTAATATGCTAAAGGGCCAAGCCCGGAGTCCCCCTCACTGTATAAAGTGACAACTTCTGGTTCATCATCGGTTTCTCCTAAGGAAGGTGGTGAGTGTTTGCTGAGTGAATATTCAATAAATCTCAACATTCTCAGTGGTGGACAGCAGGTAGACACGTGAGTGACAGCCCATGGCAATTAATAGGTGTTCAATCAACAGGTGTAGAGTGAATGAAAAAATGAAAGAACAGCGGAGGAAATAAGATGTTGCAGAAGGAACCCTAACTGTTAAGCTTGTATCCATGTGCAGGAAAGTATTTTTTTAAATGAGATGGCACAGTCCCGACTTGGGGGTGGTGAATGGGGTTTCTTCGTTTACAACGAGAAGGAAACTGGCAAAGGTCTGAGGGAACATAACCTTTCACACGCAAGTTCAAATGCCTTACGATGTCATGCCCTTCAACCGAGAAATTCCATTCTTAGGCATCTATGGAAAGAACAGAATCGCAACTGTTCAGGAACATTTCACTGTATTATAATTTGAAAACAATGTCAATGTGCAAGAGGGGAATGGTTAAGCAAACCAGGGTATGATTTTCGGTGGCATATTATGCAGCTATTAAAAATTACATCTCTTCATAATAGCCCAAATAAGTCTGGCTTATGTCACCGAACGTAAGGTGTCAGAGTGTCCTATTTGAAGGCTGAATAGTATCCATTATCTGGATGGACCACATTTTGTTTATCCATTTATCCATCCATGGACATGTGTTGTTTTCAGCTCTAAACTATTGTGAAGAGTGCTGCTACCCTGTTTCCCCGAAAATAAGACCTACCCGGACCATCAGCTCAAATGCGTCTTTTTTTTGCTCCAAAAGATGCATTTGAGCTGATGGTCCGGGTAGGTCTTATTTTCGGGGAAACAGGGTATGAACACGAGTGAACAAGTATCTATTTCCCAGCACATTTTATTTCTCTGAACTTGGGCAAACAGGGTGTGACTCCCCCCAACCTGCACCTCGCTGCCTTTTCCAGCTTAAGGAGAAACATGGGTCCTCTGGCTTGTCCGCTCAGCAGAGCCTTAATCTACTTCCCGGAAACATCTCATCCTCCAGAAGCCACACTAACAGGGGACCAGGGAGAAGATGGAGCCACCATTTCTCCAAAGAAGCCGGCCAATACTTGGAGATGCTCCCTCTACCCCTGGGTGTGACTTATTTCGGACAAGGGTTGCAGGGCATTTTCGGGGTATGTTTGTGTGTTATCAGTGGCTTTGCAGATGGAAGCGATGGATCTGCCCTTCCATTTTTGTCTTCCCTGGACTGCCTGACAGGTTCCGCTCCAGCCCTCCCGACAGGCCCCACATCATCTCTCCCACTCACTGCCGTCTCCTAGCAACCAGGCTCGCAGGCCAGCATCCTGAAGCCTTAGGTCCCCAGTAGTAGCTGCCTCAAGGTGCTACTCCCCCTCACAGAAGTCAGGCTTCTCTAGTGCCTGGTCCGGTATGTTCCCATCAGCCCGCTCTGGGGTCCCCTGCCCGGTGGGAAGAAGGATGGAGAGGAAAGATCAGAATCAACTGCTCTTCGCCAGGCTTTGAGCAAGCTTCATCACCCAGACGGCTCATCCATCTGCACCGAGTACATCGCTGACTGACTGCTTCGTTTTGCTGTCGCATTGCCTAAACTTGGTTTCTTGGAGTTGCTACGGGAGCTGATTTAACTCTGTCAACAGGATTAGTTTTAAACCACCTTGTGGCAAAGATAGTATCTGTCTCCTCGGGAACTAGGGATGGGACCAGTGATTGTGAGTGATGTGGTTTCCAAGAGCTGCCCCTGGCAGGATGTAAGGGAGGAAGTCGGTGTGCAGACTGTGAGCGGTTCATAGCAGCAGGACACGGGGCTTTCCACAGGTGCAGCTGCGACGGTCACACCTGCCTCCTCCTCGTCTTGAAGGCAGACCCATTCTCCCTTCCCTTCACCATGTTGCCACTGCCCTTGTAAAGGCTCTCACCCCAGCTGTTACAATACTCTCCTGGGACAAGACAGAAACAAATGGCATCTTCCTAACTGCTAGGAGGCCAATTCCTCTGACGCAGACTCGTGCTGGCTCTCAGAGCGTGGCTTCCAGCCTTTAACAGTTGTATTTAGCTACTACTATATGCACATGGTCTGTTCTAGACCTTGGGATATCACGGGGAGTAAGGTAAACATATTTCCTGTCCACAGAGAATTCACATCCTGGGGGGGAAGGCAGATAACAGGTGGTCTTAATCAGTGAGGTGTGGTAGAGAGAAAATTAATAGGGTTATGTGGCAAGTTGAGGTGATCAACGAGGCCTCTCTGAGGACGTGACATCTGAACTGAGACCTGAAGGAGGGGCAGAGTCGCTGGCCATACATACAGGTCAGGGGAAGAGCTACCATACAGCGGAACAGCATGTGCAAAGGCCCTGGGGCAGCAACAAGATTGGCTGCTCTGACAAGCAGGATCCAAAGTGGAATTATTGAGGGAGAGGGTGGCACATGGGTTCTTGTGGGGCTTCACTGGGATTTGGGTTTTATCCTGAGTGCAATCCTGAGGTTTATCCAGAGCTCTTGCTGATAGAGAGTTGAAAAAGCAGAGTACCAGTGTGGATAGAGAGCAGTAGGAGCCGGACTGACAGGACTTCTTGATGGTTAGCCCCGATCACAGAGGAATCCAGGAGGACCCCCCCACAAAGGGGGTTGTCAGCCAGGGCAGCTGGGTGAGTGAATGGCAGAGTCCGCTGGCCAAAATGCAGAGGGCACGACAGTATGTGGGGGGTGAAGTCCCCCGTGTGAGGTGGAGATTCTGGACCCAGCCCCTGTGCCCTGCTTGTGGCTGGGACCGGGACCAGCGGAGGGGCTGGCTCTGCTTCCCAGGTATTGACAGGGTGCCTGTAAGAGGCAGGGGACCCGCTTCCTCAGGATGGGGTGTGAGGCAGAGGAGGCAAAAGCAAGTAGTAGCCTGCCCTCCCAGGGAGGCAGGAGTAGCTAGGCACCTGGCTGGCTGGCCGCCTTCCTGTTTTTGGTAGTTAATGCACCTGCTAGAACCAGGCTGGGTCCTGCCTACCCAAGATACCAACACTACCTTGGCCCGGCTCTGAGAACGGGGTTCTAGCTGTCTCCCAGCCTGTGCTCTGTGTACAGTGACAGGTGCCACTTCTGTGGGGGCCATTGCCACCTTGCAACACTGTCTTGGGATGCCATGGGGGCTTGAAGCTGTCAGAAGCTAAGCTGCTGACCAGGTCTCCGCATCTGCGCTACCCCTACACCCCATGAGGTTTGTGATGAGGATTTGGGGAAATTGCAGGGAACTCTTAGTGGGGGGCCAGCAAGTGGAGAGCCACCCCCTCAACTCAGCTTGGCCAGACCCCTCCTCCAGGAAGCCTCCTAGGCGCCCCACTGTCTTGCTGATAGTCCCACTGTGCATCTCCTGGACCAGGCCAGGGTGGGTCCCTTGGTGGCCTGGCACATGTGTGAAATGAGCACTTCTTGAGCTGGGTCCTGTGAGTGGGTGGGATCTGCAGAGCCAGCTTTTTGGCACCCCCAGGGGACCCTGGTGTGGGGCCAGCCTGAAGGTGACCACACCTAAGAAGCAGCCCCTGGACAGTAGCAGCCTCTCCAATGTCTTCCCCATCCCTACCTGTCCTCCCCATCCACATTTGTGGCCTCAGAGTCTTGGGGAGAAATGCTAGCAAGTGTCCCCGAGGAGACAGCGGGAGAGCCCACCACGAAGAAGGGCGAGTGTGGTCCACACGAAAAGGTAAGCATAGGTCGTTTATTCCCCCCACCAAACTTCCAGGTAGCTCTACAAAGACACTAGATATGAAGCCACACAGAGGCTGTGCCTTAAATATAGACATGAAATCAAAGGAATCAAGTTGACTGTAACTTCATTGGCACAAACATGGACTTTCTCCTTCAAGGCCATTGGGCAGCCGGCCAAAAAATCTGGTTGCCGAAAAGGAAGGTTTGAACAAATCAGGGCAGGGGCTGGGCAGGGAGTGCCCCCATGCCCATCAGAACCAGGAGGGGCCCGACCCTGAGTCCTGCACCAGGAGGCGAGCCCTGGACCCAGGTAGGCCAGACCTCTGCAGGGAGGATGGCAGAAAGACACTGGGCAAACCCAGCCCTAAATGGGACATTACCGAGCAGCCCCTCTGTAAGCAGAAGGCACTCAGTGGTTGGGGGATTTCGGGGGCTCTGGGTCAGGGCGGACTGTAGGCTCACAGATGTTTCTGGGGGACCAGAGGAGCACTCGACCTACATGCTCACCACCCCTGGCCCTGTCGCCTTCCCCAAGGGAGGCTGGGCGGCAAGGGGAAGACCGGCTCGGGCCCTGCAGAGCTCTGGCTGAGGCGCCATCTCTAGGCTGTGTTTGGAGCAGGCTGAGCCCAGCTGCGCCCTTGGGCTTGGCTGACCCCCCAGCTCTCCCTGGTCTGCCTCCCAGACAAGGGTCCCCAGACGGGCCTGCCCCAGTGACTTCAAGTCCACACACAGCTGGGGTGTCCACAGGAAGCAATTTAGAGCCCACACCCTTAGTCTCCACGGGTGGGGAGTTTAAAGCTAGCAGAAGTGCCAGGGTTCAAAGCTGTGGTGCCACACTTTCCACCCAGCACTGGGGGCACCTCGGGGTTCTCGTCCCTGGATCATGCAATTTCACTGATGATGTAAGCACAAGTGTTTTTACGGAAACGCACAGGACGTTACTGGAAAGGAGAACATGACTGTCAGGTGTCAGGGATGAAGTGGCCACACGGCGGGACGTCCGGTCCCGTTGGGGAGGTAAGGCCACTCACACTGTCCCTCTCCGGCCCACGAGCCTGCTTCCTCGGGCCCTTGCTGTCCTCGGCCTGGCCCGCCTCCCTGGACCTCTTCCGGAAGCGCGGCCCGGGCCTGCTTTTGGGCGGCGGCAGAGGGTCCACGCCCAGGATCTTGTGGATCTGCCGGAACGCCAACAAGCGCAGGGCGTGCTGGGGGCAGACAGCCCGTCAGGACCCCTCACCCGGACCCCTGGCCTGGGGCAGACACAGCGGCTCACCAGGCTCCCTGTCCTCAGCAGCACCCTTCGAGTAACTGCCACGCTCAGCCCCCCTCCCCAGGCATGAAGAACTATCCTGGGAGGCGCTCAGGCCGGCTGATGGCACGACTTTGCCAGGGTGCCCCTTGGCACAGCAGTGCTTCCCGCCTCACTACAGGCACCCCGGGTCCTGCATCTCCCACTTCGGCTCTGATCATGAGCAATGTGATTCTTTCCATTAAAGACAGTTCCTAAATGTCAGGCCCAGTGTGATTTTTGTACCACTGGGAGACTCATAAACGTACACAGGGACGCAAGCCACACACAGGGAGTGTGTTTGGTGCTTGAGGCTGCTGGGCCCCAAACTGGGTGTTCACAGAGCACGAGGGGCGGGCGGTGGGGGGAACCCAGGACGGCCTCAACCAGCGAGGGCTGCAGCTCATCACCATGGTGGCTTCAGCTCTGAGCCAGGCTCTTTCCCCAGAAGCAGTCCTGCCACCCACAGGCTACCCATCTCTGCAGGGGGAGGGAAGGGGAACCCCACTCCACTTCCTGGAGTGCTGCATAGCTGCAAACAGAGCCTGGACTGGGGTGCCACCCACAGCAAGCTGGGCTGGCCCAGGCGGGGAGCTGCAGGGACCGGCTGTCCTACCTGGGCGCTGGCTGTGATGTCTTCCCGCTCCTGGAGGGTCATGGACCCAGTCACATCCCTCTGGTCTCTCTCGCAGGGATCCTGGAGCCCGGGCCCATCTTTGCGAGGGGAGGTGGGAGTGGCAAAGGAGGAGAGAGCACCCTCGTGAAAGACTGCCACCGTGGGGGCCTGAGACGGTTGAGCACAGGGTCTGCAACTACACCCCTCGGCGTCCATGGGCCACATGGGCCAGCACAGGGTCTCCTCTGGGGGCGTCTCTCCTGGGGCAGCCCTCCCTGTCCCCACACACACTCAGCAGAGCTCCTTCCAGCCGCTGTGTGTGTGCACATGCGTGTGCCTGAGAACATGATTGTATTACACGCTCACACCACGGGCCCAGTGCATGCATTTCCTCTTCTTTCACTTAATATATCATCCCGTGTCACTAAAATAACGAAAACACCATCTTTGTATCTGAGTGCACGTGAAGCTTCTTTTCCCACCTGCTACTGTAAGCCACACTGTGGGGAGCATCGTACACAACCCGTTCTCTGAGTGTCTGATTATTTCTTTGGGGAATATTCCCACTAAGGCCACCCCCAAGGGGACGACAGACAGAGCTCCCCCGCCTGCTCCATCTACAAGACCCTTCGCCTGCGTTTGCAGGTGAGCGCATTCTGCACTTGCCCTCTGGGGGATGCGTGTGTGTCTGGGTCCCTCCTCCTGTCTGGGATGGACGTTGTTCTCTAGTGTTAGTAGGAGGCTCCTTCTGTCCCCAGCTATGACCCACAGTCTCGGCCACGTGCCCCAGTGTTCTAGGCTTCCCAGGTGATGGGAACTGACCTGCCAGGAGCATCCCTGAGGCCACACACTCCAGGACCCTTCGTACGGCGGCCCCGGGGCTCAAGGGCCGCTTCGCAGTGCTCAGAGCCTTCTCCACCAGCAGCTCCACGGCCTGGGCAGGGCAGCGACAGAAAAGGAGACACTGGCCTTTGAGGAGAGTGCCTAGGCCAGCTCACCTCCCCCTGGAAGAGCCTGTGGGGCTTGGCTGGGGGATCTCCAGGGGACCCCAGGACAGGAGGCCCCTCCTAGCTCTTTCCCGCACTCCCACCCACCTTTCAATTTCTACGGAGGAGGGTGGTCACAGAGGCCTTGCCACTCCTGGCATGGCCAAGGGCGGGTTTCTTCACTTTCTAATCCTCAGTTTCGCCATCAGCAGAATGCCATCAGCTGTGACATTGCAAACTACCATTGCAAGAGTTAAAAGAAACTCCTTCTCAGTGGCCCGCAGTACATTTAGCCAGAGCCTGCTCCCTCCTCCAAGGAGCCACCCAGGGGAGGCAGGAAAGGGCAGGCACCAGAACCGCTGGATTCAGAGATGGCCCTCATGAGTAAGACCAGTGGTGGCCCAGGCCGGTGTGGGCAGGGCCTGCTTGTTGGGCGCGGGAGGAGGTGAACTGGCAGCAGAAGGCCACACATAGAATGCAAATGGCCCTCGGAGTTCAGGGGGCTTGAGCCCCTTCCCAAGAATAATATGAAAGACTTCAAAACCTCTAGGTCATCCCACCCATCACTGGGGGTCAGAGAGAGAGGGACACTCAGAGACTGACCCATGGAGGGACAAGACACAATTCCACAGAAAAATGGGCTGGGGGACCCCAGAGAGAGCGGGAGCTGGGGTCTCACACCTCGGCAGTTTGGGGGTTTGGGGGTCATGCAGGCCCTTGCAGTCTCTCTTCTCTGCTCTTCCCCCACCATAGGCTCTGGTGTCTACTGGCCAGAGGTGTCAGAGCTGCAGGGGGATCCTCTCCAGAGGAGGGGGGGGAACGGGCACCCCCAGAGGCCAGCGTGGAGCCAGGATGAGCAGCCAGGTCCCTGCCCTCGCCAGGCCCTCTGTGCTGATGCTGCACGTTGCCTGGTACCCTTGCATTGGCATGGTGCCTGGTGCTGCCCGCGAGGTCATGGGTTAAGAGAATACAGCCGAGTGAGGCTGTGCTCCAGAGCAGGCCTCTGCCTGGTGCCAAGGGACCCGCGAGAAGCCGCTGCTGTGATCTACCTCTCCCGGGTACTCAGGCTGACACCAGCTTCTTCTGGGAAAAGCTGGGAGGGGCAACGTCTATCTAGGAGGAAGCAAGGCCTTTTGGGGCTGCAGAGGCCCTCGGTGGGCTTCCCAGAGCAGGGCCGGTTGCCTGGCACTGCCTTACCCAGTCTGGCAAGGCCCCCCAGGTGGGCACACGCTGGCAGAGGTCCCGAAAAACCCTGATGACAATCACACAGTTCTGGAGGCCGCTGGCTCGTGCCTTTGGGAGAAGAAACGCACTGTGAGCTCCGGAAGCCACATGCACGTGGCTGTAAGGGGGGCATGTGTGAAGCTGAGGGGACAAGGGCTGACCCTGGGGGTGGCGAACAGATCCAAGGGTCCTGTCCTGGCATCGTGGCTATGGAGGCCAGGGAGGGCTTCCAGCGGCATAGCTGGCTGGCCTAGAGGGTGGTGGCTGGGAGCAGAGTCCACTCCCAAATGGGTACAGGACAACAGAACCAGGCCTGCTCTGATCCGACCCATCAGGTTCGTGCTGGGCAAGGAGACATGGGCCGAGCTGCTAGCCAAGGAGACGGCTGAAGGTGCAACTGGCAGGACAGACAGATTCTGCCCCCTCCCACCCCTGCCCCCTGACCTGGAACCACTTGGCATGGCGGAGGGCAGCCAGTGACTGGAGACACTTTTCTGGGCTCAAGATATCCCCTGGGTCGGGTGGAGGAGCTTCCATTCCTTCTAGAAGAAAAGGACTTGTGGGCAAGGCGCCCCTTCCCACTCTACTCCCTCCCTCGGCCACATGGGGGCCCTGCCCCTCAATTATCTGGGTCTCATGTTATTTATCTTCTGGGCCCCATTTTCTTTGTCTGGAAGATCTGTGCTTCCCCCGGACTGTCTTTCCTCCAGGACACTGCGCGGAGCAGAGAAATAATTTCGGTGAAATCCTATCTCCTCTGAGGTTCGTGCCCACAAGCGAAGAGTTTAATGCTCGTTACTGAGCCATTTCAGTGCTGACTTCCTCAGTTAGCAAATCACAGGACAGATGGAAAACCATGCATACAGCCAGATTTCCAGAAACTTCCGAATGCATAATTAAAAGGGAGAAAGTGGGTCAGTTTGAACACATCCCATCATCTACGACAAAGGTTCCCGTGTCTGAGAAATTCAGGTCCGTTTTTTCCTTTCTTCTTATTACTGCTTCAAGAATATTATCATCTCATTCTAGGAGACCCTAGTTTATTTAGGTCACATGATGGAGTACAGGTTTCACTACTGCCCGTAAATATCCCCAGGAGTCCTTGTGCCTGTCGCCTGCCTGTCACAGGGCTGAGATGGAAGTGGCAGGGGTGTGTCTGCAAGGAGGGTTAGAAGCTACCCCCCCAGCAACAGGCAGACTGGTGTGGACACCTGTGTGGGCAGAAGACTGACAGGCTACGGGTTCCTGCTGCTCACAGAACGTCTGCCACAGAGGGGTTTCCGGCTCTCTTAATCCTTCCGGTCAGCCTCCATCGAGTGGCCATGGATCTTTATACTTTCTAACATTCCCAATCTCCCCCTTGTACGTGTGTCTGAGCAAACCCTAGCAGGGCTTTCAGCTAGAATTTAATAATGCTGCTCCCCCCACCCCTGTATTTATTTTTAGATGACTCTCCATTTATGACAACTGGTAATGGCTTTCCACTTATTGTCAAAGGATCTCCTCTTTAAATATTTGAGTGTCAAAAATGAATTGATTTAAAGAAAAAAAACACATTAGTAGTTGGTGGCCCTCAGCTATGACAAAACACCAATCACGAAGGGGGTTCAAGAATGACTGGATTGGAAAACGCTCCTGGGGCTGTTCCAGAAGGTTCCACAGCTTGATGAGCCAGGAGGTGCGTCCCTGTGGGCCGGCCTCTGCCGTGCAGTGGGGACTCTCGCTGCCCCCTGGCCTCGCCCGGCAACCCCCCACTCTCCCTCAGGCAATGCCCATCTACTTCAAGCTCCCTGGAGCCCCTGTGTCCCATATGTGTGGTGTGGGAGCAGGAGGACGCTGCGGCCTCTGCTATGGACAGATGGACAATCTGAGCTCCCACCATCGCTGGTTTCCCCGGGGCTGGGTGCCAGTACCTGCAGCAGCCTGGACGTCAGGGAGGAGTGTGCCCAGCCCCAGGCTTCTGCTGAGCCTCTGACCGCTGGTCACCAGCTCATTTCCTCCGCTGTCCCAAGGCCCAGCTCTTATCTGACCGGTGGCCTCCAGCACTGACAGAAGTGGCAGAAGGCTACACCCTCATCACCTCACCCCCACCCAGAGCAGAGTCACACGCTGCCCTAGGCCACCTGGGTGCGTGGGGCCGGGGGCTGGACAGAAGGCTTCCATCAAACCTTTGTCCGTGGAGGGGTTCTCCCGCATCAGGGGCGAGGTGACACACACAGTGAGCCGCATCCTGGGCTCCTCACAGGACGAGATGACGATGTCAGCTTCGGGGTCAGAGGAGACCTGGTACTTGTCCTCTGTCACCATCTACGAGGTGCAAACACAACACAAGGCTGCATCACTCCAGCTGAGAGGCAGGTGCAAACAGCAAGGATGTGGCCAGGTGGCAAGCCCCATACGGGGCCCCTGGAGCCTCCACAGGGCTGAGACATAGCCCCGCCCTCCAGGAGTGCACACATGTAGAAATGCGTATAGACAATGGACACTGCATATAAGACCCTGCATATAAGGTGCCTTCATATGTAAAGAACTCCCTTAACTCAATAACAAGAACAGCAGTCCAAAACAAAAACAAAAACAAAAAACCTGGCGAGTGATACAACAGATAGTTGGCAGAAAACAGAAGTGTCCCTTCTTACACAATGACACAGATTAACGCCATAGTAAGAGAGAAGCAAATTAAAACTATAATGAGGTGTCATCATCACCTGTGAGAAGGCAAAACTCCAAAAGTCAGAGGAGCAGCTGGGCCGGCAGATCTGTGCAGCTAGAAATTGCCGGTGGAGGCTGACCTGGAAACACTTTCCAGGAGCACCAGGCTCATGCCTTTGACCCAGCGACTCTGCCCTAGGATACACTCCCACATGTGTGGAGCGGCGTGTGTACAAAGCTTTTTATTTTGTGCAGGCTCACTGGTAATACAGAACACTGAAAACCACCGAAAAGTCCTCTGCCAGGACACACACCTCCCTCTGTCCTGTTGGACGTGGCCCCTGCCTCCCCAGGTGCACTCTACCTGGCGTGAGGCTTTAATTTCCTCACAGGAAACAAAGTGAAGTTAGGCGGCTATTGTTTGTTTATCTGCTCCTGAGAGAGGGCTGGGGTCCGCGAGTCCCCGCACTCCCGAAGCGGGTCATAGGAGCCAAGCCGAATCTCACAGGAACAGCGCCAGACACATCAGGAAGACGCTGCCCTGGAACTGATTTGTTTAACCTAAGATGATCAGTGTAAATCATGACGGGATCTCACTCTTCCCCCAGTTATCAATGCGCGTGAGGAAAGTCCTATGACAACAACAGAGGAAGTACTCCAGCGGAGAAAATCCAGCCAGCCTCCCCTCCCACAGGCCTCAAAACGGGCTTCCATCTTGCCTCTGCCTTCCTGGTCCTGTGGCTGTGAAATCTTACAGTCAACCTCACAGCAGTTTTCATCACCATGTAGCCTTTTATTTGATGAGAAG
Source organism: Rhinolophus hipposideros (assembly GCF_964194185.1). Taxonomy (NCBI): domain Eukaryota; kingdom Metazoa; phylum Chordata; class Mammalia; order Chiroptera; family Rhinolophidae; genus Rhinolophus; species Rhinolophus hipposideros. The sequence continues at coordinate 58,642,872 of NC_138062.1, read as the reverse complement.
GTAAAGGATTTTTAAAAGCGATGGTTAGATACCATGAAGTAGGTGGTAATGCCTTAACCATATATATGCACGCTGTCAGGCCGAGGGTCTCCTCCACCCTTGTCAAGGGGAGGGCTAACTTCCCTCTTTTATACAACACACAATGTATCCTTTTAAATGGCTGCTTAAGGCTCTGTAGGAAGGATGTAACCTAAGCTGCCATCCTCATGGGGGGACATTTACATGGTTTCCAAGTTTTACCAGGGACTCACTTTATAAAGGAACCCTCAAGTTGCCACCAATCTGTCTCCTTGCAACTATTTATAAAAACAAACTGGTTTGTATGTAATAACCACAACCTCTTGTTTCCTAAAATCCTGTGGAAGCAAAGTCACCCCCTGCCCGTCACCCGACCCCCGCCACTGGGAGCCCGAGGGGCTCCTGGGAGAGGGCTGGCAGTGCCCTGCCAGGCGATGGGCCCTTACCTGGAGCTGCTGGGGCAGCTGCTCGGTGACCCTGCACAGCAAGGCACGGGTGGGCTTCTGGGAGCAGAGCAGGATCAGCTGCACAGTCCTGTCTCCCCGCAGGAGGAGGCCTTTCGCCAGGAGCCCGACCCGCATCACGCCCTTCAGGATCCGAGCAGAGGGGCTGAAGCTGCAATGAAGACGAAGCCACAAAAGCGCGTTGGTGGAGAAGAGGGGTTGGGGAGGAAGGGAGCGTGGGGTCCTAGCCCGGTCCCTTATGAGCTCCTGGGATGCCAGCAGCTTGCTGAGCCCTCTGTGCCTCAGCTTCCTGATCTATGAAATGGGCACTTTCCGAGACGCACTTTTCAGAGTGCACTTGACGAAAAGGAGACATGAGAAGACGTATCTGAGAAAAGCGTTGGAAATGCAACTGGTAAATTATACGTGCTCACTAAGGGCTGGCACTTGTCACTATCCCCTGATAAATTACATTCTGAAAAAGGCCAACGATGGCATCCCCAGTGGCCCCTGGTCCTCAGCCAGCTGGCGCCACCCTGGTCAGCCCCTGGGATTGGGCACCTTCTGAGCCATTACTAGGGTCACTTCACCCCCACCTGGACCCTCTGCGAGCAGGTCCATCCAGGTGCTCAGGCCAGCGTCCTAAGGGAGTCCCTGCTCCCGCCTCACCTCCCCACAGCCCAGAGCCACCTTTCTGCAGTGTGTACCTGATCACTGCGACTGCCCGCCACCTAACCTCCCGGCGCTGGCCCTCGGCTGGCAGAAGAGCAACACCCAAGCTTCTTCCCTGGCCTGGCCCAGGCCCCCAGCCTGACCCCAGGCCTCCTTGCCGCCACCCTCTCCCCTCGACTCCCTCTAGGCCTGATGCTCTAACCCAAACCCCTTCCTATATCCCCCAGCCCCACAGGGCTCGCTCCTTTGCTCTGGTCCCCAGGACTGGTGCCTGGGACGCCCTCACTTGCCAGATCTCTAAACAAATGTCACCTCTTCCACTCTAGAAGCTGCCATCTCCTGCCACTCTCTAATCACCACTTTTACTTTGTGACACTTCTAGAGATAGAAGTTTTCTTTCTTAAGAAAACAAACAAACACATTTACGTATTCTTATCCATTTGGGGACCACAGAGCTCTGGAGCCCAACAAGCCCTGATGGGACCTGGCTCAGGAGGCTGCCAGCAAAATCCAGACCAGGGACACCTGGATTAGGGGACAGGGCCCCGACTCTGCCACTGAAACTCCTAAGGGAAGAGAAAGCAGAAAGCAGGGGAGGGGGGACCTGCAGACATAGAGACTTAGAGGTTTGTCAACCAATTTGAACCCCAATTCACACAAGCTGTAAAATGAGAAAAAAAACACACCCTAAAACACCAACAAAACACATTGTGATTATCTGTGGGACAGCTGGAAATTTCAACACTGACCGGATATGGGATGATGTTAAAAAATTATTGTTCATTTGAAAGAATGATAATGGCATTGTGGTTTTGTTGAATAGAGTCCTTATTGTTTAGAGGTAGGTAGTAAATACTAACGGAACATATGACGATACGCGTGAGATAGGCTCTCCTTTTAACCTTCACCAGAGGGGCAGGGAGGAGGGGCTGGGGAGCCAGTGAAATCGTGTGAGCTGGTCATGGCTCAGGAATGGTCACATGGCATTTGTCACATTTTACTGTCCCTCAGCTTCTGTGTATGTTAGAGAATTTCCATGATGAAAGTTGAAAGAATCCAACACTAACTTGCTCTTTGCAACAGTTAAATAAATAATGGAACATCCACAGGATGGTTTATTATGTTCCCATTAGAAAACACATTTCTGTGCTTTTGAAAAATAGGTAAGGACGTGTAATGTGATGTAAATGTTACGGGGAAGCTTTTAAAAACGCAATCGTTTTGTTTTCAAAGCACACAGCAGTTGCTGGGTGTAGGGAGGAGGAAGCGTGGAGGTGTAAAGACTGCTTTTTCGTGTTGACAGAAGGTTCTGGGTCCTGACTGGTGGGTGACGGGTATTTATGCAGGTGATGCGATGCCCTGAGCTGTACAAGATGGCATCTGAGAAGCAGAGTGCGTTCTGACACAGGGAGATAGGAGGAAGGTCTGCAACTCTCTGCCGAGCCGTGTCGACTTCCAGCCTTGCCTGGTGCTAAGTCTCCACACTGCGGGAGGCTGCGGGAAGCGTCCCATGATCTCTCTGTACTATTTTGTTACACGTCCATAATTATTTCAAAATAAAAAGTTTAAAAAACAAAAAGAAGACCAAAACAAGTGTACAGGGGAAAAAAAACCTGCATGGAACTTCAAAGCATTACATGAGGGGTGATTTTTGTTTGTTGTTGTTCAGCAAACAAGAGTGAAGGTTTAGACGAGGAGACACCCTTTCTGTCTGCAGTAGCAGCCGCCTCTGGGCAGCTTCCGCGTTCCCTGCCTTCTCCCCTCACATGCTCTGCACGTCTGCTGTGTCATGCCTCATGGCCAGACCATCTTTTCCTGACTGTGGGCAAGCTCCGAGCCGCAGGCAAACCTCAGAGCTGGGCTGCATCCTTCAAAGACTTCCCCCATCAGACTCTGCTGTCTTGTGTTTTGGTTTCACCAAGTCATGGAGTGGAGGGGGGAATGAAAGAAATGTCTTCTTTGCACCCTTGTTTTCCCTACCAGAACTGTTCACTCTCCCAAGTAAATGCATCCTTTCAGGGAAGTTCTCATGTTTAAACTGAAGGGTGAGTTCATTTTATCTGATACTTTGTAACTCACAAGTGGCACATATTCTTTGCTAGGAAACAAACACCATGATGAAAAGAAACCTAGTGGCACTGGCCAAAGGACAAATACTGCATGTACAGGAAGTGAAATGATGGTGCCTGGGGCTGGGACGGGGGTGGGGAATTTAACCAGGCAGATTTCTGTTTAGGATGATGGAAAAGTTCTGAAAATAGATAGTGGTGGGTGATGATGGTTGCACAACCTTGAGAATGTACTTAATGTACCGCTGTACTGTACCCGTAATAATGGCTACGATGGTAAATTTCATGATATGAGTATTTTTCAATAAAAAAAAATAAAAATAGAAAAAGGAGATGAAGACACCAAGAGAGAAAGGACCTGGAAACACTAACTGCCTCTCGGATTATTTAAATCGTGTTGCAACTCATTACAAGGCACAGGGATTTTTCTGTCTCCTGAAAATCACAGGGCCTGGAACGACGACTCAGGTGGGCGTGAAGTGGCTGCTGCTGCTCCGTGGGGTGGAGCGATCGGGGCACAATCACACTTACCTCCATTTAGCAGATGAGCAAACAGAGGTAGTTCATGTTTTGTGAACTATGTTTCTAGATGCCCCTTTGGTTAGAAAAGTAAATTCTGGTGTTAAAACAACAGCTCTCGCCTGTTGGGACTAAAACTCCATTTGAACCTTGGTGCTCTGGCCCTGAGACTCACCTGGTGAATTTTCCACCCACAGGCTGGAAAGCTCCTGCCACTGCAGAGACCCAAAGCCATCCGAGGAGGGTGAGCCTCTGCCGCCACCCCAGCGACTTCCTGTGAGAACCCCCACAATCGCCCCAGACAGCAGACCCCCCACCTCCTGCAAGTCGCCTGGGCCTGGGGAGACCCACGGTGATCGCCATTACCTGCACTCACCACCCTCTTGCTCTGGGCTTCCGGAATTCTCCTCTGCCAGCGTGTCGGACACGAGCTTGAGGGCGCGTTCTGAGTGGGACACGGCCTTCTGGATAGCCAGGAGCTCCTCCTCCGTGGGGTAGATGGCGCCATGCTTGCACATGACGTGCCGGTCATCACTGGACTCTGGCCGTCGTGAGAGCTGTGGAGAAAGGTGTGCACGTCACCAGTGGGCTGAGAGGTCCCGGGTGGGCAGGGGACAGGATGCGTGTCAGCCTTGCAGAAGTATAGCACATGCAGCAGGCGGTCACGGGGTGCGGAGGGGGAAGCCATGCTGAGGAATGATGGCAACCCATAGGTGGTGACCCAGTGAGGACCCCAGAGCCTCCCAATGGCTGCGGGAAACTCCGGGCTGAGGGGGGCCAGTGGGCTCCCCTGTGATGTTCTTACATTTCCCAGCCATAGGCTTTTCAGCCAACTCAGTGGGCCTGCGCCCTCAGCAAGGTGCAAATCTAAGGTTCCCATCCAACCACGGCCTGCTCAGACAGACAGACTCCTAAGGACCACGAGGGATGTGACAACCGAGGCCTCGGGAAGCTAAAAGGACCACTGTGTGGGTGGTGGGACCGGGGTGTGGAGCCCCGGTGGTGACCAGCGAGGGGGTGGGCATCCCTACAGGGATTTGGTACAAAGTCCTGCTCCTCACTCCTGGAAGATTCCGGTCCTAGTGAGGATGGGAGAACATCAGCCAGCCCGGGGTCACTGCCACACTAGGCATTTCTGTGCACGACCTCCACCCACCCGAGGTGTGGCCATGGGCACACCGGGCCTGCTCGTGAGGGGCGTGAGGGGCGTGAGGGGCGGGGGGTGCTGGTCTGTCCGCGAGCCAGCCAGGTGCTCATCCTGGGCCTGGAGCTTCTCCTCCAGCCGCCTCTTGCACAGGTCGTAGCACCTGTGGGGAAGCAAGAGGGCAAACCGCGGTCAGCAGCTGTAGGACCCCAGGCTTGTCTCGTCGGAGCAGGCAGCGTATGGAAGACATATGTTGCAGCTGCCCCGTCCTGGGTCCTGGGCTGAGCAAGTGTGGGCCTGCAAGACCACTAAGGAGACGCAGCGGCTAAACGGGACCCCGAAGGAGCCCATAAACGCCCACCATATGCCAGGAAGACTGAGGCCCCAAGGGCCATGAGGACACAAACCACGGGCAACTGCTGTGGAAGAAGGAGCCGCAGCCCCCGAGTAGCCTGCCTGAGTGCCTGAGCAGCCGCAGCCCCCGAGTCTATCCTGGACCTCATTCCCCAGCCCAGATGCTGCCACAGATCTTCTGTGAATCGGATACTGTGTCACGAAATGCGTTGGAATTGCTCTGGAGGGTGGAGGAGGATGGTGACAAATGTGAGGGCAGTCAGGAGACAACGGGTCAGGAGTCACAGGACACAAGATGTCAGGGGAATGGCAGGGGTCAGAGGGATCCTAAGGGTCGGGGGACACAGGGACACAGGAAGTCAGGCGGATACCCAGGTGACCTTATGAATCAGGCGTGAGAGTGCCAGCCCCGTGGTTGGCAGGACCACGCCGTCCCTCGTTTGTTAGGTGACCCTTCGAGTGACCTGTGCACAGGGCCGGCTAGCTCCAAAACCCTCCACGTCCGGACAAGTGCTGTGTCCCCTACCCACCCCGCAGGTCATGAGTACCCGGGTCCTCAGGCCTGGAAGCGACAGCAGATGTCCCTACAACTCGAGCAAGAGAGTAAATGGATGTTTGGTTCTCAAAGCTGCCCCGGGCCAAGGGGGAGAGGGGAGGACGCCATACCTCATCTCCGCGTGCCAGCGCCGCAGCTCTGCCAGCCGCTTCCTGGTCAGCTGCTTCTGCTGCTGCTGCTTCTCCTTCAGGAGCTTCCGGACTCTGTTGCTGGGTCTGATCGCGATGGGAAGGTCAGGGTTCACTTTTTTCTGAAAAGGAAAGGAAGGGCTGTAAGACCAGAGACCATCACTTAGGTGACAATGCCGGGATGTCTCAGGGACCCAGCGAGAGAACCCGTGACGGACACCCTTCTGCAGGATTCAGACAACAGCTAGGTTTCAAGCCCCCCCAGTCTTAACACTCCTCGTCCCCAAAAGCACAGGCAGGAAAGAGAAGTAACGCAGGGGACAAACACGACTGACACGCAGAGTAACAGACACGACGTCTGACAACAGTGAGAGCCAAACCACGTCTACGTATCTGACAGAGGAGCCAAAGGAGCTGCGACACCACCGGCAATCAACCACCGGCAATCACTGAAGTCACTGAACGTTCAACGGAAAAAGCTCACTTCCAATCAAAATCATTCAGGGCAAACACTGTTGGCGTGAAATCCAGCCATGTACATTTCAAATAGCATTGCTAATTCATTTGCTGAACTTTGATTTTCATCACTTGATTTCATCATTCAGAAGGTGTAGTGTTGTCTAGGATTACTCATTGGCGGAAACGACCCAACAGGTGAATGGATACACACAACGTGGTCCATCCACTCAATGGAATACTACTCGGCCGTGAAAAGGAGGGAGGTGCTGACACTCGCCACGTGGATGGACCTTGAACACACGGGGCTCATGAGAGAAGCCAGACACACAGTGTGTGATTCCACTTACAGGAAACGTCCGGAACAGGCACATCCACAGGCAGGAAGTAGGTTAGTGGTTTTTAAACAGGGCTTGGGGCAGAACTGGGGAGTGACTGCTAATGGGGACAGGGCTCTTTGGAGTGATGAGGATGTTCTGGAAGTAAAGAGAAGGGGTGGCGGCACAATCTGAATACGGTAAAAGCCATTAAACGGTACACTTTGTGTGGATGAACTGTGTGGTCTGTGAATGATATGTCAATGAAGCTGCGACCCAAAGAGGAAATACCCAGAAACCACTGTTTATCACATGTAATCCAAGGAGAGTTACACGTGTGTGCTGTGCACAAGCATACTGGAGCCTGACAGTCAGGCATGTTTAAACACACGTGTGCGGGCGTGCCCATGGGCCCACAGTAGCTCCTGGCCACGCAAAGCCACCCCGTGTGGGCTGCTGGCGCTGGGAGGCCCTCGGCATGGAGGTCCCAGACTCCCCAAGGATGGCTCAGCCTGGCCCACGCCGCTCTGCCGCAGTGGGCCCTCTGGTCCCCTCAGCACCAGGACCCCGGTGTCTCCCGAGCTCACAGACTCAGCCTGCACTGAGCTGCATGCTTTCCTGTGGGGACTCAGTTCAGATGAGGCACAGCGCTCCCCATCTCAGCCAGCACACGCCAGCTTGGGACACAGGCGGAGGCCCAAGAAAAGAAACACAGCACATGTCACGTAGGAATGAACGGACGCTGAGTCGGGAAAAAGAGGCCACATCTGAGTCCTGTTTTGTGGGCACACAGACGATCTGACCGTGAGCTTGAGGGCTCCCCTGGGGAACACGTGGGTACAGAGTTTTAAAAGTAAACATTCATCTGCAAGAGAGGAAATCAACTGGCAAATACAACGGCCTGCTTTCTGCTCTGGTCGGCCAGGCAGCGGGAAATGCGGTCCTGGACTCTGCTGCAAGGCCCTCCGGGCATGGAGCTACTGTCGAGGAAGAATGCCACGCTTTGAGACAGGGCCGGAGATGTGGGAAGCATGGCAGGTCACCCCCTCCCCGCCGCGCGCAGCCCCCTGCAGGGCACACCTTGTACTGCAGCCGGTGGCGCCGCCCCCTCACGTGCATGTCCCTGGCGTTGTGGTCATTGAAGCTGCACTCACACAGTTTGCAGTGGAACCGGATCACTTTGCCCTCGTCGTTGCACACCTGACACACAAAGCTCAGCTGAAGGGCGCCTCCCTCCGCCCTCCGAGGGTACTACGCCTTCCTGAGCGGCCCAGAGAAGTGGACAGTACAGCTTCCTATCTGCCGAGTTGTTTCAGAGTGACTTTCCGAGGAGCCAGCACGCCCTCCTGGGGGGCTGGCCCTTGCCACCGTCAGTTGCCACCGTGAGGTCCCGCCTCCTCCCCTGGGCTCAGCCACCTCCCACCGATGTCCTGCCCTGAGCTGCTCCCGTCTTTGCCCTGTCACAGTTTCCGCCCACCAGGGCCAGAGTGCTCTTCTCTGTTTGCTGCAGCATTTAGGGATCTCATCTCCTTAACTACGAAATGCTGGGGTGTCGGGCACAGGAATCCTATCTGGTGTGGTTGTTTGGCACGGACAACACGGAAGACGCTGCACTGGCTGAAGAAAACGACGAAAAAGCAAAAGGCGGGATGTTAGCACTCACTTCCCAGCCACACCGTCTCCGGCAGCACTCAGGGAGGATGGGAACTACGGAAGCATCCAGGAGGAGCTTCAGGATTGGAGTTCTAGAAGGTTAAGACAAACCCGCGGAGCTACTGCTTGGGCTCTGGGCACGTCTGGGCAATGGTCGTGCAGCGCGCACGCTATTCCTCATACCCCTAGAATCATGTGTCAAGCTTGGGGTGACACAGTCACCTGGATTTCTAGGACGTGGCTTCCTCTTCCCACCTTCCTCCCCACGGGAAAAGGGGCTGCCCAGCAAGAAATAACCCTGCCTGCCTCAGGCCTTCCTTCTAAGACCTGAAACCCAGTGCCCGGGCCTTCTAGCAAGTTCTGCACAACTCACTGAGGTCTGCCCCGGGATGGGTGTGTAAATGTAAGAGGGAGAACTGGCTTGAGGGCCCGAAGTCTGAGCCCAGCAAGGCCCTTCTCCACCAGAGCTCGGGAGTGGAGCAGGGCACACGCTGATGGCCTAAGGGCAAGAGTCACAGGCAGAGTTACCTCCTCCACATAGCCTGGGCCCACTGGCTCTGAGTCATTGCAGCTTCCAGAAGCTTCTGCAGAGCCTGCTCGGGTGGGCAGTTCTCCGGGCACCTCTGATTTCCGGTGTGCCAGTTTCCATTCTGGGGGTCTGCGGCCCACTGCCTTTGGCTCAGGAGGCCCTGGAAAGAAGAACTGTGTCCCTTATAACTTGGTCCGGCCAGAAACCACAGCCAGCTTCCAGCCCACCGGTGTAAGGAGCATAGCACAGTGCCCCTCTCACCCCCACAAAACCCCCTCATGCCAGCTTGGGTCACAGCTGAGAGAACGAGGCCCACACAGTGCTGGGTGCCAGTCTGAATCTGTCCACAGCATGGCCCTGGCTGAGGAACCCCCCACGGCAGCCCCTGCAGCCCTCAGTTAATTGACGGTAAGACAACAAGTGGAAGGAGGATCCTAGGCAAGCCAGCCCCACAAGACAAATCCACTGAGCCTCGGGAGGGAGCATTTCTTTGTTATCCAAAGCGCTTTGTGATTTTATTTTCAATGTCATGTGATTATTCAAAAAACAGTGCTGCTGAGGCTAAAAATAAGCCCCTCCTCCTCCCACACAAAGCATGGAAGGGAAGAGCAGAGAGGGTCAGAGACCTGGGTCTAAATCCTGCCTTCACCGCTTATGGGGTGGCTGGGTTAGGAACTTTCCCTCCCCTCACCTCAGTTTTTCCATCTGCAAATTGGGACTAATGACAAAATCTAAAGAGTTGTGGAGGGCACACCAGAAAACGCATGTGGAGCGGTTATGGATTGAGTGCCAGGCATCTAATCCTGGTTATGCGGCATGAGGCAGCCATTACTTCCCTGGGGTCTCCGCCAGATACGCCCCACCCCGGAAGGAAGGCAGGGCCGGAGGTGGGGCTCTGAGGAGCCGGCCTTAGTCTCCAGTGCCCATGTAACAGTCAGAGCCCAGTGTGTCCACCGTGAGCATCAGGCTGTGAAGGGACTGTTCCCAGTGCCTGGGAGGTAGCAGCCCAGGTTGGAGCTGCAGAGTAGTGCCAGCACCTGGGCAGTCCCCAAGCTCCATGGGAAGAAATGATGCTGCCATGCCATTGATTCTGCCAAGGCTTCTGGGAAATGGTCTCACATCAAAGGTTCGGAGGGTGTGGACCAGAGCACATCCTGCCTGGCAGAAACACGGGAGGAAGGCACGCCCCCTCCCCAGCCCCATTCATAGCTTAGTCCCTCCCCAGATGCGATGGCTTGCACACGCACACAAGTTAACTGGGCAAGCACTTCTCTGAATCTCAGGCTTGTTGAGTCAGGGCGTGGGTGGGAAGGCTGTGAACTGTAGAGACACGTACTCACACATGCGGCCTTCCCGGCCGCTGGTCTCTTGGCCAGCTCTGGCTTGCTTGGGGTGCGCACACTGCAGCCAGTACGGGCACCAGGCTTGGCTGAGGCCACAGGGGGGCTCTCTGTGATGAGGGGGGCCAGCTTGCTGGTGCAGGTGGTCTGTGACGAGCTGGATTTCCTGGGTGCCGGTTCTATGGTGGGTATGGGTTTCCCCAATCTGGTGTGTAGCTTATAGACCTAGAACAGATGTCCCTGTTAAGGCCATCTGCTGGCCTGATCCACGTTCCTCAAGAGAAGGAAGAGCAGCATGGTGGGCATGGCAGGGCTGGCAACCTGTGGAAGTGAGGGAGGGTGGTCCCATCCCAGTCCCAGGGACCCGCCTACTCCCCAGCTCTGGTTACATGCCTTCTGCTCTCCCGAGCATCACTCCCCCTGGAAGGGCCTTTCTGAACTATCTCCTGCTTCTAGGCCCCCACCAGTCACGCACATGTCGGCCCTATAATATTCGCCACCCGGTGCTGCCTAACACCGACTTCCTTCCTCCGAGTTTGGGCTGAAAGGCAGAGCCATTCTCTGCTTCCCAAGCACCAACCTGGTGCCCACCCCTGATAGGTACCCAGTGTGTGTGGATGGAGGCGTGGATAGGGGCCGCCTGCTAAGAGGTATGCGTGTACACATCCATGGACACACGTCTACATTCTGTGGGAACACATGTACATGTCCGTGGACACATGTCTACGTTCTGTGGGAACCTGTGTACATGTCTGTGGACACGTCTATGTTCTGTGGGAACACGTGTACACATCCTTGGATGTACATTTACGTTCTGTGGGAAGACGTGTACACATCTGTGGACGCACATCTACGTTCTGTGGGAAGACGTGTACACATCTGTGGACGCACGTCTATGTTCTGTGGGAACACGTGTACACGTCCGTGGACGCACGTCTATGTTCTGTGGGAACACGTGTACACGTCTGTGCACGCACGTCTATGTTCTGTGGGAACACGTGTACACGTCCGTGGACGCACGTCTATATTCTGTGGGAACACGTGTACACATCTGTGCACGCACGTCTATGTTCTGTGGGAACACGTGTACACATCTGTGGAAGCACGTTTATGTTCTGTGGGAACACGTGTACACGTCTGTGGACGCACGTCTATGTTCTGTGGGAACACGTGTACACGTCTGTGGATGCACGTCTATGTTCTGTGGGAACACGTGTACACATCTGTGCACGCACGTCTATGTTCTGTGGGAAGACGTGTACACGTCCGTGGACACAAAAGCACCCAGGAATCAGTCACACCACATCCTGGATATCCTTAACATTAAAACTATTTTAATTTTACTTGTTTTTAAAAAGCAAACCCCAAATGGAATATACTGTTTGATCTCATCAATATTCAAACTCTCGTTCGTGTCAGCATGTAAACATGCCTAATGCTGAGAATGGTTTCTCAGGGCCTGGATACGAGCCCTGCACTGCGTTATGCCTTTGTCTAGGAGCTGGTCGGACTTTTATAACTGGGAGAAGGTGTTAGGCCTCTGAGGAAGGAAGGCACATGCGCCCTACAGGGAAAGCTCCCTCTTATCAGTGGCTGCCCCTTCTGATGTCACTGGAGCCCTCTGGGGCCCGAGTGTAGAGGCTGGGGCTGCTCCCAGGGAAGCCCTGCCTGGGCCCGTGGGGGGCTCCTACCTTCTGGTGCTTGGCCCCCTGGAGGTGGGCGGTGTAGGCCTCTGTCCCGGTGCAGGACACGGCACACAGGTCACAATGCAGCTTCGCCTGCACCCCAAATGGGCTGCCATTGGGCTGCACGCCCGTCTTCTGTGCCGCCTCTTTCTTTTTGTGCTTCTGTCCTCCCAGGTGCTCACGGTAGGTCTGCGGACAGTGAGCGAGAGTGAGAGCAGCCTGAGGGGGTGCATGCCCACTGGGCACCGCACTGTTCCCCACAGTTCACTGGCAGGACGTGGGTGAACATGAGGGGCAAACACAGGCCTGCAGTCCCCACCCCTCCATTCGCTGGCCTTTGAGAGGCTCGGGCACCGCTTTATTATGTCTGGTCCACAGACGCAGGTGCTTGGCCTGAAAGACATCAGCTTTCTTTCTTTTTCTTTTCTTTCTTTTTTTGTTTTCCTAAAAAAGTCAATGAGTTTTGAATATGTATGTGCTTCAAGTGGGAAAACTTGAAAATTTCACAATCCTTACTTCCCTGTTTGAGAGGCTGATTAAATAGGGTATGTGTGGACATGTGTGGATGTGTGTGTGTGTGTGTGTGAGTGTGGATGTGCGTGAGAGAGAGAGAGAGAGAGAGAGAGAGAGAGAGGTATTTATTACATTATTTTGAAAGAGTAATACTCTGTTATGTGCATATATATTAGGTACAGCCAAACTGGATGTTTCCATTTAGCAAGGAAGGCAGGATTTCTGAAACTCGGGCCTTAACCAGTAGGTTGGAAGAGAGGATCAATTGAAGCTTTATGAAATGTGTGTTTTTGTTGCTTCTGTTATTTGTCTTGGGTTATCTGTCTCATTGCTTAGTGATTTTAAAAATTTTGTGCTTGGGGGCGGCTGAATGGCTCAATTGGTTAGAGTGCAAGCTCTTAACAACAGGGTTGCCGGTTCAATTCCCGCATGGGCCAGTGAGAGACAGCGGCTTGAGCTTGGAGCTGAGCCACCAGTGGGGGCCAGTTTTCTCAGTGGTTAGAGCACAGTGCTCATAACACCAACATCACCAGTTCGATTCCCACATGGGCCAGTGAGCTGCACCCTCCAAAACTAGATTGAGAAAACGACTTGGGCTGGCCCAGTGGCTCAGGTGGTTGGAGCGCCATGCTCCTAACGTCAACAGCTGCAGTTTCAATTCCCACATGGGCCAGTGACCTGCGCCCTCTGTAGCTAAGATTGTGAACAACAGCTCTCCCTGGAGCTGGGCGGCCGTGAGCAGCCAGAGGTTGGCGGGTGCTGCCGTGGGCGACCATGTGCCACCATGAGTGGCCGGGGGCCAGTGTGAGCGGCCGGCAGCTGGTGACAATTGCTGTGAGCTGCTGTGAGCAGCCGACCAATGACCGGTGACCGACTGCCTCAGCTGGGTGGAGCGCAAGGCTCATAACACCAGCATGAGCCAGAGAGCTGTGTCCTACACAACTAGACTGAGAAACAACTGGCTTGAACCGAAGTTAGGGGGAGGCGGAAGAGGGAAAAAAAAACCACAACTTGACATCCTGGAAAAACACAGTTCCCCAATATTATCCAATTAAAAAAAAAATTTGTGCTTAAAAGTTTATTTTGGGCCAGCCTGGTGGCTCAGGCGGTTGGAGCTCCGTGCTCCTGACTCCAAAGGCTGCCGGTTCGATTCCCACATGGGCCAGTGGGCTCTCAACCACAAGGTTGCCAGTTCGATTCCTTGAGTCCCGCAAGGGGTGGTGGGCTCCGCCCCCTGCAACTAAGATTGAACACGGCACCTTGAGCTGAGCTGCCTCCAGGATGGCTCACTTGGTTGGAGCGCATCCTCTCAACCACAAGGTTGTTGGTATGATTCCTCGACTCCCGCAAGGGATGGTGGGCTGTGCCCCCTGCAACTAACAACGGCAACTGGACCTGGAGCTGAGCTGCACCCTCCACAACTAAGACTGAAAGGACAACAACTTGACTTGGAAAAAAGTCCTGGAAGTACACACTGTTCTCCAATAAAGTCCTGTTCCCCTTCCCCAATAAAATATAAAAAAATAAAGTTTATTTTGCTTAATTATGAAGTAGATGTGCATGTTTACATTTATGTAAAATATTTGCTATGTAAAGTGGTTTTTTGGTGTTTGTTTATTCTCTTAAAAGATCACTGTATTTAAGGAAAAATGAAAGTCAGCAATAAAAATAAAAACACACAAATCAATGAGTTTCTTAAGCTTACATCCTTAAAGGATCACACACCTAGTTTTGGGGGCTGCTGTGAAAGAAAATTTTGGATTTTCAGAATCTGACCTCAGAAACCAAGCAAGGACACACTATGCCAGGGGTGTCCAAACTTTTTTTCAATGTTTTTTACCAAGGGCCATATGCGGTAAAATACACAAACAGCCGGGGCACGCACTCGAGGTGAAGTACGTATTGCCTCACCTGGTTTATTTAAGTAAACTAAATATATTTTTGGAATTTGCTGCGGGCCAATAAAAAATGGATTGCGGGCCGCAGTTGGCCCGCGGGCCACAGTTTGGACACCCCTGCACTACGCTTTCTTGTGAAAACACCGCTGATAAACCGAGTGGCTGGACACGAGAGGGGTTACTGTGGGTCATAGGCCTACGTGTCCTGCACCAATGGGGCTCCAAATATCTGACTGCATCTGACAAATGACCAAGCTCTTGTGTGGTTCCAGACTCCTCTCTGGAATCCTAAAGACAAGGCAAGCTACAGCAAACACACATAAAGCAGGCCCGCAAAACCAGTGCACTCTGACTGTGCCAAGAGTTAAATCTGTGGAACAAAAATACCTCTGGAAAATACACAAGGGTCTGACAACACCAGCTGGTTCTGGGGGCGGGTTGGAGGCAGGGGCAGGGGTGGAGGGCTATTCGCTGGGGTGGGCACCTTATGAACGTTTTACCTAAGCAACGGAGTAATTAAAGGCAGTTCTCGCCTGCTTCTTTGCACACACGGTCGGTCGTAGTAACCACAAAACTTTGACTAACCTCAAAACATCTGATTTCTATCTTCATCCCTAAAACTATTCTGAGTTCCTCAGGCTACTGACCCTCTGTGAGCCCCAGGCTTTCAACTGCCACATGGAGATGGTAACATGCAGTTAGAGGCGTGAAATAACCTACAGAAATGCTTTGCAGAGCGTTCAGAGTAAGAGCAAATGTTGCAATTTTTGTCATTCTCGCACCTGGCTTCCAGGGTAAATACACAGTATTAAGTGTGTAGTGAGAGAACCAGGGGGCAGTGTTAGAAAGAGGCGGCCGGGGGCTCCTGCATTGTCAAGGGCTCCCGCTGCAGCTCGAGGCCGCCCTCCTGCTCGTGGCCCCCGTCCTGTCAGCCGTGCTGGCCTTGACTTGGAGAGCTGCTTAGATGGACACCCAGAGAAAATGCAGAGCATTGCCAGCCGGGCCACAGGGCGGCTGCGCTGACACAAATCCCTTCCAGACACAAACGGAGGGGACCCCGTGTGGCTATTTCAACATTCACAGGATGTGAGACAGCGTTGGGGATGAGGTAGCCAGGTGGGGGCTGAGTAGAAAAGGGCAGCAAGATAGACCCTGTGGTGCTGGAAACATTCAGGATCTTGGTGGTAGTAGCGGACTCACAAGCCTGCCAGATAAGTTCACACAGAACACAACACACACGCACGCACACGTGTGTACAACGAGCACACTAAAGCTGGGGACATCTGAAGAAGGACACACTGTGTCAATGTCAATACCCTGGTTACAAGTTGGGGGAAGCTGGGGGAAGGGTACACGGGACCTCTCTGTGTTGTTACCACCTGTGAACCGACAACTATCTTGATAAAAACGCCAGCTTAAAAAGTGCTATTCACATTAGCAAAACTGGGAATGAGAGGAATTGATGTTTCCGAGGCACATCGAGTACATGCTAGTTGCTATGCTGAGTGGTGACACGTGGCAAACACTATCCGCGGGAGGCTCAGAGAGGCTGTGACACCTGCTTGGGTGACAGCGTGGGAGGCGGGCTGCGAGCCCACACTCCGTCTACTCCGACTACACGCAGACACGCTCACTCGTGCACCCGGGCCTGCAAAGGCACATCACACCTAGCCCTGTGGGCCTGGGCCCTCGCTGCTGGAGGAGGGGCGCTGACTCCTACGCCTACTCAAGAGACGCCCTTCACCCTGGGTTCAAGGCTGCGCTTCTGCAGCCAACAGTCAGCACTGTGCTGATCTCGCTCCTTCCTCTCAAACCCCAGCAGGTCACGCTTAAGGCAGTTCTGACGCACACCTGACATTGCAAGTTGAGTTAACAGGCCTCTTTCGGGCAGGCAACGAGCCAAACCTCCGGTTGGCCACAGGGGACAAGGGGCTCTACCGGCTAGTGGGGGGCCTGCCCAGCATAGGGCACGGGGCACTGACCTGGGGACCAGCACAGCTGATCTTGCAGATGTCGCAGTAGTGAAGTGGGGGCTGCCTGGGCCCGCTCTTGTGTTTGTTGGGAACCGGTGGCTTCCTGGAGAAGCTGCCAGCAGAACTGGCACTGGGGCTGCTCCCTGAGCCATCCCACGGGGACGAGTCCACGGGCTTTGGGAGTGGCGGGGGTGGGGGCGGGGCCGGCATCTGTGGGGGGAGCAGTGGAGGGTAGTGAGGACCGGCTCCTGAGTACACCGACGCGTCATAGCTCGGGTACCTTGGTCCTAAGAAGCAGAGAGAATAAGACAGGGAGATGGGTTGGTTTTGAGGGCAATGTTTACTTCGGCTGCAGACAGCATAACAGGATTTGCCCACATGCCTGCTCAGGGAAACCGCCGGCTTACCTGTGTCCAAGGTGGAGGCGGAGCTGTAGGAAGATGAGGATGGGGTGTAGGAAGGCAGGGTGGACAGGGAGGCCGCAGGCTGGATGCTGGTCATTGGGACATAGGTGTAACTGGAGGATGGGGCGCTGGCCGTAGTGGGTGCCAGTTGTGAAGGCTGCCCTTGGCTATACCCAACGCTGCGCTGACAGTAAGCTCCCTTCATCCCTGGAAAGCAATCAGAGCCACACTTCACCACCATCCCTGGGGAGTGGAGAGCAAGAACCACGCTGCCTGTGACCACAACCAGCGTCCCCGGCTGCCGGAGCCAACCTGGGCCCCCACTTGTGGATAGGCCCCAGGTGCGACTGGCCACGGGCCCCCTGGATGTCTAAGCCTCGGCTGGAGGCCGGAGCCCCGGGCCGCTGGTCCAGAGCTCTGAACCCAGCCGGTGACCTATGCCCACCACTCCTTTCTAGACTCTTCTTCCTCCGCTGTCATACGTGTAAAGGGGTGTATGTGTATCCAACGTGTTCCTTCCTTACCTCTTTCATTTCTAGGACCCAAGTCCTCAGCAGAACGTATCCCCTTCCACCCTGGGAAAGCTTCCTCGGAAAACACTATGAGCTCCATTTTCGTTCTCTCTCTGTGTCTGTCTCTCTACGTGCGTCTGTCCGTCTCTCTCACACAGGCCACCACCTAGCTGAGATGTCAGCCTGATCGGA
Organism: Rhinolophus hipposideros; assembly: GCF_964194185.1. Classification (NCBI taxonomy): domain Eukaryota; kingdom Metazoa; phylum Chordata; class Mammalia; order Chiroptera; family Rhinolophidae; genus Rhinolophus; species Rhinolophus hipposideros. Next base: position 58,625,497 of record NC_138062.1, on the reverse strand, counting down.
GAAGACAGCCCTGCCAGTCACATTACTCCCGGATCTCCAGGACTCTGGAATGTTTAGATGTGCCTTTCACGCAGTGACTTCCACGCCCTTGCACCCGCCCTCTGACTCTGCAGAGACCTACCTGGCTGGCAGAGTGTGGCCACGGCAGGGAGCTGAGGTTGGCCCACAGCAGGTGCGGGATACTGTTTGTTCTCGTAGGTACTGGCAGCTGTCGAGGGTCTAGGGCCATAACTGTCCTGCAAGAGGGTTTCCGCAGGAGAGACACAGAGAGCAGGAGGCAGGGTGAGGTGCACCCAGGGTACTCTCAAGGGTCTGGCTTCTGTGCCAAGGGCAGTGGGGAGCGTGGCTGGATTTCAGTTCACAGGGGGATTCGGGCTGTTGGGTGGATCAGGGACTACCTGGAGCCCAGGACAAAAGCACTGAAGCCAGGAGGTGGCCCTGGGAGGGGGCAGGGGGTGGAAAGATGGGTTTGGAGGGAGGAGTAGGAAGCCTTGGAGGGAAGGAGGGGGCGGAGCCAACTGGTGGAGCTTGGTAAACCCGGTGGCCTGTGGTGCCATTTACTGACCCACCTGGAGGCAACCTGTGGGTAGCAGAAGCTGGGGGAAGACCACAGGCAGCGTGGGGTGCCTTGGCGATTCCAAGAGGAAACGCAGCAGCCAGATACTTCCAGGACGTTCCCTCACTTGGTTGGCAAGGTATGTGGCCCAGAGCTCCAAGGTGGGGAAAGTAGCATCATCCATACCAAAAGGGCCTATAAGGACGAGCCTGTCCCCAGTCACCAATAGGGGCAGGGACGAGAGCACGAGGAGGGTGGGGATGTGTCCTGGCCTGTCTGCTAGTATAGGCTGCCCACCACACTCTTCCACTCAACACCATCCATGTTTTCCAGGAGGGAAAGGTGCTGGCAGAGAAAGGCTGGCTGATACCTGGTAGGAGGCAGCAGTGGTAGGCACGGGGATGGGCTCCGGGGGTCCACCGGCATAATCAAAGTCCTGGATGGAGTGGGGCTGGTACTCGCCATACCCTGCTGGGCCGCTGGGCCTGGGTGGCTGGGTGGCCGTGGGGGGAAACGGCAGGGTCACGGTGGGGACCATTCCAGGTGTAGTTTGTACGGCGAAGCTGGCTCCAGCAGCAGGGAGGGGAAAAGCCATGGGAAGCTGGGTGCTAGAACCATAACAAACACAAAAGCCCGGCTGCATTAGATGGAGCTCTACGTAGAACCTGAGACAAGCACGTCAATCCCAGCAGAGCACCGCCATCAGCTGCGTCAGCTGCCTATTCATACGGTACTTCCTGTAACTGCTAAAACTTGCTGAGACCTTCCGACGAGCACAGGCACAGTTCTAAGTGCTCTTCATGAATGAACGCAATCTCCCAACAATGCTGTGAAGTAGGGACCATCCTTGTGCCCATTTTATAGAAGAGGAAACTGAGGCACAGTGAGTGGCAAAGTCAGGCCTGAACCCATTCGAAGACTTCTTACCTCACCCACATGGGTGGCAGTCCTTTTCTTGACACCAAGATCCCACAAAGTTGGACTTTAATGGCATTTTTAAACTGAAGAACAAGTGAACCCACCCCATTATTAAAATACGGAAAATTAGTTACCACTAAAAACTCTTCACTAACGAGAACCAGCTTCTACTGATGGCTCGCTCTGTGGAAAGCACACCTCTGAGGCCTCCATCTACATCCCCTCATTCATGCCTTACTCCCATAGAAAAGATGCCAGCGCCATCCGTCCATCTACCCATCCATCTGTCCCCTGAGGATCAGTGACACATGTCTGGTGCTTGGGATCTATTCTGACCCCAGTGCCCCAACGCTCTGCTAAATATCAGCCACCCGCAGATAGTCCTCGAATTTAAAAGCCTATTTGTTGGGAAGGTGTATCATCAAAGATTTTAGCCCAATACCAAAAATGATCATATAAGAAAGTTCTGGAACATATGTCTCTTGGATAAGAGGAGCCTACTGTTAAAATATTTAGACACGGAGTATTGCAGATTTTCATTTGTACTCTTGCCCTGAGCCTCCCAAACTTAAAGGCTGATTATTTACTTGCTTGAATGTATCACAAGTGATTCATCTGGTGCCTGTTGGTAGACATTTATATATTAGTTATCTACTGTGGAGTTAAAAATGAGCCCCACTGATGTGGCTTCAATCAATAATAACCATTTATCATCTTCACAGTTTCTGTGGGTCAGACATTCAGGAGCGGCGTGGCTGGGCTCTGGCTCAGGGCCTTTCTGAGGCTGCAGTCAAGCTGTCGGCTGGGCTGCGTCATCCGAAGGCTCGACTGGGGAAGTGGGATCTGCTTCCAGGACGTTCCCTCACTTGGTCGGCAAGTTGGTGCTGGCTGTTGGCGGGAGCCCCCACTTCCTCCCCAAGTGGGCTTTTCCCAGCTCTGCTTGAGTGTTCTTACAACATAATGACACGGGAAGAGGGGGAGGTGTGTGTGTATGAGAGAGAAAAGAGAGAGAGAGAGAGAGAGAGAGAGAGAGAGAGAGAGAGAGCGCGCACGGGCTCACACCAGGTGGAAACTGTCCTTTTTATGGCCCAGCCTCATACATCACATGGCATAATGCCTGCCACTTTCCGTTAGTGAGAAGTGAATCGCTCAATCTAATCCACACTTGCCGGGAGAGGATTAGGCCCCACCTTTTGAAGGGAGGAGTATCAAAGAATTTGTGGATTTATGTTAAAGCATCACGTTATTTTCAATGTTCTTCTGTCAAACCGCAGCTGCCAAGTATGTTCTATGTAAGTTCTCCATGTGCCTTCCTGTGCCAGCTGCCCCTCCTGGCTTCCTGTCTAGCCTAGGTCCCACACCACCCACTCCAAAGCGGGCACAGCTGAGGGTAATGAGGCCAGGCTGGCTGGCTTTCATCCATCAAGATTTACCCTGAGCTTGGGACACCCTCTCCTGAACCACGTGGGAGAAGCGTGGACCCAACCCAAACAGGCAAGGAAAACGGAAGGGATGGCTATTGGGAGGACGACAGGCCATGCCGTTGCAGCCATCGGGAAGGCTCGACAAGCGGGTCTGATGCGCCCAAGTTGCAAAGGCAAGGTCACTCAGGCCAGTGTAAGCGCAGACCTGGAGCTGTCTGGACTGAGACCTGCTGCTGCTGCAGCCAGAGGCTGCCAGCACCGCAGGGATTCTCGCTGCAGGCCCTGCTGACACTGGGCTGGATCACTCTGTGGGTGGCGACGTCCTGGGCACTGCGGGGTATTGGGCCGCGTCCTTGGCCCCACCCACACAATGTCACCCCCATTCGTGACACCCACAGATGTCCCCACTGGCCTAGGACAACCTCAGGCCCAGGGCACCAGCTGGGCAGCGTCATAGGCGGTTCTATGCCTGGTCCAGACCCTAATCCAGATCACCAGGACGTCTGCCTCCGACAGAACATTTGCAAGTGTACATTTAAGAGGACACGTCGTATATGACCCTGAATGGTGGTGTTATGCGCACTGACGTTTGAAGAACCACTGAGCCAGACGAAAAGGAAGAAACCAAAGGAGCCTATGTGCAGATGGCTGGGCATCCAAGCCCGACGCCCTGGAGTAATTCAGAGGCTGCAGTGCAAGGTCTCGGGTGCTCTGCATGCAGGGCGGCTCCCCTGGGTGTTGTTATGAAATGTCACAGCTGTAAGCAGACTGGTTGACTGTGAGGGTACAAGCTCAAGGTTAACATCGGCTTTCAGTTCAATGTGAGACAGTGAAACACCCCTGAGGTCACCGTCCCCCGCCCCACACCTGCAGGAGGGGAAAGCCTCTCCTATGCAAACAGCTGAGATGTTGGCAGAGGGGCAGGGGGGACCACGACAGGACAACTCAAGGAAGGATGGACGTGCTGACAACCCAGCAGGTAACAGGAGGAGCCACGCAATCCAGGCTAGAAGGGTGACTGGAATTTCAGAGGGTAAGGGCTCGGACTAGGCCGAGAGAAGGGCCTGGCACAGACGCTGGAATGGGAGACAGGCACGAGGCTGGCAGAAAAACTGCCCTGTGTGCTGAGGGACACAGGACATGTGGGTGACAGGAGGCTGGATAGTGGGCTCGGGGCTCTCGGACGCTAGGCAGAAGCCGGGTTTTATCTAGCAAGCAACAGGGAGTCGCCAAGGTGTCTCTTGTCAAGATCTGACCTGTTTCAGGAAGCTAAGGTGGTGCTATGGGCTTACTCATGTCTTCCTCCTCCCAAGTCATGGGGAAGCCCTAATCCCCAATGTCACTGTATTTGAAGACAGGGCCTTTAAGGAGGTAATTACAGTTAAATGAGGTGATACGCGAGGGCCCTAATCCTGTGAGAAGGGTGCCCTTATTAGAGACACCAAGGATTGCACACAGAGAGGCCACGTGAGGACGCAGGGAGAAGGTACCCACCTGCAGGCCAAGGAGAGAGGCCTCAAGAAAACCAACCCCTCCAGAACCTTCATCTTGGACTGCCAGCGTCCAGAACTAGGAGAAATACAATTGTGTAAGCCGTCCAGTCTCTGGTAGTTTTATGGTGGCCCAAACTGACCAATACAGTTGGTGATGGCTATGGAGGGGAGAATCAGGGGAAAGGACTGCTGGAAGACACGAGACGTGCAGGGGCCTCAACCAAAGCGGTGGAAATGGGATAAGAATGCCTGACACATCCTGCCACCTGTAAGTTTGGCTAAAGCTGGCTGCTGGCAACCTGGGGCTTTACAAACACCTGAAACAGGGCTTTGCAGAGCAGTCAGGTGTAGTGAATGTTTGATGACAATATCAAAGTGCTGGTCGTAACCCAAAGGGGAACACTCGACCTAACTTACTCTAATTGCTCATGACCCCACAAAGCCACCTACATACAACTGTGTGTGGCTGGGAAGATGAAGTGTCACCTCACTATTATCTAGCTCAGCAAGCTGAGGAAGTGGAGCATGGAGTATTCCTCAAATTTGGGGAGTGTACGTCCTGTGGGTCTCTTCCTCAGCATGGAGGAGCCCAGGTGGAACGGAGAAAGGGAGAGATTGTTCTGAAACAGGGCTCGGCAAAGTACGGCCACATACTTTGTCTTCTCTCACTGTGTCCTCCTGTGGCAAACCAGGGAGCTCTGTTATAAGGGGACTACTCCCTTCCATGAGGGCGCCAGCCTCCTAACCTAACCACCGCCAAGGTTCCACCTCCTAACCCCATCGCACTGGGATTTTACTTCAACATAGGAATTTCGTGGCGACACCAACTTTTGATGTACGGTAGCGTCACTCCCACTGCAGTCTACCTGCTGAGCTGAGGCAGAAGGGAGCCCCGAGTCAAAGGCCAGAGAAATCCATGCCATGTTTAGCTGGGAAGACCTACGGCGTCCCAGCAGTAAGGGGCAGACATAATGGTAAAGGACAGAGACATTCTGGGAACCAATCTACCACAGCCGGGTTGTAGGAGTGGAGCCAGCCATAAAAACGGCTCATGGAAAAGACTTCCCCAGGCACAGCCCCAGGCTTGTCAGAACCTAGGTAATCTAGACGAGGGCTTCGCACCCAGGTGGTTCTGCCCCCAGGGGACACTGGGAGGCGTCTGGGGACATCTGTGGTTGTCACAATGGGGGATGTTCCTGGCACGCAGTGGGTGGGGGCAGGGATGCTTTCCAACACCTGCCAGTGCCCAGGGCAGATGCCCACAGAGAGTGTCAGCGGTGCTGCCGGACCAGGATGGGCTGGGAGGCCCTGGGGCTGGGGGTCTAGCTTCTGGGGGCAAAGCAGCTGAGTGGGCAGCAGAAAGACTTGCTCCCACGGAGGCTCCCTGCCCCAGGTCTGAAGGAAGAGCGCCTCACACCGGTCATATCACCTTCTCTCAACTTCTCCTCGCCTTTTCTGAGTCCTTTCAAGAATCAGATGAAAGCTGTGACTTCCTGCCCTCTCTGATTTCCACAGACAGTTCTGCCTGTAACCTTGGGCTTCACAGGCCCCCTGCTGGAATGGGGACATCAAAAAGCAATCACTGAGGTTAAATAGCAAATTTTACGTGGCCTGGCCTGGCGTGGTGAGGCCTAGGCCCTTCTCTCGGGAAACGTAATAAATTCTTCTTCCAATGGCACTGACTTCTCCATGTCATCACTTAGGCGCTCCCACAGGTTAAAATCCCAGGGCCCACGTGACACATTCCCTAAGAGCAACAAGGTGGAGAAAAGAAGCGGAGGATGTCAGGGTTCTGCATGAGAACTGGGTTCGAGTTCTCAGGGGTTTCAAGCTTAGTAACTGGGTAGAGAGCCACGGCCCATCTGGCTTCCAATCCTGGCTCTGCTCACTGTGAGGCCTTGGGTGAGTCGCTTATTCTTTCCTTGCCTCAGTCTACTCACCTGTAAAATGGGAACACCTCCCTCTTGGGATGGCGTGACAAACAAGAACTGATGTGCTGCCGTGCCTCGCACACGGCAGGAGCTCACAATGCGACCCAGATCTTCTGACTTTCTAGCGATGCTAGAATTTAGGACTTTTGTAAAGTCTCCCAATTTTGAAATGCTGGTGACTAATTTAAATAAAGCGAGCAAACCACCCTCCGCATAGGCCAAATAAAGCTCATGTGAGAATCAAACATGCTCTTCAGGCGGCCTATTTTCAACCTGTGACCAAGACCAAGCCAGCAGCTGGGAGTGGTGGTTGAGGAAGAGAAATCAAGTCACAGGTTTACTCTTGGTAAAGCCTCCCCTTAAGCAGTGAGCTCTTCACCTACTTGTCACTCTTCTTCCTCACGCTCCCTCAGGTGGTGTAAACTAAGCGAGACTGAGATCAAATCGGAGCGCTGAGCAGTTACAAACCTCAACATCACAGACCACCTATCCTGCCGCGCTGAGAGAAAAGCTCTGCTCCAGCATGCTGCCCTGGGATTTCCAGGAGCCTCTGAGACTCACAGGGTGGGGTAGTATCCAGAGCTTAGATGGTGCATTGGAAAGTGCAATACCCACTGCTAGTAGGGTCACTAAAGACATCCACCAGGGAGGATGTTTTCAAATCCATTTTATTGGCAATAAGATCACATTTAATTACTTTGTTACACACATACATACACACCCAGCGATGATTTGACACTTTGGTTCACAAGGGTTTTATATTCAAAATATTTACGTATTATACATTCAAACCCATAACAATTCTGATTTTTTTTAAAGCGGAATTTTATTTTCTTAACCACGAAAGCCCATGTGCATTCTCCACCATGAAATACCAATTTCAGATATAGATGTCTGGAAAACATCCCAACGTACTGGAAAGGTGTTCGATGACATAAATCTTTGGGCTCTTGAGAAGATGACAGGATTTGAGCCCCTACCCCCATATGCAACCTTCTTTAAAATGTAGGCAGGAGTCTCTGGCTCCAAATCAGGGCTGCTCAGCTCCCAGAGACAGTCACTCGGCTGCTTGGCATTCCTGAGGCAGGGATTCCAGACTGGTGACAGCGGTTTCCCGAGCCTCGATGGTGAGCCAGATTCTGCTTGGCAGGGGAACTCCTGGAATTCTCTTCCATCCTTCTGATCAGGAATATGGTACCCACACAGAGGGCCGCTACATGGTTCGCTCCGCCTGTCAGTTGCTTAAGAAGTCCGTCTTGAAGACATTGTGCTGGTTAAGCTAAAGAGAAAGCAATACGTACAAGCACTCCTAGAAGCAGTGAAAGAATTTCCAACCACGAACAACACAGCTGTGCCTTTTTAATGCTGTGAAAAACTGGTGAGAGGCCAATGTTTTGGGAACAGTGAGGGGTAATGTATGGTTCCAGCCTCTCTTGCTGCTTTAAGGGGCAGAAAAACTGCCACAGACACGTCTACACGGGTCTGACATGTGCCTCTCTGGTGTCAACAAGGGGAAGTAGGGCTGGACAGCCAATCTGAGGTTCTCATGAGCAAATACAACAGACATCGAACCACCAACCATGAATTCAACCAATGACATTCAGTATGTTTTAAAAAGCCACTGCCTTTTTAAAACATTCATTCCAAGGATCTTAGATGTTATAGCTTATTCTGCTCCCAGAGAGCAAACCTCATCATGGAGTTAACCTCAGTCAATGGAACTGACTATCCAAAATACAAAAATGCTACAGAATCAAAGCCACTCTCGAGAATGAAGCCATTCTCGATTTTTAGTCAATAGTGACAAGTGACTTGGATTGTTAATTTAAAAAGGCAAATGGGGGGCTGGCTTGGTGGCTAAGGTGGTGGAGCTCCATGCTCGTAACTCCGAAGGCTGCTGGTTCGATTCCCACATGGGCCACTGGGCTCTCAACCACAAGGATGCTGGTTCGATTCTTCAACTCCCGCAAAGGATGGTGGGCTCCGTCTCCTGCAACTAAGATTGAACACAGCATCTCCCGGAGGGCTCAGTTTGGAGCGCGTCCTCTCAACCACAAGGTTGCCGGTTCGACTCCTGCAAGGGATGGTGGGCTGCGCCCCCTGCAACTAGAAATGGCAACTGCACCTAGAGCTGAGCTGCGCCCTCCACAACTAAGACTGAAAGGACAACAACTTGACTTGGAAAAAAGTCCTGGAAGTACACACTGTTTCCCAATCAAGTCCTGTTCCCCTTCCCCAATAAAATCTTAAATAAATAAATAATAAAAAGGCAAATGGACAGTGATGTGCCACACATGTAACTTACCTTTAGGGGGGGAAAATCTGCCAAAGTAAAATATCTACCAAAAAAGATATCTCATTGCCCAAAATATTTACAAATGAACTTTCCAGCTAAAAGAAACTGGCAACCTTAAAATTATCATATAACACAAGTATAAGAGAAAAGAATAGACAGAGAATTTCAGTTTCAGTTTGTGGCAGTTTGGTACAAGAGACAGAAAAAGGGAACAATTACCAACGAATTAGACATTGGGTGGTGTCCAAATCTTTTCCTACCAAGATGCTAAAGAATATGAGTAAACAGCACACTTCAGATTTAAGGCATGACAGACATAGAAAACGACATGAAAGAAAGAAAGAGAGAGAGAGATAGACAGAGAGAGAGAGAGAGAGATAGATAGAGAGAGAGAGAGAGAAAGAGAGAGAGAGAGAGAGAGAGAGAGAGAGAAAGAAAGAAAGAAAGAAAGAAAGAAAGAAAGAAAGAAAGAAAGAAAGAAAGAAAGAAAGGAAAGAAAGAAAGAAAAAAGAAACAGCAAAAACTCTCTGTGATTTGTCAAAACCTCCTAATTTTGTTCAGAATTAGACAGCATTACTTGGCTTTGATGAATAAGCTGTCTAAACAACTTAGAACTGTGATGAAAACAAAAATTGGTACTGACACAATAAACCCCAACCCCAGAATCGTCTTAATTGACTAAAACCAGTTGAAATGGAGGGTTCCTCCAACTAGTTCAGAATGTACTGTACCTTTTTATTATGAACTGTAGCTATAATATCTTCTACAGTACCATGTTTAAACTTTTAAAAATATAAAGCAGATGTCATAAAGTGGAGGTAGGTATCATTTGTCCCACATAGCCTGAATGTGGTGCTGGTATTTAAAACTTGCATGATTTCACATAGAAGGGGACTGCAGGTTCTCTGGGGAAATGGGAAGAAGACTCCCCACGCTGGGTTTGGTTGACAACAGGTGGTGTGTGTGTGTGTGTGTGTGTGTGTGTGTGTGTGTGTGTGTTGTGTGTATGGAGGGGTGCAAGCTCTGTCTTTGTTCCCCCCACCCCATACACTCTCTACCCTCTTAGACTCAATTCATTTATGTATATGTCTGGCCCATACAGGGCTGTCTGCAATCCCTGATCGGAAGTTACACAAACTTTTAATTACTAATATAAGATAAAAGGAGAATGAATACAGGTTTACAAATGATGCCTGCGCATTTTCCTTATTTTTCCAGGACTACCAGTTATTCATCCAGATAAATGGTCTTTGTCCCCTTACCTCTATAACCACACAAAACGACACCAATTACACTCATGTGAAAAAATAGTTTTTAAAAAGTCATTTGAAAACGCTTTTAAATTTGATGTATTGTTCTCATAATTCTCAATATACACAAATTAGATCCAGACAAAAGACAAAATGTAACAAAAATATTAAAAATTCAGAAACACAATATGTTTAGGGGGAGAAAAAAACCTCTATTAGAATTTACTTATGCTCCATTGTTGATGAGGTGATTTTTGGTTCTAAAACAGAAAAAATAAAAATTCAAAATCCACACTTCAAAAATTTGAAATGTACCAAATGTATTTGTAATAGGATCTAAGACATCATGGTTCAGTCATCTGAAAGTTTTTCCTTAAAATACACTTAAGCCAACATTTTATTGGCAGTCCAGAGCTACCACTCAAAATTACCTCCCAAGGAATTCCTTCAATCAATCCCTAACATGTATGTTAGTCTTACTAAGATGGACCTTTAAAAAAGACAACAGCAACTACATTCTAACAGGAAGACTCATGTGACTTGCTATTCCAAGGTCAACTTCCTGGCAGTTCCGCCAGGGAATAAATGGGTGCTGCGTAGGTGCTCATTTATCAGGACTGCTTCAAACTCAGCTAGAGGTTCCCACAGGCCCCACCTTCCTGGGTGTCTAAAGCAATGCTTTTAGGTGAGTAGGAGTCCATTTAGAAGTGTGCACTCTGGCTGGCGAGGCAGGACCACCAGATTCTCCCGGGCAACCTGCGCTCCTTGCACCTAAGCTTAGGGGACAGAAGGGTCTTGGCAGGTACGGTTCGCTCTGGAAGGGTCTGAGGACATGTGAGTGGGCAGGCAGTGGAGGCTGGCCTGGGTGCAGCCATACATGACAGAGCAGGGAGCTCCTAACCAGGGGTGTTAACAGGCAATCTTCTGTCTGCCGGCACTTCTCAGGGTCAGTTTGGGCTCTAGTACCTTTCCCAAGGTATCCGTTGCCTCTGGGAGAGATTTTTGATTTATGGATTATGATATAAGGAATATTACTATCAAGGGTGGCCGGTTAGTTCAGTTAGTTAGAGCGTGGTGCTAATAACACCAAGGCTGCTGGTTCGATCCCAGCATAGGCCACTGTGAGATGCACCTGCCTTATAAAAAAAAAAAAAATCCAGTAAAAAAAAGGAATATTCCTATCCAGTGCCATGGTGGTCAGTTTTAAAAGCCAAGAAAACCTATTCAAAATTCCTCTAAGAAACAAACTCTTGTCTTTGCTTTGGCAATTCATGAAACAGTCTTTGTAAATACTATTGTCCAAATGCCACCATGAAGTTGGTACTCACAAAACCTGTTATCTAATCAGCTTTTCCATGGCACATTATATGAGAAATGTGTACTTTAAAAGCAGGTGAAGGTTCCAAGCAAAAGCCATTTCCCCCAGAAGAGAATATCTGGTTAACTTAAAATCATTCTAATAATGCAGATTATCTTGTTTAAATATTTTGTGAGACTGAAATTTATTTTGGTGCGATTCATTTTAGTTGTAGCTAAAACTTCTCTTTTCTCAAAGAAGAACACGTGCGCTCAGGGACAATTCTTAAGTCAGACAGTTCTGACATTGGGTTCCTGGTAGTTTCGCACCCTTGGTTACATGTGTGTATGTCGTGTCACCTACAACATCAGAATACAGACAATAGCTGTGCTAAAACACGGAAGCACAGGAAGTCAAATAAATGACGAAAACAGCTACCGGCAATGATAGGCATACCTTGTTTTATTGTGCTTCCCTTTACTGTGCTTCAGATATCACATTTTACAAATTGAAGGCCTGTGACCACCCTGCATCAAGCAAGTCTCAGTGCCATTTTAGCGTTTTTTAGCAACAAAGTATTTTTAAATTAAGGCATGTACATTTTTTAGACACAATGCTGCTGTATACTTAATAGGTTACGACAGAATGTAAGTAACTTTTTTATGCACTGGAAAACCAAAATTTCATGTGACTCGCTTTATTGTGCTATTTGCTTTATTGTGGCAGTGTGGAACCAAACCCACAATATCTCCAAAGTCTGTCTGTCTATCTATTTTAACAGTGTAAACACTCAATTTCTCCTCTGGAAGGTAGTCTTAATACAAAGCATAAAATTAAAGTGATTTTCAAGGGGGGTGAGGGGTGGGAGAGTAAGGGGGATCAAATACATGGTGATGGAAGGAGAACTGACTCTGGGTGGTGAACACACAATGGGATTTATAGATGATGTAATGCAGAATTGTACACCTGAAATCTGTGTAATTTCACTAACAATTGTCACCCCAATAGATTAAAAAAAAGTGATTTTCCAGTTCTGACTGAAGAATGCATTGAAGAAAGAAAAGAGAAAAGATAGCAAGCAGAGAGAAGAGTGGAGCATTTCTAGAAATACACGCTCTCAAACAGACTACAAGACTAGCAGAGTCCTGCTTCTTTAATCATTGGTAATCAATACTACCAAGGATGATGGAAACAAGGTGGGATAAAATAAAAACCTAACACTGTTCCAGGAAACAGCAGGCTATGCATTCCTTCCCTGATAGAAAATCCATTACCAGCCAAACATTACACCTTAGAGACCACACTGAGTGCAGAAAACATCAGGAACGCTCCCAATGGCTGGAACCCTTGTTTCCTTCCAAGCCCTAGTCTGGTTCCCCATGTTCCATAGGAAAGAACATGGCAGCATCATCACAACACCCAGGTTGAGGGGATGGCACTCACTTTCCACTGGCCTCATCTATTTGCAAGTATGAACAACATGTGCAGCAAAGGCCCCTAGTGCAGCAGACACTTGTCTCTCAAGTTGCAAAAAGGGCGGCTGGCACCTGTGGTTGGCTCCTCAGACTCTGAGAAAACAGGCCCAAGAGGTTCTGCCAGGCTACCAGGTAGAAACTGACACAAGGGTGATAAATGAAAATGATGGGGGAGGGGGCACTTTCCCTCAGGGATGCCAGCCCTGCACCCCTGCCTGGGACTTGATCTTGAAAGCTGAAGGTGGGGCCGCCCCGTGGCTCCACGCCCCCAACTCCGAAGGCTGCCGGTTCGATTCCCACCTGGGCCAGTGGGCTCTCAACCACAAGATTGCTGGTTCGATTCCTTGAGTCCCCCAAGGGATGGTGGGCAGCGCCCCCTGCAACTAGCAATGGCAACTGGACCTGGAGCTGAGCTGCGCCCTCCACAACTAAGACTGAAAGGACAACAACTTGACTTGGAAAAAAAGTGCTGGAAGTACACACTGTTCCCCAATAAAGTCGTGTTCCCCTTCCCCAATAAAATCTTTAAAAAAAGAAAAAAAGAAAAAAAGACAGCTGAAGGAGAGAGCAGAGATGCTCCAAGAAGAACTGGCGTGGGAGTGTTTGCACATTTGAGGTACAAAACACCCCACCTATGTACCCACGGAACCGTCCTTCCCCGCTGCTTCCTATCGCTGCCGCCACGCCCCCCCACCCCCATCTCTTCTCCAGGCTCCTTGGTCTCCCTCTCGCCCAAACGCCTGGATTCTGGTCCTTTTCTAGATGTGACATATCCCAACACCTACTCCAGCCCCTGCACGCCTCCTAACTGTCCTGCCTCCCCTGGGAGCCCCAGGTGCCCACCTGCCCATTGGGTCTCAGGACTCCCCCGTGTCAAGTGGGCTACCCCCGCCCCAAGTCTCTGCTCAGCCCCCAAACAAGCCTCAACCCCCCCACCCCCCCCTGTCTCCGCATCGCCCCCCGACACCCCCTCCGCCCGCCCCCCGACACCCCCTCCGCCCGCCCCTCCCCCTCAGATCTCGGCGGCCCCCGCAGGCACGATCCCCCACGCCGCACGGCTCAGTGGCCATCCCCGCAGCAGGCCCAGGGCCCCTCCCACGTCAGGAACCCCTCCCCGTGACAGACACAACGGGGCTGCGGACGCCCAGGCTCCGCGGCCATCTTAACCAAAACGGGACCCCTAGCACGTGTCCCACCCAATTCTGACCAAGACGCGGACCCGCGGGTACCCGCGGCGCGACTCCCCCGGCGGGCAGCGCGGGGCCGTTACCTGTACTGCGGGCCAGCACCCTGCGCACAGCCGTAGTAGCTCCCCGCCGCCATCTTGGCGTCTCCACAGGGCGCGAGTGGGCCCCGGGCGCGAAGGGGCGGGGTCCCGGCGCGTGACGTCACCTGGGCCTCGTGCCGCTCGCGCCCCGCCCCGCGCCCCGCCCCGCGCCCCGCCCCGCGCCCCGCCCCGCGCCCCGCCCCGCCCCGCCCCCGCCCCGCCCCCGCCCCGCCCCGCGCCCCACGCCCCGCCACGCGCCCCGCGCCACGCGCCCCGCCACGCGCCCCGCGCCCCGCCCCCGCGCGGCTCCCCCCTCGCTTCCTGCTTCGCGACTGAGGCGTTAATTCTGCCTCGAGCCTCGCCCCCGCCACAAGCCCCGCCTCCTAGCCGCCTGCCATTTAACTGCCCAAATGTGGGAGGGGCTGTGCCCAAGTCCCGCCCCTTCCCCAGCCCCGCTGTCCCTTTAACCACTCAGCTTTGCGGGAGCCTCGCGTCCCCGACCCCCGACCCCGTACCCCAAGCCCCGCCCTGGATGCGAACCTACACGTGTGTTTTACTTTACGTCCCACTTGAGTGGGTTTACGTGCCCCACCGACCGCTTCTGGCTGAGTGGATGTGGCCCTTTTCATACAGCCAAGCCCTGGTTGTCCCTTCAGCAACATCCTGGATGCCAGCCTTTTTTGGGGGCCTGCTAAGAGCCCATTCAGCACCTCAAATTCGGTGGCTCTAAATAAGTAGTTGTCAACTAGAGTGATTTGCCCCCAGGGGACACTGGGCAGTGTCCGGGGACATCTATGGTTGTCATGACTGGGGGTGCTCCGGGCATGGTGCTCCTGGCGTGGAGGGAGTGGGTGCCAGGGATGCTGTTTAACACCCCACGTGTCCAGAGCGGCCCCCTACCACGGAGAATGATCCAGCGTCAACTGTCACCAGTACTGAGGTGGAGAAACCCTACTCTAAGTGTAATTCGTCTTGAGAAAGATAGCTTGACCCATCTGTTACAGGCCAGGCCATCTGGGGGGATGCAGCAGTGAGCAGAACTGACATTGTACCAGTCCTCGGGAACTTAGAATCAGGGAAGCAGATAATAACCAAATTATTAATTACACGTATGGGACTTTTTTGGGGTCAATAACAGCTTTATCGAGATATAATTCACATACCATACAATTCACCCATTTAAGGTACGCAATTCAGTGGTTTTTAGTACCTTCACAGAGTCGTGCAGCCATCACCACGAACTCCAGAACACTTCCACCACGCCAGGGAGAAACCCTGTCCCCATTACCAATCACTCCCCAACCACCCCAACCCCTGGCGACCACTAGTTTGCTTTCTGTTTCAATGGATTTGCCTGTTCTACACATTTCGTATCAGTGGAATAATACTCAGCAATAAAAAGCAATAAACCCTTGAGACGTACAACCACTTGGATGAAGATCTACAGAATTATGCTGAGTGGGAAAAACCAATTCCAAAGATTACATGCTGTTACATAAAATTCTTGAAAGGTCAAAACTATAAAAATGGAGAACATATTTGTGGTTTCCTGGGGTTAAGGACATGGGGACGGGGGAACGAGAAGTGCAAGTGGCTAAAAAATGGCAACATGAGGGATCCTGGAGTGATGGAAATATTTTGAATCTTGACTGTATCAAAAGCAATAGTGGTATTGTACTATAATTTTGTGAGATGTCACAATTGGGTAACACGGGGGAAAGGGTACATAGGATGTCTGTTATTTCTTACAACTTCATGTGATTCTAAAGTTATTTCAAACTTTAAAAAATTAATTTTAAAAAAGGCCCAAAAAAGTACATTTACTGACTGGTGGGGTGGTGTTATTTTGCCCCTTAATTTAAACAGTCAGTTAATTCTTGGACAGAAACCGTGCGAGCCCAGGGTGCCAAGGAAAGCCGTATGGGTGATTTAGTGGATGGCATGCTTCCATTTGTGTCTTTATGACCATGTGTCGCCTCGAGGAACGATCGACTGGGTCTGGAGAACACAGTTCTCCCACCATGCACTGGCTACAGTTCAGCATGGTAATTACACACAGCCTCCCTCCAATTCTCTGCAGCTCTAAATAATGAAGGCTGCATGCATTATACAAATGCAGGTCTGTTTTAATGGGATATTTTTCCAGATTACATAATATATTTTTTCCTGTTATTGACTATAAGCATTATGCTAAATGCTTTACATGCACAATATTATCTAGTCCTCACAGTAGCCCTCTGAAGTAGATACTGTCAATTCTCATTATTAGCAGCAGTTCTCTAAAGTTGCTGTAAACATGGAACAGTGAACACTGAGCCCCTGCTCATGGGGAAATACAGGGTTAGGTTCCTGTGAGCAACATTGTCATCCACTGATCAATACATACACTTATTTTATGTGTGTGTTTTGCTGAAAGACACCTTATTTAATATGCATGGTCAATTCCTCAACATTGAACTCACAGCACTACAACTCATGCTGGAATGAAGCTTATCTAATGTGCATATCTTCGTAAGGCGTGTCCCAGCCTTCTTGTGCTTAGAAACACTAGATAGCACTTCAGTGCCATGGGTGGGAGCCATGATAAACAGCCATATAACCAACAACAAGCACAAAAATGCAAAAGCATGGCACTAAATAGACCCCGAAAAAGAAAGGTGTTTACAGCCTGTGCTGGAATAAAAAGACAGAGAATCACCTTGCCCCACCACAGGTGGGAACATGCACTCAAATTTTTCACAGCTCTGCACTGCCTGTAAACGGCACCGTAAGTATTGATTTGGGGGTTACACAT
The DNA here is from genome assembly GCF_964194185.1 of Rhinolophus hipposideros. NCBI lineage: Eukaryota > Metazoa > Chordata > Mammalia > Chiroptera > Rhinolophidae > Rhinolophus > Rhinolophus hipposideros. The sequence continues at coordinate 58,608,796 of NC_138062.1, read as the reverse complement.
GTTACAAATAAATTTCAGCCGGTAGGCAAATACAGAAACATGGAAACAAGAAATGAGGGTTGAATGTACTTTTATTAATCCCCTTTGCAAATCAGGAAAATGAGACTTGAGGAGGTTTAACAACTTCTATGTCTTAAAACTACTGAGAACTGACTGTTTCAGGCATTCTTCTAGGGCAAGTTTCTCAGCCCCGGCCCCAATGATACTTGGGGCCAGATAATTCTCTATTGTGGGGGACTGTCCTGTGCATTGTATGATGTTGAGCAGCATCTCTGATCTCTGGCCACTCGATGTCAATGTCATTCGCATGCCCGAGTGGTGATAACATACAATGTCTCCAGATATCACCAATTGTCTCCCGGGGTGAGGGCATCAGAATTGCTTTTTGGTGAGAACCACTGGTCTAGGGAGTAGAGAGTCAACAATGAGCTTACATTATGAGGGACCAGAGAAATGGGATGGGGAGTTATTGTTTCAGTTTGGGCAGATGAAAAAGTTCTGGAGATGATAGAGGTGATGGTTGCACCTTGTGAATGTAATTAATGCCGCTGAACCTCACACTTAAAATTATCAGAATGGTAAATTTTATGTTATGCATATTTTAACCCCAATTAAAAATACACCAAACTCCCCCCAAAACACACACACACACACAAACCATAAAACAAACCACACACCAGAAAAGCGCCAAGCTGGAGTCACGCCCTTGGCTCCCCGGCGATGGCTGCAGCACCACGGACAGCTCCCAGTGCACTCTCGTCGATAAGGGGGATGCTGATTTTCAAACGGCCCTCTCTGTCCCCGGTGCCTTTTCTATCCCTTCTCCATCCATTCTACTCATGACGGAAGCAGCCACGTGAGTAGAATGTCGTCTGGTATCCACGATGGGAACCAGCGTTCACACATTCTACCTGCGTTTCCTTTGTGCCAGGTGCACCCACCCTCTGTGGAGGACATTGCAGTGAACAAGACCAACCAAGTCTCATTTCTCTTGAAATTTATATTCTGATTAGGGGGTCAAGAGAATAAACCAAGAAACAAGTAAATCATTTCAAATAGTGGTAAATGCTGTGAAAAAAAAACAGGTTTTTTTATAGGTTTCTCAGTAAGTCCGTGTACACCCATGTTGATAGCAGCATTATTCACAATACCCAAAAACAGTAGAAACAGCTCAAATATCCATCCACTGGTGAATGGATAAACAAAATGTGGCCCACGTATACAATGGAATATACTACTCAGCATAAGGAGTGAGGCGCTGACACGCTACATTGGGATGATCCTTGTAAAACATACTCAGTGAGAGAAGCCAGACACACAGGCCACACAGTGTGTGATTCCATGTATGGGAAATGTCCAGAACAGGCACGTCCACAGAGACAGGACATGGGTTCATGGTTGCCAAGGGTTGGGGGAGGGGGATTGAGGGAGTGCTTAATGGGGATGGGATTTTCATTTAGGGAGATGAGGAAGTTCTGGAACTAGATCGTGGTGATGGTTGCACAACGTCGTGAATGTCCTTAATGGCACTGAACTGTGCACTTGCAAATGGTTAAAATGTTAAATTTTATGTTATGCATATTTTACCACCATTTTAAAAATATATACTAAAAAAAATCAGACTATGATAGGCTATGGGTTGCAGGGTGATTAGGGAAAGCCTTTCTGAGATTATGTCAGAGCTGACACCCGAGTAATGTGAACATCTCGGGGAGGAGCATTCCTGGCAGAGGCAACTGCACACGAACTTCATGTGTTCCCAGAACAAAAGCCACCGCAGTGACTGAGAGGGCCAGGAGATAAGAATAGGCGGCAGTTCCTACTTGGGCTCATGTATTGGTTTCTTGTGGTTGGCGTAACAAAGTACCACAAACTAGGTGGCTCAAAACCATAGAAATTTATCTCTCACAATTCTGGAGCCTAGAAGTCTGAAATCAAATGTGTCAAAAGGTCTGGCTCCTTCTGTAGGCTGGGAGGGAGAATCCATTCCAGGCCTCTCTCCCAGTTTCTGGTGGTGGTCAGCAGCTCTTGGTGTTCTTTGGCTTGTACCTGCATGACCCCGATCTCAACCTCTGTTGTCACATGGTGTTCCCCTCTCATAGGTCTTCTCCCCTTCTCTTCTCTTACAAAGACACCTGCCATCGGATTTAGGGCTTATCCTACATCCAGGATGATCTCATCTGGAGATCCTTAATTCCATCTGCAATGACTCTTTTTCCAAATGAGGTCACATTCACAAGTTCCTGGGGTTAGGACATGGCCATATCTTTTTTTTTTGGGGGGGGCACCATTCAACCTGCTGCAGATCTAAAAATAAAAACAGTAAGCAAGAAACATGTATAGAGCCTTTCTCAAGCTCTGGCACCGTGCTAAGCGCTCTGGGTGCATTATTTCATTAAATGCAAAAACACCAGTACCATGTTTCCATTTCAGAGATGAGGAAACTGAGACCCAGAAGGTTAAGATCACTTCCCCTGCCTGGTCCCCTAGCTAGTGACTGGCAGAGCCAGGGTTCAAACCCACTTCTGGTCTGATTTCAGAGGCCTCAGTGTTAACTATTCTACTGTCCTCCTGAAATCCTCCGGAGCAGGGCCACAGCAGCACACAGCTGCAGGGGGCGCCTTTCCCTCGGTGGTCCGCAGCAAGCGTGCCTGGGAAGATTCCGGCTCCCCATCCCGCTCCTCGGCACACGGCTCAATCAGTAGTCAGTGGCCGCCTGAGGGACCCATGAAATGGGGTCCTGAGGATATCATTCCCTCCGTCCCTCTTAATTGGAGGACTGAGGCCATCGCCACCACTTATTTATTTATTTATTTATTTATTTATTTATTTATTCATTCCTTGTTTTGTTTTTAAATCTGTGATGCGCCACCAGGAACTCATTTCCGCTTCTGCCGCTGGTGAATTTGGAAACGCTCCCCTCCCAGCCAATGGAGATCCCCGGATTCTGGCAGGGGGCTGTGCTTTCTGGCCAGCCCTGCCCCCACCCACCCACCCTGCACACAAAAGCACTGTAATTAACCATCTTACGGAAGCCGAGCCTCTACCAGCTGCGAGCTGGAAAGAAGAAAATACCTTAGAGGCACGAGCTGCGACGATGACAGGGGACGCAGCCGCCGCCGAGCGAGGGGGAGCCGACTGTTAGCGGCAAGCCGCTCCCCACCCCTGGACAAAAGCGCCCCTCGGCGCCGGCCACATTGCTCTGGGTGACCTTGCTTGGATGCAAAGTCCGCCCCTGCGCGCATCTTCCGTGGATTCTCTGAAGGCCCGGGGACCGCGCTCGGAAGACCAGGGATGCCGGGCGGCTCCCGCGCTGGGCTCGCCTTTGTCTGAGCGTAACCAGGAGAGGCCGCGGCGTAGCCGGCATTCGCCGCCGAGGTGAGTGCACCTTCCTTTTCCCCGGCCCTGCCCAGGAAGGGCGGCCCAGGCATCTGCTGCTGCAAACCCCCTTCTGGCCGATGGGGAGGGTGGGAGCAGAGAGCCACGGTCCTGTGACTGTTTGGGTGGGAACCCATCCATTTTTCCATCCACCGGCACACACCCCCAACCCGCCTTCCATGCCCACCGCTCACCTGCGGGCAGAAGATCGCACCATTTTCAGGACGTGTTTGTAAATTAGGCAGATAAAACCCTCAGCCGCTCTCTGGGACGCTTCCTAAGAGACCGAAATGCCCACGTCCCATCTCTGTACCTTTCCTATTTATAACACTGTGAGCGGATCTGGGAAGAGGCTTTGAGAACTGTGTACATAAAGGCTTGCCTGTGGGATGGGGAGGAGGGCGACGGTTGAAGACAGATTCCTCCTTCTCCATCTGAACTTCAATGTGATGTGTTAATAATTCAGTACCACAGCGCAAAGAAACACTTCTCAGCTGTCACTCCCTTTGCCTCACCTCCCACCCTTAAATGTGAAGTCAGGATGGGAGAGCCAGAGTGGACCGGGCCCCTCATGGGCCCACCCACACCCACGTTTAGAGGATGTGGGTCCCACGACATGTATGGCTCCAAGGGTCTCTGCTGTGTGTGGGGGGGGGGGCGGGGGGAAGGAGGGGTCCTTCATGGGGGCTGAGATCACACCCAGCTCAGGATAAGGAAAACTGATGCAAAGACCACTCCCTTTAGGTAGGCAATGAATTTCCATTGACGTGAACTTTCACTCGCAGTAAGGTTCTGGATTGTGGTGTCTGCCTGTAACGTCAGAAAGATTTTTTTTTTTTTTTTGGCGTACTGCGTCTCACGGTCCCTCCTCCATGAATGAATGACGACATTGAGGACAGTGACAAAAATCGAGTGAGAAACTCTCACCAAAGTGTGTGCAGGGGGGTCTCACTGTAGCCAACCCCTCCGTCAGTGCCTGGCCCTCATCTGCCTCAGGCTCCTCCTCTCTGAGCCACATCCCAAATGCAGACCCACCCTCTCCAGGGGCTGAGACCCAGTGCCGGTCTTCAGATGCCACACTCGAACTGTTAGCCACGTGCCAGCTCTACAGGGAGACAGCGGGGCATCAGGGAAGGGGAGGGGTTGGAGGTGGGGGACCTCAGATGCTGGCAAGTGAGGACAACAGCACGAGCTGTTTGGAGGATGAGAGGAGGGGATGAGCTGACACAGGAGTCCCTCTGTAATGACAGGCAAAGCCGTGCCTGAAGTCCTTTCACAAACCTGCCGATTAAAACAGCGTTCTCAATCTCAGGTCTCTGGACGTTTGGGGCCAGATCATGTCTTGGACACGGGGCTGTTGAGCCGCATCCCTGACCCCCATCCTTTCAATGCCAGGAGCACTCCTCCCCCAGTTGTAACAACCACAGTTGCCTCCAAACATTGTCAAGTGTCCCTGAGGTCGGGGAGAGTAGAATCACCCTCAGTGGAGAAACAGTGGTTTAAAAGCACAGAACTTGTGGTGTCAGTTGAGTCATAAGATCCTGGAATGTTACACCCAAAAGATATCATAGAGATGATTTCTAGCCCACTCTTTCATTTACAGATAGGGAAACTGAGGTTCAAAGAGGTGAATGGCCTGAGAGTCGGCATACTCCAGGATATACCCAAATTCAATCTCACTCAGCAGCTGACTCTGCTCCCAGACAGCCCAGCACTTAAGCCACCATCCGAGTGCTGCGTTGACCCAGCCTCTGCCCCTAGTCGGCTCCTAGAACAATACAAATAAAACTGGCATTTGGTGGTTGATAATACTTATGATCCTGACTTCCAACCTCAGTCTCTGCACACTGCTATTGTTGTCCCTTGGGTCAGCAGGTTATCAGGACTTGCTTCTTTGTGGGGGGCACAGGGGCAGGGCAGGTGGCTTGGAGCAGATAGGGATGGGTTGGTGTTGACCAGGTCCTATATGAAAGTGTCAATCCCAGCAAGGAAGCTTAAGTATATCAGTCATCAACACTTTAGTATAAATGACTTTACTTTGTTTATGGCTTCCCAGTTGAAGTTCAAGATAAGGGTGGATTTCAGAGCGTCAAAGGGAGGGGGGGCTTGTAGCTGGAGTCTCAGCCTCTCACTTGTGTTCAAACTCCAGATCCACATAAGTGTTTTCAGTTCTCTATGCTTATGTTTTCCAACCTGTGAAATGGGGAAGCCTCATAGAGCTGGGCAATGATTCAGTAAGATGATGGATACAAGAGCCCTTTGCAGATGGATGTGAGGTGTTGCACATGGGTGGGGGGTTGTTATTACGATGATTGTTCAGTAAAACCTCCACCCACGGCTCTCCTTCAGAAATCATCCCTGCTTCAAACTAGTGCCTCTTCCCGGCTCCCATGGGGACCACAGAAGCCACACTCCGGATGGAAAACGTGGATGTGAAGGAAGAATGGCAGGATGAAGGTCTTCCCAGGTACCGCTCCCCAGGTCTCCATGTCAGCTGTGGAGGGAGAGGGCCTGGTGCTTCTCCGAGGTGGGGTGCAGGAGGCACCGCCCGCTGACCAGGCCAGACCCATAATGGATATCTGCTGCATTATTTAAGATTGAGTCCCGCCCCATCTCCTCCCCCACCAAAGTGCCAAAAAAGGTCCTGCTTCCATGCTATTTTAAACCATCTCATGGACTATTACAATAGTCTTACCTGGGCTTCCATGAATCCAGGTAATAGCGTATTTTTGCCTGAAGCAGCTAAAGGGACCGTATCACACCCCTGCTTAAACTCCTGGGGCAAATGCCCATCCTGGGAGAAGCCAGCATTCAGCCTCCGCCTGCTTCTTTGAGCTCACTCCCATCACTCTCCATCCCCTTCATGCCCCTCTAGCCCCGTAGCTTCCTTCCATGTCCTTCACTGTGCCCAGCTGCCTCTGACTTTCAGACTTCACACTGGCTGTTCCCTCTGCTCAGAATGCTCTTCCTCAGACACCTAGGCCTCCCTCACCTCCTTCAGGTCTCTGCCCACAGGCCACCTGCTCAGAGAGGACCTCTTGACCCCTTTATCACCCCCTCCAAGTTCCTGAAAAACAGCCCCCAGAGATATTCGTCCTCACCCCTGCAACCTGAGAACGTTCCCTGACAGCAAAAGGCAATTTGCAAACCTGAGTAAGTTAAGGATTTTAAAATGGGGAGATGATCTTGCATTTTCCATGTGGGTCCTCGTGTCATCACAGGGGTCCTCATAAGAGGGAGGTAGAGGGAGATTTGACTGCAGAAGCAGGAGCCACGATGATGGAAGTAACAGACTGGAGTCATGGGACGAGGGGGCCATGAGCCAAGGGATGCAGGCACCCCAACTTGAAAAAGCAGGAAACAGACTCTCCCCTGGAGCTTCCAGAAGGCACGAGCCCTGGTCACACCTTGCCTTTAGCCCAGTGAAACTGATTTCAGACTTACTTTTGGCCTCTAGAATCATGAGAGAATACATTTGTGTTGTTTCAAGCCACTGAGTTTGTGGGGATTTGTTACGGCAGCTCTAGGAGTCTCACACTATCTACTACGCTAAGTGTTTTACATATTCATCTTGTTTAAAGTCTATTTCCCCCAAATAGAACCCCACGAGAGCAGCGGCCTTTGGTTTGATCATTGCTGTATGCCAGTACGAGGACAGAACCTAACACATACTCGGCACTCAATAGATATTGGGTGACTGGGTAACAGTCACCAGAAGGAATAAAAGCTTATGTAGGAGGGAAGCCATGTGCCTTCACTGCTGATATCCATGAGCCACCAGGATCTCTCTCTCTCTCGTGAGGCATTGGATAAGAGAAAACAACCTTCAGCACAGGCTGCCTTCATTCGTTGGCTGAAGACAACCACTCATCTCTCTTCCCCTTTCATGCAAGGACTTTACCCCCAGGAGATGATAACCAAGAGTTAGTCACATAACCACCTGGGAAGGAATAGTCAAAGAGACTGAACGTGTTCGCCCTGGAAAAGAGACTTTGCAGAGCATCTCCAACTGGCGAGGGTGTCGAGATTCATAAATAGGCTGGTGCACAACGGACATGAAAGGGACACAGGTTTGAGTCCAGTATAGGACATACTGGACTCAAATGGTCTGATATGCACATTATATGACTGGTCCTGTTCAAATGCACATTGGGCTGGTGGGGGAGTTTTCAACTTCCCTGTGATTGTGCCCTAGTAGAAGCTGTGACGTGGAAGGTGTCACCTCTTATTTGAATTTGAACTTAGCCCTCTCCCAAATCTAGTCATTTTCAATCTCAACATTTTGCACATGTACTTGTGAGAGCACTTGTGGGAGTTGCCGGTTCTCAGAAGAGCTGAGAATCTCCTGTCTGCCCCGTACTATGGTCTGCAGGCATTTGTCTCCAGGAATACAAGCATTTGGGGGAAAGATGGTGACGGTATTGGGGCCGACCTCCTGTTCTTTCACCTTTGGAATGTTCTTTTCTTTCCATATTCCCTCGTATAAGTCTTTCTCTTCAGCTCTGTAAGATGAGTGCTAATACCTGGATATGTAGAAAGGGGTCTCATGACACCCAGACTTGGCAGTTTGGCCAAATGAAGGATCGATTTTTTTAAGCAAGGAACCCCTGGTGTAGTTAGGAATGCTCTGAAATGGACAAGAACTGGCTTTGAGAGCAGTCACTTGCTCCTGACATGGGGTCTGTTTCTTCCCATATAACAGGTGGAATCATGTGGGGTGATCTCGGTGGGCTGCTTCCAGCATCAAATGCTCATGTTTCGGAGGGGTCTCCAGCCACACTTAGCACCATTTACCCTCCGGTCCCACCAACTCTGGCCCTGCTGAGACCAAAGCACACCTGGGTCTGGAATTGGAGAACCTTCTCATTCAAACCCCAACAGGCTTGCTTGGCCACCTTGGGCAATTCTTCAAGCATTGTTGTGCCTCCGTTTTCCTATCTATAAAATAGGGACGATTATGCCTCACTCACAAAGTTGTCGTGAGAATTCAGTGAGACGTGTGGAACTGAACTGCTAAGATAGGCTGTCTAACTGACGAAGGCTGCCCGAAGTAATTGTCACCCTCAGTATCGTCCTACGAACTTGTATTTTGTTCACCCCAGTTCCTTTTTCCACACTCCCTCCCCTCATTTTTTAAAAGATAGCTCCTCTTCCAAGCCTGGTGGAGACAAAAATGGGGCTGACTGCAGCTGCTAATGTGAATTTCAAGTGAGTTTCCCCCAGCTGCAGAGAATCCCTCTCCCTATTCAGTAGGTCAGTGTTTGCAGGATAGTGGCCTCACTGTGCAGTCCCAGGTCGTGAGCCGTGCCTTTGCCAAGGCTTCTATCTTCCTCGTTCTGGAAGAAATGAGTACAGCTTCTTGATGCTGTGTCCAGCTGCATCTCGACATAAGCATCTCTGTCTGGTGCCAGACAACCTACAATTCTATTCCTTCCAGCTCAGTGAGCCCTTCCATGCGGCATCTTCGAGCTTCCCTGGGGGGGTCGGAAGCCTCACCCTGTGGCCACAAGCCCCTCCTGCTACCATTATCTTGCAGTATCTTCCTTCACTTCCTGCTCTCCTGCAGATTCCTGTGGAGCCTGGGCTGAGGGCAACCTGGAGATTATTTATCTCACTGCCTCATTTTCTCCATTCATTCATTCTAATGATCAGCACCAACTGTATGCCAGGCCCTGGACAAAATGCTGGGGACACATGGAGAACAAGACAGCCACCCTCATGGGGCGCTCACAGTCTGGGGCAGAGACAGGCCGTCTCCTTGAACCTCACAACCCAATGTGAAATTGCAGGTGTGTTCTTGGCCCTTGAAGAATGCCAGGGTGGGGTCTGACTGGGTTGGGGGAGGCACTGCCCCTGGGCTGTGAAGGATGAAGAAGGATGAACAGGGGAAGGAGGCTTGGGGTAGGGGTTGAACATTCCATGCTGAGAGAGCAGTACATGCAAAGGCCCTGAGGCCACCAGAAGCAGATTAAGGGACTGAAGGAAGATTGAGTGGGGAAACTGAGAACAAGGACACAGAAGGGCTTGGCCAGGGTCTCATAACTATGAAAAGACAGGTGCAGGATTAGATGTCTAACTGATACATCAGGCAGCTCTTCCTTTCACAATGTGGGTTTTGTCTCTTTGTAACTGTTTATTCTGCTAGAGTCCCAAACTTAACAAAATATCTAAAAGCAGGAGGCAGTGTTCTAGGCAGAGAAGATGAAATGTGCAAAGAAGACCTTGGCATGGTAGGGAATGCAGTACGAGAACCCAGCTAGATCACAGGTATGAGGTTGGAGGGTTCACAGATGCCACATCATGAGGGATGCCCAGGCAAGAGTTTTGGGTTTCACGCTGAGAGGATGTATGAGTTTCCGAGAGCTGCCATAGGGAAGTACCACAAACTGGGTGGCTTGAAACAACAGAAATGTATTCTTTCACAGTTCTGGAGGCTAGAAGTCCAAAATCAAGGTGTCACTGGGGTCATACTCTCTCCAGAGGCTCTAGGGGAGAATCCTACCTGCCTCTTCCGGCTTGGCAATCTTTGGTGTCCCTCGGCTTATAGATGCATTACTGCAATTTCTGCCTCCATCTTCACATGGCCTTCTCTTCTGAGCATCTCTGTCCAAGTTTCCTTCTTCTTATAAGCACACTACTCATTGGATTCAGTGTCTCATCTTAACTAATTATATCTGCAAAGACCCTATTTTCAAATAGGTCCCATTCCCAGACACTGGGGTTAGGATCTGAACTATCTTTTGGGGCAGACACAATTCAATCCACTAAAGAAAGTAAAGCCACACTGTGCACTTTGCATAGTAAGGGGAGCCCCACTTTTTCCATGGGTTGCACATTGCTGAGAGCAAGCTCTACAGAGAGCCACCTGGATCCACCTCGGGTCCATGAGGGGGTTTCGATCTGCATAATTGGAAGTTTTCCTGGGACTTGGGGAAATAACAAGGTCTCACCTGGCCTTGAAAGCTGCAGTCCTGCAGACTGGCAGGGTGGGTATTTGCTTGGCCTTTTCAGGAAGCTGTGGGCTTTCCTCCAAGGAGCCTGGAGTCCTGCTGAGTCAGCTTCTCCAGCTCTCCAGCATAATATAAAACATTTATTGAACATCCATTGTGTTCTGGGGGCTGTGCCAGGTGCCTCAGCTTCGTGACCTCCTCCCACCCCCACAATAGCACCTCCCCTGACCCTGCCACCTTCCCCACCCACATTCTCCATCCACACACACACACACCCATTTCTGTCTTTGCTCCTAGCACCTTGGTCCGCTTTCTGACCTGTTCCTAGAACTCACCAGGCTTATTTGGCCTTAGGGCCTTTGTGCCTGCTGTGACTTGCATCTCTAATGCCCTTCCCCTAGTCTTCCCATGATGCTAACCTCTTACTTTCAAGTCTCCACTGAAAAGTCACCTCCTCAAAGAGGTCTTCCCTGACTACCCCATAATTGCATCCTCACTCTCTTTCTCTTTTATCTTGCTTATTTTCTTTGTTTGCAAGTATCACCATCTGCCTTCTTCATCTATTTTTTTACTTGATTATTACTTTCCTTTCCTCATATCAGTCAGGGTTCTTCAAAGACACAGAATTACTTGGTTTTCATTATAATAATACAAATATATATAATGAAAACCAAATAATTCTGTGTGTGTGAAGAACCCTGACTGATATGAGGAAAGACAGGTAATAATCAAATAAACAAGTAGAAAGAAGGCATTGTATTTCATTGTATATAATATTATTAATATATAGCATTGTATTTATTTATATTATGTGTATACAATTATACATACAATTGTGTATATTTTGCATATAATATAGATATATTTTAATCTATAATTTTGTATATATAACTGCATATTTTAGGTATGTTACATAGATATGATTTATCCCAAGGAATTGGCTTACCCATTTGTAGGAACAGTCAAGTCTAAGATCCGTAGAGCAGGCTGGAAACAGAAGTCTTTCTTCCTCAGAAAAACCTTGAGGCCTTTCTGTTGCATGAGGTCCACCAGATTGGCAAGGATTATCTCTTTTATTTAATGTTCACTGCTTGTAATGTGAACTAAATCTACCCCATATGTTCCCAGCAACACCTAGACTAGTGTTTGATTGAACAACAGGGTGCTAGAGCCTGGCCACTTTGGCAGAAAGCTGCCCAGAACCCCCTCCAAACTGTATGTAACCATCTGTTTCATTCAGCCCTGGACGTTTCTCAGAACCCAGACACCTAATGTATTAGTGAAATGAATGAAAAGTAGGTACTGGCTCTGTTCCCATTTTACTGATGAGGAAGACTGAGGCTCAGAGAGGGAAGGGCACCACCCAGACACCTAGCACTGGAGAGCGCAGAGCGATGTTTGCTCCCAGAGTCCCTCAGACACCACCCTGTTTTACTCACGTTGCTCGGTTTCCCAGTCTGTGCCGCTGAGCCGTTAGATACTTTCCCCACCTCGACATTTGGACAGCAGCAAGCAACAGTCTCTGGATTAGCAGCAGCCATTGTAGGATCTACTTGGACCCTCCAAAGTTGGGAGGCTGAATCACATCCTAATAAAAACCGAAGACAACACTGGCTGCACAACTGCACAGTTTTCTTTCAGCAGGAGGAGCTGGTGGTGGGACAGGACACCCAGGGTGAGGTGCTTCCCAGGCCAGCGGGTTTCTTCCTATTGTCCTCACCAGGGTAGGTGTACGTGTACTAACGAGGCACAAGGGGGCAGTAGAGAGCAATGACTGGAATCAGCTCTGCCACCTTGGTCATTTCAACCCTGGGACGGTCCTCTAGCCCAGCCTCAGTTTCTTCTGTGAAATGGGCTTCTGCCTGCCTTATAGGCCTACTGTGAGGAGCAAATGAGGTCATGCTGTGGACATACCAAACTGGCACACAGTGAGTGCCCCATCCCTGGGGTAAGTTATGATTCTAGTTGATTCTAGAACAGGAATTACAGCCATTGAAGGGTGCCAAGCAGACAGCATACATGAGAGAAGGAGCTAGAAGGAAATTCTGACACCCAGGTGAACAGGAGTGGTGGACAGTCAGTTCCTGGTGTTGGTTACCTCGCGTGAAGGACCAATCTGATTCAAGAAGATACAGAAAGCTAGACTTCTGATGTCACGTCTCTGGCTTTACAGCAAATTTTTAAAAAAATTTTAATTGGGGAATATTGGGGAACGGTGTATTTCTCCAGGGCCCATCAGCTCCAAGAGGTTGTCCTTCAGTCTAGTTGTGGAGGGCGCAGCTCAGCTCCAGGTCCAGTTGCCGTTGCTAGTTGCAGGGGGCGCTGCCCATCATCCCTTGCGGGGGTCGAACCAGCAACCTTGTGGTTGAGAGCCCACTGGCCCATGAGGGAATCGAACTGGCAGCCTTTGGAGTTAGGAGCATGAGGAGCTTCCACCACCTGAGCCACCGGGCCGGCCTCAGCATCATGTTTTTGAGGTCCATCCACATTTTGGCGAGTGTCACTGCCTCACTCCTTTTCGTGGCTGAGTAGTATTCCATTGTGTGTCTGGGCCACACTTTGTTTATCCATTCATCCATTAATGTATATCTGGATGTTCCCACTTTCTGGCTATTGTGAATCATGCTGCTGTGAACATTCAAGTATGGGTTCTTGTGCGGACATACGTCTTCATTTCCTTTAGGCCTCTGCTCTATTTTGGCCTCCATGAGAGCAAGGCGATATCTGATTCATTGTTTATCTTCAAGGCCCACCAAAGCACCTGGAAGGGAGTGGTTACTCAAAGAATATTCAATGCCTGATGAATGGGAGAAAGGTGGGAGGGGGGCAAAGGAAGAAGCATAGTAAGTTCCACCTGGTAAAGGGCGCCAGCTCGACCCCTACGAGGAACAGAGGTGAGGGAATAAAGCATTTTTGAAAAGAAAAGAACGAATATACCAAATATGTGCATAATGTGTTTACATTAAATCATTTCAAAAATATTATTCAAAGCAGTTTCTTAAATGTCAATTTTATAAAATTAAGGACTCAAAATATTAAGAAATTACTATATTTGGCATTACAAGAGACATTGTAGAAAAGGAATTGCTACCAATACTATATTTCTAAATGAGAGTAAAGAGGGTTTTATATGTAGTAAATAAAAATTATTTTAAACTTAAAAAAAAGAAAAGAAAAGAACGCATCCTACTGTCCTCCCCAGTCTAAACAGCTCCCCTTTCAGCTGAGCCTGCACTGTTGAGTTGCAGAAATGAATTAACCTGTAGCAAGCACTTCCCTGAGTCATCGCCCTGCACTCCCCTGCAAAACCTTCCTCCTGGAATTGAGCATTTCCCTGGGGAGCAAAAGCAACCAGAGCGTGTGGGTCAAACTCAAGCAGCGGGAGTTCTTGCTCCAAAAAGCGGGTCTTATTCTGCAAATTTGTGCTCAACCAACATTAAAGGGACACAAATGCGTAGTTGGCAGGATTTAAAAAAAAAAAACACACCACTATTTTTTAGAAGTTTCTGTATTTACAGAAAAGTTGCAAGAATATTACAGAAAGCTTCCATATACCACACACCCAATTTCTCCTATGATTAACATCTTATATTAGGCTGGTACATTTGTTACAATTAATGGACCAATATTGATACCTTATCATTAACTAAAGTCCACAATTTATTCAGATTTCCATAGCCCTTTTCTCCTAATATAATTTTTCTGCCCCAGGACCCCATCCAGGATCCCATATGATATTTAGTCATTACGTCTCCTTAGGCTCCCCTGGGTTGTGACAGTTTCTCATACTTTCCTTCTTTGGGGTGACCTTGAAGTTTTCAGGAGGATTGGTCAGGTATTTTGTAGAATGTCCTTAAGTTGGCGTTTGTCTAGTCTGTTCCTTGTGGTTAGACCAGGGTGATGGGTTCTGAGAGGAAGACCTCAGAGTGCAGGGCCCTTCTCATCCCATTATATCCAGAGTCATGTGTCACCGTGACCTGTCACTGTTGATTTTGACCTTGATCCCCTGGCTGAGTGAGTTTGTCAGGTTTCTCCATTGTAAAGTCACTCTCTCCTCCTTTCCATGCTGTTCTATTTGGGAGGAAGTCACTCTGTCCTGCCCACGTTAAAGAGTAGGGAGTTATTCTCCATCTCCCGATGGCAGAGATTTGGAATTCTTCTGTGCAGGAAAGTGGTCTCCTCCTCTTTATTTATTTATTCAGTCACTTATTTACACCCATATGGACTGACGGACATTTTATTTTACGCTTTGGCTTACAATCCAATACTCCTCATGTTTTTTGTTGTTGCTCAAACTGTCCCAGCGATGGCTGGTTCAGATGACTGAGGTGGCCATGGGATAACCTCTTGTTGCATGTAATAACAACAGACACCAAATATGTCTAGCTGTTACATTGTTTTGTACACCTGAAACTAATAATAATCATTTTTAAAAAAAGAATGCTGCTTATATCCCAGAATATGTGAAACTGTGTGACACTGGACGAGACCCTCTCCCTCTCTAGGCTTCGGCTTTCCCCAACCATAAGCAAAGAAACATAAAAGATAACATTCATTAGGTGATCTGCAGGGAGCCCTCCAGCCATGATATTCTATGATTTTCTGTGCTAATGAACAGATATATTTTGTCCCAACGATTCCCCAGAACTAAAGGGCTTTTGTTGTTGTTGCTGTGTCTGAACTCCATGCTCCGGTGGCTGGATTTGCTGTGCCCCGTTGTTGATGTCCACCCCCGGCGGGATCTGCAGGCCACTCCCGGAAGAGACTGGGATGGACTCACTTGGCAGCCCCACAGAAGATATGTCTTGTAAGTTTCCATGAGTGCAGAAACAGGCTCGCTGTTTTCAGGTCTCGGTTCTGCCTGGGACTGTCACCCCAGAAACGTCAGCGGCTGTGCCTTCTAGGTGGAATGTCAGGGAAGCGGGTTGCTCTGCTCTGAGGCCTGGAAGGAAAGTGGCCGTGGTAGGCAAGAGATATGTGGGCACCATCATGAAGTCAGGTGTTGCTGTGTGTCCTTGAGCTGGTTCCTCAGCCTCTCTGTGCCTCCAATTTCTCATCTAAACATAGTTAGTGAGGTGCAGCTCCCACCCGTTGGGAAGCAGAGAGGAAAGAAAGGAAAGAAAAGCACTTGATTTTGTTGTTTTGTGGTTTTCCTGTTTCCCCACAGCCCCTCCCAACACATTGAACTTCAATGGAGCTCACCGTAAACGAAAGACACTGGTTGCCCCAGAGATCAACATTTCCCTGGATCAGAGTGAGGGCTCCCTGCTGTCCGACGACTTCTTGGACACACCTGATGACCTGGACATCAACGTGGACGACATCGAGACTCCTGATGAGACAGACTCTCTGGAGTTCCTGGGAAACGGCAACGAGCTGGAGTGGGAAGGTGAGCTCCAGGCTGGCTCCCGACACCTGCCCCGCCCCATGCCAGACTCAGCGCTCCTATTGGCTTCCCCAGCCCGCTTGCTGGAGCCATCCCTCCATCCTCACAGGCTCAGGTGGGGCAGGCGTCCTAACCCAGGGCTCACAGAACTGCCCCAGGAGGGTCCACCTGCTCCTGCAAGTCCGTGCACATTTTTCTTGTAAACTTGTGAATTTTTCGGGGGGAACATGGCTTCCATCAGATTCTCGAAGGTGACAGATCAAAAGGAAGCGCCTCCAACTGACTCCACAAGTGTTGTTGGGAGCAGGTCTTGACTGAGATGTGGGGATATGGAAGCAAAACGTTAGGAATAGATGGTGCCCTCCCGCATGCACGGTGGTCAGAGAGAAAGGCGACATAATGAAGCACATGCACCCGAGATCATTGCAGCTGGTCATTGCGCTGTGGAGTGATGACATAGGGCAGGGGGGGTCTCACCTGAGGGGGGTTCTGCCCCCCAGGAGATAGTTGGCAACGTCTGGGGACATCTGTGGTTGTCACGACGGAAGGGAGAGGGCAGGCGTGCTGCTCAACACCCCACGGGGTCCAGGACAGCCTCCCCCAGAGAATGGTCCAGCCCCAAATGTCAGAAATGCTCAGGGTGAGACACCTCGAATGGTGGTAACTGAGGGGCGGCAGGTTCCTTCCGAAGGGAGGTCAGGACAGGCTTTGCGGAGTGGGTGTTATCTGAGCTGACATCCTAAGGCAAGAACACAGGTCAGGAAGGTCGTGGTGGTGGTGGCCGTGGGGATGAAAGCAGAGCCACCGAGTCTGCTGGAAGGATGTGGAATGTAAAGGTAAGGAGTTGACCATGAGCCCTGGGTTTGGGGGCTGAGCTGCTGGGAATGCAGCCAAGCCATTTCCTGAGGCGGGAAGACTGCAGGATGAAAGGTGGAAAAGAGGTGGCTATTTTAAGAGAGGTTAAGAACATTGAGAGGCCCAAAGAGGGAAGGAATTGGCGCAAGGTCACACAGCAAGTCATTCATAGAAAGGAGCTCTACCCAGGTGGACTTCCTGACATGCACCCCAAACACTTTCATCTGTTCCACGGCTTGAAAAAAGAAATTGTTTGGGCGTGACTCCTTGACTCCTAGGTCCCCCGTTTTCCCCAGCAGCCCCAAGCTAACACTGTCAGTCAATGAAGTGGTTTTGCCTGTGGCCTGGGGAGAGGGGTGCAGGCTCCATGGACACAGGCAGCAAAGGGAGTCGGGAGAGGGAGACTGGGACAGGATGTCTGGACTCAGGAGTCTTTCTGCTGTCCCCTGGCCTGCTTCCAGATGACACCCCTGTGGCCGCCGCCAAGAACATGCCTGGGGACAGTGCGGATCTATTTGGGGATGGTGCAGCCGAGGACGGCAGTGCCGCCAACGGGCGCCTGTGGCGGACGGTGATCATTGGAGAACAAGAACACCGAATTGACCTGCACATGATCCGGCCTTACATGAGGGTGGTGACCCACGGAGGTGAGACCATACTCCTCAGGCCTCAGCAGTGGCCCTCTCTGAACCTCAGTCTCTTCATCTGAGCCATAAGGATGTTAAACCCTTGTCTCCTAGTGAAACTTGCAGTGGGGGGAGGTCAGGATGTGTGGGGTGCACACAGGGGGTGCCTGCCTATGAGGGTGGCTGGCGTTCCCTAAGGAAATGGGGCGTCTCAGAGTTCGGAGCTCAGAGAGGGCTCTGCATCTCTGCCTGGGGCCACTCACTGGCCACCTCTCCCAGGGTACTACGGCGAAGGTCTCAACGCCATCATTGTCTTTGCCGCCTGCTTCCTCCCGGACAGCAGCTCCCCTGACTACCACTACATCATGGAGCACCTCTTCCTGTAAGTACCCCCCCTAACTTCCCCCCACCCGTCATGGCTGCTGACAGTTCCGAGAGTCCCCGCCAGTGGGCTGGACCAGGCTGCAAGAACCACATTGGTGGGGGCTCTATCTGGCACCAGGGAGAGGCTTGGCTGCCAGCAGACCTGGGTCTGAGTTCCCTGCTTTCCTCTGGTGCAATCATCTCCATCGTCACTATCATCTATGAGCATTTCTTACATAGCAGCCATGAGGCTAAGTGCTTTGTAGATGATAACGCATTCCACCCTCACCACAATGAGAGGCACCCTCCACTCTCATTCTACAGGTGCAGAGCTTAAGGCACAGAGAGGTTAAGTCACTTGCCCAAGGACCTGCAGGTACCCACAAGAGACAGATAATACATACAAACAAAGCTCCTAGCAGATGACAGTAAGATCTCAGTAAATCGTGATTACTTATTATCGTTATTATGTAGATTTCCTTCTTATACAGTGTGGCTTGGGTACCAGGTGGACTAGAGGAGGAGGAAGTACCCATGGATGGTCACAATGGGGAGTGGCCTGAGATACCAGGGAGCCCAGTCTCCCCAGTTACAGAGGGGTAGAGGCTGAGAGAGGAAAGGATTTTTCTGAAACCCCTCAAGGAGAGATGGAGCCTGGATGGACCCCAGGGCCCTAACATCCAGTGCAGTGTACCGTCTGAGGGTGCCTGTTCCCCAGCTATACCTGGGGCTCTTGAGACCCATCTCCCAGGATTAGTGGAGATATTAGATGAGGTCATGCGTTTAAATACTTGGCACATAGTAAGTGCTCAATTAAAGAGTAACTACTCTGATCACTATACTCACGGACAATTCAGGGTGGGCTGGGTCATTCATACCCACCTTACCCTGAGGGTGCGGGACAACCAATAACACCTGAAAAGGTATGGCTGGTAGAGCTGGGGCAGGAGGAAGCAACGGCCGCAGGTGCCGTAGGCGTTCAGTCCTAGGACCTGGGGCTTCCTAACTCTGGGCATCCTCTCACTGGGTCCCCTGTTCTCTGTGCCCCGTGACCAGGTATGTCATCAGCAGTTTGGAACTCTTGGTGGCGGAGGATTACATGATCGTGTACCTGAATGGTGCCACCCCCCGGCGGAGGATGCCTGGCATCGGCTGGCTGAAGAAGTGTTACCAGATGATTGACAGGAGGTGAGTGGGCGGGGCTGAGCGCTGCCTCGGGCTGTCAGGGCCCGAGCCGAGGTGTCCGCAGGGCTGGTTCTTTTGGAGGGAGAATCTGTGCCACGTCCCTCCCGGCTTCCGGGGGTCACTGGCAGTGCTTGGCATCGCTTGGCTGGTAGGTGCATTGCCCCATCTGTGCCTGTATCGCCACATGGCACCTCCCTGTGCGTGTCCGTGTCCCAATTTCCCCTCTTTATAAGGACATCACTCATCTTGGATGACAGACCCACCCCGCTCCGTTGTGACTTCACCTTAACTCGTTACATCTGCAATGACCCTGTTTTCCAAATAATGTCCCATTCTGAGATCCTGGGGGTAGGACTTCAACATATGAATTTCGGGGGATGCAATTCAACATGACCACACAGGTGGTGAGAATCAGGGTTTCTGATGGAAGATTTCCATTCCAGGAAATCTTTCAGGAATGGGAGATGGTGAAGCCACGCAGTCAAAAGCTCAGACTCCAGTTTAAGAGAGAGCCAGGACTAGACATCAGCTCTGGTGCTGCAGACTCCGCCAAGCAGCTGAGCTTTACAGACTCCGCCTCCTCCCTGTAAAACCACAGCACCTACAGGGAGTACAAAGGAGGCGACACCTGCTAGGGCCCCCTTCCCCAGGTGTTGCCCAGGAACCCATTTTGCTTCCTCTGTCTTCCCACGCAGACTGCGCAAGAACCTGAAGTCCTTAATCATCGTCCACCCGTCCTGGTTCATTCGCACCGTCCTGGCCATCTCCCGCCCTTTCATCAGGTGAGATTGAAACCTGTGTCCGGATACCCATGTGGGTGGCTGTGAGGCTTTTTTTAATTAATCTGCATTTTCTAGCTTCTCCGTGCTGAGACATATTATTGCTTCAAATAGTTTTCAATCATAGGGACTGTTATTAAGCTACAAACATGCGAAAAATAATAATAATCATCTCTCCCATACTGAATGTTGGATACCTTTTAACATTTATAACCACAACCCTGGGGTGGCTGGTGTGATTGCACCCATTTCATGGATGAGGAAACTGAGGCTCAGAAAAGTCAAGGAAATCCTCACTCAAAGAGTCACATAGCAAATTCACTAGCCCTCCGCACTCCCCGAGAAGGGAGCCCAGCTCCATTCACTCCCGAATCTGTGTGGGGCTGGGGATTAGGATGCCAAGAAAGTCTGACCTCCTCCCGGCCAATAATTCAATGAACTCACTCTCAGGTTCGATGATTCGCTAAAAGGATTCACAGAACTCAGAAAAGCGGTTATGCTCATGATTAGTTTATTACAGTGAAAGGACGAAGATTACAATCATCAAAAAAAAAAAGGCTCCTGGAGCCCAGAAGACACCACAAGAGAGCTTCCAGTTGTCCCCTTCCAAAAGCCCTAAATTCTCCCAGCAAGAACATGTGACATGTGCAAGCATTGTCAAGCAGGAAGGTCACCTTGGTGCAGGGTTTTCACTGGGGCTTAGCCACACCGAGATGGAGCACCGTGTAGCTGACCTTAGTTACTCAGTCTCCAGCCACTCAGGAGGTCAAACTGATAGGACGTGGCCCAAGAGCCCCATCATAAATGACATTGTTAGCATACGTGGCCAGGCTCAAGGCCCCAGGTAACCCTAGACTCTTTCTCTCTTACTAGGCAAGACGATTCTCAGTTTCCAGGTGACCTCCCACAAGTATTCACAGCCAGTTCTTTCTTTGCCACGTACAGGGTTTGGGCATCCAAGCCTGCTGAGCTCACCCTTTACTGCACAATATAGAAGCATCTGGAGAAACAGAGCAAGGAAAACAAAATCAGGCACTAACTGCCCTAGTCAATCACATAAAAATGGAATGTACATTTAATTTAAGGTCACTCCAAATATTGAATTGAATGGAGCTCCCAGTTAAGAATCTGTGAGGAGTTTAAGAGACGGGGCCACACTTTGCTTTAAGAGACACTCACAGTGTGAACGATTTGAAAGGAGGCAACTTCAGGTGCTCTGTGTGCAAGGTTTCCTAAGACTAGCGAAATCAGGTAAATAATACACTAATTATGGCTCATTTGTCTAACGATGAATCCACCAGGCAAAACCGTGAGCTCGCACTTAGGCCTCAGAACTTCACTGTCTTCAATATCCTGTCATTCGAGGCAGATGCTTCTCTCATTTGTGGTTGCTTTTCCCATGGCAAATTTTGAGGGTCTCGTTTTGAGCTTTCAAAGTGGGAGAGGGGAGAGAAATGAGTGTCTCCATTTCAAAGCCAGGGAAAGTAGAGATGGGTTCTGAGCTGCCATCCAGCCCTGAGAGTCTGTGATTGCAAACTCCAGGGAAATGCTGGTGTGTCCCACGCTGATCTAAACGTTGGGAATGTGCCTTGCCCTGGACTGGAATTCTCCCTCCGGACACGCCACCCCCCAACAAGAAGCAGAAAGCTGGGCCCAGAGGCAGACAAAGCTTGGTCACAGCAGAGATTTGGGGATCATTTCCAACAATGGGCGTGGTGTGTGTGATCACATCATCGGCATGATGTGACTTTCACCTGTATTTATAGAGCAGCGCTCAGAGCAGCAGGTGTTGGCTCTGGGCACCACAGCAAACCTTCCTCACAAATCTGATCGGTCCACCCAGAGCCCTCTGGTCCCGGACATATTCAGGTACAGAGTGGACAACCCAGATGAGACAAGCGGGGCACAATTCCTGCCCGTTGTCTGATATTCACACCCTGTCTGTTCTCCCTTTACCCTTCTGTCATGCCAACTGGAGGGAGACCTCGTGCTCTGAGAATAATTTTTTCATAAAAAAATAAATTTGAACTGCCTGAAAGTAATTGGAATTGTTTATTCCGGTCCACATGGCCACTTGGTGCCTCTCCTTGGGAAAAGTATGTCAGCCCCTAATCAGTTACCATTGGCCTCTGCTGAGTAACTGCTTTATTTTTCCATTTATAGACACTGTAAGCTGAGCGTCATGTGTCTCCTTTTGCACTGGATGCCGGAAAGCTTGAGCCGAATTTTCATCTAATCTCTAAAAATAGATATAAAACTTCTTGACAGTCTTGTGGATGTTTTGCTCTATCTTACCTTTTTTTTACTGCTATGTGATTGTTTTCTTATTCATTGGACTATTATATTCTCTTGGCCTTACATTTCTCATTGTGAAGAAATTTCATTTTTCCTTGAAAAAAGTTTATTTTACATATCACCAAAATTAGGTTTGAGTTAAAAATGTTTTGTTTTAAATACCGTGAATTCAAAGCAACGTGCTGGTGACAAAGCACCGTGTGGTATCGGACAAGCTGAATACAGGTTTCTACAGGAACAAGCCATTCATCCCGAAGAATGGAGAGTGAATCAGAGTGCCACGTGTGCCTTTTTTGTGCCCAAATGACTACTGGTGTTGTCCCAGGCAGTGACGAGAGTGCCAGGGAAGCATTATAGAAGAAATTAATGCAGAGGGAGGACCGAGAGACGGCCTAGAATCTAGCAGAATCTCTTACCTCTCTGTCTCCTTTAAACAAGAGCATCAGCTTAGCAGGGAGCAGGGTCGGAGCCCCGGCTCTGCTCTGTCCACCCCACAAGCGGCAGAGGGTGGAGGCTGGGACTGGGCGGGGGGGGGGAGCTTTGAGCCAAGGTGCTCGTGGCTTCCTGGAACTGGGTGATGTGTGTGCATACGAATCTGCCATTGCTCCTTCTGGTCCTGGACATCATCCCCTCCTTCTCCTACCAGTGTCAAGTTCATCAACAAGATCCAGTATGTGCACAGCTTAGAAGATCTGGAGCAGCTCATCCCCATGGAACACGTGCAGATCCCAGACTGCGTGCTACAGTAAGTGTCCCCGGCCCTGCGAGCACGCCCACCGAAGTCTCAAAGCCGCCAGGGTTCCTCAACTACACATTCAGCTGAACAAGGCCCAGGAACCAACCAGACATTGAGTGGGAGAGCAGCAGAATAGAGGGAAACACAGTGAAACAAGCACAGGTGACATTAGAGAATACAGTCAGCTGGGCACCTACCGTAGTACAGGCGGGGGCCAGCCAGCCATGGCCCACAGCTTGTTTTTATAAATAAAGTTTTATTGGCACACAGCCACACCCATCTATGGGTGGATCATCTACGGCTGCTTTCAAGCTACAACTGAATTGAGTTGGTGTGACCAACACCGGCCTGAAAATATTTCCTCTCTGGCCCTGTATAGAAACACTTTGCCCTAATGGAGGGGTGTGTAGAACAACCCATGTCAATGAGAGTGTTGCTTCATAATGGCACTGTTCAATCTCTGAATCAGACAAAATATATCTAGTGAGTCACTGGAATACACCAACAAAACAGATGTTTCCTGCCCTGGGCTAGGGGGCAGGGGAGTGGGGACTTGCAAAGCAGCAGGAGACATGAAAAGGCCAGCAGACTGTCAGCTCCGACTGTAATTTCTGCTCTAAAGCCTGGCATATATTCAGAGATGACAGTGAGATTGTTTCTCTGTTCCCAAAAGGAAGGGAATTCCCAGGACAGTGTATCTATGGGGAAAGGAGGGCTGTGTCTGACATGTTCTTCCTTCTTTCCTCCAGGTACGAAGAGGAAAGGCTCAAGGCCAGAAGAGAAAGGTGGGTGCAGAGTGGCTGTGGGGTGGGGGGCATACATGGGGGGCAACCGGGGACTTCGCCTCAGCAGGGACCAATGTCATGCTCACACATGGCTCAAGGGCTTGGAATCAGACCTGGGTTCGAATCCTGGTTCCCCCACTTAGTCACAGAATGACATTAGGAAAATAGAAAGTTTACAATGACCTTGGGGGTTATTGTGAAAAATCAGAAACAGTATAGCCCACTTGGCAAAAAGGTGGGCTCATGGTAATCATGATAATATTAAGTTCTCCCTTTACAGAGGGAACACAAGCTCCATACTCGACTCGACAGACCCAGACTCACCCCTCTAATACGTTCTTGGCTCATTTTTTATTAGTGTCGTAACCCCAAGCAGCACTCACAGACCTTCAGGACTATTCTTGTCCCACCCAGTTATGAAGTCCTTATCCCAGTGCCTGGATACTTTCACATCCCCCACAAGCTAGGCAGGCCCAGGATCCCTAACAGCATCTTACAGCCCAGGAATCTGAGGCTCAGAGAGGGCAAGACACCTGCCCAAGGCCACACAGCATATCTGTGAGAGAGTGGAGGCTTTCAGTGGGTTGAAAGCATGTATCATTGCCTGGCCCTGTGCTAGAACCAGGGACACCGAGGCGACTAAGACAGAGTCCTGGTCCAGAGGGTTCTTTAAATGGTAAAGGAGAGGGACACCTCAACCAGTGAGAAAAGCGGGTCTTGGGGACAGGGTGAGGTGATGTCAGCAGATGAAAAATATAATGAGCAAAAGTCCAGCGGCTTCACACATTGTCATTTAATGATGACAGAGGGCCGCATGGTGAGAGGTGAGGCTGGAGGGCAGGCAGGGTTCACCATCCGTGCCATTTGGGGATTTTTCCTCACTTCACCTAGCTCTTCTGTCTGTCCTTTCTCTTTCTTTCCTTTCTCCCTCCCTCCCTTTCCTCTTTCCTTCCATCCTGTCTTCTTTTTTTTTAATTTTCACTTGTAGTAAAATTCGCATAACGTAATATGTACCATCTTAACCGCTTCTAAATGCTCAGCTCAGTGGCATTAAGCACATTCACACTGTCGTGCGACCATCCCCACCATCATCTCCAGAACCTTCTCATCTCCCCAAACTGATGCTGTCCTCATTAATTAAACACTCACTGCCCTCCCCCGCCCCAGCCCCTGGCTCCACCATCTACTTCCTGTCGCTATGAATTTGCCTCCTCTGGAGACCTCCTATGAGTGGGGCCATTCTCCCACAGTGGCTGCACCATTTTCTATTCCCACCAACAATGCACAAGAATTCCAATTTCTCCACAACCTTGTCATTGTTTGTTACTTGCTGTTTTATGATTATAACCATCCCAATGAGTATGAAGAGTAGTGTCTGTCTTTCCTTTTCTGTCCCTCCTTCCTTCCTTCCCTCCATACCCCCTTTCTCTCTCTCGTTATACTCCTTCCACCTCCCAAGTCTTAGCTGTGAACAGGAATAGAGACATAAACAACACAAGCAGGGTGCCCACCTTCTGGAATCATAGCACAGGGGGCGACAGTGTCCATGGAGCACGTGTGAAAATGCCTCTCCAGTGATGAACTGAAATAAATGCTCCCAAGGAATGATTCAGGGTCTTTCCCCATCCCCTGTCACCGCTCATGCCCCCTTTCTCACAGCTGCCTCATCTTCATGAACCCCTGGGTGATCATTTCTTTCCACTTCCGGGGCCCAGCACTTCCTGGGGGCAGCTAAGGCCTCTGCAAACTGCCCTCAGGCCACAGTGGACCCAGACCAAGGAGCCCACAGCCCCTGGTCCACAGCAGCTTGTCATCCCTCGTTACCTCTCTCTGTCCCCAGTGCGAGGCCGCAGCCGGAGTTCGTCCTGCCCAGGTCAGAAGAGAAGCCCGAGGCAGCACTGGTGGAGGACAGGTAAATATGCAGGTGACACAGGCGAGAGCTGACACCCACTGGGGGCTGCTGAGCCCGCTGAAATGTCTCATAAAAGGGATCACAACGTTATCGTGTTTTCATAATCCTGATATGATCAGGATGAAATGCAAACACCAGTAGGGACCAGCCAGCATGAAGACTACTCCGTCATAAATGCTCGATGTCGGGGTCGTTCTTCCCTCCTCCCTGAGCTGTCCCACACGGGGCGCACTTGTAGAGGCTGCTGTTTAAACTTACATGGATGAACAGTAACGGTCGCACTTGCCACATTTCGGGGCTCAGTGCCGCTGTCCTGAATGACATGGACACAGAACCCGCCAATCATCGGTTGAAGGTCTGTGGACAGCGCGCTTCCAGGCCCTTCCCTTCTTCTGGGTTTTCCTCACTCATTTGTTTTTTTTAACTGAGTTGGAATTCACATACCATGTAATGAACCATTTTAAAGTGCACGATTCAGTGGCATTGAATGCATTCGCCATGTCAGCACCTCTGGCTGGTTCTAGAACATCCCATTAGCCCAGAAGGAGAC
The DNA here is from genome assembly GCF_964194185.1 of Rhinolophus hipposideros. Taxonomy (NCBI): domain Eukaryota; kingdom Metazoa; phylum Chordata; class Mammalia; order Chiroptera; family Rhinolophidae; genus Rhinolophus; species Rhinolophus hipposideros. The sequence continues at coordinate 58,582,996 of NC_138062.1, read as the reverse complement.
CCCGTGCCTTTTAAACAGTTGCTCCCATTCCCTCCCTCCCCATCCTTTGTTTTTCCTTTTAAATCCAGCAAATGTCTACTTAAAATCTTCTAGAGCCTCGCCCTGGGATGTGCGTAGACAAGCACAGCATGGCTCTGGCCCCTTCCCTTACCTCTGGAAGGCCCTCCCAACTTTCCTGTCTGTCGGGTCCGCCTCCTGCATTTGACCTTTGTTGTACCCTCCTTCTCTACCCCTTAGCTCCCCAAGTGCAGTGGCTCCATCTCGGGACTGCCCCCTCTGCCTCCCTGTATGTAGCACAGGCCAAGCACAGGAACCACAGGCAGCTAATGCCACTGAGAGACCAAAGTTTGCTCTCAGATGAAGGTCCTTGCTGGTGACCTTTGTGCAAGTCCCCAGGGGTGGGTTTGGCCTCCCGGACCTGGTAGACCCCAAGCAACATTAGTGGCTTCGTTTTGCGTTAGTGAAGGGCCTCAGCCTATCTCCTTATGACTGCCTGGCTGGCTCATTTGTTACGCAGCAGATACACACAGATATTTGCATTGTACCAGATGAAGATGAAGCTGTGTCAGCCCTCACAGGACCCATAGCCAAATGCCAAGGCTCCCAACAATAGGCAAATAATGCCAAGACCCCTTCTCTCTTCCACAGATCTGCTCCAGTCACAGAAGATCAGGAAACAAGGTGGGTAGGAAGCAGGGCGATCTTGGAGCCTTTTCTTTGAGATGTTCTAAGTGGAGTCCACCCAGAGACAAATGGCCCACAATTTATTATTGTTGGTAGGGGTGTGGGGGGAACTGCACTAGGGAGTCTGGGAGTCAGCAGTTACCATGACAATAGGGTCTCTGCAGTGGCCGGGCATCCTGTCCTTGCGCAACTTCAGGGGTTGTCCTTGGCATGAAGCCCCAGAGCTGAGCAATATGGTAGCCATGACTCAGATGCCCACCTGGAGCCAGGCCCCCGGAAGCCCAGCATATAGTTCAGCCAAGGGCACACCATCAGCCCACAGCCTGTCTCAGTGTTTCTGCCTGGTTCTGGATGCCAGGAAAAGCCTGATGTGTTGGGGTTCAGTGGTTTGCTATAAGGACTCAGACTCAGCAAAGCTGCTATGGTCATGGTTATGGTTTATGATAGTGGAAGGATGGATACAGGTGAAAATCAGCAATAATTCTCAGCCCTTAATTCTCCCAGCAACAATGTGGGCAACACGCAGGAAGTGTTGCCAACCAGGGACACTCAGTTGAGCCTTGGTGTCCAGGTATTTACTGGGGTCAGTCGCATATGCACCACTGATTGCCTACATGGCTGACCTTAGTCTCCAGCCCCTCCAGAGCTCAAACTGATACCCCCTCACTCTAAATCACATTGTTAGCATAGACTATCTGACAGAATCCAAGGTCCCAGGGAAACAGAGACACTCTTATCAGGCAGGATATTCCCAGGGCTCAGAAGTGGCCGCCCAGGAGCTGGGCAAGAGCCAGACCTTTCTCTGGAATGTGCAAGGCTAACTTTTGACCACACACTCTTTTACAGATCCAGAACATGGCCTGGCCCCATGCCCTGATACTACCCATGTGACCTAGGAAGCCCCAAGCTGAGAAATAAACATCAGAAATGGTCTTATGGCCAGGCCTGCCCTGGGGACACTAAATGGAAGCAAGTTCTCGATGCATTTTTTAAAAAGACCATTTCAATCCATGCTTTCTGCAGATGAGTTCACATCCACAGACATAAAACACAAAAGGAAATCACCCACCATGAGAAAAAGTCAGCAGACGCAACAGTCAACAGAATTAGACCCCCTCCTGGAGATCCTCATGTAGAAATGATAAAATAAACATGTTTAAAATGATTAAAGACACACAAAAAGGAATTGTATGGAGTGATAGATGGATGGACAAATGGGTGGTTAGATAGATGGCTATGTGGGTGGGTGGATGGATGGATGGAAGGATGGAGGGAGGGAGGGATTCGTGGATAGATGGACGGATTCACAGATGGATGGAGGGATGGATGGGGGGGTGGATGGGTTGAAGCTACCCTCCAGTCTGATTGAGGGCATCAGCGCCCAGATCTGTTCTGCTGGGGCACCAAGAGAGAGGTCGCCTTCAGAACCACACCTGGAAGGTGGATAGCAAGGGGTAGATCTTAACAGGCAGGTGCTACTCTTGCTACTGAGGGTGCACCAAAGCCGGATTCGATCATTCTTTTGGATTCCACGCATATGGAACATTTTCCACTCTCTATAAAAACAATACTAATAACTTGTCCTGTGTTTCTCCCTCTCCAGCATGTCCTAAAGTGATGAGCAGAAGTACAGAGAAGAACATGAAAGAAAATTCCACATGCCAAGAAACCTCTGTCAGATACCCACTGGCCCTGGATCTCATCCCCACCTCATCCCGAACCCCAGTCTTCGGAGAGTGCCTGTCTTCTCCACCCATCTCTAAAACCCAGCATCCTTTTCAGCTGCTTGAAAACATTTTTTTAAACGATGCTGTAGTAGTGCATTCTGGAAAAGGACCCAGTTCTCAGCCCTGTACTCATGAGCTCACAGCCAAGAATGGAGAGAAGCACAGGGCGTGGCCTATGTGTCCTTGGTGGCCTCAGAGGCCCCTCCCACTGCACAAAGTCGTGGTTCAAGCCCCTTCTCTTGCTTGTCACCTGACCCAGGTTGGAGCCACAGATGCCCACTGGCTTCCTGGCTGGGTCTGGAATTCATTCTTGTGCCTTTCCTCCCAGAATGGCCCCCACAACCCTGGACATCTGGCCGGGAGGCTTGGCCCCCCAGCGGGGCCATGCCCTGGGCATCTTCAACCTCATGGCTTTTCATTTGACTGGCCCTCTTCATGTCTCACGACACCCACCTCCTGTGGGAGCACTGGAGCCCACAGCACAAGTTGAGAGCCGCCAATAAACATCCTTGCCTCCAGTCCCCCTCAATCTAGAACATTCTCAAGCCCCTTGAATGCGGATGCCATGCCACAGGGCAATCTGACAATACCTCCTACTAAGGGAGTGCGCCGCTCCCACTTTTCTGATGCCCCCAACGCAGGGTTGGGAAGTACCCCTCGGGCTCTCACCAAGAGCAGAGACTGAGAAGGCAGCTCTGAAATAGGCTTATCCTAGAAACATAGGCAAGAAAAAGGAAGATACAGGGTACTGGGTGTTCATTTTAGTGTTTCAAAGGTCATCTGGGAAAATACATCCCATAGACTGGACACGACAGCCACCTGTGTTCAAAGGAGGCAAATTTCACTTGATAAAAGACAGACTTTTCTAATGTGGCCCAAACACCAGTCAGGTGGTCTCTAGAAGCAGTGAGTTCCCCGTCTCCAGAGGTATTTAAGAAAAGGCTGGATGGTGCTTGCAGAAAGTGGTCTCTGTGTCCCCTCCAATCCTAAGAGTTTCTATTTCTATGAAAATGAACAAAAGTTGAGTGGGTACTTTCTCCAGGCCTCTCTTACTGGCTCTGTGGCTGGCTTCTTCCCAAGGTTCAGTTGACCCACGCTTCAATTGCAAGTATGAGGTTCTTGGCCTCAGCGGAAATGTCAAATGATTCTTGATCTGGGACGGCAAGGGAGTGCATTTGGAGCTATCCCAACAACAGGAGGGAGCTAAGTTATTCAGTGCTGAGAAAAGGGATGCCCATCGCTTTACCGAAGGAGAGCGGGTCCTGCACCTGGAGGGAACACCCCAACCCCAGCGGTTACCACCTTGAAGCATGCCAAGCTTCTGAGGGGCTTTGGACCGGCATCTTCTGGGACTCAGCACTGCCTGTGAGGCCTGGACATTTAGAGGCCTGATGGGTTTTTTTTTAATCTGTGGTTCTGGTATTTCCCAAATGTCAAATAAGGGACAGGGATCCTGTTCCAGGCCAAGGGGAGTCACCTGGAGCCCGAGGCAGCAGAGATTGGTGGATGGGCCTCTCCAAGCTGCCTTCCAAAAGGCCCCTCCATCCCGGGCCCAAAACTCCAGGTGCAGGTGGCCGGCGCTACTCACCTGAGACCAACATGTGGTCCCCAAAGTCCCCAACTCCCCCATCCCAAGGAAATGCAATAGCTTCTGGAAGGCTGGTGCCTCATTACAAGAAAAAGAGGAACCAGGGATAGGAACCGATTCATTCTATCCAATCGGACAATTACTGAGTGCCTGCATACAGAGGTGACAGACGAAAGGGCAGACCCCATCCAGCCCTCAAAGACTCTGAAGACTAAAGATTCTGGGCACACAAGAAATTCCAGCAGGTTCACCGTGGCCCACCGCCACCCCTCCGGACCACCAGCACCACAGACAAGGGGCAAGTGGAGCCCAGGACCCCAACTCAGCCACAGCAGCCCTTCCAAAACAAAGAGAGACCCCCGGGGAGATCGTCTCCAGGCCGGCCACTTGTCACAGGTGTGAGTCGGTTCACTGAAAGTCTCCATTCAAACGGGGCCATGGTGTCCAGGACTGCTGCTACCCACACCCTCTGAAATAGGCTTTGTGAAAGATGTGTATCTGTGGGGCAGTTTTGGCCAAAATGCAAAGGACCCCCAAGTTGGGGTTTTCTCTTGTGACACACGGGGGAGTTATCAGTCCTGCCCCAAAGTCACAGTTCACGGGCTCATCCTTCTGACAGCAAGTTTTGCGATTTTTAAAGACAAAAACAACTCATTATGATTACTGTTGTGATGTGAAGACATCATTTCCATAAACTTTGGGGGATTTTTATGTGAAATAAACTATAACTGAGAACAGAGGTTTGTTACTTTTGTCCATTTTCAAGGCCTATAGTGCTCGCCAGTGTTGGGCACAGTTCAGAGGAAAGAGCTTTAACGGGGCAAGAGGGGGCACAGCTCAGTGTCTTGGGTGACCTTGGGTGACCTTGGGCCATCACCTGTCTTTCGCTTCCATCTCCCATCTGTAGAATGGGGCGCCCTCTGGGTTATTCCCAAGGCCCCTTTCCACTCTGCCTCTCTGTGCCTCAAGTCCATTTCCGGCCCCAACCCTTTTTGGAATCAAACCCAGTCAGTACTTAATAATAATATTATTATTAATTATTATATTATATATTTACATAATTGTATATTACTTTAATCATTATGGTATTGTTATAAATATATTATCATCATTATTATTATTACTATTGAGAGGGAAAGTTCTATTTACTCTCTATACTCACACCAACACTTCTGACACCAAATGTAGGGGGCTTTGCCCCACACCACGCAATTGTCCACTTCTCGGCAGACGCCAGCTGGTGTCCTACAATTTAACACTATCCCTGGAGTTAGCACTGACCCCACAGGTGAAGGGCTCAGCCCCACAAGATTATCCCCACATCAGACCCCAGTTGAAAGTAGGGGGTCCCCAGGATACCCACAATTTTGTCCCACTTGGCAACACATCGGGGCTTCCTACATCCCCACACACACATTTCCCTTTGGATGATTTGCTACCGCAGCTCACAGAACTCAGGAAAACAGTTTACTTACTAGGTTACTAGTTTATCATAGAGGTTATAACTCAGGAACGGCCAGATGGAAGAGATGCAGAGGTGCGTAGGGCAGGGTGTGGGGATGGGGCTCGCTCACCCAGAAGCAATCCAGACCTCTTCATGTAGGGATTGTTGGCCTTTGGTGACTGACCTAAGCCCCACTCCTCTGAAAGCTCCATCCTCTAACCCCACTCTGGTTCCCCTGGCTACCAGCGCCCATCCTGTGGTTAGAGGGACTTTCCAAAGTCACCCCACTAGTATAAATTCAGGTGTGGTTCAAAGGGCTTCTTAAAAATAGCAAAAGACATTTATTTCATCTTCAGTGCTCTGGAGATTCCAGGAACCAAATATGACAAAAGATACTCCCTTGTACCACTTAGGAAATGGTTTTAGGAGGTGTGTGCTGGGAGCTAGGACTAAGACCAAATATATATTTGTTATAAATCACAATATCTCAGTTATAATAATAATAACAGCCTGTGCCCAATCATACAGTCCCCATGTTACCGAGGGAAGACTGAGCAGAGAGATGTCACATGGCTCAGCCGAGGTCACACAGGACCGTCGAGGGGCTGTTCCCCTCGTATAGTTGGGTGGAGCCTCTAGTCCAGATGTGTGTCCCAGCTCCGTCAGGAAACGGCTATTTGAATTTGGGTGACTGTGTCCCTCAGCTTCCTGGGGCACCAGACCAGGGGCCACCACCATGATCATACCCCACCCCAGGCTGCTGAGGGGCACGAGGCCAAACCTGGTGACTCCGTCAGGCCTCACATGGGCACTCGGTGAACAGCCCCCGGTGTCACGCTGAGAGTTTCTGGCAGGGCCCAGGTCATCAGAGTACAGCTATCTTGGCACTCACCGTTCTGGACCTTAATTCCATCTTGGCTGCAGCCCCCTTGAAAAGGGAAGTTCCCCATGGTGGGTAGGGGCTGGTACTGCTACTCGTGTGTGATGGGGCAGGGAGTGAGTTCCGTTTCCTCAGCACCATCAGAACCAGTCTTAATGTCAGGGTCAGGCCAGGGGACACACTGGGCATGATATTTTTAGGGAGGGAAGATGTGTGGTGCCATCTGCCCTGTGGGCAGTCTGGCTAGGAGAGGGGAGGAGGAGGAGGGAAGAGGCAGCTGGGGTGACATCTACCCGTACCCCCCCCATCCTGCTGGCCCGTGACTAATTTAGGCGAAAGGCAACGTGGAGCTATTTCCATCTGATGGAAATGTGCCCCTACCCTGGGGGCTGCGCTGCCCATAGGCCGAGGGCTGCCTCCCCTGGGGTGGCCTCCGGGCTGCCAGGGTCTATAAAAGTGCCAGGTTTTCTCAATGAAGCTGGGACACAGCTCACTGAGGGGTGAGACCCAGCGGGGTGCCCGGGAGGAGACAGGCCCAGTGCAGTCCCTGCCAGCCCTCCACGCAGACATGAAGTACATAGTGGGCATCGGAGGGTGAGTGGCCCCACGGGGACAAAGGCACAGGGTAGCATCCAGAAGAGGCCACGGAATGAATGGAGGGTTTCCTGGTGCCTGGGGTGGCAGGGCCCACCACCCAAGGCCTGAGTCTGGGGAGGGGTCTCTGCTGGACTCCCGCAGTGGGGACAGTGGGCTGGGCGCGGGGGCCCAATTTTAAATTTCCAAATGGAAATCACTTTTCCCCTCTATACTCCACGGAAAACCAAAAATCAGTGGGGATGGAAGACTTTATAGAGCTCAGGCAGGTTCTCCTAACAGGCTGGGGCCAGTCCTTGAGGGCAGGGAACACCCTACCTTGAGGCAGACACGTGGGTGGGTAGGGTGGGAACCCCCAGAATTGCATTCTGTGCGACTGCGTGTAGCACATGCCCAACAGGGGCCTCCCTCCTCCCGGGATTCAATCTCCATTTTATTACCAATAGCCAGGTCTTTTAAGATAATGCTGGGAAAAGGCTAACCATTACATTGTTTTGTGCACCTAAAACTAATATTAAAAAAAAAAAAAAAGGAGAAAAAAAAAGAGGTAATGCTGGGGAAGCCTTTCACCTATGCAGGGCAGGCTTGGGAGCACGGACGTCCCACCCAGGCAGTTGCCCTAGACCCTTCCCGTGTTTGGTTTAATGCTCTGCTGGCACCCATTTGAAATTCCTAATAAATTTGAAGGAGGGCTCCAACCTTTCCTTATGTGCAGGGCCCTGCAAATTCCATAGCCACGCTGAGCATAAGATGTGCCTTTTAGTGGCAACCCAAATTAATGTCAGGGTCTTCTAACCTGCTCCCCCTCAATGTAGGGGCGTCCCCTTTCCCATGAGCCCTTTTAATCGACTGCTGCTTTCTCCTGTTCCACACCCAGCTTTCTGCCCCTGGTTCCTGGAACAGGGACAAGGTCAAAGGGCACTCATTTCCAGAAAAATCTGACCGTTACCCTTCTGTGTCCTTCCTCAGTTCCAGGAGTCCAGAATGTTGTTCCCTCTGCCCCAGGCCGACCACCCGTCCTGGTTTTCTTGGCACCGAAGGGTCCCTGACATTTGGGACTTCTGGTGCTAAAAGCAGAGATATCCTCAGCAAACCAGGGCGAGTTGGTCAATTGCTTTTTGCCAATTGCTTTTCTTTCCCTTTCCTTTTTTTCTTCTTTTTTTTTTTTTTTTTTTTTTTGTCTTTCCTTGGTGAGAACCATTTCACAGGCTTGAGTGCCTTTTTCAGTTTTAAAACGAACTGCTGGCTTCTCTATTGCAAAATTTTTTCTCCCCCAGTTTGCACTTGTTTTACCATTTTGGCCTTGAAAAAAAAAAGCCCAACGACAGCTAAATCATGCTTGGGTCTCACTTTCCTGGTCTGTAAAACTGAGTTTTGCAGACATAGCTCCTGGCTTTGCGGTGACAGTGAAATGATTCTAAGTCTAGGGTGGCCTGTGCCGGCCGAGAGCCTGTGTGAGCTGCTTCTGTCTATTTTCATACTTTCTGCCCCTTGTCTCTGCTTAGAAAGCCTTCTCTGACCCTAGGCCAATAACAATATCCTCTTAGCTCTCTGGTTGATGGTTCTGTGTTTTGTATTTAAGTCTGATTCCGGGGGCCCCTCGGGTCTAGCCAGGCGGCCTCATCGTGCACTGTCTCCACAGCGTGACCAACGGTGGCAAGACCACACTGACCAATAGCCTGCTCCAGGTGCTGCCCAACTGCTGCGTGATCCACCAGGACGACTTTTTCAAGGTGACCACCCTCTCCTGGGGATGGGGGAGCCAGCCCAGGCCATCCTGCCCTTTGCTGCCCACAGCCCACACCGTCCAGGCAGCGGCCCCTCCCAGGTTGCCCTGGGCGTTGTCATGTACTAAGCACCTGGCACATTCTCACTGGACACCTGTTCCCCATTGGACTGATGGGGACACCGGTTCCCAGAGTGGGGGTGCAACCAGGCCAGTGCCACTGTGGCCTTCTTCGCCCTTTCTCCCTCTGTACCTCCACTTTCCCATCTGCAAACTGGGCTCTGAGTCAGCCCTCCATGCTTTGTAGCGGGTAATGGGTGTGAAGTCCTGTGGCAAGAGTCACAGGGCAGGGGAGAGGAGTGTTCCAGTGCCCACCTGAAGCCCCCACACTGCCCGGCACCTTGGAACCTATAAGCATCAACTGCAGAGGGATGGGGCAGGACCCCAGGCCCCTCACTGTGGGCTCTCCAGGTACCTAGGGGCCCTCCAAGGGTGTGTCACTCCAGGGTGGCAGTGAGGTGGGAAGGCGGGCACTGAGCCCAAGGTTCGGGCTCCTCTGTTTCAGCCCCAAGACCAAATCGCAGTTGGGGAGGACGGCTTCAAGCAATGGGATGGTAAGGATGGCCAGCGGCCCCACGACCCCTGCCCACTCTGCCCCCCTCCCACGGCCCTCCTGATGCCCATTCTCCCCACCCCCAGTGCTGGAGTCCCTGGACATGGAGGCCATGCTGAGCACCGTGAAGGCCTGGGTGAGCAACCCCCAGAAGTTCGCACATGCCCATGGGGTCAGCGTCCAGCTGGACACCTCAGACACCCACATCCTCCTTCTGGAAGGCTTCCTGCTATACAGCTACAAGTGAGCAGCTGCGGTTTGCATCCCAGACAATCTGGGTCCTCCCAGGGGTCACTTAGTCTCTATTTAGAAGTCGGGGGCAGAGCTGGACTCAGCTCAAGGGTCTGGGGAAAACACTCCTGCTTCTTGGGGAAACTGAGTCCTCCTTCCAGAACCTCATCCTCCCTCAGGCAAAGTAGGAGGCTGGACTGGACCCGTGACCCCACTGTGTGACCCTGGGCAAGATATCCTACCCTTTTGGGCCCGTCCAAACTGGGGGCTGCTGTGGGGATGTTTGTGGGCATAGCAGAGACTGACCGACGCTGGTCCCTGCCCTGATCCCTAAACCAGCTGGTCCAGACCCTCCCATTCCAGCACTCATGGCCCTGGAACGAGGCTGGAGGCCAGGGCCGTGGAACTGTGCCCTCTGACCCCCAGTGAAAGCAGGCCCATGGCACTGACCTTGTCCCCCATCCCCGCCAGGCCCCTGGTGGACTTGTACAGCCGACGGTACTTCTTGACTGTGCCCTATGGAGAGTGCAAGTGGAGGAGGAGGTGAGCCTACAGGCCCTGTCTGGATTCCCAGATGGAAAGCGATGATGCCCATGGGACACAGGCCACACAGAAGCCACAGGCTGGCAGCCAGCAGACACTGGTTCCAGAAGCCCCAACCTGGGGCGTAGAGGCATGGCCCACCCACGCCCTGCCCTGGGCATCTCCCAGGCCCATGGAGTGAAAATGCCAGAAGCTAGGGAGGGCACCCAGACCTTAGCCGGGGGCCCCTGACTCAGTGAGGTCCCCTTTCTCACCGATGCTATCCCTGACTGAGTTCAGGTCCCCAAGGCTCTGCTCATGGCACCACCCATGGGCGACATGGGCATCACTCATTCCTGTCTATCTCTCTCCCCAGTACTCGAAGCTATGAGGTACCCGACCCACCAGGCCTCTTTGATGGTCACGTGTGGCCCATGTACCAGAAGTATAAGCAGGAGATGGAGGCCAATGGCATGGAAGTGGGTAAGCCTCTGAGTAGGATGAGGCCTGGCCCAGGGGACCCTGAGCCCAGCCTCTCCACATCGGGACCATTTGGGGAACCCAGAAGTACCTCCTCGAATTGTACTACCAGTCCCGCTTGCTTTTGGCCCCAGAGGCTGTTCTATTCCAGTAGCCTGACTCTGTAGGTCCATTTCCTCCTGAGCCAGCAGTCTGCCTGTCTCCCTGTGAGCTGTCTGGCTGCCTCCTGGTAGGCCAGCCATTTCACCCTTGACCATGGCCTTTCTGATTTCAGTGTACCTGGATGGCATGAAGTCTCGTGAGGAGCTCTTCCACCAGGTCCTGGAAGACATTCAGAACTCGCTCCTGAACCGCTCCTAGGCGTGGCTGGGGGAGGAGGGGCCCAGCCCTGCACTGCAGGGACCCACATACGATTTGGGCCACAGTATGGCCAGGCTGGTGGCGTGACCATTTCCCTTTGGGGACATCTGTACATACAAAAGTGGGGGCCGCATTCACAGCTCAGCATCTCGGGGCCCCAGGATCCCGCCCCAGGAAGCCTCACAGCAGCTTAAGTATTAAACTCAGTCCTGTGTGTTTTTTAACCACTGGCGTCCAGACTGTTTTGTTTGAGGAGCTGAAAGGGACCCTCCTATCCCCTCTCTTTGGATCATTGGTGGCCTCTGGGTTTCACTAAGAGCTCTGGGAAGTTAGTCTCCACCTGTTGGACCCATGCAGACATGACCCCAGGGGCTGCGTGGGGGTCCTTGGGGCCTCAGTTTCTCCAGAGAGGAAATTTCCTGCTAACTTTCAACAGATAGCCCAGAGCAGGGACTGGGAAGTCAGCGGCCTGAGGGCACCCAGCTCTTGGCTGAGCCCTGTCCCTAGCATGTCCCTTCTCTGTGGTTGGAGCTGACACCTACTCCGTGGGGTTATTGGGCAGTTTTCATGACCCAGGATGCTTGTAAAGGACACACTTCCTGTCCCAGGAACCACATTTCCCTGTTCCCTCCCCAAAGCCTCCATAAAAAGTTTTTTTATACCCATTTCGAGGAGAGGGAGACTCAGTCTCAGCAATGGCTGGTGGCTTAGCAGAGCTGGCACTTGAACCTGGGTCTCCCTAGACCCTGTTCTCTTTGCCCAAAGGAGTCTGGAAGGTCCGGTGAGACCAAATCCCCGGGAGTTGGGGGCAGGGCAGGTTCCCCTTGACCTGAGGTAATGCCCACGGCCAGCTGTGGAGCTGTTGCTCCCCACCCTGCTCAGGCCACAACAGCATGAAAGCTCGTGGTCCAGTCAGGTTTGGACAAAGACACTGAGCATTCACAAATTATGGAGAAAAAATAAAGAACCAATTGCCATATAACCCAGCAATTCCACTCTTAGGAATATCCCCAAAGAATTGAAAACGGGTGTCCAAACAACAACTTGTGCATGAATGTTCACAGCAGCAGGATTCACAACAACCAAGATGTGGACGCAGCCCAAGTGTCTACGGACGAATGATGGACACACAGTGTGGCCCGTCCACACACTGGAATGTTACTCAGCCGTGAAAAGGACGGAGGCGCTGCCACTCGCCATGGTGTGGATGGACCTTGAACTCACAGGGCTCATGAGAGAAGCCGGACACACAGGCCGCACGGTGTGTGATGCCACTTATGGGAAATGTCCAGAACAGGCACATCCACAGACAGGACGTGGGTTAGTGCTTGTCAGGGGCTGGGAGTAGGGGGAGTGATAGCTGATGGGGATGGGGCTTCTTCTTTTGGGGTGATGAGAATGTTCTGGAATTGGATAGAAGTGGTGGTTGTACAACATCGTGAATGCACTAAATGCCACTGAGCTGTTGACTTAAAAATGGTTAATTTTATGTTATGTGAAGTTCACCTCAGTAAAACGAAAAGGAAGGAGGGGGGAGGGAGGGAGGAATGAAAGGAGGGAGGAAAAGGTCAGGTCTGGGCACTGGCATGATTCTGGAAAAGAGTCTCAGTCACAAGCCAGCATTTGCAGGGGACGCACAGGGCATAGGTGAAGCGAGGGCCCCACAGGCTTTATTGCCATATTTGCAGTCATCGGGAAAAGGCAATAGGACAAGGAGTGTGGGTGCCCAGATCCCTCACTCACCCCACAGCCCAGACAGCCCCCCTGCCCTCTAAGTTTTCTGCAGGGGGGCCTGTGGAGTGGGGGCCTGTGCTTGAAGGCCCCCAGCCCTCTGCCACAGAACAAGCTGGGCAGTGAGTCCGCCCTACAAGCTCTGCTGCACCCGGGTTTGGGGTACCAGTGTGCTGCTCACTTCTTGTGCCCCAGCCCAGGAGACTCCCGATTGGCTGGTCCACTGGGCAATTGCCCTTTCTAAACACAGCCTCCCTGTAAGCAGAAAGCAACCAGCTGCAGTCACTGTGGCCCTTCTTCACTTCTGTGGCCTCAGGACCCAGCACAGAACAAGACACAAGGACGAGCGCTAAGCGAATGGACAGGTGGGTGGACGGGACAGACAGACGGATGGCAGCAGAGCCGGGAGGACCCACACGCTCCGGGCCTGGGGCTCATCCCGGGTACTTATTTCAGTAAAGGCCTCTCGTGCTCTTTCGCCTGCCCTGAAGACCCCGTCTAAGCTACTAGTAGGGTGACCACCTTGTCCTGATTCGCAGGGGACGTTCCCAGTTTTAGCACTGAAAGTCCTGAATCTCTGGGAACCCTCAGAACCAGGCACCCCAGAGGGTTTAAGCCAGGTTGACGGGCCTGGGAACCCGGGCTGTTCACTGCATCCCTCAGAGGTTCCTTCTGAAGCCATTCCTTCTGCCCTCATGATGGGGGTGGGGGGCCAGGTCCGAAGACCCCCTCCCAGATGATTGCATTTATTAGCTTTCCTTACAAATCTCACTTATTTTATTGATGTTAACTAAATTCGTTTGAAGAGAAAACTTTATGGCATTGGTGCCTATGGGAAAACCTACATTTCCTGATATACATTAGAATAAAGCACATAACTACTGAAGTTAGAATGCCTGCCCAGTTATCACCTAAAACCGGCCCCAGGGATACCTAGCGCTCAGCACCCCACCTTCCTGAAAACTTCAAGGCCAAAAACAACCTCAGGGGAGGGGCTCTCAAGGGGGTGATCCTGCCGCTGGGGACATCTGTGCTTACCACCACTGGCCACACCACGCAATGCATAGCATGGCCCCCCACAGAGAATGACCCGGCCCCAGTGTCCAACTGCAGAGGGCACACCCTGTCCTGAGGACAGAGAATTGGCTTGAACCCCCATCCCCTGGAGGAGCTCCGAGTGGGGCTCGCTGTGCAGGGAAGGCTGAGGGCCCAGGACAGGGACAGACCCTGACACACCCCCATGTGCCCGTCCCGTGGCTGACACCCTCCTGGGCCAAGTCATTCCCCACCCTGAGGAACTTGGCCAGGCCAGACCTGCCCGAGGCCCCCCCTTTCTTGGTCCCTGCAGGGCCCTGTTGTGCCAGGAATGCCACCCCATGGCGGAGGGGGAGGTGCCTCTGCCTCAGGGTTGCTGGGGGCTGAGGTGGGTGGACGGGACCCTGCTGGGCCCCTCACTGGAACCTGGCCCCTCTGCGGTTCCCTCATTGACAAAGCCAATCTGAAGCCCCAAACCTGCTGGGGAGAGCAGCCCACCGCAAACAGACATACAGACAGGCGACCTTTTATGCAAAGGGACCCACCAGCACTCCCTGGCCCCGGGACTCTCACCCCATCAGCACTCTGTCCTGGTCCCTGCCCCAAACGTCCTTACAGCCATGGGGGCAGAGACACTGCAATCTACAGCACCAGTGGAGGTAGACGCCCTGTGGGGTCAGGCTGCAGCACCCGTCTCCCCGCCCCCCTCGTTTTTACTCTATTTCAGGACCAGCCCCCCCACACACACCCCAAGCATTTGCCATTCACATTAAGTAGCACTCAGCCAGCCCTCTTAATCAGCAGTTACTCTGCTGGCACCCCCACCCCCACACATGTCCCAGTAGGGCCACAGTGGTCACCGGTCACCGCTGAAGGCTGCCTGACCTCGGGCTCCTGTCCTCCCAGCCGCCAGTCCCCTGAGGGGAGGACTGGGCTGACAGGGACAGACGGGTGTGGCTGATGGCCTCAGTCTGTCATATGCCCTCCACTGCCACCCAGAAGCCCTCCCAAATTCACCCAGCACATTCTGGTGGGAACCTGGGGGGACCCAAGAATGGTCCCATCTCCTCGTTGTTCCTTTGAAGCTTCTCTGGCATTCAACAAAGTCACCAAACAACTGAGTTTCAGGGAGAGAAAGGAGCGGCAGGGGTCAGGCAGGTGCCAGAGCAGCGGTGTCTTGGGGTTTAGTCAGAGCAAACAGGGCTCATTCAATAAGTACCTATAAGTACCCCCAGAAACGGACTTTCAAAATACAAAACCCCAGGGGGCAGGGGATAGCACGGGGTCTGGAGACAGGGGTGGGAGCAGGGTAGTGAGGTAACCCCAACCTCATTCCCCACCGTTTACTCCCCAAGGGGAGACAGCGCTATGGCCACATCACCGCAAAACACACATGCATTCTGGGGTAGCCTGGCCCAGGGCGGGTGGCCCAGCTCTCTCCCCTCTAAGACAAAGAGAATTGAGGAAGACCCAGCTGCCTCCTCCTCCTCTTCCTCCTTCTTCCTCTTCCTCCTCTCTGCCCTCTTCCCCACTGGAACAGGCCCTCAAACCGCCTGGGACAGTTAAGTGCCACCAAGGCTGTGTTTCAGACGTCCTTTGCGTGGGGTATGTCATTTCACCACTGTTCTGTGTCTCACTTTTCAGGCCGCCAAGTGGGGCCGAACGGAGGGATGGGGGAGATGGTTTTGGTACTTACTTTTCTTTTTCTCTCACAACAGGGGGGCTAAAAGTCTCAGGGGCTGAAGGAGCCGTTAGGAGCTGGCGGGCCTGGCTTTATAGGAGCTGCCGGCCCTCCCTGCCCCAGGACCTGGGCAGGCACAGCCTGGTTATTAATAGCGGCCGCAGCTTTTTGCCCAAGTATGGTCAGGAGTGCGGCAGCTGTGAGCTTGGCTGGCACCTGCTCTCGGCCACCAGGCCCGAGGAAGATGGCACAGGGACTGTCTTCTGATCTACAAGAGATGGGAACGCTCTGCTCCACCCAGAGTGTGATGGTGCTTCCTACACCGCAGCCGCCCAAATCTAACAAGCCTCATGCTTGGGGGTGCCCAGTGTGTGCTGGACCCCAACACACCCTTTCCTTCCACCCTCGGTGCTACCCTAGGAGGCAAACGGAACCCTCCTCCCTGGGGGAGGGTGAGACTGGGCAGAGAGGGGGTGTGTTTGCGAAGAGCGGAGCCCAATCAGGCTGCATTCAAACCCAGGACCCTCTGACTCATCTCGAAGGTGCTGTGACTAAACCCAAGCTGGGGTGTAAGGCCTAAAATTAGGGCTCCACCTTACGAGCTGGTAAAAGCAGGAGGTTTGCCCAGAACAGGGCAATGTGCCTGAGGTCACGCTGTAATTTAGAAGCAGGACCAGCAGAAGCCCTGCCTTCCTGGGCCTCCCTCACTTGCTATGCCGTGTGTGAGTTCTGCTTCCACATAAACACAGGTTTTAACCCCCTTTCTTCCAAAGCGCGGCACACACGGCAGCCAAATCCTGAGCCGACCTACGGCTCAGGCAGGTCTGACCTGACGCCCGACAGCTGGAGGGATGGAATCCATGGCTCCCGTAGTTCCTGCCTCCCACCCATCTCAAGAAGCAGGCAGAAGACATTCCCACTTTGCATATGGCAAAACCAGGCAGCAGAGAGTCCTGACTCTGCAGATTTGCTGAGTGGTCCATTTCCCCAGAAGAGAAGGACGATGATGGCCCAGCGCTAACATGCAACCCCAATCACACTCTCAGAAAGAAACGAATGAAGGCACAGCAAATAGACAAGGTGCTAAAAGAGGGGAAACAGAAGTTGGAGGTTTCAGTAAACTGGTTCAGTAAACCGGGGAAGTGGTTGCAGTGTGCCTTTATCAGGGTATTAGTCAGCTACTGCTGCAAAACAAATCACCAGAAACTTACTAGTTTAAAACAATACAGGTGTCATCTCATCGTTTACATAGATCAGGAACCTGGGCATGGCTTCCCTGGGCCTTCTGCCCAGTCTCTCAAGAGGCTGCAATCCAGGTGTCAGCCAGACCGGGCTTTATCTGAAGGCTCAATCGGGGAAGGATCCGCCTCTAAGACCACTCATGTGCTTGGCGGGCTTCATTCCTTGCTGGCTGTACCTTGCCGCCATGTGGGCCTCTGCAACATGGCAGCTGGCTTCATCAAAGTCAGCAGCAAGGGAAAGGGGGTGCCAGGAAGATGGAAATCACCATCGACGTAGCCTAATCATGGAAGTGACCTCCATCACCTCTGCTGTATTGTTGGTTAGAACCCGCCATGAGGCCAAGGGAGTGAACGGGAGGACGCAGGGGTCCTTGAGAGCATGAGTCTGCCTGCTGCAGTCACGATGAATTACAGCACACTAGTCCAGCAGGCTCTACGAAAGGGCAGTGCTGTTTGCTAAGTGCTTGCATGGGCCAGACACTGGAGAGGTGCTTTATGACCCCAGGGTGGTTCTCTGTGCCCTCGACTGACAGAATGAGTCAACTAAGGCTGCACTTCAGTGCTGAGCCACTGAAGATAATCCAGGTCAGGGGGCTGGGGCAGAGATCATCTCCAGAACAAGGACGCCCGGCCGTTACCCTGAAAAACACTGAAAATTTAGCCCTGCCGTGTGGCGGACCCTGCATACTGAAAGGGTAGGTGTGAGTCCAAGTGCATTTAAGGTTCTACCCAGCCTTAATCTGAAATGTAGGATAGCTAAGTACCCCTCACCCAACCCCATCAAGATAGACGTGGTGTCAAACTCTCACTGATGTCTCCCAGCACCTGACATACCCAGAATGCAGTGCGACTTCTTGATAAACTGGCTGGGTGAACACTGCTCACCAGTCCCGTGGACACTGCCAGGCAGCCTCTGTGTAACCACCCGCCTTGGGATCTGGAGACGCCCTAGCACTGCATAAAAGTTCCTCCTTTCCCATAGGAGGCAGGTAGCACCAGCAGACAATGGCCTTATTGATTTTACAGAAATTACACACCCCTGGACAGAAAGTACACCCACCAGGGGCTGACTGCACTTTGCAATGTAAAATCTGGGAATTTGCTGCACAGAGCCCAGTCGTTAAGCCCTAAGGGTCCTAAAAGCCAGGTGCCATGTGCAGGCCAGACCAGGACCTGGCCTGGGCAAGCTGGCTGTAGACAGCCATGGACTGACCACAGAAACCTAAGCAGGTCTGAACATTCGATGAACTGAAATTTACTAGAATTTCAAAAGTGAAAGTTGTTTACCAGAAAGAATTTTTAAAAGATCGATTGTATAGTGAGACCTATCTCAATTAAAAAAAAAAAAGTTAAAAAGGAAAACAAGGAGAAACATGCCCCTTGGTGTATGGAAATGAGGCGACATTAGAATGACCGAGAGCTGCCAAAGGCTCAGAACTTCGGCTCCTGGGAAGGACTTGGGCCAGAAGGTGCCTCGTTGGAGCCACATTCCAGACCCAGAGGCTGTGCTGAGCAGCAATGACGCCACCACCTTCCTGCTGTGCAGACAGCAGGGCTGGCCTGCGCTGGTGGCACCCGGGCGCAGAGCACGGCAGGGGAACCCTCAGGAGGTGCCAAGAGACACATCTGAGCCCGCTCTGGCTGCTTTTTCATTGCAACATTGCAAGTTTCCATTTCATTGCAACAAAAATAACCAGAGTCCAGCTGAGCCCCAAGATTGAGGCAGCCCCCGATGTCATGCCCTGGGTTTGCCCTCTTTGTCCGAAGGAGCACAGGGGCAGGCAGTGGACGGAGGGAAAGAGACAGAGCTGGAGACCATGGCACCAACTGACCCAAGGCTGGCTGCCCCGCCGGGCCCAAGCACAGACAACTGCTGGGGGTCAGAATCCGGACTTTATTTCCTTTGGGCTCACACGTGCTCGCAGAGGAGTGCATACATGATGGCCTGGAGCTCATGGAGGGGCATACAAGGAGCTCTGCCACAGACCCCAGAGATGAGCTGCGCATCACAAGACCCCACAGCCAGGTCCCAAGGCCCTGCCTGAGCCCCAGGCCAGTGGCCTCAGCAGGAATAGTCTGTCCTGCCTGCCTGGTTCTTGCCTCCATTCAGCCAGACCAGGGGGCGGGAAGGATGTCTGCACAGGTGTCCCTCACTTAACCCAACCTGCAGCAGACGACTCCAGGTTCTGAGTGGCCACCGGCTAGGGACCTACGTTTCATGAAGCACAAACCTTAGGGCACAGGCCCTCCTCGAGGGCGGCACCTAGTGGCACATGATGGCACTGCAACCCCCTTCTCAAGCGCTCAGGTCCAGGGTAGTGCTCCCGGGAGGGGTTCTAGCCAGATGCCAGCGGGAAACACCAGCAGCAGTAGGGTCAAAGGGCTTCTCCCCACAGGGCAGCACAGAGCCTGAGGGCTGGGGTGGTGGTGGTGGTGGTAAGGAGCCCTGAAGCTCTGCAGGGAGGGGAATGCTGGGCCCACCAGCCTCTTGGGACTACTCCACGGGGTCCCCACCAAGGGGTGCGGAGCAGGGGCAGAGCCAGGGACCGAGATGGGGTGGGGCCCCGACTGGGGCTTTGGTGCCTCAGGGACTGTCATGGAAAACTTGCACCTGGCATTATGAGGGGATGGCTCCACAGCCTGCCCCACTGGGGACAGCTGCCAGATGGACGATGGCTCTTCACTTCTGTCCCCAGGCCCCTGGCCCCTGGACCTGCCTCACCCAGTGCCCAGGGAATCCCTGGGCCTCAGGCAGGGAACAGAGACAGCTTTTGCAGATGTTTCCTTTACTGCGTCTAGGTAACGTGCTCAGCCACATGCTCCGCCCAATACTACCTCTTTGAGGGCTGGGTCACTCCTCATCTCTGACCCCAGTACCCGGTCTAGGTACAGCAAGTATGGGGAGGGCCGGGCTGAGGCCGCCTCCAGCTCTGACCCTGGAAGAGTCACATCCTATCTGAGGGAGAGGAGAGGATGGGTTGCCCAGCAGATGCCCCTCAATTCCGAGTCCTGGGGCACACAAGGGCCCTCACAAACTATCCCTGAGGCTGTGTGTACTTGGACCAGTGCGGAGGGCCTAAAGGTGCTGACCAGGCTCAGCTGTGTGATCCAACTGCCCTACAGAGCCCTGACCTGGGACCCAGACTGCCACCCTACCACCCAGCCAGGCTGAGGCATCTGGTCCACTGTGGCCACTTCTCCTGGAGGCACCAATCCCTCGCAGACTTCACAGCTCTGGAGGTGATGCTGCCCAGAAGCACCCCCACCCTGAGTCCCCAGTGTTGCAGGAGAGGGGCTAAGCCAGAGGGAGGCATGCTGTGCAGAGGAGGCGGGATCAGCCTTGGCTCCCTGGGACACAGCTGGCTGAGCCCCTCCCCTCAGCCTTCCATTCCTAGCCAGCCCAGCCCACCTCTTCCCACCTCAGCCCCAGCCCAGGGACTCTCCAGGGCCCAACACAGGTGACAAAGGGGCGTGGCCCCGGGCTGCTGAGGGGGCACCCGCCTCCTGTGGCCCTAGCGGAGGCCACACTCCACGCCCTGCAGCTTCTCCTGCTCCATGGCGCGCACCAGATCCTGTACAAAGCGCATCTCGGAGGCCACCTGCTTGGCCAGGGCCTCGTAGCGGTTCTCCAGGCGGCTGAAGCGGCGCTTGAGCCCGCTGGCCCCCAGCAGGGCGCCCTTGGCCTCTTCCTGGGCCTGCCGCTGGAGCGCCTCGGTCTTGTGTAGCTCCTGGCGCAGCCGCCGCAGGTCCTGGCCGATGCTCTCGTTCTCCTCCCTGTACCAGGCCTCCTTCTCCTCGTAGATGGCCGTCAGCGCCTCGATGTCCTCGTGGAAGAGCCGCCGGCTGTGCTCCAGGCCGCGCAGGCCCTCCTCAGCTGCCGCCACCTCCTCGAGCACCTTGGAGAAGCGCTCGAAGTTGATGTAGGTATTGTTGGGGGGCATGCTCGAGTGCGACTTGATGGTGTACTCCTTGAGGCGGGCAGTCTTCAGGCGTCTCCGCTCCGGCTTCCGGCCACTGTCCTCCCGCCGCACGTTCCGCCGCCGGATGGCCTGAGGGGGAGGGAGAGTACAGTCTGGAGCAGGGGCCAGGTGCAGGGCCACCGAGGGCCACATTTGGCCCTCTGCTTGCTTTTGTAAATAAAGTTTTATTGGCACACAGCTGTGCCCATGTGCATGTGGTCCTGGCACGTTTTCTTGCTATGAAGACAGAGCTGAGTATTGATGGCACGCTACGCAGTCACGCCAGGGACCAGAGAGATGGAAAAACTGATGCTCTGTCCATTTATGGAACAATGCTCTTTCGGGGAAGCTTCTGCGGGAGGGAGCCCTGCTGTGTGCACAGAGGGGTGCAGGACTCCCACTGAGTGTCTCAGTGAGAAGGCTCCAAGGCCATCACAGAGAGCACCCCATCCCTCCACTGCCCGGGCCCACCGCTCTGGGACCCTCCCTGGATTTTGAGGGCTTATCATGCCTGCCATCCCTCAGTGGGAGCAGCCCCCCTCCTCACCTTGATCCAGGAATGCTCCAGGCTCTGGGCTATGGTCATTCTCCTCCTGGAAGAGCACCCCCAAGCCCTGTTTAGTCACACAAGTGCCATCTGCACCGTCCTCCCACACCAAGCAGACAGCAGGGCAGGAGTTTTCCAGGCTCTCCCTGCTGCAGCCCTGCTCTCAGCGCTCTGCCTCTGGAGGCCCCCAACCCCTAAAGTCACCCTCCAGCCCAGCAGCAAGTCCCTGAAATGACCTGCAACTGCACAGTCCTGAGCTCCCACTCTGCTGGGCCAGCCACAAGGAGCCCCTCAGGGGGGCCTTTGGGTTGCAGGCTCTGGGGTTTCCATGTGCCCTGAGGAGTTTCATTAACAGGTCACGACCTAATGCTGTGGTCAAACAATTCCGGCACCCACAGGAGGGGCCAGGTGGGTGACAAGAATGGGTAGCACACGCCAGGGGAGGGCTGCGGCCAAAAGGAGCACTTTCTCAAGAATGAGGGCTCTATGCTGCCAGAATTTTTGAGGTATTTTTCTAGAAAAGGAAAATAATCTGGAATTTTATGTGAAACCTTGATTTTAAAATTCGGCAATGAATTCAAAAGCTTCCTTTTTTTTAAGGAGGGTGCAGCTCACAGTGGCCCGTGCGGGGATCGAACCGGCAGACTTGGTGTTATCAGCACCACGCTCCAAATGAGCTAACCGGCCGGCCCTAAGAAGCTTCTTAAGACACAGTGTGCGCCACTGTAAGCCATGCATTACTCTCCCCAGCCCAAGCGGAAGCCAGTTATGAGGAGGTGGTGGCTTGGAGGGGTGTGTTCTTGGCCACAGCAGCCACACGCGCTGAGCCTCCCCTGCCCCGATCCTCTGCCCGGCCTGTGCTCACTTGGGGTCCTTGACGAGCAGCCGGCGGATGAAGTCCTTGGCCAGCTCGCTGGTGTTGCTGAAGTACTCCTCGTCAAAGTCGTAGTTCACGGCTGAGATGTTGGTCAGGGTCTCCTGCTTGGTCTCACCCAGGAACGGGGACGCGCCGCTCAAGCTAGAAGATGGACGACATGAGGCTCAGTGGCCCCTGCACTGGTTTCATGACCAAGCCGCTGCCTGAGCTGCCACCAATCTGCGCGTTGTCCACAAAGGGGCCAGACGTGGAGGGAGAGGGACACTGGGCCCCGACCACCCCATGCACACAGTCCTCTGGCACCTTCCCCCAGCCACCCCCTGGCCACCAATCAGAAGGCAGTAAGAAGTCACTGCCCAGCCAGCGGAGGTGTGAAAACCCGTGGGTGAAGGTCCCTGTGGAAACTCAAAGTACCTACGCAGACACAGTGTCAAAGCATCTGCCCCAGAATGGTGAGTGATTCCAGAGGAATCTGGCTGATGCCACCCAGCACGCAGAGCGCACATCACCGGTGACGACACGCTGGTGTCGCCTGCCTTCCGGAGATGCTGCATGGAGGGGGCTCCGAGCACCCGATACTGTGAGTTATGGTTAGAAATACATACATGGTCTTTACCCCTGTCCTTGGGCACACAGCTCCCAAACCCTGGGAATTTCCTAAAACTTAAGAGCTAAGAAGGTGGGAGCATCTTTTGTTGTAACATTCAATCCTTGTCCTTAGTTCCTGAAATAGCTCCAGAGAATAAAGATGAAAAAAGTGTTTGTTATTCATAACAAGCCCCTTCCAACGTCTCAGCTTACACTAATGAGGTTACTTTTGGAAAGCCTGGGGAACCAGCAGTGGGACGGGAAGGTTGGAACCTTCACCCTCACCCTATCTCCACATCTTTCTCTCCTGCACACATTCATTCACTCACTCATTCATTCATCCATCCACCCACCCAGAGTTTGCTGGCACCTCGACAGGTCAGAGCGCTAGGCGGCCCACGCTTGAGGTCACTGTCCCCACACAAAAGCCCCCCTGACCCTTCTCAGCCACGGCAGGGCCCCACGAGGGGCAGCAGGATGCCAGCCAGGTACTCACAGGATGTAGGTGATGACTCCGATGCTCCTGGAAGAGGACACACGAAAAACACAGCTCAGCCGAGGGTCACGAAACCTTGAGTCCCCATTTCTACAGGCCCCCAGGGTGAGCCACAAGCCCAGGCTCTCAGGCCAGGGGCCAGGAGGGCAGGTGCATCAGTTCCCAGGGCTTCAGGGGTCACGCCCGCCCGCCTGCCTGCCTGCTCGCCTGCTCCCGTCCTCCTGCCCAGGGCTCTAAGGATTGGGCCACATTTTCCTATCAAAGCTCAAAGGGACTAGAGGTGGGGGTGGGGCAGAAAGCACAATGGCCCCCACAGACCCCGTGGATGTGGCACCCTCTAGAGACCTGCTGAGGCCTAAAGGCAGGGCTGGCACTGCTTCTATAGAGGGTTGGACACCAAGCATTTCAGGCTTTGTGGGCCAATAACGGTCTGTCACATATTTGTCAGTTTTGTTTTTAACACCTTTCTGAAAAACATGAACAATGCTCCCAGTCCCTGGGCCTGCTCTGGCCCCAGGGCTGTGGTTTGCTGACCCCCATCCTAAGGCAAAGGTCTGTGCTGCCCATGCCCCCAGCACTGAGCGCACAGGATGGGCTATGCACCTGGGGACAAGCAGGGGTCATTCCCCGAGGAGCAGTCCCATGTGTGTGCACTGGGTTCAGCCCAGGGCAGCCCTGGGCCCCCAAAGCTCCCACTGACTCACCACATGTCCGCCTCCAGACCCAGGGGTTCGTAGTTGACGATCTCGGGAGCTTTGGGACAGGGAGACAGAAAGTGCAGGGTCAGGAGCTGGTTGCATCTAAGGCTGTAATGGGGACTTGGTCAAGAGCAACACAGCACCCCTGCAGGTGGCGGTTGCTCAGGGGGCGCATGTACGTGCGCACACACAGGCAGAGCCAGCTGTAGGGCAGGAAGGCTGGGATGGTGATGGCACCAGCCCAAGGCCGTGAGCTTCCCATGCCTGATGCCAGGGCACCTGAGGGCAAAGGGCCAGGCATCCAAGGCATCCAGGGGCCGGGCCTACAGCTCCTCACACACCGGAAATCTTCAAGTGCCCCCTCCCCGAGCCCCAGCCCGATGCACCAGGCGGGCCTCACCCACAAACTCCGGGGTGCCGAAGATGTTCTTGAATTCGTTCCCGGCTTCAATCTTATGGGCGATGCCAAAGTCAATGAGCTTGATCCGCGGGTTGGGCACGTTCTTGTCCAGGAGCATGATGTTTTCCGGCTGGATTGGGGGGAGCGGGACGGTGGGAGGGGGACCTGCGGTTTCTGCCGGCCTGGCGTCTCCGGGAACAGCACCCGGAATTTTCCTGGGCACCCCCACTCCCAGCCCATGGGGTATGGGCAGGCTGATGTCATGGGTCCAGGGCTGCGCCAGCCCGTCTCCTTGACCCCCAGAGCACTGACACACCCAGGGGTGTGCAGACCCGCTCTAGGCTCCCTCCCTCACCTGCCAGCCATGCTCGGCAGGTCCTGTTCCATTCCGAGTTCCCAGCAGGGCTCACCTTGAGGTCGAAGTGGGCGATGCGCTTGGAGTGCAGGTAGTGGACGCCATCCAGGATCTGCTTGAGGAACTGTGTGGCCTCGTCCTCCGTCAGCGACTCCTTCTCGGCCAGGAAGTCAAAGAGCTCCCCGCCCGAGACGAGCTCCAGGATGAGCACCACGTCGGTCTTGTTCTCAAAGATGTCGTGCAGCGTGATGATGTTGGGGTGCCGGATCTCCCGCAGGATGTTCACCTCCCGCTCGATCTCCTCCCGGCTCACCCCCCGCCGGCTGGACGACAGGCGGCGCTTCTTGATGAACTTGGCCGCGTACTCCTTCCCAGTGCCCTTCTGCCGGCACTTCCGCACGATCGCAAACTGGCCACTGTGGGGGCGGAGGAGGGGGGGGAGGTGAGCGGGACACCGAGGGACCAGGCTGCCACGACCTGCGCAGGCAGCACTGTCCCAGCCCCTGGTGCAATGCGGATACACTGTCCCCACCACCTCCGAGATGCGCCCGGGGGTATGCTATGTGAGTGCAGGGCGGCCTGGCACACAACGGCTACCTGGCATTTTCACAACAGTGAGAGAACAAGAACAGCTCAAAGTCTATCAGGAGGGAACTAGAATCCGTGGTGGTAGTAAGTCCAGTGGAACTCTACACCATCATATGAAAGAATGGAGGTGACTCGCTGAGTGCTGACAAGATATCCACGAGGACCTCACAGTGAAAAAAGCCGCAGAATGACACACAAAATGAGTTCTTTTGTTTAAAAAAGGCACACACTGTACCCACATGCACAGATATATTTATTGACGCGTGTATACGTAGGAAAAAAGGTATGAGGGACACATGCCAACCTGTTAACAACAGCCATCTCTGAGGAGTGGCATTGAGGAAACGGGGGCAGCAAGTAGAGGTTCTTATTCTCTATCTGAAACAATTTTATACTGATTCAACTTTCTGCGGTGTATTTCATCATTTTCTAAAGATCTAAGAAAAAAAAAGGAAGCCATTGACTTCAAAAGACCTTCTTATTTAATAGCAGAGTGAGAGAAAGGCGCACATTTTGAAAACGAGAGGAGAGTGAGGACATGGAGAAATCAGAAGCTGCACACACAGCTGGTGGGAATGCAAAATAGGGGAACCACTATGAAAAACAATCTGGTGGCTCCTTAAACAGTAAACACAGAATTACCACAAAATCCAGCAATTCCACTCCTAGATATATATCTAAGAGAAATGAAGATGTGTCCACATGGAAACCTGTACAAATGTTCACAGCAGCATGATTCCCAACAGCCGAAAGGTGGAAACAACCCAAGTGTCCATCCATCAACACGTGAACAGACACACAAGATGTGGGCCATCCACACAGGGGAACATTATGTGACCATAAGGAGTGATACTGACACTCGCCACAACGTGAAACACACGGGGCTCAGTGACAGAAGCCAGACACACAGGCCACACAGTGTGTGATTCCATCTATGTGAAATGTCCAGAACAGGCACATCCACAGACAGGAAGTGGGTTCGTGTTGTCAGGGGCTGGGGGAGGGGGAATAGGGGTGACTGCTAATGGGAATGGGGATTCTTTTGGGGTGATGAGAATGCTCTGGGAATAGATGGTGGTGATGGTTGCAGACCGCTGTGGATATACTAAAGTTCATGAAATTGTACACTTTAAGTGAGTGAACTGTTTGTGAATTATATCTCAAGACAGGTATTTAAAGGACAACGAAATTCTACGTATTGCACTCCAGGGAGCTGTCCAATGTCCAAACTCTTCTGCTGTCTAGGAACTCAGTTATACTAATTTGCTTTGACTCAGAAGTTGACTGAAAAGGGCCAGACGATAAATATTTTAAGCTGTATAGGCCACATGGTCTGTCACAATACTTGTGTGTTCTTGCAACCCTTTAAAAAAGTAAGAAACCTTTCCAGGCTCGTGGACAGGCCGCACGACACTGGGCTACTTCAAGGGGCTACATGGCTGCCGATGAGGGCAGCAGCTTGCCAGAGTGCCAGCTGCAGGTGGAGACAGAGTCCAAAACCGAAGGCACAAATTCCAGACAGGAGACTTCAATAAGGCCCTGCCAAGGGTCAAGAACACACAGCCATCTTGGGGAAACGGCGGGAAGAGTGCGTAGAGGAAGGGACTGCGGAGACAAGTCCTGGGGACAAGAGGGCTCTCTGCAGTTGGTGGTGGCATAGGAAGGCTGGCCAGGCAGAATGAGGGACAGACAGACGAGTGAGGGTGTCTCTGCCAAGCCAGTGGGGCTTTTAGAAAAGCTGGAGGGGGGGTGGAGCAGCCGGATGGATGGCTCAGTTGGTTAGAGCGCAAGCTCTCAACAACAAGGCTGTCGATTCAATTCCCGCAGGGGAGGGTGGGCTGCGCTCCCTGCAACTAGATTGTAAAATGGTGACTGGACTTGGAGCTGATGGGTCCTGGAAAAATACACTGGTCCTCAATATTCCCCAATAAAAATAAATAAAAATAAAAAAGACAAGCTGGGGAAAGCCACCTGGGTTTGCCCGAGGAGGTGGACCTACCTGCAGGACCTGCAGCACCCAGGACCCCCTGCAGCTGACACGCTGGCAAGCTGCTGCCCTCATCCACGTGAGGAACCGGAGGCGCCCACAGCAGGCCATCTCAGGCGTGCTCTGCGCATACTCGGGTGGTCAGGAGGTGGCTGAGAGCCCAGGTGGGCAGATGGGGCTGCAAAATCATTACTAATCACGGTCATCTAAACAACGGCCCCTCCAAAGACATCCACGTCTGAAGCCCCAGAACCTGTGAATGTGTCCCCTCATGTGGCAAAAGGGACTTTGCAGGTGGGGTTAAGTCGAGGCCCGAGATGGGGACGACCCTGGATTCCAGGGGGCCCAGTGTCATCACCGGGTCCTCATAAGAGGGAGGCGGGAGGCTCAGAGTCAGAGATGGAAGGGGCTGCGCTGCTGGCTGTGACGATGGAGGAGGGGCCACGGGCCAGGGCCAGCCTCTAGAAGCTGGAAAAGGCCCAAAACGGTTCTTTCCTAGGGCCTACTACTGAAGGAGCAGCCCTGCAGATCCATTTCTACTCCCAATTCCCAGACCTTTAAGATAATTAACGTGTGTTCTTATAAGCCACTAAATTATGGTCATTTGTTACAGCAGTAACAGGAAATTCAGTCTAAAAGCGAAGGGCACAGGTTAGACCAAACAGGCACAGCCTCCCTGGTTAGGGCCCGGAATCCAGCACAACAGCCCCCCGGGTACACGACGCCCCTGCCCCCACAGAAATGCCTCTCCCCGCCCCTCTGCCCACATCCAAGCTAATTGTTCCAGGCCTACCTCCCATCCCATGACGACTCCCTGACGGTAATGACAGCGAATGCCAAACATGCCGGAACACTGCGCTAGGTACTGAACATGTGGCCTCATTTTCAGATACCAGGATTTTTTCTCTTTTAGTTTCATTCCAAGCTGAACTAACAAATAAGGGTAACTAACACGGAGGGAATAGGTAAAAAAATGTTATGGGCTGACTGGCGACCCCCAAAACCCATATGTTGAAGCCCTAATACCCAGGACCTCAGAATGACTTTTTGGAGATGGGTCCTTTAAAGAGGGAGTAAGTTAAAATGAGGTTATTGGGGTGGGTCCTAATCCAGTATGGCTGGTGTCCTTATTAAGAAGAGATTAGAACACAGATACGCACAGAGGGACGACCGTGGGAGGACACAGGGAGGAGACAGCATCTGCCAGACAGGATGACAGGCCTCGGAGGGAACCAATCCTGTCAGTATCTTGATCTTGGACTTCCAGACTCCAGAGCTGGGAGATGATAAACCTCGTTTCTGTTGCCCAGTCTGTGGCACTTTGCAATGGCAGCCTGAGTGGGCTAATAATAGACGCACACACAATTCCACGGTGTGAAAGGGAGGGCAGAGTCCGCAGCCTCATCAACCCGTACGTTAGCTTCTTTCCCAAGATTGTCAGTGTGAACTTGAATTGGGAATAAAGAACCCCCGTTCCCCCCGACACACACACACACACACACACACACACACACACGAAACTCGCTCGCAGTTCATTCAGCCCTGACTCCTAGGACAGGAAAACATATGCCGGCTTTACTTGAGGTCCCTGTCACCATAGTGATTCCCCACAGCTAATTCCCCAAAGACAGTCAATAACTAGACTCGGGAAAGACAGTTCTGCTTGAAACTAAATTCCAGTTCAATCCTGCCTGTGAAACGCAGAGCTTATCATGGTGGCCAACTTCACAGGCACAGTGAACTGAAATAAGATGGTGTTTGGGGCATAAGGACACACTGACTTCCCAACACGCAGGGCTTATCTTTGTCTGGACATCTAACGGGCCCGTTACCAGGCTATGGGGGCAGAGCAGGCTGGCAGGCATGTGGAAGCCAAATGCCTGCCTCTGGTCCCAGCACGCCTGGGCTTTGGAGCCAGCAGGGTTTGGTCTCAAGATCTGAATCCTGCTTGGCCACTGACAGGCTGCGTGGCCTTGGGTAAGCCGCCGCCCTTCACTCAGCCTCAATTTCTTTATCTAAAATGAGGATAATGGCACCTACCTTGTAGGTCCTTTGGTAGGTGAATGGAAGTAACATAAAGACAGCCTAGAATTCAGATGTCCAGATGACATCAAACGACATCTACAATTTATACAAATTGCAACACAGTGTGCACAGTGTTCTACGCCATTAATCCTTAACTTCATGTATCTCTGGGAATGTTCCCAACCATTACACAGAGCAGTGCTGTCCAAGGTAGCAGCCACTGGCCACAAGGCACTGTCAAGCCCGTCCAAACTGAGATGTTCTTTGAGCCAAAATACACACCACATTTCAAAGGCTTCATATCAAAAAGAGGTGCTAGGGGCAGCCGGATGGCTCAGTTGGTTGAGTGGGAGCTCTGAACAACAAGGTTGCCAGTTCAATTCCCGCATGGGATGGTGGGCTGCGCACCCTGCAACTAGACTGAGGCTGGCGACTGGGCTTGGAGCTGAGCTGTGCCCTCCACAGTTAGATTGAGGACAACTTGAGCAGAGCTGCCACTGAGCTGCCGAGGGGCAGCCGGATGGCTCAGTTGGTTAGTGTGTACTCTTAACAAGGTGGCCTGTTCGATCCCCACATGGGCCACTGTGAGCTGCGCCCTCCACAACTAGATTGAAACAACTACTTGACTTGGAGCTGATGGGTCCTGGAAAACCACACTTAAAATTAAAAAAAAAAAAAAAAAAAAAGGTTAAAAAGAAAAAAATCTTCAAAGTGCATAAAATTAGGCAGTCCTTGCCACCCTTTTTTTTTTTTAAGCAGGTCTTGATCCATCTGCAGTAATGACCCCTGTACATTTCTAATATTCACCATTAGTTTTGTTTTCTCTATCCTTTTTTTTAAAAAGATTTTATTGGGGAAGGGGAACAGGACTTTATTGCGGAACAGTGTGTATTTCCAGGACTTTTTATTGGGGAACAAACAGTAGTGTGTTTTTCCCAGGACTCATCAGCTCTATCCAAGTCAAGTTGTTGTCCTTTCAGTCTTAATTGTGGAGGGCGCAGCTCAGCTCCAGGTCCAGTCGCCGTTGTTAGTTGCAGGGGGCGCAGCCCACCATCCCCTGTGGGAGTCAAACCAGCAGCCTTGTGGTTGAGAGCCCATGCTCCCACCAGCTGAGCCATCTGACCACCCGGGAGCTCAGCGGCAGTTCACTGACTTCATTCTAGTTGCGGAGGGCACAGCTCCCTGGCCCATGTGGACGTCAAACTGGTAGTCCCATTGCCCAGAGCTCGCGCTCTAACCAACTGAGCCACGCGTCCACCCCCTTGCCACCCACTTGCGTATTCTCTTTCGCTAGCCAAATTGTCTTTGAATCTCGCTTTTCCACATTTTTGGAGGGTTATTTGAAATTTTTTGTTATATTTTTAAAATGTTTTTTGGAAGAGCTGCTAATTTTATTTCAAAAAAACAAAGCTGTAAAAATATGCCTCCTTTTTAAGAAGCAGCCCTCCCTGCAGGACATTTAATGTAGCATCACAGTGCACAGGGTCCGGCTTGAAGGGAGTCTCGGTGCAGACATGCTTTCTTTCCAGTGGCGGTAAAAAGTTTGTATTTACTATGTATAAAATGTTGAATAATAAAAATACGGAATAAAAAAAGTGGTAACATATTCACTAATAATTGTTATACTGACTACATGATTACAAAATGATAAGGGCAGGCTGGCTAGCTCAGTTAGTGGGCCACTGTGAGCTGCGCCCTCCACAACTAGACGGAAACACCTATTTGACTTGGAGCTGATGGGGCCTGGAAAAACACACTTAAATAAATAAAAGTTTATAAAAAAGCAAAATGATAATAGTTTGATCAGGTTAAATAAAATATATCATTAAAATTATTAAAACTGACACAGCTTTTAATTTTTCAATTAAATTTCAATCAATTTCTTCTGTGGCTCACATCACACAAGGTGCCTGGCTCTTTTAATGGCTGCATAATGTTCCATCTATGGACGCGGGGGTGCTGTTATGGCCGCTGAAGATGCTTCCCATCTTTTGCTCATATGAAATCTTTATAGCAACTATCCCTGTTCCTAGGTCATTGAGTCCACGTATGTATATATTCACACTGAATTAATTCCTAGCAGTGGAATCTGTGGGTTAAAGGAAATACACATATGACATTTTGCTGAATTTTGCCAAACTATCCTCAGCAGGCTACCCTAATACATTTTCAACAATAAAGTATGAGATTTGGGGTGAGGGGTGCTGCATTCACTACCACTGTAAAGGGGAAATTCCTAAAGGAGAGACTTCAGAATCCCAAATGAGCCTGAAACACTGTCTCAGCAAAGGCCTGAAGCAGGGCTCAGTTATTTACATTCCCTTCTGGTGACATCATGGGGCCAGCCAGCAGCAAACTCACCAAATAAGGTTTGAGGCTCCACCAAAAACAAAAAAGGATAGTGCCTGGCTGATCTGGGGTGGCGGGGGAGTCAGCTCCCAGGGGAGGCTCTAAGGCCCGGCCAGGCAGGAAATCAGCTGCCTGGCTGGCACAGAAAGCCTCCCCTCTCTCCCACAAGAATGCTACACAACTAGCAGGGTTGTGGGCCCAGACCGGAGGCCTTCCCTGGAAAGGTCGACAGCTGGGAAGACTCAAGTACCGCCC
Source organism: Rhinolophus hipposideros (assembly GCF_964194185.1). Lineage (NCBI taxonomy): Eukaryota > Metazoa > Chordata > Mammalia > Chiroptera > Rhinolophidae > Rhinolophus > Rhinolophus hipposideros. The sequence continues at coordinate 58,551,335 of NC_138062.1, read as the reverse complement.
CTAAGAGAGGATTAAGAGAGGGACAGACCTTTACCTACAAAAGCTGCTAACACCTACTGCTCTCACGCCATATGCCAGGCACTGTCATACCATATGTGCTCAATTACGTTTCTCCCCAAAGGAAAATGCAGAGAGGATGTCAGAGTAAGAACTCTCGGCCAGGGTGTCTGGTTCCAAAGCCCAAACTTGTTTCACCGGCACATGGCCCTGACTCACTCCTTTTAGGAGAGTAGGATAAAGGACAGAACTATCCAGAAGACCCCTCAGTGCCTCTCCCACACTGGAGCTGCGCCAAAGGGGTCACTCACCTGCCCAGCTCCTCCCCCATCTCGTAGTGGTCTTCCACATCTTCCTGCCTGAATGTGGACATGGTGGTCGGTCTGCCTTCCAGCTCCTTCTGCTCCAGTGAAAGCCCAGTCACCGCAGCCTGGGGACAGGACCTCGGGAAGTCCCCTAGCCGTGACCCTGGAGGAGACAGGGAAATAGGGGAGGAGTGAGATGTCAGCCATTACTCCAAGTAAACAAAGCAACCTGCTCACCAAAAATAGGTTGCACATCACTCCACGCTGAAGTTCCACGCTCCCTGGGAAGGACACTTGCATTTGGCAGGCCAGGTACTTTCGTGTGTCATCTCACTCAGACACTACACCGGCCGCAAGGCCGCCATTAGCCCCCCGGTGCCACCTTGCCCCCATAACTCCCACCAGGCACATACCTCTGGTTCCTCACACGCTGCCCCAGCCTTTCTCTGCTTCTTCCCTCCTGGGCTTCTCCCACCTACTCACCCAGAGCCCCCACGCATTCCTGCAGGCGCCCCCACTCTTCACACTCCCTGCCCAACGTCCCGGTTCTAGTCCCGACACTCCCATCTCCCTGCCCATCAGCAATCTCAAGTCCTCTGCGTCCTCACCCCACATACCCCCCCCCAGCCTCCTCCTCAGCGGTATGCTCCCCCCAACACTGAATTATCCAGGAACTGGACAACAGCTTCCAAGCTCCTGCGAGCTCCCCACCCATTCTGGCCTCCCCCGAACTCCTCCGTCCTAGCAAGACCCCGCTTCCCTCTCCTCATGCCGAGCAAGGCATCCCGCCTGGTAAAGGCCCCCACCTCCGTCTCCACTCCACATGCGCCCCCGCAAAGAGCCACATCTGAGAGTCTCCTCCATTGTCCTTCGCCCCCAACCTTCCCTCAAACTCCATGGCAGACCCGGAAATCCCCCTTCATAAACCCTTCCAAGGGTCCCCAACCGGTAACGTCTCTGCTCACGCGCCCCCGAGGCCGCCACGCCCCTCACAGGCCCCGGCCCAGACCCTTCTCCGGCTCGGTCATCCCAGGAGTCCCCAAACGTGCCGCAGGTCCCCCAAGGGTTCCCCTCCCCGCCCCACACATACACACTCAACAGACTCGAATACAGCCCACTCCTCACCCTCCACAGCCCCGCGGCCCCAGACCGCCCCTCCGCCGCGCTGGCCACCTCTACGCGCTGACCTGCGACTACGTCACCGCGTCCACCCGTGCTTTCCTCTGAGGCGGAGTCCCATTGGTCAGCGCCCCTGTCGATCGTGACGCCCCGCCCCCTGCTTCCTGCCAGGCCCAAGTCCGCTAGCGTTCGGCTCTCCGCACCCGGATGCCGCGTCGCCATTGGTCGACAGGCTCGCCTTTATGCAGTTGATTGGCTATAATGGAAGCCGGTCAAGCTTACGGAATTCAGATCGACTTTCGGCCCCTGGGTCGCCCCGCCCGCTCTTCTCTGACCCGGGTCCTGAAGCTGGAAGGTTCATGCTGAAGTCCTGCATCCCTCTTCCTGCCTTTCTTAGTCACAAGATATACGAATCCAAGGCCCAGCTCCGGCATGGCAGCTCCTGGGTTGCTTTAGTCCCTGAGTAGCTGTAAAATGTTACCCACATTCCAAATCCGTAAATAAAAATACACGAGGAGTTCAGTTCGGTGTTACCTTTCCCTCTTGAGGATCCTTCTACGACTCCTGTCTGTCTCAAGATACATAAAAAAACGAAACAACAAAAAAACCTTAGGAGGTAAATTATATTATTATATTATTATTTATATTATTTCTACAGATGGGGAACTGAGACACAGAGAGGTTAAGCAACCCACCCAAAATCACACAGCCAGTAAATGACACCGCTGAGACTGATTCCCAGATAGGCCCGAACCCAAATTAATGCTTAAGCACCTCAGACACTAGACTCTGTCTTTTGGCTTTTGCTGACCACTCTAACATCGTGCCATTCTCCTCCTGTTCACTGTACTTCAACCCCACTTGCCCTCCTTTTGACTTCAAACATTTCATTCCTAACCCAAGTGTTGGCACGAGCTGTTTCTTCTGCCTGGAGATCACCTTCCCCCAGTCTTGTCTTAAGAACTATACACACACATCAGTACACAGCTAAATCAGCACCTTCTTCCATTAGTATAGTACATGTCTTACAATTGAAGAAATCAGCGGTGATACATTTTTATTAACCAAAGTACTTTTGTTCAGATTCCTGTTTCCTGGTACTTTCTCTGTCCCAGGATCCCAATGACATTTAGTAATCACAGCTTAGGCTCCTCTTGGCTACGACAGTTTTCTCTTTCCTGTTTTTAGTGACTGACAGTTTTGAGGGTTGGTCGGGTATTTTGTATTATTGCAAAATCCGCAATTACTTTAGTACCAACCTAATAGAATTTCCCTCAATGGAGGTATCTGATGTTTTTCTCATGGTTAGACTGGGGTGATGGGTAATGTATTACATAGTAAAGTGCCATTTTCATCCCATCATATCCAGGGTCCATACTATCAACATGACTTATCACTGTTGATGTTGACCTTGGTCGCCTGGCTCTAGGTTAGTTTGACAGGTTTCTCCACTATAAAGTTACTTCTTTTCTCTCCCCTTCCATACTGTGTGCTTTGGAATTACTTCTGTGCAGCCCACACTTAATGAGGAGTTGAAACATCATTTTTACTTCCAAAAAAACCTGACAAACTATAATAATAAACAAACTATAATAATTCAGACTTGTTTTTTCAGACAGGCATTTTCTCAAAAACGAACAAATTGAAACTGTCAATTCAAGAATAACAGTTTGCCAATGGCAAAATTTCAAGCAAAAAATTGAATTTTCAAAAACTGCTTGACAGATTCCCAATACTTCCACACTTTCCTGATGAAATTGATATTGACAAATTTGATTTTTCAAGTGTTTAATGAAATATGGCAACATCTCAAATAGCTGCAAACTTGGTTTACCAATTGCCAAACAACCAGCACTTGGTGTTTTAAAATCGTGCCTGGGGAAAAGACCCATTCAAAATGCAAGACAGACCAATAGATTTTAATATAACAGTACGAAAAGCTCATTAATGTGGTTTCAGATGCATTGTAATTTCTATTTAAGAAACCAACAGCTGGGGCCGGCCCAGTGACGCAGGTGGAGTGCCCAGCTCCTAATGCCGAGGTCGCTGGTTCTATTCCCAAATGGGCCAGTGAGCTGCGCCCTCTGCAGCTAAGATTGTGAACAACAGTTCTCCCTGGAGCTGGGCTGTGCGGTGAGAACCCGGAGATTGGCGTGAGTTGCCATGGGCGGCAGGCTGCGGAGTGGTGTCGAGGGCGACCGTGTGCTGTGGGCAAGAGCTGCTGTGGGCAACAGCAGCATGGGCCAGGGTGTGTCCTACACAACTAGGATGAGAGACAACGGCTTGAACCGGAGTGGCGGGGGGGAGTGGAAGAAATGAGGGGAAAATTAAAAAAACAAAAAACACTTGTTGAGTTTTGGTTTTGTATCAAAGAATATTCACAATTATCTGAAAAAATGCTTCTCTCTATTCCAAGTTTGGGATGAGTGAGGGTAGGTTCTCTCCCTATAATTCAACCAAAACAACGTATTGAAACATTTAATACAGAAGCAAACATGAGACTCCAACTGTCTTCTATTATGCTGGAGATTGCAGACTTGCAAAAATGTGGAATAATCCCACTCTCCTGTTTTGTTTTGGAAAATAGAGAACTTTTCCCCTAAAAATAGGTTATTTATGTTAAAATGTAATGGGTTTATTTTTATTTTAAAGTCAGTAACTTTTTAAAATTTCTTAATTTTAATTTTTAAATACGGTATGTCAGTAGATATACCCATTTAAACTCTGGGACCCTCAGTGTTTGAGAGTGTACAGCGGTCCTGACACCAAAACAATTGAGAAAAATAACAACTAAAATCAAAAGGCAACAAATGTAAGTAGAGAGCAATACACACGTACAAATATACACACTTGTAACATAGTAATAATGTTCAAGTCTCATGACCTTAAGGACTGAAGGTATCAGTCAACCCTATAAACACAATCACTGTGAATGTGACAACTATAAAAGTACATACAAGTGGCACTGCCACCAGTTAATTTAGAATTGGTGAAAAATTCTTGAAATTAAATCAAATGCAGTTCAATTTTCTGTTTATATACTCATCCCTGGCGCAATTAGTTGGTATTAAAATTGTGCAAAATTCTACTTGGCCCTAAGAAATGAAATCTTACCTTTTGCAACGATATGGATGGACCTAGAGAACTTTAAGCTGAGTGAAATAAATCAGATGGAGAAAGACAAATACCTTATGATCTCACTTATATGTGGAATCTGAAGAATAGAATAAATGAGCAAACCAATCAGAAACAGTCTCACAGATATAGGGAAAACTTGAGGGTTACTAGATGGGAGGGGGGTGGGTGAGGAAGGTGAGGGGATTAGAAAGCACAATCGGTAACCACAAGATTGCTACGGACATACGAAAGACAGTTTAGGGAATATAATCAATCATGTAAAGATTTTGTAGGGTATTTGACGGACACTTGTCTTATTAGGGAGACCAGTTCAGGGACAGTGTACAGGCCTGACCACTGCACCATACACCCGAAGCAGAAGCTGAGTAACAATGTCAACTATAATTTAACATACATATATGGTCCTACAATGTGGAGTAGAGTAGGGAATAGTCAATGGAATTGTGTAACAGCTATATACAATGTCAGAGGGGTAGTAGATTGGGGGAGGGGAGTTATCACTTTGTGAGGGGTGTAAATGTCCAACTATTACATCGCTTTCTACACCTGAAACTAATTTTTAAAAAATGTGCAAAATGAAATGCAATGTGGTATCCTGGATTGGATCCTGAGAGAAAAGGACATTAGTGGAAAACCAAATAAACTGGATCCTGAGAGAAAAGGACATTAGTGGAAAACCAAATAAACTGTTAACAGTCATGTCAAGTGTTTCTGAGGTTTGACATAGTGGTTACGTAGGATGTTAACATCTTTGTAACAGCTTTGCAACTTCTCTGCATGAAATTAGTGTTTTATGTGTGAAACATCAAGATGACAAAAAATTACCAACACGGAACATCTGGTGGGACTGTTGGAGGGTGCTGGGTGTCTGGACAGACTGCACAGGTCAATTCTTGGATGGGCAGGGATTCCACATATTTGGGACATCCAACCGCTCGTGTTTTACCTTTTGTTTTTCCAGGACCCATCTGCTCCAACTCTAGTTGTTCCAGTGTAATTGTGGAGAGTGCAGGCCATTGGCCCATGTGGGAATCGAACAGACAACCTTCTTAAGAGAACCGTGCTCTAACCGAGCTAACCGGCCACCACCCTGTTCCTCTCTAAATGCCAATGGGGACTTTCCTGTTTGAGAATACAAAATGGCACCCAAGGGGCACTGTCATTGTTTCAGCTGTCTCAGGGTTGCATTTGTGATGCTTATCAAAGATGAAAAAAAAAGGTCTTGGACCCACATTACTTGGTCTAGAATTTCTCAATAACCAATCTGGTTGGGCAAGAGAACGTGTATCATGCGTGGTTTATTTGTGGTTTGTCCTCATCGTACCGTGAACTTTGAGAGCAGGGACAATTTAATTGCCCAAGCCTGCGCTGACCAATAAGGCAGCCCCAGCACCACGAGACTATGGAAATTTAGAGTCAAAGAATTCAGTTCCTTGGCTTCGCAGGTCTCATTTCAAGTGTTCTTGTAGCCACACGGGGCCAGTGGCTGACCCTCTGCACAGCACCTGCGTAGGACAGTTCCATTACAATATGTTCCATTGGGTGGAAGGGCTGTTCAATTGCCTTGGGTCATGTGTCTGAGCCCAAGCCTGACATTTGAAATGACAATTTGAAGTTACACTGAGTTTTCTGTATCGCAGTGTCACAGATGCCATGTGTGCTGGCATGGGGCAAACCCACCCCAGCCTGAGTGGACTGAAGAGGAAGTTGCGTGGACACACACGGTCACCACCATAATCAAATTTATTATTCCAATGGCACTAATACAGCTGGAGGTGCTCATGGTGACACTGCACAATTATTTCCTGCCTTCTAGCTTCTGTCCGATGAGAAATGTCTACTGCTTGTTCCCTCCCCCTTTCTGGGGGAAAATCCACTAGGGGCCATTTTACCCAAATAAACCTCTTAATGCATTTACTTAAAATTTTTTGACATGAATTTCTCTCTGAAATGGAAAAAAAAAAGTGTTGGGTTTCCCATCCCGCCTCCCCACCAGCCAAATAAGTCCCTGCGACTAGGGCATGTCTGTTGCCTCTTAAATCTTGAAATAAATATCGAAAGAGACGGCATCAAGTGGTCATGTTGAGCGATGGCACGGAGTGGCCCCAGAACCTGCCGGGCGCGCGGCACTAGGTCTGGACAGTCTCGAGGTGTCATGAGAATGTGAGGGCTTGCTGTTGTGGTCGATTGTGGGCTGGTGAGGGGCTGTGCCCGGGTGGCAGGCTGCAGGAAGGGCAGTCTACAATTTGTCCAGGAAGTTGTCCAGGGCAGGGATGCCTTCCTTCAGGCCTTTGCGCTTGCGCGTCTCGGCCACCACCTGGCTGGGGCGACTGGTGCTGTCGAAAGGGTCTCCAGGCAGGATCTGCCAGTGGTCAAACACGCACTGCGGGAAGGCCTGGCCACCCGTGTTGGACCTCAGGTCAGCGGTGAAGCCTGCAGGAAGAGGCAGGTACAGGGCTCACTGGGCAGCCCAGACTTGGTGCCTGCCAGCTCCCTGGCCAAGCCCCAGAGGTGGGGACACTTGGGCACACATCAGAGATCACCGAGTCTAGACAACCCAGGTTGGGTCAGACATTGAACCCTTAAGCCTGCTCCTTCCCGGAGCCGCGCTCAAAGACCACTCCTTACTTCCCAAGTGAGGCAGTGCTGGCTGAGCTGGGCCGCCATCTGCTTGCCCTCAGCACAGCTGCTTTGCTGGCCTTGACCTTAAGATCTTACTGAGTTACATACCCGAGGGCCTTCTGCACCCAACTCAGCGATTCAGGGGGCCCACAGGAGTGAGCTACCTCCTCTTTCACAACTATGCTGTCCCCACCTTCTCAAATTGGCGGGGGAGAGCACAGCAATCTGCAGATCACATGACGGCTCCCATCAGGGCCACTCTGGGTCTGTCCTGTACCAGGCTGGCTGCGGGCCAGTGGGTGTCTGAAGGCCACCCTAGACGGGCACTTACCAAAGGACTCATTGACGGGCAGGTAAGCCTTCACAACAAACATGGGGGTGCCGGCCACCTGGGACTCCTCGAAGACATGGCCCCGCTTCCTGTTCAGAACACCGTAGATGCCACCGACCACTTGTTCTGGACACTGTCAGGCAATGAAAGGCTATTAACAACTATTAGACAGGACAGAATAGAGACAAACGGAGGACCAGGCCTCCCTACCTGAATCTCCACAAGGTAGATGGGCTCCATAAGCCGGGGCTGGGCGGTCAGCACACTGGCATAGAGGCAGCGCCGGGCTGTGGGGATGATCTGGCCACCCCCGCGGTGGATGGCGTCAGCATGCAGCGTTACGTCATGGACATCGAAGCGCACAGCCCGCATGTTCTCCTCACACAGTGCCCCCTGCAAAGGGAGGGGCCGAGTGTACCGTCAAGCTCCTACAGGGACCTCGCAGCCTCACCCTGCTGGGTCCCTCCAGGGGCCCCTTCCCAGGAGAAAGGACCATTGGCTCTACCTCGCTAACACAGAACTGGACAGGTAACCCCGAGCTCTCCCACAAGGGTGCAAAAGTGTGACCAGTGGGCCTGTGCCAGGACCCACCTCTTTCGTGGCCCACTGGAAGCCAGCCACCACGCTGTCCTTGATCTCGTTGAGGTACTGCACACCCTTGGTGATATCCGTGAGGATGTTGGGCCCGGTGCCATCGGGTCCAAAGCACCAGATCTTGCGGGCCTCGGCCACGTCCCACTCATACTTCTCAGCCAGGTAACGGGCCCGCTGCTTGAGCTCCTGGCGGGAGGACACCTCGCCCTTGTCGATGTCCTCGGCCAGGCCGTCGGGGAAGGGCCGTGCCTTCATGTACAGTCGGTTGTGCTTGTTGGGGGACTTGGACAGGCAGAGCACGTTTGACTCCTCGCTGACTGTCTCTCGGTAGGAGACGACTGGGTCCGATTTCTGCAAAAGGAGCATGAGGGTCAGGCCTGCCCTCAGGAGACAGTGACCGCACAGGAAAGGCGTCTCCTAATAAGGCTCAGGAAACAGCCTGGCAGTGGGCACTGGCTTGGTGGCACAGAACCATGCACACCTCACTTCTGAGTAAGTACAAGGTGTGCAGCTCTCCCCCTGTAGGAGGCTGCCCGTGCCAATAGGACCGGCTATAAAAATCACTTGTCTTACGAAATCCTACACAGTGTTCACTGGAAAAAAGCAATGTGCAAAAGGTAGGCACTGGCCTACTCCCAATTTAGTATTTATGCAAGATTTTTTACATGGGAGTTGACGTGGAAAAGCAGATCATTAGGTAACCAAAGAAAGAACAAACTTGGAGCAGCCGGGTGGCTCAGTTGGTTAGAGAGGGAGCTCAACAACGAAGGTGCCAGTTCAATTCTAGCATGGGATGGTAGGCTGTGCCCCCTGCATCTAAAGATTGAAAACGGCGACTGGACTTGGAGCTGATGGATGGGTCCTGGAAAAAACTACTCACTGTTCCCCAATATAAAAATTGGAAAAAAAAACCACACCTTGTTTCTATAAGAAAAATAAAAACCTTATGGGGCTTAACAAGGAGAAAAGCACATAATAAAGCACATAGTAAGATCTAAGACCATACAGATCTGAGCTCAGTTCTGTCAAACAGCAGAAAACGAAAGCCAGCACGCGGGCAGCAGAGCCTGAGGCTGCCTGCTAGTCTGAGCTCCTCACAAGCTCGTGTTTAGATGGGAAAGCAGACTCCCCCCGCTCCAACCTCCAAGCCTGAGGATGTGTGAACTGTGAAGTCACCTCATCTGGCAGAAGTGGATGGGAGGAAGGCGGGATCCTTGAAGCCCTGCCTGGACCACTTCGTAAGGGGGACAGAGGGCCTCACCTTGATGGGGATGCAGGCGTGGTCCTCCTCCAGGTCCTTCAGGCAGATCTCCAAGTGCAGCTCACCAGCCCCGGCAATGATGTGCTCCCCCGACTCCTCGATGATGCACTGGAAAGGTGCAGCATGTCAGCCACTGGGGACCAAACCTGGACAACTGCTCAGGGAACCGAGGGGATCTGGGGGTGATATTGCGGAGCAGGCTCCAAGCCTCCCTCCAGCTGGCGGTCTATAGGGAGTTGTCAGGGCCGATCGGAGGCAGCAAGGAGCCCCTTGAGCCTTTGCTAGTTCTTAGCATTAACCTAAAGCCCTAGTCTACAACTGGCCTGTAGAGATCCGAGGCCTGGTTAAACGGCAGCAGCTCTGCCAGGGAAGGTGTGTGTCCCACACACACCTGACTTTCCAAACGGGCAAGCCTGCTTTTATGAGAAGTCACCCCATCTTTCAAACTCAAGTACCAAGAAATGAGCCCACAGGGCTGGTGCTGCCTGCCAGGGTGCCTACCCACCTGCACCATGGGGTCTGACTTGGCCAGCCGCTTCAGACCCTCTACCAGCTTGGGCAGGTCGGCCGGATTCTTGGCCTCCACAGCGACCCTGACGACGGGGCTCACGCTGAACTTCATCACCCGCATGTTGTGGGCGTGCTCGAAGGTGGTGATGGTGCCAGTCTTCACCAGGAACTGGTCCACTCCCACCAGCCCCACGATGTTCCCACAAGGCACGTCTTCGATGGGCTCCACGTAACGGCCCATCATCAGGATCGTTCTGGGAGAGACACAAAAGTAGTCAATGCGCTAACATTGCAGTGCCAGGTCCTCAAATAACAAAACGAGCCTCCTTCCTTTTAGAGCCTGTGGCCATCCTTCTTCCTGGAGTGGCGGGGCCAAGCCCCCAAGGCCTCAAACTTTGGCTCTACTGTAACCCAGGTGACCTCAGTGACAACCTTAGCTACTATGGTCCAAGACAGAGCACCACTTGCCTTTCCTACACCCCCCATGCAGCACTCCACACCTCACCCAGGGCTGCGGCGAGGGCACCCAATAGTCCCTGAGCAGTTGGGACCCTGAGGAGGAGGAGGGGATGGGAGTTCCGTTTTCTCAAGACCGATGCCTAGAGCAGGGTAGGGACTACCAGACACATCTCTGGGGTCAGTAACTATCCTCTGGGTACTTGACAACAAATAAACTGCTGCCACCACCCTGAGAACACAAACATCTGCATCCAACTCAGAGCTGGGACTTTAGCCCGAGTATCACTAGTGTGGGGACCCTGCCCCCACTGCGTCCCGCTGTGCCTCACCCAGAGTAGCCCCACACCTTTCCTATTGAGTTGACACATCGTTCCCAAGTTGTCAGGACAAAGAGGTGGCCAAAAGGCTCAGTACTACATCCTGGTAGCACTTCACATGCCTCCCTGAACTCCAACTCCTCCTACTACTTGGAGCAGGGAGGGAGGGCTGGGATCAGCCCTGGGTCACAGGTGACCAGCCAAGCACCTCACCTCTGGATGGGCTTCAGGTATAGGTCCTCCTTCTTCCCAGGTGTGTAGTTGGGCCCCATGATCCTGACCTTCAGGCCAGTGGATACCAGCCCCGAGAAGACCCGGCCGAAGGCGTAGAACCGACCTTTGTCAGAGGTCGGCACCATTTTGGAAATGTACATCATAAGGGGCCCTTTGGGATCACAGCTTTTAATGCCTGAGGGGTGAGAAGAATCCCCCAAAGGGGAAAGCGTGATGCCCTTGCAACTCAGCCTTCCAGAATCCTGCTCAGAAATAAGCAGCCTTCAACCGCAGCCACTGGCTGCTCTGGGGCCCCCACCCAGCATCCAGGTGCACCCCATGTACCCATGGCTGCCTCATCATCGGGGGGCCCCTCATATAGGAGCTCGCAGCGGTACTTCTGGGCTGTCACGGGGGAGGGCAGGTGGATGGTGATCATCTGCAGCAGGGCGTCCCCGGCGGGCAGCCAGCGACGCATCACAGCCTGCAGGAGGGGACACGAGGTTCAGGACAGAGTCTGGGGGAAGCCCACACCCCCGGCTCTCGGCATCCCATCCTCAGCAAGGTGATTGAGATGTGTGGTTCCTTGCAGAAGGGTCGTGCAAACGCCTGAGGTCTCCTGACTACCCTGGTGAGGGCACTAAAGCAGGCGCGGCTTCCAACAGCAGGGCCAGGGCAAGCCTGCAGCCCTGACGGGGACTCGAATGCTGCGAGCTCACCTTCAGAAGCGGTTTGCCTTCTTTGTCCTTATCTTCACTGTCCAACTTGATGTCCAGTTTCTCAATCAGTTTTGCTGTCTCCTCTTTCTTGAAACTCATGATTGCGTCAAACACCTAACGTGGAGAGGAGAGGAGAATGTGTGGCAAAGTGGGTTTGGGAATGTACTGGGTAGCCTGTAGCTGCTTCCTGCTGAGGAAACTAACGCCACTGACAGAGAAGGGGTAGGGCTGCAAAAATCCTCGCTTTTCCACAGAAGACCCCACACCGACTAAGTATATCTTGGGGGAACCCTCCAGTATTCGGAGACCCATCATCCCCATTGTGTGGTCTTGCCTAGCTTGTCAGGGTGGAGCCCTGGGGACCAATCCCTCACTGTGGTGTTTCCTCACTCTCCTGCTTGCAGCCACTTTGAACCTTGCCCCGCCCAGCCCCAATGCATCTTGCCACAGAGCAGTGAGATAATGGGTCTTCCAGGAGCCGCAGGACCAAGGGCAGCCGCAGGGATGTGTATCCATCACGCATACGCAGCAGCTCACCTTGAAGATGGGGTCCAGGATAAGCTGGCAGAATGTCCGCGGCAGCTTCTTGCCATCAGGACTAGTGGCGGACTTGCTGAATTTGCCGTTGGCTGGATCAAAATACCTGGCAGGAAAGGCCCAACCAGGTTAGGGGGCTGCCGGGTGGAACCAAGGCAGGATTTCCGGTATGTGGTCCCAAACCCCATCACCACCACCAGATCCCTGCCCATCCTGCATGTTTGTGGCAAAAACGCCCTGGTCTTCCCCCACTGCACTCACCGGTCGCCCCACAGCTTCTTCATCATGTCCTCTACTTTCTTGGCCCGCTCAGCAGGCCCCAGCTGGCCCTCGCCCTTGGCTGCAAACTTGGCCACATACATCTCTGCAAACTGCTTAAGGGTGAAGGCCCAGCCGTGGAGACCAGAACCAAAACCGACAGTGCCGAGGACAGGATCAATCTGAGACGACAAAAAAAAGCTATGAAAGGGGATAGATGAACAGAAACCACAGCTACCAAGTCCTTGGGCACCGTTGGCCTCAGACATCAGATTTTCTTCAATAGCCATCAGGTCAAAGTGAAGAAGTTTTAGTCATCATGTACAGGGTGCCCAACTCTGCTTCCCTTCCCTCCACCAGTGAGGCAGGAAATGTAAGCAGTAACCCGAAGGGCACTGCTCCACAAGCCTGTGCCAGCAAACAGGGTGCCTCCACCCCCAGCCTCCCCAATTAATTGCAGCTCCTCCTTTGTCACCGCAACATTCCTAGAAACCCCACTAAGGCCCAGGGAGCCAGACTCACAACGATAGTTCCCCCAGACAGCCCCCAGTGAGGGAGGTCACAGCCCTTCCAGTCCGTGGGAAGAATGCAGCCCCCCAGTGGAGAGGATGTGGGTAACGCAGTGGGGAAGACAAGCTTGCCAAGGGACCCTGACTTTGGCAGGCAGGCAACCTACCATGATGTTGCCCATGGGGCCACTCTCGCCCTCCCCATAGGTGGAGATGATGACGTTGACATTCTCCACGATGCGCTGGAAGGTCTGATAGAGCTCCTCGGGCTCCAGCTGCAGCTCAAGCAGAGCCCGGTCCATCTTGTTCATCATCAGCACAGGCTTGATGCGCTCGGCGATGGCCTGCCTCAGCACAGTCTCTGTCTGCACACACACACCTAGGGACAGGGGAGGGACAGGGCGTCCCCGTCAGCCAAGGGGGGACAGCCCCGGGTTCCAAGCCACGAGGAAATCTGCTGCTTACCAGATACACAGTCCACTACCACCAAGGCACCATCGGTGACACGGAGGGCAGCTGTCACCTCTGAGGAGAAGTCCACATGCCCAGGGGAGTCAATGAGGTTGATAAGGAAACCGGAGCCGTCCTTGCTTTGCTTGATGAAGTTCAAGTCATTCTCTGAGAGCTCATAGAAGAGGGAGATGGCCCTGAGGAGATTGACACAGCTTGGCTGGATGGAAGGCGTGTGTCAGCCTAGCTCTCAACTGTCCTCCCCAGACTTAGCCTGAGGCTCCTGCCCAAAGAGAGTCAGGGCAGATGCCTTTAATCCCTCAGTGAGGCTGCGATGCAGTAAAACGCCAAGCCCACAGCCGAGTGGACACTGCAGTGTCTTCTCCCCCGGCATTCCTCACCCCTAGGAACAGACCTCTGACTTCCCAAGAACCATCCCACCCAGGGGACTCTGCCCACCTCCCAAATACCAACTGCAGAGATCAGCTCCCCGGGGTCCACCCAGCCAGCCTCCCAGGCTCGACACACCTGACTCCAAATAGCAACTCATGACCAGGCAAGACCCAGAATTCCCCAAGACTACTTTACACCCTTCCCTCCCTCCCCAGCCCTACTGAGTCAGAGCATATGACCAAAGAGCTCACAAATTCCCGACAAAGAGAGTTAGCAATTTCACTTTGCTTTGGTCTCTCACCCCACCGACATCTGGGCTCAGGAAACTGTCATGGGGGTGGGAGAACCGTGTGCAGGTTTAGTAGCAGCCTTAGATGCCAGTGGCATCCTTCCAGAGGCCTGGAAACGTTGCCAAGAGCCCCTTTGCCCCAGGAAGGGGGAATCGCTGGGTTAAGCCTAATAACACCTCCCGTCACGGTGCCTCTCCCACTGGCTGCAGAGCTTCCTGTCTCACGAGGGTAAACCTTACTCTCAGTTCACAAATCCAGCCCTCCGTTCAAGAATAGAGCACCGACTGTACCCCAGAAGCCTCAGGAAACTGCCGGTGCCTGCTGCGTGTGCACACCCAGCTCCAGGAGCGCACCCCCCTGCCCCGGTCCAGAAGGCACCAGAGCTTGCTCACGTTGACTTGATGGTGATGCAGCGCTCCTGCTCATCCTTCCGGGTGTCAGTGAAGCGCGTCTCTCCAGCTCGAGCAGAGGCGATGATACCAGCCTTGCACACCAGGGAGTCCGTCAGCGTGGACTTGCCGTGGTCCACGTGGGCGATGACAGACATGTTCCGGATGTTGGCCTTCTTGTCCATGATGGCCCGGATCTGATCCACTGTGAAGTTCACCTGAGCCAGGGGAGGGGCAGGCTCAGGCCGGTCCAGGATTCCCGGAACCCGGGAATTGACCCCAGACGTCAATGGATAGACGCACTGCCAGGCACAGCCAGGGGGGGGCTAATCCCACCTACAGCCCCCCTCTCGGCGGACACCCTTTTAGAAACGCCACTCGCCCCGTCTCTAAAAACCCCGATTCCAGTGGCCATTTACAAGTGACAACACAGAACCTGGGACTGGGCAGTATGTCTCCGAGAATGACGACCCGTTTCCTGTAGCTTGTAGGTGCCACGGGCACCCGACTCAAGGATGTCCGCGTGAAGCCCCCCCCAGCTGTCACCGGGGCCCCCCCACCGCCACCCCGGCTTTTCCCAACCCGACGGCCTCTTTTACACCCAAGGTCATGTCTCTGCCCGAGGCTCAGGCGGGGCCGCCCCCCATGAGCTTCCTAAACACCTGCAGCCGGCCCGGGGGGCTCGCGCACCACCGGCCTCCACGCCTCGTGGTTCCAAAACCGGCTTTTCACCCACCAAAGGCCAAGGTTACACCGCGTTCGTAACGGGTGGGGACGCTTTCTGGGCCTGCTTTGCCTCATTCTGCTATTTCCCTGCCGCCCACGGCCCCCGACAGAAAATCCAACTCCGGGCTGGCGACGCGGGTTACATAAGACGGCTCCCCGCTCCCCGCTGCCATCGCGGCGCCCGCCATTACGGCATCTGCCACATCATCACACCGCCCCCCCGCCCCGCCTTCGCTCAAGCCAGGCTCCGGGTTCCGCGAGGTGGCGGCGCCCCCGGAAGCGGAGAAGGAGCTCGGCAGGGCTGCACGGCGCAGACATGGCGGCCGCCGCTTTCCCAGGCCCGCCAGCCTCGCCGCCATAGTTCCTCCCGGTCCCGGTGGCCCCAACACTCCAGGTTCCGCAGCGCCGGCCGCGCAGGGGCCCCGCTACCGTTCCAGGCAGCCAGTTGGACGATGTTGCTCACCATGGTGGCGGATGGCGATGGATTCTCCCAGGCAGATCCGAGCGAAGCAGGTCGCGCCGAGGATGGCGGCGACGAGGGCGGAAGAGATCGCTGACGTCAACACCCGACTTTTTATAGGGCGACGCCGGTTGGGCGGATCAGCTGACCCAGTTGCGGAGGTGGGGCCAAGCAACACCTTGCGCAGGCGCGTGCACGCGCTCTCTCCGTTAACCCATTAGGTGCCGGCGCAACTGCCTTAGGGTACAGGTTCTGCGCCTGATTTCCCGGGGGCGGTGGTCAGCCCGGAGCCGGGTGCACGCCTCCGAGATTCAATACTCGGGTGCACAAACCGAGGAGCGCCGTTTTAAACGAGAATATTAATCATAGCAACTATATTATCTGGAAGAATGCCAAACACCTCCATTAAAAGAACATTACAATGGGGATTGTACCAGTTTTCTGGGTTTGATACCTCTGGGAGAAGCCGGGGGAAGAGTACTCGGGATCTCTCTATACTATTTTTGAAACTACCTGTCTATAATTACTCCAAATAAAAAGCGTTTTTAAAAGCAGGTATTCATCACTTATTTCCACAAAGACAGATTGAGCGTCCACTGTGTACCAGGATGTTGGTACATACATGCCTCTGTTGTGAACAAAACATCGTAGCAGTTCCGCCACTTTACGTGTTCTTACACTAGTTACTCTGATTTACCTGTGCCTCAGTTTCCTCATCTGCACAATGGGGATAGTAATCAGTACTACTTCACTCGGGGAGACTAAAATTAAATCCATATAAAGGGATTAGTTCCACGCCTGATACAGTGCTCAATACAACTATTTTAATTAAGTATCATTGCTATCAATAAGACATTTATTTCAAAGGTTGGTTTACCATGTCTCAGGCACCCGGCTAAGCGCTTCTTTTCCGGTGCGACCTCACTTTCTATTTCATTTCCTCCCCAGGAGGAGGCGCAGGAAGACTATTTTGCATTTGTGTCCTAGTCTGACCCTAAGAAACAGTTGTAGTTCTTTGGCTCCAGGGAACCAATTGGTGTTCAATTCAGTTATCCTTATTCTTTATAAAGAGCCCAGCTCAACTCCTGGTAGGCGCTCCTTAAGTATTTCTTACATTAATTAATGATACTCTCATTATCTCATGTGAACCCCCTTGGGTGAATCTTACCCAAAATTCACTCCGTCAAAAGGAGAGGAATTGCAGTACTTTTCCTGAGCTGGGAAAAGTGAACACCTGCAACATACGATGTAAACTTGAGTATGGACCCTAAAATAAACCAGTGCATTCCTTCCACTCCCCCACCCTCCACAAATGCTTTGAGCATTTTGTAAAGTGCTGTGCCAGCCCTGATTTCGTTTAATCAGATTGCTATCACCATCCCGCGTTTAAACCAGGGGGAAACCAAAACAGGCAGGAACTGCTCAATAAACATCTATTTTTTGAGGCTCAGAGACGTAGAGGCATTGACAGGCAGCAGAAGTCAGTTTCACAGGCTCAATGGGGGGGGGGGCGAGCGGTCTTCAAACACCTACACTTGTGTTAATTTTACAAGGCAAGCACATGCGCCATTTGAAAGACGAGTTTTCAGCAGATAAGCATCCGGTTTTCCATTCTTAATAAATTTTCCTTTAATCTTAGTTTTTGGAAAGTCTCTGAATGCACTGAGCACCTACTGTGTGCTGGGCTCCGTACTGGGCACATCACAGCACTTCCTTGCAAAGGCGGGTATTTCAGAGAAGAAAATCAAAGGCTTCCATTAAGAATAGGTTGAATTTGCTCTCAAGTGAATAGATTGCTTATTCAGAAAATTTAATTTAGTGTAAGTTGAAGAAGCGGGAGAAAGTTTAAGGGGAACAGGGAAATTTTAAGTCCTGCGCGCCCTCCTTCCCCTTCCCCTTCATGGAGAGGTGTTCAGCCGCACAGCTGAAGGGATGTGGCAGGTGTTGCCTGGAAATCTCTTCCCATCACCATCCCCAGACCTACATTTAGCAGATGCCTGAGGAAGAAGCGGGGCTTCAGCCCAGAGCAAAAGCACACACAGCTAGGTTCAGGGTCTGCAGTAATAAACACGAGCAGGGGGAAAAACACGGGGAAGAACCAGGAGAAAAAAGTGACCTCTGCAGGGAGGCGCGACTGCGCATGCGCCCGCTGCGGGCGCAGGGAGGGCGCAGAAACGGCCAAAGCGGCCCCTGCTGACATACAGCCGCCAGTGCAGCCCCTTGGATCTGCCTTTTGATGATTCTTTTTTCAAAAAAAGATTTTATTGGGGAAGGGGAACAGGACTTCACTGGAGAACAGTGTGTGCTTCCAGGATTTTTTCCAAGTCAAGTTGTTCTTTCAATTTTAGTTGTGGAGGGCGCAGCTCAGCTCCAGATCCAGTTACCGTTGTTAGTTGCAGGGGGCGCAGCCCACCATCCCTTGCAGGAGTCGAGGAATCGAAGGGGCAACCTTGTTGATGATTCTTGAGTGCTTTTTAGAAGCTGCCAAATGCTCTAAATCAATTAATTCACTTAATCCTTCCTACACCGTTGGCTTTGGGTGGGCTTGTTTATGCAGGAGCAAACTGAGGATCAGAGAAGTTAAGTGATTTACCCAAGGTCACCAGCTAATAAGAGGTGGAAACCGGTGACTCAAAAAGGCCTGGTTTAGAGGTATATACATACAATGGAATGTTACTGAGTCTTGAAAGGTAAGGAAAGTCTGACACATTATAACAGGGAAGAACCTGGACATTGCACTCAGTGAAATATTATATGATTCCACTTAGAAGTCCCTAGAAGAGTCAAATTCAGAGACAAAGTAGAATGGTGGGAGTCGGGGGAGGGGAAATGGAAAATTAGTCTTTAATGGGGACAAAGTTTCAGTTTGGGAAGATGAGAAAGTTCTGAAGATGAATAGTAGACATGGTTGCACAAAAATGTACTTAACACACTAAAATGTCAATGTACTTAACACACTAAAACTGTACAATTAAAAATGGAAAAGTTTATGTTATATATATTTTACCACAATTTTAAAAAGGTATGGTTTAACCAAGGAGCAACTCTTCCCCGCTATTTCCTAGGAGTATTTCTGATTTGGTTGACCCAAGCCAGACATCCTGAGTTTAAATTCTAGTTCTGCCCTCACTGGCTGTGCGACTTTGGGCAAGTTATATAACATTTCTGAGCCTCAGATTCTATATGTAAAATGTTAAAGAGAAAATCACTGGCCCAAAAGACATCACTCATACTAAAAGCCTATGATACCAAACCTAAATTTAACACTTGATCTGAGTTTCAACCCCTCCCAGAAATGTAATCTTAATCAACCATTCTAGAATATTTTGGTCAAGCACCAGTAAGGTAATCTGTCATATGGGCTTTCTCCATCCCTCATAGAAAGAAGAGGCAATCTGTGATTTAAAAAAAAAAGAATGCTTTCCCTTCTGTTCCCAAAAGCAAAGATGTCCCAGGCCAAAAATAATCCTCTTTTCTTTGGTCCATACCCCTTGCTCCACCCTTCTCATAGAAACCTTCCATTTTGTACATCCCCCTCAAAACACTCTTCTTGCTTGATGGGATTCTACGTGATTCATGAATCGCTTGATAAAGCCAATTAGATCTTCAAATTTACTCAGTTGAACTTTTTAAACAAAAATATTGAATATTTTCCCGTGTATAAGGCAGCATATGAATAGAGACCCCAATGAGATGAACCCCTGATACATCCTGCTATAAGCCTTGCCCTACATCACTGGATCACAGCTGGGAGCAATTCTGCCCCCAGGGGACACTGGGTGATGTCTGGGGAAATCTGTGGTTGCCACCACTGGGGTGTTCCTGGCATGGAGTGGGTGGAGGCCAGGGACCCTGCTCAGTACCCCATGGTGCCCAGAACAACCCCCACCCAGAGAATGATCCTGCCTTGAATGTCCACAGTGCTGAGGTTGAGAAAAACCCCGTAGGTGATTCTCTTTAAAAATAATATGCTCTAAACTTTTAGAGTTCGGATGGTATTCATTCATCCCACACATATTTAGTGAGCACCGCCTGTCTTCCAGACATTGACTGAGGTGCTGGGGACACAGGACAAGCATCTCTCTCCTGGTGGGGCAGACAATAAGGAAATGAGTAAAAAACATTTGGGATGTCAGATGGTGAGGAGTGCTGTGGAGGGAAATGAAATAGCATTACGAGGATGAGACTACGGGGTCAGACGGTAGTATAAGGAGATATCAGAGCAGAGACTTGAAGCTGGCCAGGGAGGAGCAATGTGGGCGTCCAGGGGAAGGGCATTCCAGGTGGGAGAGACAGCATGGCATTAGGGCCATGCCTGGAGTGTTAGAGGAACAGGAAGGAAGCCCCTGTGGTTGCAATAGAGTGTTGGGGGTGGGTGGCGGGGAGAGAGGGGGACAGGTCTTGCAGGACCCTATGTGTCTCGGGGAGGACTTGGGCTTTTACCCAGAGGGAGGTGGGTGCCCTGGAGGGCTGTGGGCAGAGAGACGGGATCCGACTCAGGTGCTCACAGGCGCCCTCTGGTGGCCATTTATAGGACACCCTGTAGGGGGCAACGGCAGAGGGGACTGTGCTAGTCCAGGCAGGAAAGATGATGGGGGCTGGACACAGGTGGCCCTCACGGAGGGCGTGAGAAGTGGGCAGATTTAGACGACGGAGCAGTTTTGGTTGACATATTGAATGTGAAAGATGAGAGGAGAGGAGTCCAGGCTGACTTCAGATTTTGGCCCAGTGAAGTGACAGGATGGAGCTTCCATCAGCTGAGAAGGGAGGTGGCAAAAGGAGCAGATTGGGTGGGGAAATGGAAAGCTTAGCGTGGGCATGGTGTGTGTGAGACATCGTGAGATCCCACGTGCAGACTCAAGGGTAGCTGGTCACTGAGTCCAGAGCTCAGGGGTAGGCAGGAGGTTGGAAGTATTGATTTCTCAGTCATGTTAAGGTTGCAGGAGATAGAACACACGTTGCAAAATTCCATTTACATGAAATGTGCAGAACAGGCAAATCTGTAGAGACAGAGAGTGGACTCGTGGTTGCCAGGGGCTGGGGGTGGGGGTTAGTGAGTGACTGATAAGGGGGAAAGGGGTTTCTTTCTGGGGTGAAACGTTTTCAAATTAAAATGTGGTGATAACAAAACTCTTCATGTATTGTACACTTAAACTTCTTGGTTCTGTCCATTTCTCTCCATTCCCTCTGCCCTCCACCCCTTCAACCAGGTCCAGGATCCTATCATCACTTGCCTGGGTTACACAAATCCTATCTTACCATGTGTGCTGGTTAATTTTATGTGTCCACTTGGCTGGACCACGGTGCCAGATATTTAGTCAAACATCATACTGGATGTTTCTGCGAAGATTTTTTTTTTTCATGAGATTGATATTTAAATCGGTGGACTGTTAAGTAAAACAGATTGTTCTCCATAATGTGTGTGGGCCTCATCCCATCAGTTGAAGGCCTCGACAGAACAAAAAGACTGACTGACCTCTTTGAGCAAGAAGGAATTCTGTCAGCGGATGGCCTTCGGACTTGAACTGCAACATCAGCTCGTCTCTGGGTCTGCATATTCAGGTGCTTATCTGTTTATACAATTGTGTCCTTGTAAAGTGGTTAAACTCAGACCTCACTTATCTCATTGGTAAATTGGAACGGATAATAATAGGACCTATTTCATGGGATTGGCTGGCATGAGGGTGAAATAGCACATTAAATGCTTAAAAACAGTGCTTGACACTTAGTATTAGCTAGAATTATTACCATTATCACCATTATTGTTATTTCCTAGGGAAGTGGAATTGGTGGGCTAAAGGTTAATTGACATTCTTTTTCTAGAAGGCAATTAACCCAGCCATTTTCCACAATGGCTCCTTTAAATGGTCTCAGCTTCTCCTTTTCATTATTTAAAAAAGAAAAACTAATCACCTGGAACGGGAAGAAAGTTTGAGCTCCGCTGCCGGCGGGCACTGGGGAGCCACGGAAAGCTCTAAAGCTGGGGGAGGTCCCAGTTAGTGCAGATTCCAAAGGTTTCTTGGGGATGAGGAGGCGGGACTAGCGGGGTGGGGGGGGTCACCCGCAGAAGTGAGGGATGGTGGAGCTCCAGGGACTGGGGGAGAGAGTCCAACACTTCACCGCCCGAGGCCAGACAGTGGGTGCAGATCCCGCTCCCCCTATGTCGCGCCAGGACCCGGATGTGCAGCGCGCGGAGCTCTCGGGCCGCTGAGGCTGCACCGCGCTGCGCTACAAGACGCCGCATTGCACGCACTGGCGGCCACTGCGCTGGGGTAATCGTCTCTTCCCCAACACCGCCCATGGAGGGCGTCTTTGCACGCACCTGGAGGCCTCCTTACATGGAAGGCCTTGGCACCTGGCTGCATTGTGCTCGCCATCTCCTAACCTTCCCTCCCGAGACAGGACTCAGCACCCGCCCCAACCTGTGCCGGGCTCGTGCCCCTTTAAGAAGCCAGACGCCGCCAGGGCTGGGAATGGTTGCCGCGAGCGGGGAGGGGGGGGGGACAGAGGAGGGGGCGGGAGGGGCGGTGTCGGGCCGCCGATTGGCCGAGGCCCGGGCGGCGGCCACGCGCGCCTGCGCGGCGCGCATCAGCGCGCGACGTCGGGGGGAGGTGGGCGCGTGGGTGCTAATTGGCCGCGGCGGCGGCCCCGCCTACGAGTGGAGGGCGGTCACGTGACGCGACGGCTGGGGGCTCCCGGCGCGGGGGACGCTGGTGGCCAAGATGGCGGCGGAGCTGGTGGAGGCCAAAGTGAGTGAGCCGCGGCGGCGCCGGCCGGGGCGGGCGGGCGAGGGGGCGGGGGCCAGGCGGCCGGCCGAGGTCTGCGCCTTCCGCCCGGGGCCCCACAGCGCAGCCCGCCCGCGGTTCGCCGCCCGGTCCCCTCGCCTGCCCCCGGGGCTCCGAGTGCGGGCGGGGGGCGGGGAGGCCGGGGGCGGGGTCCCCAAACCTCACCCCAGTCTTTGCTCCGGAGGTCGGCTCCTGGAGTTGAGGCGGGGTTCCCCCACCAGCCGGAGCAGTTGGGGTCTGGAGCTCCCTAAACACGGGCCGAGCCTCCCAGCTCTCGGACAGTGTGATGGGCTGGACGGTCGTCTCCTCCTCCCGAGCTGGGGTCTGTGCTCTTTGGCCCGGGGGAGTGTCTTCGCCTCCCTGCCCCCCATGGCTCAGAGAGCTGGCATCTGAGTCTCAGCCTCTCCGCCCGCGGGCCAGGCTGCGGTGGGCGACTCCCTGCTCAGACCCTTCTGCCACCGCTTCCACAATCCGGGGTGATGAACCGGGATCCTGAACCGCCCGCAGACATAGCGTGTCCTCTCGGCGTGTGCGCCTCAGGCTGGAGTTAGGGGCCCAGGCGGGCTCCCGCGTGGGTCCCGGAGCCCCGCCCCCTCCCGACGCCCTCTCTCCCCCCGAGTGTGCGCGGTGTTAATTGAGCTTGCTCTCCCCCCTGGGATGGCGCCCTGACCCCTGTTCTCGGTCCACAGCCTTCCTACCACCCTTCTCTCCGTCTTGAACCCCTCAGGACAGCATCTGTGAGGCTTTGGACTCTGCCTCTGGGGGCTCTAAACTCTACCCTTGCAGTTATCAGCCCTGTTTCCAAACCTTCGCGGCTTCCCTGTACTCCTAGTATAGCATGAGAATAGCATAGCATCAGATCAGGCGCCCTCCCCACACAGCCCCCAGAACCCCTACTTTACGTCCATTTATGCACCCAGTTCTGGCTCCTGAACCTGCACCCCGCTTCTGCTGTTCTCCTTTGTTGATCTTGGGAGGGTCCCAAGTGGTTCCGGGGTAGGTCTCTTTTTGTAGGGTCGCTCCTGTTGCTTCTCCCCATATTCCAGTTTGGGGTCCAGGTTCCACATCCCATAGATGCCATCCCCTCTCTTAGCTTGGGGCCCCTTTGCCTCTCTTGGGACTGAGCTGGAGCATTCCCATCCCAGGGAGGTACCTTCTCGCCGATACCTCCCAGGTCAGACTCCAGAACCCTTGCCTAGGCAAGACTAGGGTTCTCCCCTTCCTGCCTAAGAGGTTTACTAAAAGCTGATGATCCCAGGGAAGTGGGGCCTTGGTTCTTCACAGAACCGGGGCACTGTCCCCTTCCCTGCTTCTGGTCTCTGCTCCCCAAGGTTCTGACCTGTACATGTTTTCTTTCTCTGGCTCCTCCCTCTTCTTACGTCTCCATTCCCTTACCGCTGGGACCTAAGATGCAGCCTTCTAGGTTCTGTGGTTGTAGGATATTACCCTCCCTTCACTCCAGAGTGCTCCCCCTGCCCCATACCTATACGACACACACTGGTGCCTTTCTCCAGGGTTTGGAGAACTTGAGACTTGCCCTAGAGATGTGGAAGTCTGGACTCTGCAAGCCCAAGGTGACAGCCTGCAGGCCTGAAGTCCCTGGAGCCCTGAAATTTAAGCTCCTCCTGGGGCCATCAATGTGATTCTGGGTCCCCGCCCCCACCCCAGCCAGAGGGTAGGGTCTGAAGTCTTTTATACCTTCCAGGGCTTTGAAATATGATCTGATGAACTCTACTTGACCCTCCGATGGCTGCCCCCCTCACTCCCATTAAATCAAGTGGACCCTTTTTTCAAATTCTCTAAAACCAGAGCCAAACTTCCTTTTAGGTGAGCTTGAGACTTAGCACCACTTGCTCCATCCCAGGGAGCCTTCTTTTTCCTTCAGTCTTTTGCTGTCACCATGGAGTGCCTGCCATGTAATTGAAATGTTTGTCTCTTTTAGGCGCTTTCCCACCCTCTCATATTAACAGCTGGAGATTTTCCTTTTGGGGTGCAAAGTGGCCTGATCTGGGGGGAAATGAGGGGGGCTTGTTGATAAACTTGGAAAACTGAGACCCTTCACCGGAGTCCCCTGAGAGGTGTTGGGGAGGAGGGGTTGGCCGGTCAACTGCTGAGACACTGTGTAGCATTTGTGGCGATCTCCTATTTCCTGGAGAGAAGGGCCTTAACTTTTCTCTGTGCTCATGCTGGAGAGAGGTTAAATTAAGCTAAACTAAGCCCAGCTTCTCTATCCAAGTTGATGCTCCTCCATCCAGGGTGATGTCTCTCCACTGGGCTCCCCACAAGCCTGGAGTTGCAGACTCTGGAAGCCGTTGGGGCCTGGTGCTGTTTATAAACACAGATCTGAGGGGTAGGCGGGTCAGGATGAAGCCTCGCAGCAGGAAGTGATCTGCCGAGCAAGTGCTTGGGGTTTCTTCCTGAGTGCTGGTGCCCCCCTCACCCCCCTTCCCCAGTGTCAAGGGCAGGCTCCTCAGTGGTGGCAGCTGCTGGGAAATCTGAGTCGTGAGCATATGGCAGCTTGAGGGGTGTGCCCCAGGATGCGGGTGTAGCAGCTTGGGCTGTCCAGCCTGGTGGACAGGGCTAGGCCTGGCAGGAGCAGGGGGCTCCCAGGGAGGGGATGAAGTGTCATGGGCAGACTCGAAAAGGCCAAGCCCACCTGCCTGTGTCTCCATGGCGTGTAGTCAGCTTCCACATGACAGCGCCTCTCCCCTCACAGGCCTTGGGCCTCTTCCAGAAGAAACATCTTGTCTGCAAGCCTTTTTTCTCTGCTCAAGGTGGGAAGTCAGGCCGAGGGAGGTTAAGCCTCTCTGTTTTCAAAGCATTCCAGACTCTTTGAGGGCTAGCAGACTGCTTAGGTCCCTAGGCAGGGGGTGTGCTGGGGAGTGAGAGCCCTCCAGGCCCCCAGGCAGCTGGATGTGAGTGGAAGATGCCCTTAGGAGCCTGATGGACCCAGGTCCAAATGCCAGCCCTGCTACTGACACACAGAGAGGCCTTCTGGCAGCCATTTCCCTCTCAGAGCCTCAGTTTTCTTACCTGCATAATGGGCACGTGTGCTTGTGAGCTTGGTGACTGTGAAATACCCTTGTGGTGCTTGGCACATGGTAGACACCCCATGTCTGTAGTGCACGAGCTGGAAAAGGCTCCCCCTTGGGGTTTTGCAGGCAGGACTGAACAGTCCCTTCTGCCGTCTGCAGGCGTCTGGTGTTGCACAGCTAGAAGGAATCGTAGAGAGTATCCACCTTGCTCCTAAAGTGCAGAGAGGCCTCACAGCGGGCCCGGGGTCATCTGGGACACCAGGACAGAATTTGGATTTGAACCCAGGTCCTCCTGAGTCACCGGGCCGCTGTCAGACTCCACGCCTCACCCCTAAACAGCTAGGAAACGGGAAACACCAGAACCTCCTGGCATTAAGGCTGCTACGTAAACCCTGGCAGGGTTCCCACCCACCTCCGACCGTCAGACTTTCTCAAGCTGAGTTGAAGCGATTTATAGGTTTCGTTGGGTGCTGTCCTGCCCCACACTCGCCAGCTTTCCATTGCCACTCTTGTCACTTGCACTGTGTTTCCCCCATTTCCCCTGGAAGTGTCTTTCCCACCACATTTCATTCATCCCAGGCCAGCTCAGGGATCAGTGTGGGTGGCCCCGAACCCCTGCTGGCCCATCCTTCAAGGATAACTTCGCTTATGAAGCACATTGGGGAGCCCTCACTCCCCTTGGTGTCCCAGAGTTTCACGGAAGGCAGGCCACCGCCAGTCAGCCCCAAAGAAAACATCGGGATCAACTGAGCTCTTGTGTTTGGTTTGATTTAGTTGGAAGGACCCTGCCAGACCTCATTCATCACTTTGCCACAGCTCAATTAACAGCCTCTCCAGCTGTCGGATTCCCAGAGCCTTCCCCTCAGACCCATGGTTCTTAATTGGGGCTGATCCTGCCCCCAGGGGACACGGGGGGGATGTCTGGGGACATTTGTGATTTTCACGACTGCAATTTGGGGATGCTCCTGACATCAGTGGGCAGGGGCCAGGCTTGCTGCTCAGCCCCCCACAGTGCCCCAGACAGCCGCACTAATCCAGCCCCCATGTCCACAGTGCCCTGGTGAAGAAAGTCTGCTGGAATGGTCAGCGGGCATTTTGATGGCCCCCACAGTGTGCAGCTCCAGGTCGATGCCAAGGGCAGTGTAGTAAAGAGCAACCGCCCGGCGTCAGATGCGAGCCTGGGTTTAAATGGTGGCTGTAACGTGGAGCTCACACCACCCAGACAGGCGTGTTTTAAGGGTCCGTTAAGTATATAATCACACGTCCAGCTCGGTTTCCGGCAGGTGATTTGTATTAAGTAAGTTGTGGCTACCATTCTCTCGAGCAGGGGTGTCCAAACTGCGGCCCGCGGGCCAACTGCGGCCCACGATCCATTGTTAATTGGCCCGCAGCAAATTCCAAAAAAAATATATTTAGTTTACTTAAATAAACCCGGTGAGGCAATACGTACTTCACCTCGAGTGAGTGGCCCGGCTGTTTGTGTATTTTACTGCGTATGGCCCTTGGTAAAAAACGTTGAAAAAAGTTTGGACACCCCTGCTCTAGACCGAAGGGAAAACATGTCCGTGGCTGACGTTGGTTGAGCACTCACTCTGCTTTACATGAGTTACTTCATCTGGTTCTTCCCATGTCCCGATGAGGTAGATCCTGTCATCCTCCCCGATGAAGAGACTGAGGGTCAGAGAGGCCATCGGTGTCCTCTGTTAGGGAGTGGCTGAAGTTGTGTATGGGTAAAGCAAGATTCCCAGTTCCTACTCTGGGGATGCTTTCAGGCTTGAAGATGGGAAAATAGAACCTAAAATAGAAGGTGCGTGTGGGGGGAGGTAGTCAGAGGAACTTTTGCTGCGTTGGCGATGCTGAGGAAGGTTGGAGGAGGAGGAGGGCAGCCCGGCTGAGCTGGGAGGGAGCTTCACATAAATGGCGAGCCGGCAGTGGAGGTGGCACCAATCCCAGGCCAATGGGACTGGTGCTGAAGCTACATTCTCCTGGGTCCCCCCACCACCCGCCAGCCAGAATGAAGGGGGCTTCAGGGTGGGACTGGGTGGTGGCTGATGGGGCCTCATTTCACTGACTCTGATGTTTCAGAGTCCAGAATGATCTTTGTAATAGGGAGACCAGCTTCCTGGTCCAGCTTTCCAGGAAGCTTTAGGAAAGCTCCACACCCCATTTGCCGCCTCTCCCTCTGAGCCCATGTGTCTGGGGTTGCTCTTCACAGAACATGGTGATGAGTTTCCGAGTCTCCGATCTTCAGATGCTCTTGGGTTTTGTGGGCCGGAGTAAGAGCGGACTTAAACACGAACTTGTCACCCGGGCCCTCCAGCTGGTCCAATTTGACTGTAGCCCTGAGCTGTTCAAGAAGATCAAGGAGCTCTACGAGACGCGTTACGCCAAGAAGAGCTCGGAGCCTGTCCCCCAGCCCCACCGGCCCCTGGACCCCCTGACCATGCACTCGACCTATGACCGGGCCGGCACGGTGCCCAGGACTCCTCTCACAGGCCCCAACATTGACTACCCCGTGCTCTATGGAAAGTACTTAAATGGACTCGGACGGTTGCCCGCCAAGACCCTCAAGCCAGAAGTGCGCCTCGTGAAGCTGCCCTTCTTTAACATGCTGGATGAGCTGCTGAAGCCCACTGAGCTGGGTGAGTGCCGCCTTCCCCGGGGCCCCACCTTCCATGTTTTCCTCCTGCCTACGGCTGGCCATGCAACTGACCCGGAACACTTTCTGGGGAGCAGCAAGGTCCCAGGGGTAGCAGAGGTCTTATCCCCCCCAGAAACGACAGGGGCTCCCTTTGGGTCTTTAGCTTAATGACCTGGTGCCGTGTAATAAATTGCCCCAAATTCCAGCAGCTTAAAACAACCGAGGGGCTCAGTTTCCAAGGATTACAAGTCTGGAATGACCTAGCTGGGTGGTTGTGACTCCGTCTTTCATAAGGTCACAGTCAAGGTGTCAGCCGGGGCTCATCTGAAGTCTGGACTGGGGCTGGAGGGGCTGCTTACGCATGTGGTTGCTGGCCGTTGACCAGAAACCCCAGTTCTTACCACGTGGGCCTCATAGACTACTTGAGTGTTCTCACAGGGTGGCAGCCTGGCTCGCTTCCCCTGGAACCAGGGACTCAGGTGGGGTGGAAGCCTTGGGCCTTTTTATAACCTGAGCTTGTAAGTGGCATATCTTTGCTTCCGCCATAATCCACTGGTTACACAGACCATCTTTGGCACAGTGTGGCTGGACCACCAGGAAAAGGGTTTACGGGGGGCTACCTGAGAGGCTGGCTGTTATGTTCACTCCCTGGGACAAAGGGCTAGAAGGTGGATCTCATCTGCCCTCTTCCCCCACCCCCTCCGCCAAAAGGCTCGCTTTCTAGTCGGCGGCCCTCAAGAGGAACCTTCGGCAGCGGGTTCCGGCCAGTCCACGTGGGCCACTGGACAGGGCTGGAGGGGATAATGCCAGGGCCCTGTGGCTCCTCTCTGTGCTCGTTGTTCTGTCCCCCATGTTGATGGTGTGCCTGCTGTGTGACAGGCCTGCCTAGTCCTTGGTCCTTGATGACAGGGCTGGGGGTGGGTGGCAGCCTGGTGGCAGTCTCAGATGGTGCCCGAGCTCAGGCTGGGAAAGGCTGAGCAGCCTCGGCTTCCTGGGCCTCCAGGGCTCTAAGTGGAAGGCCACAGGCCTCTTGTCCCTGAGCTCCTGGAGACCCCTCCGGTTGTCTCCCTGTCTCTTAAATCTCCCTTCCCCCATTCATTCATTCAGTTTATTCTTTCACTCACTCATTCACTTGCTCGCTCATTTCACAGTATGTATTTGAGCGCCTGCTGGGTGGGAGCCCCCGACCCCAGGACCTAGCAGAGAGCAGCCAAAGCCCGCACCGCCCTGTGGAGGTTTCCTTCTCAGCGTGCCCAGCCACCTGCGTCCCATCATCTGCATCTCCTGCTCAACACCCTCCCCCAACACACACATTTTTACCCAGCCCCTGCTGCACGCTGGGCTCGGGCCCTGGTCAGGAGTTGGTCCCTGTGTGCTGTGGCAGACGTCGCGGTCCCTCCACACCCTCGCCCATCATGCCCCTGGCTGCGCTTTTCACTCCCTCCCATCCTGCTGACCCAGCGTCCTGCCTTGCTCAGCCAGGGGGCCCCTCTCTGCATGCAGACTTGAGCTTGCGCCTCGTGCCAGCCGCCCCCCTTTGTCCTGCCTTAAGTAGGGGAAGAAGAGTGGGGGTGCAGCTGCCTCTCTCCTCCTATATAGCCCTTGGGCTTTGTGAAGTTGGGCCGAAGGGGCTGTGATTCTAGGGGAGGCTGCAGGAGATGAGGAAGGAGTTGCTGGTGGTGCCAGGCCTGAATCTGAGGCCCTCCCCTGCTTTCTCCCTGGCTAGCCCCCAGGTGGAGAGCAGGTGGGTCCAGCAGTACCTGTCGTGGGGTTGACCTGGCAGTACTGGAGACCCAAGGCCCCTTCCTGAGTTCCGCCGGGATGACTTCCTGTCTCTGCTCCCCCAACCTCTTTCCAGATACTGGAACCCATCTCCCTCCACACCGTTGGGTTCTCTAGGAGGCTTTGGGCGGGAGGGGCCCCAGGACTGGCTGGCTCACTGGTTCTGAAGGTCAAGCTGACGTTTCAGAGTCCAGAATGATCTTTGTAATAGGGAGGCCAAGTTTTCACTGGGAAGCCACAGGCAGGCTTGTCACAGGGCGGGAGACGGGGCTGGAGGTGACTTTGAACTCAGGGACGGCGGGTGGCCTCCCTTCCCCTGCCTGGACCATGGGTTTCCTTCCTGCACAGTGAGCGTGCAGTCGCTTCCACCCCACAATGCATCGCTTTGCCCAGAGCCCCCAGGGACCCTGGTCACCTGATCTCCGGGAGTCTGCTCCCCTGTCTACACCAGGAATTACTCTGCTGGCGGCTCAGAACAAAGAGGCTGACCCCGCCCTGCCCCCACTCCCATCCACTTGTCGCCCTTGCTCCAGGGTGTACCTCTTCTCTGGGACTCCTGTTCTCTTGGGGACCCCTGAGGGCTGCCCAGCTTTCTAGGGAGAGGCCTTACCAAGCACAGGCCCTGACCCTGAAGCTGTCTGGGCCGCTGTGTTCCAGGACCAGCGGTTCTGTCTGCCTACCTTGAACCCTGGGTGCCTTTTCATGTGAATTCTGTGAATTCTGCCACCCTGGCCTTGCCCAAGAGCCACGTCAGGAGGCTGTGGCTTGGCCAGCTTCCCTTTCCCCCTTGCCATGACCCGCCGACCATACCGAGGCTCAGACACTCTGGTCTGTTCCCCCAGAAGAGCCGCTGGCTGGCTCTCGGATGGAGCCTGCGCCACAAGGACAGGGGACATAAATCACACGGAGTGGAGTGTCGGGTGGGGGAGGGGAGGGGAATAATAGAGCCACAGACCAGAGCTGGAAGGACCCTAGGAGACAGATGATCTGCTCCGGTGGCGTGGGGGCTGGCACCCAGAAAGGTCAGAAAACTGGCCCAAGGTCATACAGCATCCTGAGGAAGAGGCTCTGGGACCCCATGCTCAGCCGCCTTCCCCATTTTGAACTCTCCCCGCACCGTGGGTGCCTGTACCCCTGCAGGGAGACACCTGTTCTCAACCACACAAAGGTTCTGGGCCCCAGGCCTCCTTTCTGCGTGAGGAGCCTGGCCATGCTCCCCTTCCCAGCGAGGACGGGGGCTGGCAGTCAGGCATGCCCGGGCCAGGGGCACTTGCTTCTAGACTGCAGCAGAGTTCAGTGGGGCCAGGAAAATGGTCCTGGGTCAAGCTGCTTTAGCTTGGGGTTCACTGGGCATCTTATGGCCTGAGGGTCCTCCAGCTCAGCCACGTGGGGTGTCAGTGGCCAGAGTCCGACTAGGGAGGCCCAGGCCTCCTCGTCAGTGTTGGAGGAGTGGCCATCATGAGACTTGTGGGCGGAAGGAAGGAAACGGGTTGACCTGGTACAGCGCTGCTTCGAGAGGCATCCTGTGGTCAGTGCCTTGTGGTGTGGGGTCACTCAGCCTGTCCCCACTGCTGCCCTGTGTCTTGACAACTCCAGAAACCTACCCCCCCCCCCCACTTCTCCACATGCTTCCTAGAGGTGGGCAGCACCGAGGGGGTTGAGAGCTGCTGGTCTGGTGCCTGCCACGTTGTTCAGGGCACACAGATGTCCTTCACTCAGTCTCTGAACCCTTTGGCTGGCATTGCCTGAGCAACAAGCTAGGTAGTGCGATCCCTGGCCTGGCACATTTTGCCAGGAAGCTGCCCTGGAGGTGATTAAACAGTGCCAGGTGAGGAATACTCTCATCGGAGAATGCAGGTTTTTAGGGAGGCTGGTCAGTACCAGGAGCCCCTTATTATGCATTTGTGGGGAGGTTGCAGTCAGGAAAGCTTCGTGGAGGTGGCATTCCCATCCAGACCTGAGGGCTGAGAAGCAATAAACTGGACAAAGAAGAGTGAGAAAGGGAGTGTGTTCTAGCCAGAGGCTGAGCAGTGAGAGAGGGCTTGTGAATGGAGGCCATTGTGACCAGAGTGTGGTGTGGCACGGGGGAGGGAGGGAGGGAAGGAGAGCAGAGGCCAGAAAGTGTGAGAAGATTGAGTGGGGACTGACTGGACTGTCCTGAGGGCTTTGGAGCAGCTGAAGGTCCGTGAGCTTTTCCAGGTCTTGTTTTCTCAAGTGCGTTCTGAGGCAGGTGTGATCCCTCAGGTGCAGTAGCCTGCTGTCGCCCCACCAGGTGTGGTACATACCCCGGCCCATCCCGTGTCCTGGGAGCCCAGATAGTCATAGGACATCCCGAGTCCCAGGCTGCCAGCAGACAGGCTCAGGCCAGGGGGCAGGGAGACCAGTCCCATCCAGTGGACTTCTTCATAGTACCTTTTCTTTTCATTTAAACTCTTGTAAAATCACGTGTTCATCATAGAAGATACAGGGTAATAGCTGAGAAACCAGCTGTGCCCGCCTCCCCCCACGGCCCCACCATCAGTTTGGGCTTGTTGTTGCCGCCTTTGTTTTCTGGTGGTGCGATCCTACAGAGGCGGGGCTGTACCTGACTGCTGTTTTATCCCCTCCCCAGCTTCTTGTGAGCAGCTGCTCAGGTCCTTAAACGTTCTTTGCTGGTGGCAGTTTGCAAGGTTGCCTGGCAGCCCGGGATGGGGATGTGCAGGCCCTCTTTGTCGGCAGTGTATCCGATCTAGCTCGGACGGTTCCCAGAATTCCCGCTCCCTGGAGGACCCTGGAGCAGGGGCTCCCCTGCCTTTAGTCCCGAGGGGCTTGGAGGCCCGTGGGTGTACGCGGGGGCTGGAGAGCCGTGTATCCATGGGCCACCCAGCTTACAGCATTGCAGGTGATGACAGAAGTACTTTTTGGTTATGTTGGTGTCTGCAACGACCTAAAGACACCGGACATTACATTGATTCTTAGGAGGTAAAGTTTTGGAAAAGAAATGGAATAGGAAAGAGGTGGGGAGCATCAGAATTGCTGGGGTGGCGGATATAGTTTTTAAATCAAGATGCTCAGGGAAGGCTTATCATTCTGATGGCATTTGCACAGACTTAAAAGATACCAGGGCGGTAGAGTTCCTTGGGGGAGGAATGTTCCGGAAGAGGGGGTGGCACATGCAAAGGCCCCAAAGCAGGATGGACTTGGTAGGTGGAGAGCATGATGTGGAGGCCAGGATGGCTGCTGTGGAATGAAGGCCACAGGAATGAGGACAGAGTGTCCCCTGAGTCTGGATTCGGCAGACGGTGAGCCCTGGAAGCCTAGAGACCAGCAGATCTGTGTACTGACCACATGGGCCGTGGGAGAGGGGCTGCATTAGGTGCCAGCGGAATTGGCCAAGGGCAAATATATGGTGATGGAAGGAGAACTGGCTGGGTGGTGAGCACATACTGTGAGATACAGATAACATATTACAGAATTGTACACCTGAAACCTGTATAAATTTACTAATAATTATCATCCCAATAAACTTTAATTAAAAAAAAAAAAAGTTGGCCAAGGGCGTGGCTAGAGGTGGGTTCTGCAAGAGTCATGGATGCTGCTCACGTGCGAGCCCTGAACAGCTGAAGGTGGAGCTGGCGAAGGCTCAGGTGTAGGAGACCCCCACCCCCAGCCCCCAATGGTATGGGTGTGCCTTGTGCCAGCTGAGGTGACAGCTCGCCTCCCGCTGGCCACCTGGCTTCCTGGAAGATCCCTCAGCTCCCCTGGGCCAATGACAGTGGAGAATGGGAATGGGAAATGCATCTCCTCCCCGCGGCTGCCTCGCCTAGAAGGAGAAGCCCTCCAGGGGACGGACCCTCGCTTTTGGGCCCACACCTGCTTGCCCGCCTTTCTAGCACTGTTTCTGTTGGCAGTGGGTAGCTCTGGAGCAAACTGCTGCAGTCCCTTCCCGTGCTGCCCGGGGGACACTGTGGGGTTGGGGGGGGGCTGTTACCTTTGACCTCCCACCCAGCTGAGATACCGTGAGGCCCCCTCTCCCCATAAATAATTGTTCCCAGGCTCTTTGCGCAGGTTTGGGTGTGTCTGCAGGTGGCCTGCGAGCCTTCCCCTCCCCAATTAGGTGGCCCTCCTCAGGGGCCCAGCCAGGACTCTGCAGGGACCGACCAGCTGGGTCCTCAGCAAACAAGCATGAATCGGCAGTAGTGAGGCGATCCCAGCAAGCACCTTAGTGAGCCCCAGCAACAGACCTGGCTGTATACCCCAAAAAGTGGGTTCTGTGCACAGAAGGCACCCAGGCTTGGGCCAGGATGGGGGTACGTGGCCCCTCAAAGCTGGGGTGCAAACCCAGGCAGTCTTGCTTCTGAGCCAGAAGTGGTTTTAAATTCAAATCTCATTTTCTTATTAAATAGGTTACCTGTTGTGGAAGTTTGGAATTCAGAAGGTTCTAAGGCAGGGCTTGGCCAACTTGGGTGGGGACCAACCCCCACTGACGGCCTGTTCTAAACTAAGTTTTACTGGTGTGTGGCCACACCCATCTGCGCACTTACTGTCTCTGATATAAGGCAGAGTGGGGACATCAAGGCAGAGACCATGTGGCTCAAAACCAAAAATATTTACACTCCGGCCCTTTATAGGAACAGTCTGCCCACTGCTG
Source organism: Rhinolophus hipposideros (assembly GCF_964194185.1). Lineage (NCBI taxonomy): Eukaryota > Metazoa > Chordata > Mammalia > Chiroptera > Rhinolophidae > Rhinolophus > Rhinolophus hipposideros. Next base: position 58,516,865 of record NC_138062.1, on the reverse strand, counting down.
CTCTAAGGGGTTCGCAGTGTAAATAAAGCAAGCTCTTTCTTCTCTCCCAACAACTCTGAGGCTGCGACTGTGGCCGATTCTCGCACCCCATCCCCCAGAGTCCTTTGTACAGATAAGCAAAAGTGCACTTGCACAGACCCCCTTTCTCCACTTAGTTGCACAAGTAGCAGCGTGTTAAACACACTACTCTGCACCTGCTGTTTTCACTTAACCAAAACAGCTTGCGAATCACTCCTTATCAGAATGCAAGGAGCTTTTCGTTCTTCGTGATCTGTTTTCACAGTTACATAGTATTCCTTTGTGCAGGGTCCTGGAGCATATCTTAACCAGACCACAGTGGCGGGCATTAGATGGTTAATGGTCTTTCTGCTGATCGAAAGCGTTCTGAGTAGAATATGCTCCTGGGCGTTCGTCAGCCTGTATGTGTGCGCATGTCTGCACTGATGGGCACATGCTCACCGGCTGCCCCAGAACAGCTGTGCGAGGTGGGGCCGGAGTTCTGGCTGGTGTGTTACAGACCTGGAGAAGGCAGGCTCGCCTGAGGGCACACAGCCTCTCCCTGCTGCATCCTCCCCGCCCAGCGCAGCTCCTCTCCCCTAGCTGAGCAGTTCTGTCTTCCTGAATAAACCCCTGAACCACGCAGGGATGAGAAGGCTACTGCTCTGAGAGTTGCCCTCAGTGGCGGGTATTGGGGGGGGTAAGTGGATAGTGGTCCCTGAACCACAGGCTCAGAAGGGGCGGCTCCTCCCTCACCTCATCCCTGGTGGCTCCACCTGGGTGGCACCCAGCCTGCCATTTCCTGCTTCCCAACCTGTAGAGCGCTGGCTGGGCAGTAGAAATGACCATGACCATGGTCGGTGCCCTCGCCGGGAACCAGACGTGACCCTGACCCCATGTTTGTCTTCAGTTCCACAGAATAACGAGAAGCTTCAGGAGAGCCCGTGCATCTTTGCGTTGACGCCCAGACAGGTGGAGCTGATCCGGAACTCCAGGTGTGCTGGGTGCTACCCTCTGCTGACCTCCATGGCCAGGGAGAGGGCGGGGGTGGGGTCCAACCGCCTAAGAGAGCCTTCAGCCAGGTCCAGTGTAGACCCTGCACTTGTCAGGGGCACCCCCACCCCACCCCGCACAGGGGGCCATGTGCACAGTCTGAACACTCACCACTTTTGACCTGCAGCTCTGAGAGGAGGCCGTGTTCCCCTTTACCAGGGTCTACGCACCTTAGCACTGTGGACGTCAGGGCTGGGCCGTTCTCTGTGGGAGGCCGTCCCGGGCACTGGGGGGTGTGGGGCAGCATTCCGGGTCCCCAACCCCTCAGTGCCAGGAGCACCCCTAGTTGTGACAAGTACAGATGTCCCCAGACGTGGCTAGTGTCCCCTGGGGCAGAGTCGCCTGTGTGGGGACACTGGGCTGTGTCCAGGGCTCTGACTACTCTCTGAGGCTCTCCATGTCCGGGAGAAATGGCAGTTAACCCCTGGAGCAGCTGCTTATTGTGGCACTTGGCACATGCCAGCCCTGTACCTATCAGCTCACTTAATGTCCACACCAAACCCCCACTGTCCGCAGAAGGGAGGTCATTGGCCTGAGTCACCAAGTAAATGGCAGGAGAATGTTCTTGGTGGCACCTAGTGGCCTTCGGTTGCCGAGGGAGGTAGCAGGTTAGGCCGTCTGGCCGGCCCAGGAGAGACGAGTGTCACCCTGGCTGAAGGGCCTGCGTGGCAGCTGGGTGTGCTTTTTCCACCTCGTTGACATCACTTCCTTTCCTTCCCTGTGGTTCCCTTGGCGCACAGAGAACTGCAGCCTGGGGTCAAGGCCGTGCAGGTCGTCCTAAGGTAAGCCCAGGTGTGCCTGGACCCCACGGGGCCCTTTGGCTCCTCCTCCCACCCTGAGTGGCTACAGCCCTGCCATACCCCACCCAAGGGCGTCACAGGCCCCTCCCTTCTGACAGCCCCTCTCAGGTTCCCAGCTATAGGTGGACTGCCCCTCTCTTCTTTTTGCTGGCTGTCTTTGGCTGTGCACGTACTATGTCCATCCCCACCAGGGCCAGACACCGGGTCCCTGAGGCCCCCATGTACAGCCCAGCATTGGCCAGAAATGACCAGAAATGGCCCATGGTTACCATTGTCATTGCAGAATCTGCTACTCAGACACCAGCGGCCCTCAGGAGGACCAGTACCCACCCAATATCGCTGTGAAAGTCAACCACAGCTACTGTTCGGTCCCGGTGAGCAGGGTCCCCGGGCAGCTTTGGACCTGTTTGGGGGGGTGTGGGGTGTGGAGGGAGGAGCAGGGACGCGGATCATCTGCAGTGGCTGAGCCGCTCTCTGCTCCCAGGGTTACTACCCCTCAAATAAACCTGGAGTGGAGCCCAAGAGGCCCTGCCGCCCCATCAACCTCACCCACCTCATGTACCTGTCCTCGGCCACCAACCGCATCACTGTCACCTGGGGGAACTATGGCAAGGTGAGTGGGGCGGTGCTGCCTGCTTGCCCGCCATGTTGGCCATGCTGCCTGCTCCCCAGCTCTGCTCACCCTGCCCAGCCCCTGCTGGGCCCTGACACCTCTCCCCCCTCTGCCCCCTCTGCCCCCAGAGTTACTCGGTGGCCTTGTACTTGGTGCGGCAGCTGACCTCCTCAGAGCTGCTGCAGAGGTTGAAAACCATCGGGGTCAAGCATCCGGAGCTGTGCAAGGCGCTGGGTGAGCACTGTGGGGCCTTCCCTGGACTTACAGGGCTGGCGCCAGCTCTCACTGCTGACCTGCCTCTGCGGGGGCCTTGTCGCCTGTGGGGGACACCCACACGGAACCTGTCAGCTTGAGGTGGTCTCTAGGGGACGCTAACGGAGCGGGGAGCCAGAGGCAGGGCGCTGAGGTGCGCTCAGGCTCACAGACGTGCTGCGGGTCACAGCAGGGGGTGCTGAGCATGGGGGGCTTGTTTGGAGCCTCGGAGAGGAAGACCCCAGGTGATGGATGAGTGTTCTAGGCAGAGGCTTCTGGCTGCTGTGCAGGGAAAGGGACAGGCAGGGTCAGGGGCACGGAGGGCGGGAGCAGAGGGCAGGTTCGTGAGTGGAGGCTCGTGGTGATGGATGACAACGGTCTGACCAGAAATGGTCATTTTTTTTCTTTTTTGTACTTTTTAACAGTCAAAAAAGGGAGCGGAGGGGGGACGTAGAGCATTAAAACACACCACCAAGACTGGCAGACAGAGCCAGTCGTGTCTCTTCCAGTGCCCTCGCACCAGGGCCACGCAGCTGTTCCTCAGGAATTCCTCTACTTGGCGGCTGTGTGGCCTCGGGCAAGTTGATGGCTCTCTCTGGTCATTGGGAGGCCTTCATGGGGTGACTTCTGACCCTGTCTGACCAGTGGGACACTGAAGTGCAGAATGGCCGAGTTAGGGCTCTGGTGACCCCAGGGCCTCGGCCTGTGTACCACGCCCCACTGCCTCTCTTTTTCCTCAAAGAGCCCTTTCTTCACCACCACCCCCCGCCCCCGCCACCTGCCTGTCTCCCTGTAGAGACAATGGCCAACTTGACCAGAGTGTCTGTTGAGCAGGGCCAGGGCTTGGCATGGGGACTGGGCAGGGCTCATCCAGGCACCAGCAGCCCACAGGGTGGGGGGAGGGCACCTGGAGGCCTGGCCTGACCCCTCAGTGGTGAGCCAGGGGCCCTGCAGTGCTGTGAGCTATAGGGGTATATGTGGCAGCCAGGGCCCCTGCTGGGGCAGGTGGCCAGGTTTCCTCTCTGAAGGAAGCCCCTGCCTTCCTTTCCACAGCCAGCCCCAGGCTGGGCAGCATCACCACTGGGACTTCTGGTAACAACCTCAAAGTCCTGTTCTTTGTCTCACTTGAACCCTTCCTGTTGCACATGCCTTGTTTCTGTCAGGGGAGGAGCCAGGTCTTGCTTCAAAACCCAATGCACACCACATCCATTCTTTTTGATGCCATGGCTTCTGCGCCCTTCATTAGCACTTGTTAGCTAGAGAGGGGAAGCATGGGGTGGAAATTCATACTAAGACGTGAATGGCTAGGGTGGGGACAAACCTGCATGCTCACCCTCACCGCCAGCCCAGTGGGAAAAGAGAGGAGGCTTCCTGGAGGAAGGGATGCAGGAGTCGGGGTCGGGGGGGGGGGGCAATTCCGGCTCCAAGCAGGGCGGCCTCCACTCTGCAGGGCCCAGGGTCAGTTTGTCCTGAGAGGGGGTTTAACTGCCTGTACCTCTGAGCTTTGTCTGCCGGTCTCCCTGCCTTGAACAAAACAACCTATGGGAACCGGGAAGGCGGGACACTGAGCGCCCCCTGCGGGCCGTCCCAGGGCTGCGCTGGGTTCATTTCCTTCCAGACTTTCTTCCAGCGTTGAGTTCAGTTGAGAAGGGAGCCTTGCGTGTTGTGAGCAAGTTTCCATGTTGCGGGTGGCTTTGGTAGGCCCTGCCGCCTTATCTTAATTAAGAAGTAACGCTTGATTGTGTAAGGGGAGCCATACTGGTGGGTTTGCTCCTTCCCTTGCAGGGTTTGTGGTGGGCGTGTTGGTGCTTCCTCGTGGGGACTGTCTCAGAGCAGGGCTGTGCCTCACTGCCCGCCGAAGCTTCGGGGCGGTTTCCATCAGAATTAACAGGCACATTGAATAGCCCTGTTGGATCTGTGTGTTGCCTGGATGTTTCCAAAAAGTCCTGTGGGTTGGGAAAAGTCCCCGCAGGGTGGGCTTGCTGGGGGTTTGGCCCGCCTAGTGGGTGCACCCAGGTTATTGTCAGAAATGCCTGTGGCCACTGCCCAGGGCTTTTTTTCCAGGCGGGTGATGAAGAAAACCCGCCTCTCAGTGCAGCCCTGCAGCACCTCTCTTCTCCCCACTTCTCCACAGTCAAAGAGAAGCTGCGCCTAGACCCCGACAGTGAGATCGCCACCACCGGCGTGCGGGTCTCCCTCATCTGCCCAGTGAGTTGGTGTGCCAGCCCCCCTCACTTTCGCATTAGTGGGGTCCCCCTGGGGTGGGCAGCACCGGGCCAGAGGCCTGCTCATGCCCTGTCCCCTGCAGCTGGTGAAGATGCGGCTGTCGGTACCCTGCCGGGCGGAGACCTGCGCCCATCTGCAGTGCTTCGACGCCGTCTTCTACCTCCAGATGAATGAGAAGAAGCCCACCTGGCTATGCCCGGTGTGCGACAAGCCAGCCCCCTACGACCAGCTGATCATTGATGGGTGAGCGGTCAGGACATGGGGACCGCACCGCCTTCTAGGCTGCGCTGGGCTCCGCCTCTCACCTCTCTTGGCCTCTGTGGGATGAGCAGCAGAGCCATGCAACTGCCAGGCCTCTGTGCCTTTGGCAGCACTGAAAATCCGGGTGATAACCGGGCAGATGTCCCTGTAGGACTTCTCAGGGCCTTTGCTGTGTGGGTGGCCCAGGAAGGCCACTGCTCCTTTGTGACCTTGTGTTCTTAGTCTGTTCTTTCCCACATAACACGGGGACCTGAGAACCCCTGGCCTCGAGGCCGTTGCACAATTCAGGGTGTTACTTTCTCAGTTGCATTCAGCACAACCTTAGTGATGCCCTCCGTGTGGAAAGGTGAAAAGTACACAGGTGTCCCCCAAATTCTGCTCATGTCCCACTTCTCCCTTTCTAGGTGGCACTGGTGTGTGGCCAGGCTGTCCTCTGGCCTAACCAGCAGGCCCTCCCCACGCCCCGGGGACAAGGGGAAAAAGGCCATTCTCCCCAAAAGGGAAACTTTGCTCAGGTCTTAGGTTTCCAGAAACCGAGCCCAGCACCTGACTGAGCAGCTCCTGCCAGGCGCCAGCCACACCCACTCGTGTCCCCAGAGCTGGGCGGGGGCAGGGAGAGGCAGTGGCCCAGGCAGGAGCTGGTGTGCAGGCGGCCACCTCTGGACCCGCCAGCCCTTGAAGGCCAAGTTGCGCAGCTTGCGGCGGGGTGGGGGGGTGTGTGCATGATGAGGACAGGAACGACCCCCGGCCTACGTGCTGGGCGCAGATTTGTTCCCACGTTCCAGTGAGTGTCTCTGGGCACCGTGCTCAGGGTCTTGCCAAGCCCTCCCTCCCCACTATATCGGGAGGTGGGCCTTGATCGTCCCCACCTAACAGATGAGGAAACTGAGGCTCAGAGGGGACAGCTGCCTGCCCTGGGACCTTCCCCCCATCCCTCAGGTAGCCAGGCCAGGACTTAAATCCAGGTCTGGCCAACTCTGAACCTGGGTGCCCTCCCTGGAGGGGCCGAGCCACAACCCCCTACGCTTTCCAGCCTCCGGGTGGTGTGAGGAGGCCCCTGGGGCCGGGCATGAGGGCTGGGCCTGAATGGCCGCTCTGTTCCCAGCCTGGCAGCTGTGCTGCCCAGCGCCAGCCTCCCCTCACCCCTCCCCACCCCAATAGGCCTAGAGTGGGTCACTCAGTCTCAAGTGGTGGTAACTCTGAGAGCACCAGGGACAAATGGGAATGGGGATGGGAATGGTGGCGCTACCCCACACAGACCACGATCCCAGCAAACCCGTGGGGCCTGGATGTAGCCAGGCAGACTTTCTGGAGGAAGTGTGCTTTGATTTGTATATTTATTTCTCAAGGCTCTGCCACCTTGTCCCGAGCCCTGAGCGGGGTCATCCATAGATCTGTAAAAGTACTGTGTCCCAGACCCTACCTTCAGGGAACTCCCACCTGAACACGATGGGGGAGGGCGACTGAGCCAGACCCATATATTCTATTGCTCAGGCTCCACCTGGAGGAGGAAGAGGAGCTGTAGGGTGGGGCTTTGGAGGGTGAGTAGGAGTTTCCAGGTAGAGAAGTGCGTGGCAGTCAAAGCTGTGTTCACACCAGGGTGACCCTGGGGTGGTGGGTCTGTGAGCATGACAATGGAGGGGAGGCCTTCGGGTGGGGGCCCGTCAGCCCCAGAAGGTGTCTTGGGCAAGACAGCCTCTGTCCTGTGTGACTGTGACCAAAGTGGTCAAAGTGACCTGCAGGCAGGTCCATCTTTGACACTGAACAAATGCTGGGGGCCATGGTGGCCCCATCGCCACTGCAGCACGTGTGTTCCCTACACCAGGCGTGGCCTGGCCTGGGCATTAGTTATTCCTCCGGTCCTCCCGGCTGCTGGAGATGGTGGGTGCTGTGCCACCTCATCCTACGATGGGGAGACCGAGGCCTGTGGTCAGGAAGTGACAGGGGGCAGGACTGGAACCCAGACCTGCTACTTCCTGGCTTTGTGGCCTCAAGGAGCTCACTCCGCCTCCCTGAGCTAAGTTCCTTCGTTTCTAAAATGGGCCTGGCTGGCAGTACCTCAGTAGAATGGTGCCAGGGCCAGAGCAGGCCGCATGGGGCCTGGCTTGCCACGGGCATGCTCTGGGAGATGCTGTTTTCTGTATGGGAGTCAGGAGGCCCCACTTCTCTCTACTCTACCCCTCGGGGGCTTTGAGTAGCATGCACCTGCCCTTGAGCCTCAGTTTCTCATCTGTAAAAATGGGGGCAGCACAGAATCGGGCTGGATAGGCAGGACTGTCCTACTGCCCCCCAAGCCCTGTGCTCTCAGGCTGTTGGAGGGAGGACTACCCACTGTGCCATGAGTGGGCAGCTGCAGCTCCTCACAGCAACTTGGCAGAGCCTCTTGGGGGCCATGTGTGCAGGCCCCGTACAGCAGAGACCGGGCCACCCCCTCCAGGACCTCAGGCCACCAGGCCCTGGCTGCTGCTGTCCTGAAGCCACTTTTGCCAAGAAGGGAATGGCCTAGTGACCATCCCATTGGAGTCCAAGGGAGCGGGGAGGGGAGCTTGCCTAGGAATCAGCCCCCCTGCTCCCCCCACCCCAGGCTCCTCTCCAAGATCCTGAGTGAGTGTGAGGACGCCGATGAGATTGAGTACCTGGTGGACGGTTCATGGTGCCCGATCCGTGCGGAGAAGGAGCGCAGCTGCAGCCCCCAGTGCCCTATCCTCGTGCTCGGTGAGTCCCGACCCAGGCCCCCGACTGCCCATGGTATGGCCCAATCCCTGTTCTGGCGGCTTGGCAATTTCTGAGTTTGACTCTGTCCTGCTGTGTGGCATTATTATGTAAAACACAGCCATCCCGGTGGAGCCCATCCCCCCCACACCCCGCCCCCCAGGTGGGGCAGGCTGGGGCTCAAGACTGCGCTAGAGGCGGCATGCAGTTATTGAGTGCCTGCTGTGTGCAGGGCCCTGCATCGCGTGCTCCCAGCGTCAGGGTGCCTACGCACTACCAGGCAGACGTGACGTCGCCGGGTTCCCCCTGCCACCTCGATTTCCCCCCTCTAGGCCAGCAGCCTTCCTGAGCATCTGTCCCTGTCACCCTCAGGTACCTCGGACACCAACGGGCTCCTATCCACTCCTAATGTCAATGGCGGCGGTAGCAGTGTGCTTGGGGGCTCCGGCAGCGGGGGCGGCACGGTGGGCAGTGTGGAAAATGGGAAGCCAGGAGCTGACGTGGTGGACCTCACACTGGACAGCTCTTCATCGTCAGAGGAAGAGGAGGAGGAGGATGACGAAGAGGAGGAGGATGACGAGGGCCCCAGGCCCAAGCGCCGCTGCCCCTTCCCAAAGGGCCTGGTGTCGGCCTGCTGACCGCTTGCCACCACCCACCGGCCGGACACTCGACTTTCCTGGTGCTCACCACGCGGAGGGGCGCAGGCGGGCCTAGGGGTGCAGAGGGAGGAGTGAGTTTTCTTTTTGTTTTTATTGTTCATATGGTTTTTCCACCCCTTTTCCTGGCTCCTGGCACCTGTACCTCTGGACTCTCCTATCGGAGGATTAAAAAGTAAAATGACAAAAAAAAAAAAGGGTACAAAAAAAGAAAATTGAAACAAACAAAAAAATCAGACTCAAAAAAAATGAGGCAAGCCACCCACCCACACAGCTGCTCCTCCCTCCAGAGTCGAAGCCCTGAAGAGGGGCGGGCGGGACCCAGGACACTGCCCCCTCCCTGACGCCCCGCCTCTTCCGATGACCATTCCAGCTGGTGCAGAGGGACCTGGGGTTGGTGGGGGTGGCAGGGAGGACTGACCCACAGGCTCCCTGGTGGCAGCCATGACTTGGACATTCGTCTGTTCCTTTGCTTTTCTTCTCTTTTGCGAACGTGTCCTCTCGCCCAGAGACCCTGGAGCGTGCCGCTGAGCAGCGAGCGTTTTAGCCAAGAAGCCATGGAGTGGGTTGGGGCAGGGAGGGGGGCGGGGGGGGGGGCGCAGCGGTCGGTCGGGGTGTGGGCGGGCTGGGGAGGGTTTAGCCACAGATGTGTTGTATTTTTTGAAAGTGCAATAACTTGGTATTTTGAAGACCCAGCATGTGGCCAGGACCCCCAGCGGCAGGTGGGGTCCCAGGGTGCTGCACCGTGTGGCGTGGGGGGGTTCTCAGTTTTCTAGCCAGCTACCTCGGTAACTCCAATTCAGGTTAACTTCCCTACGGAACAGCGCAGATGTCCACAGGTGCCGCCACCGCTGGGAGGACGGCCACCTCCGAGGGGCAGCAGGGACTTTCACCCCTTCCTCTTGATTTGAGGTGGTTCCTTCTCCCTCTTCTTGCTCTTGGGTTTCCCAACGGGTACGAGGCCTGCCCGGCACCCCTCCCCTGGGAGCCTCACTCTCGTCTTCCAACAGGACTGGGCTGGGGACAGCCCTTAAGCTGCCCCCTTGGCCTCGGAGGTCCAGCAGCCATGGGGGCTTCCACAGCCGCCCCACATGCCTCCAGGGACTCGCAGCTGGGTGCCCAGCCCTCCAGAGGCCACGCTGGCTTCTCCAGACCACCTCTGCCCGCCCTTCTGTCTTGCTTTTTTCCTTCCTCGTCCTTCCCCGCCTCCCCCACAGCTCCAGAATAATTTTCCTTTGTATAAACAGAACTCTTGTTAGTCAGGAAGCAATATCATTTCAGGTCTAAAGACTAAAGGGACGTAAATCTGGTTGAGGGCAAATTCAGTTTTACTGTATAAACTTGGTTGCGCAGTCCGGCACCCCTCCATCTGCACTGGCAGCTGAGGGCCGCTGTTTTCTAATATTTGTATTCTAATTTAATTGTTTTTAAAAAACACAAATAAAATGGTCAAGGTGAAGCCACTACGGCGTCAGCTTCTCTGTATGTCAGGGTGTCAGCTGGGGGTGAGGGGACCAAAGGACCACTACTTTGCCCTATCCACAGTTCTCTTTCCCTTTTGTTGTGTGACATTCAGGATTCAAAAGGTGCTGCATTTGGTCAAATGAGGAACATTTAACTTTGAACTGCCAGGCCCAGTGTCCATCTGCTGGGCTATACAAGGCATTCCAGCTCCTAAAAAGATGCTCAATACCAGGTCACCATGGAAATGCAAATCACGACCACTAGGAGGGCTAGAATCCAAAAGACAGTGAGTGACAAGTGCTGGCAAGGATGGGGAGGAGCTGGGACCCTCCTGCACACCGGGTGGGAATGGAAGATGGGGCACTGCTGTGGAAGCAGTCTGGCAGTTTCAAACAGTTAAGCACGGAGTTACCACGTGACCCACAATTCCACGCTAGGTATCTCCCCCAAGGGAAATGAAAACCTACATTCACATGAAATATTCATGTACAAATATTCACAGCAGCATTACAGTAGCCAAAAGGCGGGAACAGGCCCAGTGTCCATCAACTGAAGAATGTGTAAAACGTGGTTCATCCATGCACCGGAATATTACTCAGCCGTGAAAAGGAATGAAGCACCGACACGCTACGTGGGAGGACCTTGAGCTCAGTGACAGAAGCCAGACACAAGGCCACACGGTGTGATTCCATTTATATGACATATCCAGAACAAGCAAATCCACAGAGATACAAAGGGCATTTGTGGTGTCAGGCTGGGGGAGAGAGATGGGGAATGACTACTGATGGGGATGGGGCTTCTTTTGGGGGTGATGGAATATTCTGGAAATAGTGATGACAGCTGCACAGCTCTTCCAATATGCTAACACCATTGGTTTTGCAAAGGTGAATTCTGTATGAATGATAGATATCTCACTTAAAAAACAAAGCCTCTCCCTCATTTGAGGACGTGGGAGCGTGAGTGAAGAGACTGCGTGCATGAGCTGAGAGGCTGCCGAACCTGGTTCCATCGCTGTCCTGATCAGAAAACTCTGGTCTCCCTTGTGGCTGGTTCAGGTCCCCTTGGTGTCTGGCTGTGGAACTGCTGGCCCCCAACCTCCACCCAGCCTGAATTGGAGGCCTGGGTTCCCGTGTCTGCAGCCATGTGACAACATGAGCAGACAGGTGAGTGACCTTGCCGCTTAGGGAGGACGCCCAGAGCTGTCACCCCAAATCCCCACCACTTGGTGGTGTTTCCTGCCAGGGGCTGGGCCAGGCCCAATTCCCTGTGGCTGCCAAGAGCCCACTTCACAGAGCCCGCCTGTCCTCTCCCAGGCTGTGACCACTGGTCATCCTCGGACACCCACCTACTCCGGACCCTGCTGACTGGACTCCGAATGGAGGACAGGAGGGAGGACTCTCCCCAGGTTCCTGGAAGTGGTTGTTTGGTGACCCCAACCCAGAGACGGGGGCTGCAGCCCACGACCCCCTCCCCAGTGAGTAGGCCCCAGCCTGACGTCCTGGGGATGAGGGGAGCAGTCAGCTCAGATCCTTGATCATGTCACTGGAGCCCAATGTGGGGCTGTCTGGCAGACTTGGGGTTCCCTGGCACAGGACACCCCACAGGGCCTCCAGAAACCTTGTAGTTGGAGGTGACCAAGGAGCCCGCCTGGCCGGTTCTGCCTGCCCGCCCCCACCATCCCTTGGGCCCCTTCCTGGAGCCACCGGCCGAGCCTGGGGGTGTCACCTCCTCTTTAAGGGCCTAGGCCCTGGTACTGCCAGCGACACCCACTCCACCCACCCCACCCTGGAGCCCAGAGGCGGGGTCTCTGCATCCAAGCCCCTGCCTCTCCTACTCCACCTCCCAGGCCTGGCAGGAAGGGTAAGACTGAGCCTGGGGTCCTCTCGCTGGAACCCAAGTTGGGGACTCCTAAGTGGTGTGGGTGAGGGGCCCAACCCACAGGTAAGGGACCCACCAAACCCTCCATCCCCACTTCCCAGCCTCCCCCAACAAAACACAAAGAACATCAAAATCAGGCAAATGAGGCGGCAGCGGTCGTAACAGGCTGCGTTTAGTGGTTTTTTATGTACAAGAAAAATGATTTTTTGTCCGGTTTTTCATCATCTTTCGTCTTTTTGCTTTTGTTTTTATTACTTTTAAAGCTTCTCCCCCCACCCCCAAAAAGTGCATTTTTATCAATTGACTTTTTTAAATCTCCCACATTTTATAAAGACTCTCAAATACAGTCTATGGAATGTCTGTGCTCTATGCCCCCAGGGGCACCGCCCCGACCCCCCATTCACCAGACCTGGCCCCCCAAAGTCCAAGGCACCTTGTGTCTGGGCCTGGGAGGAGTTGGGGGGCATCTGGGCATCAGGACCCCTGGCCGTGGCCTCCAGGCAACCCCGGCTGTGAGATGGGGGTCTCCCCAGCCCCCTCATCTCCTGGCCCTGCTCCCCAACCCCCATGTAAATCTATATATTTAGTGCGAGCTAGTCTTAACTCTGAGGTTATGACTCCTGGGCGCTCGAGCCCCCAGGCCCCGACCCGTCCTGCACCAGCCAACACCCCCATTTCAGGAAGGCTGCTTCCTCAGCTTAAATAACTTTTTAAAATAAAACTGCAAATATAAATATCTTTCTTTCTCAAAAAATAGGATTTTTGCTTTTTTTGTTGGTTTTTAATTTTTTTTTTTTCCTTTCACTCTGTCTCGCCTCCTACAATCCTGGCTGCCTGGATGGCCTCGGTCCTAGGGGGGCCCTGGCCCATGTGCGACATGGCCACTCCTGTCACGGCAGATGGGTCTCAGTAGTGCAGACTCCCCAGAAGACCTGGGAGGGGGCTGGGGGACACTCCCCTCCACCCAAGACCCCCCTCAAAAGGAAGCAAAGGGACAGCCCTGTATAAACAGGGTGACAAGACGGGATGGCCACATAGGGTCTCCTGGGTGGGCCACCCGAGGGGGCAGACTTTGGTACGGCCCACTGGAGCCCAGCTGGGCACAGACCCACACCGTGCCAGGCTGGGCCTGGTCCGGCACTTTACATTCACTGGTTTTTAATTTTTTTTTTTTTTGCCTTTTTTTTTTCTCTTAATCTCAAAAGGCGGGGTTGGGCTTGGGGTGGGGGGCTAGGCAGGGAGCAGCAGCAAGGGTGTTAATCTCTCTCTCCCAGTCCCCAAGGCTGGAGACCACTCCAGGTGGGGGCTCCGAGCCCCCCATCCCGCCAGGCCCACTGCCCCCGGCCCAGAGCCCCTGCCTGAAGTCCCCAGCCTGGACCTCACTCTCGCACACACACGCATACACACATCCACGCAACTTCACCAAGATGATGGAAATAACAATTTCGCTTTGTCTTTTTTCTTGTTTTTTTTTTTTTTTGTACCAGGCAGTTAAAAAAAAAACAACACCCCAAAAAAGAAAACACAAAAAAAAACCCAAACAACCAAACAAAAAAACTTTTTGCTGTGTCCTTTCCAACCAGTCAGCACGTTCCCCCTCAAATATTTTTTGTTTCCTGAAACGCGAGAATTCAGCAGTATCTTTGGCAACACTTTATCACGACCTTAATTTAAAGAATAAAAATAAAATTGATCCACGTCTATATACAGTATGTGACTGCGCGGAGTTGGGGGTGCTGGGCTGGGTGGGCGGGGGTCCCGGCTCTGGGCCCATGCAAACGCTGTGGCCCCCGGGACAGGCTGGCGGGCAGAAGAGGGGTTAAGGCGGAGTGGGTGGGCAGGGCTGGCGAAAGCTGGGCGCAGAGCTGGGGCAGGGGTTTAGTGCAATTCCCAAGGAGCTTTGTGTTAAAGTGTGCTCGGCGAGGGTCAGCCCTTACCCCCGCCATAGTCCCAGAGGCCTCAATTCCCCCAAGTCCAGTCGCCCCTACTGGTCAGGACGACAGCTGTAATTTTTCAGTTGGTTTTATTGCAAGGAGGTGTGTGGGTAGAGGGAGAGGGTTGTCCCCTCAGGGAACCTCTCTGGGAGCTGGGGCGGGGTGAGGGGTGGGGGTCCCTGGCCTGGGTGCTCTAACTCTCTGCTCGGCCTCCACAGGTGGTTCTGTGAAAGAGCTCGCCACGTGACTCTGGGGTGTGAACGAGGCCACCCGGCCCTGGGCTCCCCTGCCACCCCCCTCAGGAGGGGGTGTCCTGAGACATTTGGGGGGCTGACGGGCTGGGGGGAAACCAGGAGATGAAAACTATCCTATAGAAATAATGATGAAAGTTGCCTTCTGAAAAAGTTTCCCTTTAAAAAAAAGAAAATGAAAAAGATGAGAAGACGGGGTTTGTCACAGAGCAAAGGGGTACCAGATGGGCCAGCAGCAGGACAGGGGAGCAGGGGCACCCCCTACCTCGGGCTATGACAAGGAAGGAACTCAGCTCAGCAGTGTTTATATACAGGGTCCCACACTAGGCATTGCATATGCAAGAGGGAGTTGGGGTGAAGGGTGCCCTGGCCTCTGGCAACATGGTCTCCCCTGCCCTGGCCTGTCTGTGGCCTGTGGCTCGGTCAACACTGGGCCTTTGGGGAGCCAGAGGCTGGGGGAGGCTGGTGCCAGCCCCCAGATGACAGTCAGTGCCTTTGAGTAAAAAGAGGGGTGCCTGGGGGGTGTAAGGCCCTCGAGGTGGGGCCCCCGTCACCCACCTCAACAGGGATGGCATATCCAAGATGGCAGCTCCTCAGTGGCCACAAGGAAGGGCGGCCATGTTGGAGGGTGGGAAGCCCTGAAATGGGCAAGGGTGGGGGTGACAGGATAGGGGATCAGGTCGGGGGGACTGGATTGCTCTGGCTGGTTGAAAGGCCAGCCCTCTCTTGGGCCCATCCCTGAGCTGGGGAGTCAGTAAAGAGGGTCCCCACAGACATGGGTGGCCATTGTATGGCTAGTGGGTGATGAGACATCTCTAAATCAGAATTAAAAAAGGGACAGAATGGGAGTAGGGGACATGGCAGAAACACAAAAATCCCACAGTCCTGCCTGCCAGGCAAAGCCCCAGTGGTGAAGCACAAATTCCCTCAGCAGGCCCTGCCCTCACCCGTGGCCTTCCTGACCCCCTTCTCACCTCCGGGAACAGAAGTGGATTCTACGTCTGGTGGTGGGTTTTTTTTTTTATTATTTTGTACAAAAATAAATCGACTTTTAGGAATTTCTTTTTGCTCTCTCTCTCTCGCTCGCTCGCTCTCGCTCGTCTCTCGCTCTTTTGTTTTTTTTTTTTGTCTTTTCGACTTTTCATAGAAGTTGCAACTTGTAAACATGTTTTTAAATTAAGATAAAGTATAGTACCCGTTCTGTTACAAAGTGCCAAGACTTCTATTTGTGGTTGGTTGTCTTTTTTGTTTTTTTCCTTTCGTTTTGTAAAATCTTGTTTTTATTGCTTTTGTGACACTGGAACTTCTGGACTCCTCTCCCCGTCATCCCTGCCACCATGAGACCCTGGGTTCCCTCTGCCCTTGGCCATTACACCCCACACTATTGTCTGCTCCTCTGAGGAAAAATATTTTCTGTATATATATATATATATATAAATATATATATATTTTTCTGTTTTTAAGGAGGGAAAAACAATCTAAAAAGTGCTTTAAAAAATTGGGACAGGGCTAAGGGGAGAGGTGAAGAGAGAGGGTGAAGACAAGTTTTGAATCTCCAAATGTCTCGTAGGGGTCTGGGTGGCCTGAGTCAAGGGACACAGACTGGAGTGGCGGGGGTGCTCTGAGCAGTGGCCCTTGGGTGCCCCGCCAGGTTGTTTAAGTGCCATGAAGGAAGGCGGAGGGAACCCCTGGGAGTCATCCTAGTCCCCCTCTTCCCCTGTCTTCTCCCCTTTCTCCACACCTAGAAATCAACAGATTTGTGTAGCAATGGTCAGGAGATACAGGGGACCACAGGCAGGGACGGGAGGCGGGAGGCCATTGGGGAGATCGAGTGGGGAGACCCCCACTTAATAAGTGCCCTGAGGAAGGAGGGTGGGGTGGGGAGGGGGGCCATTTTAATGTCCACTCACGGTGGACAGAAATCATTTAAGGTCTTATCTAAAAGACTCATAGAAACCAGCGAGGGAAGGAAAACTAAAGCCTACCCCAGTCCCGAGTCCCCCTCAGCCGCCTTCACCCCTGCCTGGGGTCTGGGGCCCTGACCACGCCTTGGATGGGACCCCAGACCCCATGCCGGGGTCACCTGGGGGGGGGCTCAGAATCCTTGTGTCCCACAAAAACCTCAAACAAGGCCCCGAAACCCATCAACGGGGTGCGGGGAAGGGGAGTTGGGTGAGGGCGTTGCAAGGGTCCCTGTGGAGGGAGAGAACATCATGAAAGAGAAAAATCTGAGAAAAGCACTATCCTAGATTCTGTGACACTTCATATATATATATATATATATATATATATATCTGTATATATATATATCGATATAGATATCTGTATATAGATAGATTTTCTTTTTTTGTGTTTTTGGGGGGTGGTGGGTGATTTTTTCTCTCTCTTTCTCTCGGGTTTCTGTTTTCTCTTTTTGGTTTTCAGGCGAGTCCGGCCGCGAAGCTGCCGTCAGCAGGGGCCCCAGTGGCCCCATCGCCACCCCCTCCGCCAGCACCCGCTACATTCAACCTGCTCAGGCCATCGGGGCTGGTCTCCTCCTCGTCCTCGTCCTCGTCCTTAAAGTGCTTCTCCTGGCCATTACGCCGGGCCTCAGGGGAGCCGGGCGGGGCAGGGGTGCAGGGCGGCGCAGTGGCCCCGGGGCCGGGGTCAGGTCCCCCGAGCCCCCCGCCCCGGACACGGGGCTTGCGGCCACGGCGCGAGGGGACGCCGTTGCAGCCGTCCTTCTTGAGGTGTCTGTGCAGGTGGTCAGAGCGGACGAAGGTCTTGCAGCAGCTGTCGCACTGGTAGGGCCGCAGGCCAGTGTGCACACGCATGTGGTTTTTCAGGTCGTAGTTATGAGCGAAGGCCGCCCCGCACTGCTGGCACAGGTACGGCTTCTCACCTGTGTGCTTCCTCATGTGCACCTTGAGCTTGTCCTGCCTGTGGACGGGGCGAGGGTCAGTGGGCGCTGGGCCAGGCCCCCTCCTGGGACAGCCCTCAGACCCCTGCTGGCCTTAAGGCTGAAACCTTAACCCTTTCAGAAAGGCGGGCTGTGGCTAGGCACGGTCCCAGGCAAAATGGGAAAAGGGGGTACACCAAGGGCTCCAACAGTCTGAAAAGGGCCTTGGACCCCGCTTACGGTATGGCCTTGGGCAAACAGCTGAACCTCTCTGAATCCCCTTCTTATCCATATAAGGAGGAGGATAACAGGCTCTGCCAAGTCTCCCAGTTGCCCTGCCCAGGTCCCTGCACAGGGCCGCGTCACACATGGGATAGCAGTACTCAGACTGTTCTAGCACTATATTAAGATTTCCCCAGCTGAGGCTCAGAGGCTCAGAGAGGGGAAGTGACTTGCACGGAGTTGCACAGTGGGTCGGGGGCTACGCTGAGGTGGGGTGGCGGTGGAGGCAGCTCCGGTTTCGTCACCCCAAGCCCAGGCCTGGGTAATTATAGCCCCAGCCGCCACAGGCCCTGCTTACTCAACTCTCTAGTGTGACTCAGAGGGGCCCCTGGGCTCCTGGGCCTGGAGGGAGGAGGTGGGGGCTGGGGCCCTGGGTCAGGGACAGAGAAGAGCGGTGGGCATGTGAAGGGAAGAAGGCCTGGCGTAGTGCCCCTCTCTGTGCCCCAGTTTCCCTAACTGGCAAAGAGGATCAGTCCTGGGTTGGGATGGCCAAGAGAACTCCAGGACAGAATGAAACTGAGCCTCAGGCCTGTGGTTAGGGTCACAGGTCATCCTGGCCAGACCCTGGCTTGCTGGGGCCTCACCAAGTTACTCCCTCCCCGGGCCCAGAGAACCCTTAGGGCAGGGCCCACAGCCATCTCCACGCCGTCTGGAAGATGAGGGAGCCCCCAAGACTACTAGCACCACAATCACACCAAAGGTGGGGGGCAGGCCACCAACTAGACTGCCCGCCTCTCCCACAATGTCCTTTGCCCCCTGCCTGGCACTCCTGGGCCCTGGAGTCCAGGCCACACCCTCCTCTCCTGGCCTGCTGGGGAGGGGACCAGGGGTTAGCCCCCAGGTCCTATCCCAATGGGACAGGTCTGGGAAGCTGGGACAATGGCTTCTTTCTTCAGCCTGGTGGGTGTGGCTGGGGGAACCCCAGGGCGGGTGGGGGTAGGGGCGGTGCTGAGTCACCCAGCCTGGCCAGGGCCCTGCACGCCAGCCCCCTGCCTCCACCAGGCTGCCCCACAAAGCCCAGCCAGCTACCTCTGGACTCTTAAGACCGAATCACAAATTTCCCCCAGCCCAGTCTCAAACTCCTGTCCAGGGACTAAGCCCAGAGGCTCCCGTGCCAATATCCCTCCAATGACTGTAGTGATCCTCAAAGCTGAACTGGCCTCAGGGCCTTTGCACTGGCTATTCCCTCTGCCTTTCCCTTTCCCCACTACTCCCTCCCTCCCCTCCTTCAGGTCTCAGCTCTCTGTTTAATGCAGCACCAATAGCCATTCCCTACCTCACACCTTGTTCTCTGCTCTCTTTTCCTCCCTAGCGTGTTCCACCAACTAGTGTTATCAATTCTGTAGTTTTATCTCATACATGCTCCATGGCCCCATGAGGATTTTGGCCACTTTTGCGTCCCCAGTGCCTAGAACAGGGCCTGGCACCCAGCAGGTGCTGCATAAATGCTGGTGGAATTCACCAAGTTCCTCAGGCTCATGGGAGACTCAAAGTGGCTCATCAACCAGAGCTCCCTGCTCCCTGCAGGGCTGTTGGCCTCTCCCAAGGCAAAAATTCTCCTCCAGTCCAGAGAACCATCCCTGAGAAAAAGAAGAGCAACTCAGGGCACTCTTCCTGCCAGCCTCACCGAGCACGCTCTATAGTCTATGGCGCTATCTGGTTTAGTGCCTCCACGCCCCACCCGAAGGCTGCTATCAAGGGGCACACGGGGGGATCCCGAAACACAAAAGGCACCATTCCAAGCAAGGCAGCACTGCCACTGCCTATGGAGGTGACGTGTGTGTGTGTGTGTGTGTGTGTGTGTGTGTGTGTGTGTAGGGGAGGCGGTCCGAGTGTGGCTGTTTGGGCACAGGCTCCAGGAAGCCCCCTGCCACAGCGGTGCTGGCTTACCTGGTGAATCGGACCTTGCAGATGTTGCATTCGTAGGGCTTCTCGCCAGTATGGGTCCGGATGTGCCGCGGTAGCTTGCCGGCGCCCTGAATGACCTTCTCGCAGATGGGACACTTCTGGAAGGCCTTGGCCCGGATCTTCTTCTCCACCTTCTGTGACCAGGCCGGGTAGAAGTCACCGTCATGGGTGCTGCTGAAGTACTTCAGGTAGTAGTCCACGACGCCCTTGTCATCCGCCCGCGACTCCTCGTCGCTGTCCCCCGCTGCCGCTGCCCCTGCCCGGCCCACTGACGACATCATCTGTTGGAGCAGCGTGCTGGCTGCCAGCCCATCGGCATCAGTGCCGTCCGCGTCCTCACCCTCGGCCGTGCCTGACAGGAAGCCCGGAGAGTCGCCTGGCTCCGGGGCTGCCTCTGACAGTGACGCCACCTCCTCCTCCCCACCCCGGCCATAGTGGCCATTCTGTGTGGTGGCGGTCGATGAGGCCACAGGGGGTGGAAAGAGGCCCCCGGCAGGGGCATCCTCGTCCCGCTCTGGCCACAGGCCTGGGTTGCTGTCGCCCTCATCCCCATCCCCAGTTGAGGGCCGCTCAGCCGGAGGGCCTGGCCCATAGAAGTCCAAGCCATTGCAGTCGCCTGCGGCCACGGCAGCCACAGCAGCAGCCACTGCCTCCTTGGTGGCGTCCAGGTCCTCCTCAGATGTGCCAAAGGCAGACCACGGGAAATTGGCGGCAGCGGCAGCAGCAGCCGCGGGGGGCAAGCTATTCATGGGGTTGCTCTGGAAGAATTCGAGGTACTCCTTGGCGCGGAGAAGGTTTCGCTGATCAATTTGATCTACGAGGTCCAGCTGCCCGGCATCGGCGCCCGCGTCGGCTGCCAGGATCTGCCGGTCCAGGAGGTCGGCGCAGACGTGGCTCACAGCGGGGATCTCAAGCAGGCGGGCGGCACTGAGGATGTCGCCCACGTTGGCCGTGCTGACAGTGAGTGTGGCTGTGTAGGCGAAGTCCATGAGGGCCGTGAGCGCCTCGGCGCTGACAAAGTCGATCTCGTACACGTTCTGCTGGTCCACCACAGCGCCCGACGTGAACAGCTTCTTGAAGTACTGGCTGCAGGCCGCCAGCACTGAGCGGTGCGTGGGGAACTCGCGGCCTTCCACCAGGATCACCACGTCGCACAGCAGGCCTTGCGTCCTCTGCTCATTGAGCCCACTCAGGATGTCACTGCTGTGGTCAGGGAACGGGATCCCGATGGGGCCGTCCACGCCGCCGGCCATCTTCCGCGCCGAGACCTGCAGTGCCAGGAAGGAAGGCATGGTTGTGAGGATGGGGAGGAGCAGGCCCACCGACCAGGGCTTGAGACCCTCAGAAGGTAGTGCCGCACCCTGCCCTCCCAGACTCACTTTTCCCCAGAGCGGTCCATGTCTGGTTCTACATTAGACTGCAGAACATGAGATTATGCTGGCAAAACCCACCCTGGGTACTTGAGAGACAAAGACTGGCACCTGCCCCTCCATTAGAGGGCTCATAGGAGTGCCCGTCCAAGGGGCAATCTGAGGTGGTGCGGGAGCACACAGTAGGTGCTTAATAAATGCTCTCATGCAAGGTGTTTCCCGATGAATGTGAGCACAAGCTTCTGCCCACACCCTCTCTAGGCCACAGTGGTGACACTCATGAGGCTCCCACTATTCACTGCCATGCCCAAGATCCTGGCAGCACCATCTCCACTGCAGAAGCCAGAAGACAGGGCTCAGGGAGAGGAGGCCATGTGCCCCAACTCAAACCTGGGGAATCGGACCCGAGAGCCAATATTCGATTGGCCTCACCATCCATCCGTTAGGCCCCTTGGCCTCCCCGACCCTCACTCCTGCCTCTTGGGAGACCCAGTTCTTTTGGGGTGGGGGCTCTGAGTCAGCAGGAAAGGGCAAGGCCAAGACCCAGGGACCCAGCCAAGGTCACTGGGGCCATGGGCATGCCCTGGCGGGGTAATGTTGTGAGTCTGTAGGACAAACCTCTTCCTGCCCCATGGAGTCCACAGGACTCAGCTCGGCCCTAGCAATGAGTAATGGGGGAAACCAGGCCACTGCCTGACACTCTTTTCCTTGCTGCCCTGGGCAATCCCACCAAGGAGGAGTAAGGGGCCAGGGCCTCTTGTCCACCTCCTGCCTGCCCAGGCCCTCTCCAACTTTCAGCCCCCCGTCTGCACTATGCAGCTGGGACAAGCCCTGCCACTTTCTAGGCCTCAATCTCCTCATCTGTCAAATGGGCAGAGGCCTTTGGGAGAGCCAAGCCGTTGAGAGGACTCATCCCACCTCTCTTCCCACCCCTCCTTTTTTCCGCCCTCCCCTGGGCTGTGACTCATCCACCCACTTGGGCGCTTGTGCAACCCTCTGGCTCCTGTCCCCACCCCTCCACCCTCTCTGGGGAGCCCCCAGCTGCCCCAAGCCACCCAACACAATCCACATTCCTCCAGGCCTGGCCAGGCGGCTCTTGGGCCAGAGCCCCTGGACAGCAGGGAGAGGGCCAAGCTGGGCCTTCCTCAGCCTCCTAAGGACCCTGCGACACCCGGCCCCCACTGCTGTGCTGTGAGCGAGACACAGGCAGCTGGCCCGGCAAGGGTGCCCGGGGTTGGTCCGCCTGGACTCAAGGCCAGGATGGGACTGTCCCCACCCAAGGCCGCACTGGGATCGGGGTTCAGCCCTCGAGACTGACACAGAGGCCTTTGTGTGGCACTCAGGCAGGCACTACACTTCCCAGGACGCCTCTCTCCGTGGCCCGCCCTCTTTCCCTCCAACTACACCAGCTGCTCAGTTACCTCCTCTGTTCTGTCAGCCCGTGGTGGTGCGGGGGGAAGGCTCAGATGTGGCTGCTGCGCTCAGCAGGATGGGTGGGGGACGACCCCATCTGAGGCTCAGCCATGAGAAGTTTTGGAGGAACCCCTGCGGCGAAGCCGCCATCTGCCGTCTGGCCCCGGGCCCCAGGGAGGGAGCAGGCAGATGGAGCTCCGGATCAGAATGGCCATGGCCCCTCCTCGCCTTTCCCCTTTCAGGCCACCAAAGCCCCAATATGGCCACCTCGGTCTAGCTTGTTGTCCCCCTGGGACCCTAGGGTCCCCTTGGACCTCGAGGTGTCTCCAGGGGCCTCTAGGTCGAGACCTGAAATAGTCCAGGTGACTCACCTTTACCCATGGTTGCTCCAACCTCCCTTCCCACAGGCACTGAGCCCGTCGGGCCAGGGGGCTGGCACAGCCCTACTTCAAGTGTTAAGATGCCCAGGCTCCCACTTTGCTGGAAGCCACCTGGCTGGAAAGGAGCAAGCTTGGGCTGTAAACATGGCCGAAAGAGCTGGTCTCTACTGCTGGATGAGTAGGGCCACATGGAAAGGGCCTGTCCCTGTGTCCATGTCCCTGTTTTCTCCTAGCTGGGGCCTCTATTTCCTCAGATAATCACCACAGAACCTCCCCTCAAAGGTTGGGGTCTGGGGAGGTGCCAGCCAAGGAAAAGCCCCCGTGAGTAGCATGATCCCCATTTTACAGATGGGGAAACTAAGGCTCACAAACTTATAGAATCATGGCCAAGTGTGCCCAGTATGGCTGATCCATAGGGCCTGGAGTCCAGGAGCTGATGGAGGGGAGAGGCTGGCCTCTGACTTCCCTACCACCCCCCCACACACACACTCAACACTCTATTGCCTCCTCCCTCGCCCTGAAAACTAAACTGGCTCTGCAGACACCTGACCCACACCCTCTCTCCAGGAACACATGCCACCTGCCTGCCACACCCAGGGCCACTGCCCCCACCTGGGCCTCTTAGAGCCCTTTCTCTAATAAAGAGGAGGAAGACCCTGTGAAATGGGAGAGGAAGATCGACCGAGCCCCTTCTCTGGGTCAGGTAGGGCCTGGCAGTAAAATACCCACTATGTGTCTCAGTATCTTCTCACCAGGAGCTTCTGTTTCCCTTTGATCTCAGAGGCCCGCCTGGCACCTGAAAACCTAGTAGGTACCCCCCACATGTGGTGGCTTCCTTGGTGGTAATAACCCAGTGAAACTTCTCTCCTCCAGGAAGCCTACCCCCACGCCGGCCAGGTCCCCACCCTCAATGGCCAGGGCCAGGGTCAGGGTCCCCGGAGCTCAGGCCCACACCCACCAGGGCTGTCTTTCATCACAGCTCCACCCCCATGCTCGCCTGCCTCCATGGGATTTCCGGGCCTTGGTGCTGACTCGACGGTGGAGGGGCAGGCCTCAGCAGGCTTCTCCTAGGCTGGAGGTGGGGTGCCCTCCTCCCTCTGGCTGCTCCCAGGCCCCTGCGCTAGGGCACTCCTTGGGGCGGCACACAGTAGGGACACAGCATTCAACTAGATGAACCAAAGGCCAAACAGCTATGGGCTCAAGAAAGCCCACACCCAGCCCCACCCACTCGGCAGTCGGGCACACCCAGGACCAGGGGATGGTGCTCGTCCCACCTCCCATCTAACCTTAAGGTCACTTGCTACAGCTTCTTTTGAAGGCAGCAGGACCCAGATCGGCTTTTAGCTGTCCTTAGGGGGGCCGCCTCTGTGCCTCAGGACTTTCAGGAACCAGGCACCTTCATTTCATCCTCTCCACTGTAAAGCCCTGGGCTTTACAGACGACGAGAGGCTCAGGGAGACGACAAGACCAGTGAGAGGTAGCAGAGCAGACCAGCCACCACTCAACCGCTGAGACAAGCACGGGGTGAGGTCAGGAAAGTCCTGACCTGGTCCCAGGAGCAGCAGGTGTCACCCAGGAAGGACCCCAAGATTTTAGGAAGGGTGTTCTGGGCATGGGAAACAGCAGAGAAAAAGGCCTAGATGTGGCTGCTTAGGAGAGGGGACCAGGGAAGGAGGCGGCCGGGTTACCAGGAGGCTTCCCAAGGTCAGGCACAACGTGAGGTTTGGGGCCAGGCCTTCTCCTCCGACCCACACTCCTCAGGATGGAGAGGGGGTGGCCAGCAGAGGGGTGGGCAGGTAATCACCACCCAAGGCCTTCCTGCAGGAATGTCTGGGGCGGGTGGCAGCTTCATGAAGGGTCAAGGTCCCTACACCCCCCCATGGAGAATATGAAAGGAAACCAGAGAAGGGACATTTAATACCTACTATGTGCCATGCATGGCAGCCAGGATCCAAATCCTAGCTCCTCCACTTTTAAGCTAGGTGACCTTGGGCAAGAGGCAGCACCTCTCTGTGCCTCAGTTTCCTCAGGGGTTGTGACAGTGGCAAGGGGACTGGGAGTGCTCTAGGTCCAGAGTCCCACCCTCGTCCATTCAGTTGCCCAGGGACCTACTGTGCACCAAAGGCCCAATGAGACTGTTCACTGCCCCTGTAGATGAGGAGCTTTTTGAACTTCACTTCTGAATGCTATCCCAGCCCCCTCCACACCTACTATATGCCAAAGAAACGGGTCGTGGTGATCGAGGAAGAAGCCAGGGGAGTGAAACCAGGCCCAGAGAGGGTAGGCGCCGGTCCAAGGTCACACAGCAAGTCTAGTACCCAGGTGCGGCTGCCAGGCCCACACCCAGCCACCCCGCCCCCTCCCAGGCAGGCAGCTTGTGTTGCAAGGTTGGTCCCGACGGGTTACCCCGCCCTGACCTGGTGCCAATCCCTGCCTGGCCCAGTCCCTGGCTGGGGTTTAATGGGACAGGAATTTATTGTCCTGATATGGTGGTGAGGGGCACCAAAGGCCCAGGGTGGCTGCTGGCTGCCCACTGCCACCCCACCCCCTGCTCTGACAGGCCTCCCTCCGGCTAGTCACCAGCAAACCGGCTAGTCACCAGCAAACAGGCCCTCGGCCATTTTATGTGTCCATTTATTGCCCTAAATGGGGAGGGGCTTCCTGCCCGGGCCTTAAAGGGCCAGAGGCAGGAAGGCTGCAGGCCCAGTGGGAAGTGTATGTGTGTGGGAGGGGTGAGAGTGGGGGGATGAAGAGGTCATGGGGATCCCATCTAACCCCCAGCTCATGGGTGGGGCTCAGGCCCACCCTGTTCCCACGCTCTGCGTGCTGTCATGGGCCAGGAAGTATAGCCCTGACACTAAGAGTGGGTTCCAAGAGGAAGCTCCAGGAAGACAACTATTCACAGTGATGTGGAAGGAATGAGCTTCCCGTCACCAGGGTAAGCAAAGCCAGGCTTCGCAGAATGGCATCACTGTCTACCCCACCCTCGCTCACGCTGCACCTGCTTATCCAAGATGCCCAGAAGAGGCCAGGTGACCTCTAGAAGCCCTGCTCTTCTCTGCCTCCAGACCTCTCCCTCCCTCCCCTGAGGGCCAGCTTGTCACCTGGAGGCACCTGCACACACAGCCCCCACCCCAACCTCCCGCCTGAGCAGGTGGATGGCTCAGCCTGAAAGCTCCAGACAAAGGGGCACTTAGCCTGTTGGGGCCCTAGTGTTCTGTGCCCACAAAGCAGGCCAGTTCCCTCCCACCAAACACATCCTAATAGGAGGTGGGACCCGGCCTTGTTTTCCAGTTAAACCAGAAAGGCGTGGGTGGGAGCACTTCCACCAAGTGGCAGTCCACGGCCTGCTGGGGGGACAGATGGAGGGGCTGGCCCTTTGGCCACACTCCTCAGGTGCGCCAGATTCTCCACAGGGTACCTTCTGTGCTTTGGTGCTCCAAACTTGGGCCTCAGGACCCAAGGGCAGTAGCTGCCCCTCAATGGGGCTGAGGGGGAAGTCAGGCCTGGGCTTGATCATCTCAACATCCATTCGCACAGCTCTGGAAACTGAAGCTCAGAGACAGAGCAACTTTTGCCCAGGTTCACACAGCAGAGCTGAATTTGAATACAGGCCACCTGGCTCTAGCCTGCCTAACTAGTCCTCCCAGGGCTTCTTTGCCCTCCCCACACACACTGCCTCAGGTACCAGCAGGTGACTTAATCCCCCACCCTGGGGGCCTTGGGGCTAAGGATGGCTTATTCTCACGCCTCCTCAGAGCTGCCTTATGATGGCCCAGAAAAGGGAGAGGCTTGCCAGAGGTCACACAGGGCAACTGGGGTTAAGGCTGGAGTCCAGCTGACATCTGTGAACCTAGGGCATGGGCCCTGACCCCACAGATCATCACCAAAGGCATGCAGGAGGGGCTTCCCCAGTCCTTGATACTACATAGCAGTCACTCAACAAATCCTCACGATGACACTTGGGCTGAAGGTAATCTCCCCATTGTACTGATGGGAAAAGTGAGGCTGACAGATGGAAGTGACCTCCCTTAGTGGACCACAAGATTGGACCACACTGGCCCCCACTCAAGCCTATTCCTCTGGTCCCCACTGTTCAGGGCTATTGCAGGGCAATTTATGGTCTCTCAGATGCCTGGAGCACAAGGTGACAGGTAGGGGTATTGCTGAGTGTGTCAGTCTCAGGCATCCAGCCGGTGCAAACTCCAGTAGAATCCTTGCCATGCCCCAAGCTGACCCGGGTGCTTCCTCCAAGAGGGAGGGAAGAGAACACAGGTCTGCAGGCACCACCTGGGGGGACCCTACAACAACCCTGTGTTACGGGGGGCATGTTCAGGCTCTGAGAGGCCAAGAGTCATGTCCCAAGGTCACAGAGCAAGTGCACTGGCACTGGAAGCCCCAGCAGAACCCCTCCTTGGGCAGGCTCTGCATCAGAGGGACTGGCCCTGAGTCTTGGCTCTTATGAGGTGACCGCCTTGAGTGTAATGGGTCGTAAAACCCAGAGCCCTGCCCATGTCCGGGGGCCAAGGTGCCAAGGTGCGGAACTGTGGCTTGGAAGGGGCAGGAAAGGGCCTTGCAAACCTTAAAATCGCCTACCAGGGAAGGCTGGGAGGCAGGAGGACTGGGACTCATGCTGTGTAAGCTTGGACACCTCAGGCCCTCTCTGACGCCTCACTAGCCTCTTTGGACAAAGAGTTTAATAAGCCCTGGGGAGGCTCCATTTGGCCAACAGGTACCTGCTGTCAACCTCCTGGCCCTCTGGAAGACAGGGGGGCAGGTGCCCCTCAGCTGTGACACAGGGAAGACTTTGGATAAATCCCGAGCCGGAAGGCAGACTACAGGGGTCAGACTCAGCTTTGGCTGGGTGACCTTGGGCTGCTCTCTGCTTTCCTCTGGGCCTCAGTCTCCCCTACCCAACACCAGCACCGGTTCTGAGACTTGCTCTAAGTCCCTGGGTTCCCACACTCATGTTTGGCTTCCCTTCTGGGCCTCAGTTTCCTCATATGTCGATGGGGACCGCCACCAGCCAGACCCAGCTGTGGGTCATAGGGCCCCAAGGAAAAGAAAGGAAGTAAAAAAGCAAACACAGGACTTGCTACTGCCCTAGAACCTTCTCTGCTGGGCAAAGGCTGAGCTCTGCCAAGCCTCAGTCTCCCTCACAGAGAAAGGGGCACGTCAGCTCCCTGCAGCCACCCAGGCAGCTTTTCCAAGGGCCTCTGCTGAGAGTTGCAGTGGCTCTAGGCCCGGCCAGGGTGCTGAATGGCCACCCTGCAGCCAATCAGAACTGAATAATAAATACCCCCCCAAAGTGACCCACGAATTAAAATTTCAGTGTCCCCGATGGCTCCTCTTTCTTCATTAGGCATGCGGATCCCAGGGCTTCGCTCTTCCAGCCACTGGCTCCTGTCCTCCCCCCCCCAGGCTCTGGTCTCCACAGCAATGGCTGGCGGTAAACAGAGCCCCGAGCCCAGCTGATAAGTGCCAGGCCCAGGGTGCTCTAGGGGCCCCACCAGGGGTGGTCCTAGGGGAAAATGCCCCCAACCTGGAGCCCTCCGGCCCAGGAAGCAGCAGGGCCCAGTCTAGACTCCTCCGACCTCTCCCAAAACCAGCTCTGCCAATAGGAAGTGATCGGCTCGTCGTGGGGAGGGCCCCCTCAGTGTGGGAGCGGCACACTCAGGGTTACGCCCTAGCCCTGTTGGGGGGGGGTGACATGGAATCCCGGACGCCCTCTCCGGCCAGCCCTGCTCCCGGAGGCAGCTGGCATAAACGGGGGGAACAAACCAGGCCTGCCACCCATGGGTGAGCCAGGTGGGCACGCCCGGGAAAGGGGCACCAACACCTCTCTCACTTCCGCTGCCTGGCTGGGGGAGAGGAGTTGCCTGCCTACCCCTGCCACTCTGCCAACTGCGTTCCTCAAACGTTTGGTGGGCGTCCACTGGGTGCCCGGGCCTGGCTGGACACCAGTCTATTGCTGCGGTGCACCGAGCTTCCCCCAGCCAGCACCGGTAGTGTCTCCCAGAACCCGCAAAGGCCTGAGCCCTGGGGTGCACCGGCACCAGAACTCGGCTCAGGCTCCTGCTTGGTTCCCAGGCCCCGCGCTGGGTGAGGAGGCCGGTTCCAGGCCCGGGAAGGAGGTAGAGCGAGGGAGGGAGCCGGATCCCACCAGCTCACCCTCTCCCCTCTGCCTGGGCTCAGGGTTCGCACGTGGTGGTGGCGTCAAGGGGAAGGAGGGGGGTCCGGGCCAAAGGAGACGGGGTCACGCGCTTGGGGGCACGGGCGGGGGAGAGGGGTGCTCTCTGCCCCCTCCCCGGGAGAGGGGGCCGGCAGGCCGCGCGGCCAGAGCAAGGGGCCAGTCGGGTCCCCCCACCCAGGGCTGAGTCAGGCCAGGGCGGGGGCAGGAAGCGGCCCCCTCCTCCGCACCAGCCGCAGCGCACAGCCCCCGCCCCGGCCCGCGGGGCCCCGCCGCACAACCAGCGCAGGGGGTTCCTACCTCCTTCCCGGGGCAGCGGCGAGGGGGCCCAGCCCCGGCGGCGGCGGTGGCGGCGGCGGCTGCGGCTGGGCTGGCTCCCTCCGAGGGGCCGGGAGGCGGCAGTGAGCCTGGCCCCGCGCCACCCCCCGCCGCCGGCGGCCAATCCCCACCCGGGCTGGGGGGAGGGCGATGCAAATTACCCCGGATCTGGGTCCGCCCGCCCGCCTCCCCCACGCCCGGGCCCGGCCTGCACTAGGCCGTGCATCCCCGGGCTCGCCTGTGCTGCCAGGCCGTCCCGGCCGCCGCCCTTCCCGGGGAGCACCCAGAGGGTGACCCCCCCCCGGGCAGGGGGCCACGGAGAGGGGGGGCTGGGGACGGTTACACAACCAGGCGGGGAGGGGCCCCGGGGCGGGGAGGGGGCCGGCCCGCGGGCCGCACAGCCGGAAGCTGGGGACCGCCACCGGCCCCCGGCAAGGGGAGCCTAGCTTTAGGCTCCGCCCCTAGGCCAACTGGGCCCGCCCCCGCGCCGCGCCGCGCGATCATCCCGCGCCCATTGGCTCCCAGGCCCGCCGCTCACCGCCCCTCCTCCGCACCGCCCCTAACCGCGGGCCGCAGCGAGCCGCTGGCGCGGAGCACTGTGGGACTTGTAGTTCGAGCCGCCTGCCACCTGCCAGTCTCAAGCTGCGGGAGGACTACAAGACCCAGCGGCCCCCGTGGACGCGGCCGCCCACCCGGACACCCCACCCCTTCCCCTCCTTTGCAAAGCCCCCCTCCCTGTTTTTTCAGCCCCCTCCCCCCCATCCCCCATGGAGCTCAATCCTGGCCAACTCCAACGTATACACGCAGCACCGATTAGGCCCCCGGGGGGCGAGAGCGCCCCTAGTACCCCGCTGCAAACTTAGCACGCGACGCGCCCCCCTAGCTCCCCACGCCGGCTCCCCCCACTCTCAATGCAGCCCCGCTTCCCCTCCCCCGCTACCCGCGCGCTTGGGAGCCCCGAAAAGCCATGCACCCGAGGGGGGGGGCTGGCGCACAAGCCCCTACACTTCGCCCCCAACCCCCCATCCCGAGTGGCGCCCCGTGCCCGCGCTCGGGATCCAGGGAGCCTCCAGCCTCCTGGCAGCTGCCAACCACCCCCTCCTCTGAAACTTGCGGAACGTCCCTGGCTCCCCAGATCTCCCCTTCCCGAGAGCGCAGGGGTGGGCGCAGCACCCCCGGCCCGTCCCCGCCCTACACCCTGTGCTGGGGGCCGCGCCGGGCGCTGACTTACCTCGTGGGGCCGGGCCAGAGCCGGGCCGGTCCGTGGCGCGCGGGGCCGGGGCCCGGAGTTGGAACTGGGCTCCTCGGCCGCTTGCCTCCGGGGTCCGCGTCTCGTTCTCCCCCTCGCTCCCTCTCCCCTCGCAGCTCCCTCGCTCCGGCGGCGGCGGCGTCACTGCCCCTACAGTAACTGTACAGTACAGCCAAAGCCCCGTATGATGCTCGCGACTCCCTTCCTGGTTTCTCCGAGGGCAAGAGGGGTCCTCCCTTGTCTTAAAGGTGCCGCAGCCGCCGTCCCCCCCCACGCCCAGCCCGCCCCCCCCACCCCGGCCTCGGAGGCCAGAACAGGCTCGGCAGGTCCCCTCTTGCCACGTCTCTGCCCTCCCGTGGGGCTTCGCCCGCTGCGCCGGGGAGACCGGGCTGTTATTAGGTTTTGTCAAGTTGGGGGGGGTCCAGCCCGCCCCCGGCGCGCCCCCCCTCCTCTGACCTCTCCGCCCCGCTGCGCGGCGCCGTGCCAGCTTGCCAGCTTATCTGGCCCCAGAGCTCCCCGGGGCGCGGGGGGAGCGGGCCCCCCGGGGTGGAGGGGGGTGGGGGCCTCCAGATAAACAGGCCCCCAGCCTCTGCGCAGGGGCGGGTGCGGGGGGGGCGCGGGCTTTGCCCCCGACGCCTGGGGCGTGGCAGGATGGCAGCGGGGGCGGGGAGGGCTGTGCGCACTGCGAGGACCGACGCGGGCGTGGGTCGCGGCTGCCCGGGCAGCGGGAGGTGGGTGGGAGCCACGGGTTGGGGCCCCCGGGCCAGCCGCCGGTCCTCCTGGGGCCTCAGTTTGCCCAGCCGCAGAAGGGACTCGGGGGCGGGCTTTCGGATGCCCGCGCGGGTCCGCTGGGCTTCTGGGTCCCTAAATGAAACAGCCAACCTGCCCGCCCGCGATTATATAAAGCAGTCGCCTCCGCCCGCTGCGCCAGGGGCGTAGCGGGGGAAGGGGTTGGCGAGGGGCGGGCTGGGCGGTTGTTTTCCCGGCTTTCCGAGTTCCCCCACCCAACTGCGGGCCTCTGGGCGGGACGGGGACCCGGCCCCGGACGCCTGGGTCCTGCGGGCCGCTCCCGCAAGGATCTGCGTGGCTGCAGAGGGGTGGAGGTGGGGAGTGGGGAGGCGTTGGCTCAGCCCAACTTTTTTTTCCCTGTCCATTTCTCCCACTTCCTCCCTGGTCGTGGGAGAGGTCCGGCGGGGGACGGGGGAGGGGAAGGAGGGGACAGCGGTGAGAACAGCCTGGCCCGGCCCGGTCCGCTGCCCGCTGCACACAGTAGGCGCCCAGGGAAGGGATGGCTGGTGCAGTCAGCTGCCTGGGGGGCTTCGGGCGTCAGTTTCCCCTTCCTCATTCCTTAGGGCGAGGAGGGTTGGCACCTGCTTTATAGCTGCGGTTTACTGAGCGCTTCTCAAGTGTCTGGCTCTGTCCGGGGTCCTGTTTACCTCCATTCTAATATCTAACACAGTATTAGTATTAGGAAGAGTACTAGTAGTAGTATCACCATTACTTTACAGGCAGGAAACTTCCACTGCCATAGGTGAAATGGACCCAGTCTTCTCTGACTTCAAAGCTTTCCTCCCCCCGACCCCCCCCCGCACTTTATTGCCTCTTCACGCAAAATATTAAAAGTGCCTGCAACTCCCAAACAGATTGAATCGGCTTTTGTAATAATAATTTGGCTTCAAGGGGAAACCTGGGAGGCCCCCAAAGGGGAAGTGACAGCCCAGGACTTGCAGCCTAAACCCAGCCCCAGTTAAGTGGGAAGGGACTGAGGGAGGGGCCACTGGGTACAAGGCAAGGGTGGAATTCGGGGACTTTGCTCTAACGACCCTGCCTGACATATAAGTCCTGCTTCCTTCCTTAAACCACCCTACTATCAGCCTTGGGACTAGAAGTGCCAAGTAGAAACACCATTTGCAGGTCTCAGGATTGTGCTTGGACTCCTGCAGGTAACCCAAGCTCAGGCCTTAGTCCCATGGTCTTACTCCTACCACCAAGCTCCCAGGGGTGACTCAGTTTCTCTACCACCACCATCCAGCCTCAAATATCCTTCATTGTTTCTCCACAATTGATAACCTGACTCAGAAGTCTCAGGGAACTCCTATGTGAAATTGGCTTTGAATCAGATCCTGATTACACCGTGGGACAAAGCAGGGTTTCTATGATTTCCACCTTACATTTGAGGAAACTGAGGCCCAGAGGAGAACCATGAGCAAGGATGTTGAATCCAGCATTCACCTGGCTCTGGACCTTGCCAGAGGGGCTAGGGGTGGATCCTTCAGGGAATGCCAGGATGGCATACCCTTGACCCATATGCACTTCTGTCCCTGACATGAAAACAGAATGAGGGAGGGAGACAAAGATTTGTCCTGACCCCCACACTTCAGCCCCTACTCGTTTACCCTCCCCCACAAAAATACTCAAGTAGATATTATTGTAAAACCTAATAAAGTGAAAAATATTGATTTACTGTGTGACCTTGGGCAGGCTACTTAATCTCTCTGATTCTCAGAGTCCTTTGGAAAGAAAAATGGTAGAGACTTCCGAGGGTTGTGACAAGGAAAAAACAAGGTGGTACATGTAACATGCTTAAACAGTACAGTTCCTGCAGCCTGCAGGAGAGAAGTTCTCAATCCATAATAGATGTGATCGTGTTGTTATTGTATCATCATCATCATCTGGGCAGGGATAAAACCCCCATTTCCAAAGGTGAGAGAGAAATCCACACACACTCAAGACATTTTTTACCTCATCAGCAGACCCCATGAGCTGCTTGGCTAAAGACTTCTTGGACTGTATCAGGACCAGCTCCATCTTAGCAATAAAGTGATACAAAAAATGACAAATGCTTGACACTTGTCTCCAAACAGATTTTTTTTCAGGGTGAGTAGTAACTCCAGCTCTTATTTGCAGAGTTCCACTTTTGTGTGTAATTTGAGTTCATCTGTGTAGCAGGGGTTATCATCCCTGATGTACGAAAACACGGAGACTCAGGAGAACTTGCCAAAGACACATAACATGCAAGAGGAAGGACTTGAATTCGAGTTATGTTGGCTAGGCTGCAAAGTTATATAATATTTTAAACAGGTAATTCTTGTCACCATAAACAGGTATTGCTTCTGGGTTAGGGAAAAGGAGGTATGGGAGCAGGGAGAGAAAGCGTCTGTCCACCCTCTACTCTTTGATCTTTTGAATTTTGTATTATGCATACATTACTTATGATAAATTTTTAAAAAATCTTTAAAGTAGCATTCCTTAACTTTTCTGCTTCAAAGGACACCATCGAGAAAAATGAAAGAAAACCCTACAGAATGGGAGAAAATATTTGCAAATCATAGCACTGATAAGGGTCTACTACCTAGAATATATAAAGAAACCTTAAACTCAACAATAAAAATACAGCCACATTTTTTAAATAGGCAAATAATTTGAATAGACATTTCTTCCAAAAAAGATACACAAATGGCCAATAAAGCTCATGAAAAGTTGCCCAACATCCCTAGTCGTTAGGGAAATGCGAATCAAAACCACGAGCAAGCACTTCACCCCTGCTAAGACGGCTAGAATAAAAAAGATAGACACTACCAAGTGTTGGTGAGAACAGCCCTAATGTACGGCTGGTGAGAATGGAAAATAGTGCAGCTGCTGTGGAAAACAGTCTGGTGGTCCCTCAAAAGGTGAAAAAACAGAGTGACCATTTGACCCCACTATTCCATTACTAGTATCTACCCAAGAGAAATGAAAACATCTGTCCGCACAACACCTTGTATATGATTATGTATCCATAACAGCACTATTCACATAGCCAAAAATTAGAAACAGTGCAAATGTCTGTCCATGAATGGATGAATGGATAAACAAAATATGGTCCATCCACACAGTGGAATATTATTCAGACATGAAAAGAAGGGAGGCGCTGACACTCGCCACAACTTGGATGGACCTTGAACACATGATGTTCACAAAGAAAAGCCAGACACACAGGGACACACTGTGTGTGATTCCACTTATGTGAAATATCAGAATAGACACACCCATAGAGACAGAAAGTTGATTAATGGTTTCCTGAAAGCTGGGAGGTGTTGGGGTTGGGGGGGAAATGAGACTGACGGCTATTGGTCATAAAGTTTCTTTTTGGGGTGATGAAAATGTTCTGGAATTAGTGGTGATGGTTGCACAACCTTGTGAATACACTACACCACTAAATTATATACTTTTAAAGGGTGAATTGTATAGCATGTGAATAATATCTCGATTAAAATTTATATATAAATATCGTTACTTTTTTTTTTTCAAGGAGTGCACAGCTCACAGTGACCCAGGTGGGGATTGAACCGGCAACTTTGGTGGTATTAGCACCGCGCTCTAACCAACTGAGCTAACTGGCTACCCCCTAAACATCATTACTTTTTGATTGGGGAAGATTTTGCAGCTTACAAAACTCTTCTATCTTCATTGCCTCATTTAATCTTCAAAATACGTGAGCTATTTTAAGAGGTTGTGTCTCAGTTGCTACAGAATATCATATAGGTGCTCAGTGATGAAGGTAGGACTGGAACCCAGGTCTCCTGAGGTTGGTGTGTTCACCATGCATGACTCTCCCCACCCCACCCCACCCCCACATACCACAGAGTCCTGCTTCTATCACCTGCCCACCCTCAGAACCCAGAGGATGGGGTGAGTTGGAAAGGTTTCAAGCTTCTTGGAGGGTCAGATTGACTTTCTGAGAGTTACCTCCCTCTCGGGGGATGACCTGGGAAGAGAATCTCAGTAAGTTCTGGGCATGAGGGAACCCACATTTCTCCAGACCTGAGACTCCCAGCTGAGTTTGCCAGGGGTACGTACCCTGCCACTCTCCATCCCAGACCCCAGCTCCCCCACAGCCTGTAGGGGCAGCTTTCTGAACTCTTACTGCTCCCATGCATGAAGCTGGTGTTTCTTAAAACCAACCTTTTTGTTCTCAGGTTACCCTCTGGCTCTAGGCCTCAGTTTACCAATGGCAGCAAGTGCCATATCTCTTTTGCATGCTTAAGAAGCAGCCACAGAACAAGGGTGAAGTGTCCTTGGGTGCTTGGATCCAATGTCTTTAGGTTTTTCAATGAGTATTGACTGTTCTCTCAACCACAACCAGAGAGGAGATAAGGGGTTTCTTCTGGCTGCTGTGGATTAATTTGGCACTACAGGTCCAGGAGGTTCACAGCTCAAGGTGTTAAAAGCGTTTGCACACGCCACTGGGAATCCTGGTTTATTGGTATTCCTGGAGGAAGTTTTGAGAAAGGGAGCCGGGGGTAAGTGTTCCAGTTTTGAAAAAGGGAGGGATGCAGGCAGAGACACAGGTAAATTCTAGAACCCAGGGGTCACTGAGCTTGATGTGGACCCCATGAACATTCTAGAACATTCTGTTCAGCAGTTGATCTGCCTAGAAACCCACATAGCCAGCCCTGGATGCCTCCCATGGGCCATGTCCCTGATCTCCAGCTTACATTCTAGTGGAGGATAAAGATAATAAGCAAATAGACAAATAAATAAAAGAATTTCAGACAATTATCAGTTCCTCTGGCAGAACCAGAGGAACTGAATAGACAGTGATCAGGACCTGGAGCCTTTCTTTTTCTTTTTCTTTTTTTTTTTTAAATGAAAATGTGTCAACAGATTTCATATCACTGATTAATTAATGAAGAAACCAGTAAGATATTACAAGGGGTTCAGAGGAAAATTCTAAGAACATTCATATATAGGCAAATAAGAAATGCTGAAATGAATTTACAAACAGAAGCAAAATGTGACTATGCACAGTTAATTTGTATTTCTACGTACAAGAATCATGGCCACAGCAAAGGAAAGTCCAAGGTGGCGGAATAGCAAATTTAGTAAATGCATATCATGGCCCAACTACTATTTTTAGGTTTTTATTTTTTCTGTTAACTTCACTGCACCTAAAATGGGAATAAGTATAACACTGATACCAAATAAATTATTATTCGTTGCTTGCCAAAAATAAAAATAAAATAAAATAAAGAATCATGGCCATTATTATCAGTTTTCTACAGGTTATACAGTTGTAAAATAGCTCAAAGACAGAAAAAGATTCAGGACCCCATATAATCAGACATCTAGTTTTGTCTGGGTGCTAGTTCTTTTTTTTTTTTTAATGGTCATCAGGGAGAATTCTTCAAGGAAGTGGTATTTGAGCAAAGACCTGAATGGGGATCTGGAGACAGGTTCACAGGTGTGAGGAACTGGGAAGGTAAAGGCCTGGAGGTGGGACTGAGCTTAGTGATGGAAAATCAGCCGGGAGAGAGTGTGGCTGGAGCAGATCATTTACAGGGCAGTGAATGGGCACCTGTAGGCCAGACAAGTCCTTTGGACTTTATATGAAGTGTCATGGATTCAGCCATAAAAAGAAGGACATTTTGACATCAGCTACAACATGGATGAACCTGGAGGACGTGATGCTCAGTGAGATAAGCCAGTCACACAAGGACAAACACTGTGTGATCCCACTCACAGGAGGTCCCAGAGGAGTCAGATTCATAGAGACAGAGAGTGGGTAGTGGGAGGGGGGGGGTAGGGGCTGGGGGAGGGGAGGGAGTGAGTATTTAATGGAAACAGAGTTTCAGTTTGGGGAGATGGAAAGTTCTGGAGATGGATGGTGGGGACGGCTGCACAGCAGGGTGGATGTGCTTAGTGTGTTAACGTGCACTTAAAACTGGTTCAGATGGCCAATTTCATGCATGTTGTACCATAATAAAAAAAGAGTCAGAGTTCTGATTGTCTTTTCAAAAAGACTGAAAAAAAGAAAAGAAAAGAAACTGTATTGGGGTCTAACTTAAGAGGGGCCAGTCTTTTTTACTTGGCAAGTGAAGACATTAGGAAGAAAGGAACATTCAAACTACCACCTGCAGCTACAGAAACAAGTGGCTACCAGCTCAGCTTCTGGCGTCAGACCCTTGAAATCCTGCTGTGACCGCTTGTAGGCGCATCGCTGATTTGTGGGCAGAGTCTATGCAGGCGGTAGGTGCCTAATAAACAAGGAATTCGTGCACAGGTACAAAGGAGGCCAGGTTAGTTGCCAGAAACCCCTCTGATTTTCCTTTTCTTAGAAATCTCCTCCCATTCAGGCCCCTCCCAGGTCCTGGGGCCCCTCCCAAATAGTGCTCTTAGGCAGAGCTAACATTTAACCAGCACACCTCAGGGTGGCCAAACCAGGTGTGCAAGTATTGAAATACTTCAGTACTCCTTGGCAAATCGCTGCCGCATAGAGCACTGGAGTGCCCCCCTGAGCCCTCTCCTGGGACACCCCCAGAGTATCCCAGGAGAAATAGTCTCTGAGCTGCAGACACTTCCTGCAGCCTCTGAACTCATAACATTGGGGAGATGCCTGGTCTATTTGCACTCGAGGGCTGGTGCACCTCACTTCAGGGGTTACTTAGACTGAGTCCCGAAGGTGGAAGAAGGCGGAGTTACCCTGGTGCTGCTGCTGCTGCCCCTGCCTCCACCCACAGTTCAGTATTCCCACCTGTGCAATGGGCCCTTTCAGCCTGAAGTTCCCAGTTTCCATTTAGTTCCAATCCCTCTCTTCACCTTCAAGCTGGTCTCCTAGATGCCCCCTCACTTCCAGGCTGGACCACAGTTCCCAGGGGCCTTTCAGAACCTCGGTGAAGTGCTCCAAAGCTGGGGGACCAGCCTGCCTACTTTTGAGGCCTGGTCAGAGCTTTGTCTCTGCCACTTTCTTCATGGCCTGGCCGCACACTATGGGAATTTGTTTAGGGCAGAGGTTTTGTCATGACTGGAGGTGCTCCTGGCATTGAGTGAATGGAGGTCAGGCATGCTGCTCAATGCCCCACAGTGCCCAGGATGTTCCCCCCCAACCCCATCCCCCAGAGAATGACCTGTTCCAAATGTCTACAGTGCTGAGAGGGAGAAACTCCGGTCTGGCCTGGGTCTAATTTTTTTTTCTTTAAAGTTTATTGGGGTGACAATTGTTAGTAAAGTTGCATAGATTTCAGGTGTACAATTTTGTACATTATCTGCATCTCACATTGTGTGTTGACCACCCAGAGTCAGTTCTCTTTCCATCACCATATATTAGTACCTAGGTCTAATTTTAATCCTGCCTGCTGCAATCCTTGCCTACTTGCTTCTCCCTGTCTGTGCTCCGCTGCCTAGCTGCCTAGAGGCCTCCGGACAACTCAGCACTTGAGCCATCCCGCTGCCCTCCACTCCCACCCCTCAATAGCCTGTCTCCACTCTCAGGGGGCCTTGGCTTTCCATCTGTGCAATGGACCCTTCCAGCCTGAAGCTGGGTAACCAGCAGAGATGGCTCCTGGGTCAGCTTCACCCAGAGAGACCCCTAGTGAACAAGGCCAGTCCCGTCCCTGCTCTCCCCCCACCATTGCCATACACAAGATGGCATTTCCTGGGGCAGTCAGAACAGTGGGTACCCATAACCAGGGAACGTGGAGGGTGGGAATGGAAGGGAGAACGTGGCAGCATTTCTGGTCGGCCAGATCTCCCCTCGGTTCTTTCTTTTTATAAAATCACCGCAATTTATAAAACGACTCCTCCCTCCCTCCATCCCACTGTCTGCCACGTGGGCTGGCCAAAGGAATCACCCTCTCTCCTTCTCTCTCCCCCTCGTCAGGGGCAGGCAGGATTGGCTGCCAGGCAGTAGCTTCAGTTTCACTTTGGTGTCACTGGTTTCACTTTCAGGCCCTGGAGAGAAAAGAGGGAGAGGGAGAGGGAGACGGAGATGAGGGAGAGAGAGATGAGGGAGAGGGAAATAAGGGAGAGGGAAAGGGAGAGGGAGAGGGAGAGGGAGAGGGAGAGGGAGAGGGAGAGGGAGAGGGAGAGGGAGAGGGAGAGGGAGAGGGAGAGGGAGAGGGAGAGAGGGAGAGGGAGGGGGAGAGAAAGGTTGTATCAGGTGCAGCCTCTGCCCCAATCCCCTCAGGGCCACTCACTCCTTTTCCTGACCTTCTGGTCTGGGAAATCTTGGAGTCAAGGTCAAGGGGTCAAGGTCAATGTCAAGTTCTTTCATTGTGCCCTTGGGCAGAGCAAGTAACTTCTTCGCTCTGGGCTCCTTTCCCTGAGCTCCCTGCCCCTTGTGAAAGTGGGGCTGAGAATCACATCCCCCCCACAGAAATCCCACTGACCAGGGCCAGCTAATGTCAAGGACAGTCCCACAATGTCCCCAGTGGAAGGGGGCGGGGCAAGGTCCAAGGCAGAACAGGATGTCGGTTGCCTTTACCCAGGGAGGGACCCTTGGCCCAGAAACCACTAGGAAGGAGGCTTCATGTAGCCTGAGTCTGGGGCCCAGGTGCTGGTGAGTGTCCCCGGAGGCTGCCTGCAGTGGCTTGAGGCTCCATGGTCTGGCAAAGCAGGGCTGGAAGTCCAGCTGCTCTACTTACTTTCCAGCTTGCCTGCCTGTCTCTGGGACTTGAGTGTTTTCATCTGTGAAATGGTTGGGCCTGTTCCCCTGTCCCACCCCACCGGGTCCCTGGCAGACAGATTGTCTCCCATCTAAGCCTGCCTGAGAGCCAGGAACCAGGCCCATTGACCTCTCTCCCCAGCGCTCCACTCAGGGCCTGGTTAAGGACTCGCTAGACAGGACAGGGGAGTCACCCTGGGCATGTCAATAACATTGTTCCTGCAAGACAGTGGCTATGTGTACACACGCAAGAGGGCAGTTTGTTTTCTTAATAACAGCTTTAGTGAGATATCATTCACACATCATACAGTTCACCCACTTAATTTCACTGCGCTGTTCGACTTTTGTGGATTTTTGACACATTTAGGAGAAAAAACTTGAAATCCATTCACGCAGTGAAAGGGTTAAAGTGTGCAATTCAATGGCATTTAGTACCTTCACAATACTGTGTAACCATCACCACTAGTTCCAGAACATTCTCATCACCCCAAAAGAAGAAGCGCCATCGCCATCAGCAGTCACTCCTCATCCCCCTCCCCCGCCCCTGACAACGTTGGAACCCTACTTCCTGTCTCTGTGGACGTGCCTGTTTGGACACTTCACATAGATGGAATCACACACCGTGTGGCCTTGTGTGTCTGGCTTCTCTCATGAGCACCGTGTGTTCAGGGTCCATCCACGCTGTGGCGCGTGTCAGCGCCTCCCTCCTTTTCACGGCCCAGTAATCATTCATTGTGCATTTATCCATTCACCAGTCGATGGACATTTGGGTTTCCACCTTTGGCTGCCGTGAATCATGCTGCTGTGGAGGGCAGGTGTTAAGGCAACCAAAACGGGTAGATCAGTGCATGTCCACCCACAATAAATAATGTATGGGGACCTTGCGTTTTCCGGGGGCAAGAAGCACACCCTAAAATGCACAAGAGAAGGAGCACCCAGCAGAGGCAGCCGGGCACCAGGTTCTCTGGGTCTCTACTGGGCTCTGCGGAAACCCTGTCCCCACTTCCACCCAGGTTGGCCCGATTGTGAACCCGGGACTTCCAAACAGAAGGCGCTGAGAGGCTTCCAGAACCTCAGACACGGAAGGGCCAGGCGGGCTGGGACGTCAGCCCTGGAAAATGGCCCCTCCCCTTTAAAGAGGAGGATCGTTGGGTTGGGGGTGAACAAGCCAAAGGGCGAGGAGGGGAGGGGAGAGGAAAGGGAAGGAGAAAGGAGCGGAGAGATGGAGAAATAGGGGAGGGGAGAAGAGAGGCGGGGAGGGGCCTCCGCAACGTCGCAGGTGGGCAGGCGGCTTCTCCGCACCTGTGCCTCGCCTCCCGCCTCCCCTTGGGCAGGGGCAGAGGAGGGGGAGTCACACAGGATCCGATTCCTGTCACCCCAGAGCCACTTCCTGCTCTTTAATGTGGGGTGAAGACAAGAGGCAGCGCTCCTCCGGGTTTAGGCATCCCTCCCGCCCGTGGGAGGTGGGGCCACCCCAGCCCCACTCCTCCCCGCCTGCAGCGCTCCTCCCACCCCGTCCTGGGACCTCGCGCCACATCCCTGCTAACTCACCTCCCTGTCCCCGGCGCTGAGCATCCGGGCCGCGTCTCCTCCCCTCTGGGGGCCTGCCGGGCCCCAGGAATTCTGATCCCAACCGTCGGTCCCCAGCCCAGCTGCAGGTGCCGGTCCAGCCCTTGGGGAGACTAAGTCCGGGACGCCCCCTGTGCTCACTGGCCACTTGTGCGTCGTCTTTTGGGAGACGTCCATTTACATCCAATTCGCGAGCTTGTCTCTTGATCGGCCGGGTTCTAAGGATTCTTTATATATTC
The DNA here is from genome assembly GCF_964194185.1 of Rhinolophus hipposideros. Classification (NCBI taxonomy): domain Eukaryota; kingdom Metazoa; phylum Chordata; class Mammalia; order Chiroptera; family Rhinolophidae; genus Rhinolophus; species Rhinolophus hipposideros. The sequence continues at coordinate 58,475,551 of NC_138062.1, read as the reverse complement.
TGGCACCAGACCTGTCTCACAGCTAGGATGTCCAAGTCTTTTTCTCCCACTTTGTGGGGTGTCTTTTCACTTTCTTGTTGCATCCGAGTTTTAAATTTTGACCAGTGCAAGTTCACCTTTTTGCTTTTGCTGCTGGGGCGTATGTGCCATGTTGAAGAACCACTGCCAAGTCCAAGGCCAGGAGACTAGGGCTGGCTGGGGGCTGGAGTTTAAGCAGCAGCGGTGCTTTGGTTTACTGTGGAGGTCTGGCAGGGCCCTTGGCAGTCCAAGGGGAAGGACGTTTGTCCGGAGCCTGACGTGTGAGCAGGAGTTAGGGTTGGGGATGGAAGAGTGAAACTTCCAGAACGGGGAACAGCAGGTGCAAAGACAAGGACGGGCAAGAGTAAGTGAAAGACGTGTACCTCCCCTTCTCTCTTGCTCCCCTACAGCTCCTGGGCAGCCCCTACCCCAGTACTTTGGGTCCTGGGGTGGGGTAGGGGGTTCTGAGTAAGCGGGGAGGTCATTCCTGGGGGTACATGAGACACCAGCCGCCTCCTTTAGTCTGTGATGACCCCCTTTGCAGACAAGGGAACTAAGGCCCCCAGGGGCCTACCTTCCCTGAGGCTGCAGAACCCGGGGTGGCTGCGATGCCAGTCCAGGCGGTGAAGCTCCTGCTACGACAGGGTGGGTGACACCGGGGAGGAGACAGGACTCATGGCCTGAGTCCCTCCCTCACCTGAGGCCTCTCTCATTCTCCAGGTGCTTCTCTGTAGGCCTCCCTCCGTCCCCTGGGAATCCTAAGCAGAAACCGGAGACTGGAGCCTCGGGCCTCCCTTCAGGCTGCCATGGGGCCCAGCCCTCTCCCTCCCGCCCTCTCTCCTGGAGAGCCACCCCATCGTTGCCAGGGGGCCTGCAGAATAGGCAGGTCCTCCACCCACCTGGCCTGCGGTGCAAGGTGCAGCCTCCAGCCTTGGGGCGGCCTGCCTGGGGCTCACACACCTGGTCAGCTCAGAGCCCCCAGAGGAGTGGGTGGGGCTTGAAGGCCCTGGTGGTTTCATTTTAAGCGAGGTCTCTTCCCCTTCCTAACCCCCACTTCACCTCGGACCCAGCTTTCTGGGAAACCCTGCAGCAGCTTCTCTGAACTCTGCTAACCCAGAGTCCATGGCAGGAGAGGGAGGCTTCCTGCCCTGTGAGGCACACCCTCTGTCCCTGGTGACTTCTCTGGATTGCCCACCTCCCAGAAAATTCTGGACCAGCCCTCCCCCCCGCCACACTACATCCCAGGTTCTAGATACCAGAAGCCTCATGGCTTCAAGAAGGGCAACCCCAAGACATAGACAAGTCGGTGTCTGACCTCTGCTGCTGGGTGACAGCGTCCAAGTCGGGGAGGGGTATGGGCTAACTCAGGCTTTCTCCCCTATGCGTCATGGACGTTGGGGCCAGGTCATTCTCTGTGGGGCCGTCCTGGGCACTGTGGGAAGTTGAGCAGCGTCCTGGCCCCCACCCACTTGATGCCAGGAGCACTCGCAGTTGTGACCATCACAGATGTCCCCAGACATCACCCAGATTCCCTGGATTGAGGGTGTGATAGGACTGTCCCCACTGAGCCCTAGTGGGTTAATGACAGCTGGGAGAGGACAGAATGCAGGAAAGATTTAGACGCGGCCCCGTGTGTGTGCCATGGAGCACCTGAGACGTAGTGGGTCTGAATTGAAACGCGCTGTGAAGGCAAAAGATCCCATATGATGATGTCATACAAAAGGGACAAAAAGAATGTAAAACACAATACTGATTTTTCATATTGATTACAAGGTGGAAATGGTAATATCTGGGCTCTACTGGGTTAAACAAAACATACCATCAAATTACCTTTACCTGTTTTTTCCCTATTGTAACTGCAGCTGCTAGAAAATTGAAAATTTGGTTGATCCCTTTCCCTGCCATTTCCCCCACTGCCCCACCCTGGAACAATTGTTATGCTCACAGAAGGGAATGCGACCTAGTCTGAGGAGAACGCCACGGATGAAGGGGGTGGGCTTAATAAATTATTTGGACAGATCTGGCCCTATCACATCTGATGGAGTTGGGTGATCACTTTTTCTGTGGGTTACCCGCGGGGCTGTTGGCTGAGCTGCTCAGGGCTCCAAGGCACAAATGCCATGGAAAGGAAACAGGCGGGGACACAGGGGACAGCACACGTGGTCATGTAAAGTGCTGTTTATTATGATGAAACCATTGAGCTGAAAAAACCTGCACTGACAAGACGCTCAATATTTTCTTCTTGCAAACCAAGCACCAAAAAGAAAAAGAAAAAAAAGAGCAAAGAAAACACAAAAATAAAGAATACCCATCGTGCAAGATTCTAAAGCTCTCCAATTTGTTTCCTGATTGATATTTTGGACAGAGAGGTCAGAGGGGTGTTAGGGGTCACAGGCATTGCCATGTTCACGCCCCTCTCCCCCCCCCACAGTGGCTGTGTCATCTCAAGTACTTGGCCCTCTGGGGTACTTGAACAGCCACGAGAAACCTCGACAGGAGTACGAAATCCTCGTTCTCTCAGAACCAGGGGAGAGGCCTGACATCACTTTCTGCCTGGACCTCCACATGTCTGGGGACCCCCAAACCAAGGGCTGTTTGTTATGTGTTTCACACAGAAGAGCCTGCTCCCTTGCAACAGAGAACCTATAACCACATCACTGGGATGGGAAGTGGGTCCCCAGGTCTGTGGCTACCTTAGGCCAGGCCATTGGGAGCAGCTAGGGACCTGCAGTGACTGGGGTGTCGGATCAGAGGGTTCTCAAGGAATGGGGAGCAGGGAAGGGAGCCACCAGGAAACAAGGCTGTCAGCAGTGCAAACCTTTCACCACCCATCTCCAAGGCTCTGGCGTGCTTCCCGTTTACTAGGAGCCTGGTTCTGACGCAGAGTGGGAAGAGAAAGAGCCAGTTTCTCTCTAGACCTTCCCAGATTTGAGGGACCCTGGCAAAAGCAACAGAGCAGAGCATGAAGAGGGGCCTGTGCTGACGGCCTTAGGGGAGGTACCTAGACCTCGCAAAGCCGGTGGAGGCGCCCAGCTTCCCAATCCTCCATCACCCCCTCACCAAGCCTAAATTCACCCCCAGCAGCCCCATCCATGTGCCCTTTTACTCCCTGCAGATGCCGGCTGGTTCCACATGAACAGTTGGCTGGGGTTTGGGGCCCTGACGTGACTGCTCGCGCCAGGTATCCTCGGGCCAAGATGCTGAATCACCGTCCCCTCTGAGAAGCTGGGACACCCACATAGCAACACCTTCATAATTTCTGGTTATCTCTTATTCTTTTCTAAACCAGGGGAAACTATGGAGTGGCTGAAACCTGGCAAGCCGGTTGAAGGAGCCACCAACTTGTCTTCTCTTTGGTGTCCACAGGACAAAAAACAAAACAAAACAAAAAAACCACGGGAGACTAGAAGGGTCTCCCTAAGAATTCAGCAGTTCCCACAGGGCCACAAGCCACCACCTTCCGCTGTACCTTCTCTGGAAACCCAGGGCCAGCTTGGCTTGCACCAGGCTGCATCTCTTTCAGAGAACCATTCCTCTGCAATTTGCCATAGATAAGTATCAGCTTGTTCAAACCATCAGGAAGTATTGAGGGGGGCAGCTGACAGCTTCATCTTCAAAGCTCGGAGGAGGGGAACCTTAGAAGCAGTCCTGGCCTCCCCCACTTCCTACTGTCTGACGGCACAGAGGCAGCCTTCTCTGAACCTTGAAGGCAGACAGGCTGGCCTTGGGTCTCAGAGGGCCTGGCTGGACACCCCGACAGACACAGGAACTAGGACAAGCTCCCCGCCAATGTTTCATTTCCAACCAGCTGTGGCTGAACGGTTTGAGGGCCCCAAAGAGTGACGTGCCGGGGCAGTCACTTCTGATTCGCTGGGCTAGCAGAGGTGACAGAGGGTGCCACCCGCCCACATCTGCAGGCGCCAGGGGAGTACAGGCCTTATCGAAGGGATCTGCTGGGGGTTTCAACCACACCGATGGTTTGGAAACCCAACACTTCCTTTCTGCTGAGTCGAGTGTCAGCACAGCTGCCACGAAGAGTCAGAAGTGTCTGCTCCTGAGGCACAGGCGAGAACTAGACCCTCCAAGGGACAGGTCACGCTCTGCTGAGGACAGGCAGGGTCAACTGTCCCAGGCTGCATGACGAGAGGCAGCAGTGGCCAGGAAGAAGTGGACCCCATGACAAACAACAGGTTGACTGCTTTTTGGGACAGCTTGAGGGGTACCTCCAAGGGGGCAGGTGTCAGGCGAGGGGATGACGCACAGAAACATCTCTTTTGGAGAAAGACGCCAACGTCTATGCTCTGTGGGTTCCCTCAGAGGCTTCATCCCTTGAAAACAGCGCAGCCAGTTCCCGATGCCACTCCCACCCCAATTTCTCTGTGGCCCAGTCCGCCAGGGGCTGGGGCTGCCCTCAAGGGACACTGACCTCCTGGGGTTGGACCGGAGGCTGACACCCAAAGAACAAATGGAACAAGAAGTACAATGGGCTCGGTTTGCTTTTTCTTTCCCTGTTTTGTTTTGGTTTTTTTTAAAACCTAAGTAAGCAGATTCTCAGACGACAACATGAGCAGCGTCACCCTTCCCCAGAGACTAGAGGACCCGCCGGCTGCAACAGGTGGGAGAGGAAGTGAATGTTCCGCCGTGTGGATGTCTTCTCCACGGCAGCGGCGCGGCAGGCGAGGGGGGAGGAGCTGGTCTGTCCCGGGTGGGAAGGGCGGGTGGACAGCACGCAGACAAGTCACCAGCCCACCCGTCACACAGCGGTGCGTGTGGGTGTGCTGGGCTGGTTCAGACGCAGCGTTTTACACAACCAACCGGCAAAATCCACTTCTTCCACCTCGGACCGTTTGATGAAGGCGTGGTTCTGCAAGGGAATAAGAGGTGCCGTGAACAGTCAGGTGTCTGCGGGGAAGAGGAAGGCAGCAGCCTTCCACTCGGGTCCAGCAGGCCATCCGGAACGAAAACCCAAAACACTGAAAGAGAACAGGCCCCTAGCCACAGGAAGACACACTCGGGAAGAGGAGAAAAACCAAACCCAGAGCAGGGAGGTGCCACGCCTGGGGCCTTGCACGCCTGGGACAGGGTCTCAGGGGAGGGTGAGGCTGCTGTGAGCTCCCCTTCAGCACTGGGGGCGCTGGGGCCAGGTCATTCCCTGCGGGGAGCCATCCTGGGCACCCTTGGTCCCCACCCACTCTTCGCCAGGAGCACCCCCAGTTGTGACCACCACAGGTGTCCCCAGTGTCCCCTGCAGGCAGAGTGGCCTTGGGTTAAGAATACCTGATCTGGAAGACAACACCCTGTGAGGACAGCAAGTCCCCTACGAGTCCTGTGCGGTAGGACGTCCGCCGGCTAAAGGAGCCTCCTGGGCCCTTGAAATAAGGCTTGAGGCTGAGGAGCAGATCTGTGCATTCCTTTTCGTTTCAAGTAATTTAGAGAGACACCCATGGCTGGCGGCTCCCATGGGGACAGCAGAGTGCTAGAGCTTCCTGATTCTGGCCTAGGTGGGGTGAGCGGACGCCTTCCTGACCAGGGCAGGAGGGTGGGGCCTGGAGTCCACGGAGGGGTCTAGTCTCCCCACATGACAGCAAGGGCCTGACTGCCGCCTCTTGCGCGAGCTGGGGGCAGGCGAGACCACCCTCATCTTGCTGAAGGTGAAGGCTTGGGTGACAAACCAAAGAAGAGAACAGGACTCCTGTGGCCCAGGGCGACAAGAGGGGAGGCTGCAGCGTTAACCCCAAAACGGCAGACAGTTTTACTCGGGCAGAGAGAGACCTGGGAGTTTCTTGCACAGTATGAATGGGAGAGCCAGGGGCGGGGAGCACACCACAGGCGGTTTCAACGTAAATGTGTTTCTCTATTTCATGTATTTGTATATTTTACAATGGACATGTATTTTTTTCTTTTTCTTTTTTAAGGAGGGTGCAGCTCACAATGGCCCATTTGGGGATCGAAGCAGCAACCTTGATGTTATTAGCACGACGCTCTAACCAACTGAGCTAACTGGCCACCCCCTGAACACGTATTTTTTATGTCACGCATTTCTTTAGCACATGGTACTGGAAAACCTATGTTAGACACCAGAAGAAATTTCTAGAAAGAATCAAGCAGACGCAGACCCCCTTCCCATAGGGCGCTCCAGGCTAGGTTTTCTAGTGTGACCACAGCAAACAGTGACTACAACTGAGACACAGCCTGTGGCCACAACTGCTAGTGGGGTGGCATTAGACAAGGTGCCGGGGACTTTGTCAGAGGGAGTGCTGGCGCTGAGACTCACAGATGGGGAGTAGCCAGCCTTGAGAAGAACAGGATGTGTCCCCTAGGCAGAAGGACTGTCCTGTGCAAAGGTCCTGAGGGGAGGGCGAGTTTTGGCGGCCACCTTGGTTTCCAAGGACATTGAATGGTGTCTGACAGTAAGACACCAACCCTGTAGCCTCCCCGACCTGCGGGGGGGTTTGACAAGCCCGAGGCAGGCATAGCTCAGAAGCCGCAGGGCCCGTCATTCTCCAGGAACACCCGCACCAAGGCCCTTCTGGTCTCCTAGGAGCTGAGAGGCTGTTCTGGGTCATTTCTGCTCAGGGACCGGGGACCCAAAGGAGTTCTCCAGCTCAACACACCCCCTTGACAAGAGCCAGCTTGGGGCAAGAAGGGCCTGATGGAGTCTCCCTCTCCCTGCAGAGGAGGAAGGGGCCCTGCGTGGCAGTCTGTACCCCGGTGCCCCCAGAATCCCCAGCGTCACTCACCATGAGCATCTTCAGATCCGCTCGCTCGGCTGGGTTCTTGATTAGGCTGGGGGTTCCGTGGGGCGGGCCAAGGACACAGGGTAGGGAGACAACACAGGCCAGTTAGTCGGTGGCCGTGGGGACTTGTGTCTTGAGCTGTGGCCGGGAAGCCTGTGCTAACCCGTCCCCATGCCCAGGAACCTGGCCAGGAAGAGAACCTGCTCTGCTGTCACTCTGCTGGCTGGTCCCAGTGGGTGAGGGCCCCAGTGCTACCCTGTGGTGTCAGGGCAGGCCACCCCGGGGAGGGAATGGTGAGGGTCTGAGCCCAGGACAATAGGGAAAAGGAGAGAAGGTGGGAACCCCCCAGCTGCTGCTCAATCAGAGGCCCACCAGCAACCGTAGCTCCGTTTCTAATAAAAATCCCAAGTTTGGGAGTTTGAGTGTCAAAACAGAACTTTTTCCTTCCCAAAAGCAGAACTGCCTAAAGGCAGCTACTCAAAGCAGCTTGCGGTTGAATGATAGTTCTTCAAACACAGAGAAAACCTTGAGTGGATATAAAAACATTTACATGGATCATGGACACGTGGATTTCTACCCCACAGCGCCGTCCAGAGATTGTGCAAAGGGCCAGTGGCACCTTCGCCACCGGGAGCAGGAATGCTGCTGAGTCACACAGTCACGAGGTGGCAGGGGGTTGGCCGTGTCTGCTCATCCTGACATGTACGATGACTCTAAAGGTAAGTAGGGTGGCCCTGGCCCCTCCCCACTGGTCCCCAGCCCACTTGCCCCAGTCCATCTCCAGAGGGCAGGAGTGTCCAGAACAGCTGACCACCTCCCAGAATCCTGCTGGGAACGCTTGTTTGGAAACTGGGGGGTTGCAGGGCTCAAGGGATTAGGATACTGGGGGACCCGCTGGCAGAAGGCAAGGTGGGAACAGCATTATTTCCAATGTGCCTGAAAACCTGTTTGCTCTGTGTTTTGGGGATAAGCTGGGGATGACAGCCAGACGCTGTGACTCAGAAGCCTTGGAAAGGGACTCTGGGTCCTAAGGTGAGCACAGGTGGCCCACTGGATACTGCAGCTGCCCAGTATTCCAGACCCGCAGGCTCGGCAGAGGGGCCTGGGTAGGGGCCAAGAAGGAAGAACGCATCTAGGCTGATGGCTGGGAGCGATGGCGGCCCACCCCAGGAGGCAGGCAGGGCTTCTGAGGGCCTGGCACACGGCCCCGCCCACCCAACACCGAGCTGGAGGCTGTGGCACCTTACCATTTATTCACAAACTCCTGGAAGTCCTGGGTGAAAACACCACTAGGCAGCTTGGGAGGAGGCTGTGGGAGAGAACAGATGGGTGGGAGTCAGAGGCTCACAGATGGTTCTGGAATCACAGAGGGGAAGGCGCTTCCCAGCTCTGCACACATGAGGCTGCACCTTTCCTGGCCTCGCCCCTTCGCCCTGCTAGAGGCCGGCAGCCATCCCCTGTCCCTGCAGGCACTGCCACCCACCCTGCCAGCCCGGTTGGGCTCTTCCAGGGTTTTCTTTCAAAAGCTATGGTTTGGGGATCATACTGGTTCTACAAGGAAGGAGAACAGGGCTCACCCTAATTGTATGGACAACGGTGGTCACTCTTGACCGTGGGTCATCCTGTCTGGGCCACCCACCTGTGTGGGTGTCTTGAATGAGCTGTGGGTCTGGACCACAGGAGGCAGCTAGTTCCAGGGTTTTGGGATTGAAAGGAGCCTGGGCTGGCACAGTGTCCCAGGGTGAGGACTGCCACGTGCAGGGGGGGGCCCTGTCAGCAAGGCGGTAGGCAGGGCCTCCTCCTCGGCTCTCTCCACCTCCTCAGCTCTGGGACCCAGCCTTTCCGCTCAGAGTGGGAGGCGGTGTCCTCACTGGGAGGACGTGCTGGCTGGGCCTGGGCGGCACTGCCCGGTGCAGGGAGAGCTGTGTACACCGGAGCCACCCCGCACTGTTCTATCGCCACCGACCGCTCACCCTGACGCTCAGCCCTGGGCCAAGCCCCACACTGCAGGCAGCCCTGCCGCCCTGTTTCTCTGACCTGCCTCCAAAGGGTCATCTAAAACATGTCAGCCGCCAGAGGCCTCGTGTGTGTGTGTGTGTGTGTGTGTGTGTGTGTGTGTGTGTGTGTGTGTGTATGTGACGAAATTGTGCCAAGATGGAGGCTTTGGGGTCAGGTCCTGCTTCACCCCTCCCCAGGTACAGGCCTCTACGGAGGCGGCTCCCATCCTTAGACCTCAGTTTACTTGTCAATAACTGGGAATATTCATGCTACCCTTCCAGGCACTCTGTGTCTCCTTCCAGAGAGAAGAGGACATCTGGACTTTCCCTGAGGAAGTGAGACTCATTATGACTTTGAGCACATTAACTCAATGATGGAAAGAGAGAGAGAGAGAGAGAGAGAGAGAGAGAGAGAGAGAGAGAGAGAGAGAGAGATGCTGGGTGACAGAGCTCTGAGACTGGCCTGGCTCCTTGGCCCAAGTACCTGGTTACTGGCCTTGGAGGGAGGGAACTGCGGTGGGAATTCTGGGTTCATCTTTATAAATATAAAAACAATGTCCCTTGGGGAGGGGTGGGCTTCTGCAGCATGGCAGGAAGTAAGGCCACAGTGATTTTATACTTGATAACCTCTGTCTCTTCCTCTCGCCCCGCAACAAAATCCAGTCTATGTGTTGAATTCCCTTCTTTTTGGTAATGTATTCCCGTAGCAATAGCTTAATTCTGCTGGCATGAAGACGTGCCTAAGGGCCTCCAGGTATGTACCTCATTTACAATGTAGTCCAGCAGCTCGAAGATAGCCATAGCTGGCCGGCTGTCCATCCCGTGACCTGCACGGGGAGAGAGAAAAACGGTGAGACGGGAGCAGCTGCCGCGTCTCTGTTGGGCATCAAGGTCTCAGGGTACTGCATACAGCCCGGAACTTCCCACACTGGCCGAATGGTCTGGCTACTGAATTCCCTTCCTAGGGACATAACTTTACTCCCGAGTCTCCGGTGAATTAAAAAAATTAAACACCCAAATGAACAGAAGCATTTTTTGAGAAGTCACAACCCCCTGCTTTGTGGGGTAGAGGCGGAGTGTGGTGGGAGAGGGTGTGGCTTGCAGACCACAATTAAGGACAGTAGCGTGACACTGCATGGAGCCACACGTAGAGGCAGCAGCAGGACCCAAATGCAGCTCAGGACAGGTGGCCGGCTGACCTGTCCTAGACCCAGCTGGCCAGGTCTGGGTTTGGCAGTTGGACTTTCCCCTTTTGTCCTGTCCTGAAATGGGCGCTCGGGCTGGGGCTGGGGGAGGTGCTAGAGGGCTGAAGTGGCCTGGCATGACCCACTGCTCCTCCCGGCCGGGAGGGGGGTCACAGCAGCACATGTGGAGGCCATCTGGAAGTCAGACTGGGAGGACATGGCCAGGCCTGAGGATACAGATGGGGGCAGGATTCTCCCCTTAGAGGAAACCAAGACACCCCAGCAGTCTGGGTGTGGTCCCAGGAAACGGGAGGGTCTAGGCTTGAAAACACCATGAAAATCACCATCTGACAGCCCAAGTGTCCATCCAAAGTGAGCAGATACACAAAAACGTGGGCAACCCACACACTGGAATATTACTCAGCCACAAAAAGGAGTGAAGGAAGCACTGACACTTGCTACAACACAGAAGAGCCTTGAACACACGGTGCTCATGAGAAGCCAAATACACAAGGCCACAGTGTGTGATTCCATGTATGGGAAATGTCCAAACAGGCACATCCACAGAGTCAGGAAGTGAGTTCGTGGGTATCAGGGGCTGGGGTTTCCTTTTGGGGTGATGGAATTAGGTAGAGGTGATGGTTGCATAACATTGTGAGAATACCAAAATCCACACTATTATATGCCTCAAATGAGTAAATCGTATGGTACTCAAATTCTATCTCAATAAAACTGTCACGAAACCAACCAACCACAGTCCACTGCATGTTCCCTTGGACTCTGATTTAACTCGACTCTCTTCCTGTCACTTGACTTTAAATAAAAAGGAATCACAGAGTCCTAAGTGCTGCTTCCAGGTTAGGCCACTTCAGCGGCAACCCTCCCTACCTCACCATCCCCAAAAGTGGTGGAAGTGTCAGCCTGAGCCTCTCTGGCATCGGGGAGCCCCCCACCTCACAGGTGGCCACTCTAAGCATTAGGGATTGTCTGGGAGCCCAGCTGCACTCTGGCCTCCTGTCCCCTCCCACGCTGTGCTGCCTGTGTGTCCAACAAGCCACCCAAGGAAATTCGGAGTCAAGTTCTTTTCAATTTGGGGGCTTCCTGGAAGGCCTGGCCCAAATGCAGCACAATGTTCCGCGCCGCATCTCAGAGGTGGGCATACGGGCATTCGTGGGCAAGCCTTTCCACTTTTCTGTACATTTGGACATTTTCAGGATAAAATGTTGGAGAAACCAACCAACTAGTGGCTTGGCCGAGCGGTTGGTTTCCAGATCCCACCAGCTGGTGACAACAGGTGCAGCTGTCCTGACTGGGACAGGTCGGGGGTGCTTCTTCCAGCCCCGTCCCCAGAAGGCTCATGACCATCTGAGGACTGCTGACCACAGTTAGCACAACCAGGGGGACAGGTGGTGCCGAGAGGGGCCGGAACGGAGGCAGCTGCTATCCCAGGCATGGCATTCCCCGCTTGGGTCACTGCCCATCCAAACCGGAAGTGCCAGACGCAGGCCGTACCACTTATGGGGCGTCCAGGGGGTCTCGGCCGCGGTGAGATGCTGTGAGGCTCTCCTTCCGCCCCATCGACCATGGGCCGGCCAAATATGGCCTCCAGCTCCTTAGCATCTGGTGGGGGGATAGGGTACCTTCCGATGGACAGTTCCACCAGGGACAGGCCCATGCTCCAGATGTCCGACTGCACCGAGTAGTGAGTGCCTTGCAACCGCTCTGGCTGTCGGGCGAGACAGAGGAAAGAAAGGTCCAGAGGGAGACGGATGGATGCTGGAATCCAGGGGAGCTCATGGGATTGGGGTGGCATTTGAATGCCTCTCCATTGCTCCCCCACAGCCCCATCCTGACCGCTGCCACCCTCTATAGACCAAAGCGATTCTGTCTCCTTTCACCTGCCTCAGGAGAGAGAAGCTTCCAGCCAGTGCTGACAGCAGCTCTTTAAAGACCAAAATCCTTGGTGGTTTTGTAAAAGGATGAGTGGCCCAAGAAAGACCATGGAATGCCTCCTTCTTCACACAATCCCAAGACTAACTTCCCACATCTTTTATCACCCACATCTTCCCTAAATACCTGAGGGCTAGTTTCTTGGCTCAGAAATTAACTGACTACTCTCAATATGACTGGGTTTTTACTACCAGTGGGAAGGAAACGGCAGGCATTGCCAGAGACAAACCTGAGCGAGAACATGGTGGAAATTAGAATTTCGAAGGACAGGAGAAATCCAGCAAATAAAAAAGGCATTTGGAAAAGCTTCGGGAAAATGGGGAAGCGCTGACGGGGTGGTGGTGGTGGCGGGAGGTAGGTTATGGCACGTGATGTTAAAACGCCTCTTGAGGGACTTACAGACATGTAGGATCGAGTTCCCACGAAAGAGTTGGCCATGGAGTCAATGAGCTGCCCGCTCACCCCAAAGTCACACAGCTTGATCTCCCCTCTGGAGTTGACGAGGATGTTGGACGGTTTCACATCTGTGAGCAGAGCCGGTGGGTGAAGTGTCGTTCAGGCCCGCTCGCCAGCCCTGGTGGCCTGCGAGGGTGCCCCCACGCGTCTTACCTCGGTGCATGATCTGGTGCTTCTCCCGGAGATATGCCAGGCCCCGGAGAACCTGCAGGGAGCCATGGAGAGAGGAGGGGTCAATAGGCCACTGGACAGGTCTTTGGGACAGAATGGAGTGGCCAGGGTGTGGGACCAGCTCGGGAACCAGCTTTCAGGTGGGGGTGAGCGAGAGGAGAGGAGAAGTGACGGCAGTGACACCCTATACTGGTGGGTACAGATGCCTAACTCACTGATTCTCACACGACCGCCCACCTGCCCACGCCACCCCCCAGCAGCAGACACTGCCATCCCTTCCGTCTCAGAGGAGGAGCTGAGGCCCATGGGAGCTGAGACAAGGCCCGAGGCCTTGCTATGCTAGCAGGGCTGTGAATGCCTGGCTGGCCAGCCTGCCTCGGAGGTGGCATCATCCAATGGGCATCACCTGAATGTTTTGGTGCTGGGCTGTGCTAAGGAACCCACCCCCCTCAACTGATGGAGGGATGGGTACAATGGCTATGTCACCAAGTCAGAGAGGAAACATCACAATATGGCACTGGGGGACCCTGTGTGCCGGGGACCATGCCACCAGGTTCCATGCAACCCCGACACCTGTACGGGGCAAGAAAGCATGACCCCTATTATATGGGCAAAGGGACGCCAGGGCTCAGTGCTCCAGCAGGTGGAGACTGGCCTCGGCACTCTCCTTCCTTGTAGGGGCTGCACTGATGCGACCACTGGACACAGAGGGCAGGAGTAAATATAAATGGGGCTAGGAGCACGTGCACGCGCCCAGCGCTGCGACGGCTGGGGGGAGCAGTGCCTGCACACTCACCGCGATGCTGACCTTCCCCAGGATCTCTTCTGGAATTCTCTTGGCTTCTTTCAACACCTGGTCCAGAGAGCCACCATCCTGGGGGTGGCACAGGAAAGAGAAAGCAAGCGCTGTGAGCAGGCAGCCAGATGGGGCTGCTGCAGACATGGACCTGAGGGACGCCGGAGTGGCAGGTATAACAATGCAGCATTTCCCTGGTGCCCCATTTCCTCCACAGGAACCAGAGGCCAGCCACAGCCAAAGGCAAGCCTGGGTCCAGTGCAGAAGGGGAAGGGTGCCCGTGCGCGCCTCATGACTCAGCCCTCCTGAGTTGCCAGGGCAGCAGCCGGCAGGACAGAGCCACAGAGGTGGGCACTGCTTATGGCCAACGAGGCGCAGCCCCCAGGCTTGCAGCCAGAGCAACCTCGAGTGTGCCCAGGCTAGACCTGTCCACTTCTGGGGCCTGAGAGCAGAGGCGATTCCCGGGAAGCGCCCAGAGCAGGAGACAGGCAGCCAAGCAGACTGGTCTCTCCACTGCCCTCGGCCTGAGCCCAATCGTCCTCAGCCTTATTAGAAAGACTCCTACTGCCGAGGGACAGAGGACAGCCGGGGTTGGTGACAGCTCCGCCCCTTCCCTTAGGTCGTGTCATGTACTCGCCAGCACTGTACACAGGAACATCCTGCAAAGGACCTGACACAGGTCACAGTGGATCCCCCACCCACCCTGGGCGTGGCCCCAAATCCACCTGACAATGAGGAAACAACAGAAATCCAGCGTCTTGTGCAAGGTCACCTGGCAACAAACCTGGAGACCAAAACCCAGGGTGTTGCCAGCTCTGGGGAGGGTGCCTCTTCAGGGGTGGGGCTCCGCTGACATGACCAATGGGCCCCCTCAGATGTTAGGTAGACACGGCCAAGTTCCAACCATGGGCCAGAGCCTGCCTGGGTCTCCTCTGCACTACAGAGAGGAAAGCAGAACCGAGGCTGAGGGGTGAAATGGGGTAAGAATCTGAAGTGGCGGCCAGGTGGCCCCAGAACCGGCAAATGTGCTACTGTACGAGTCCCACAGGCGCCCCTTTCTAGGGACACTTTCTGCTTCACCTGGGGGCAGGGGTCAACCTCCGAGATGCCCAGGTCTCCCCTCTCTGGCCATGCTTGGTGAGAAAGGCCGTGCTGGAGAGTTCTAGAAAACCCAATGCACTTTGAAGCTTAGGGAACCTGTGCGTGACTGCAGCTAGAGAGGGACAGGCACACACGTAGAGGGTGGGTGTGGCCAAGGAGGAACCCGGCAATCCGGGGAGCCTGGTCTGGCCAGGGCACCTTGCCTGCCCCACTCTGCCTGTAGGGTGAGATGGGAATTCCTCTATTCTTCGCGGTTTTTTGTTTTATCAATCAACCTTAAAAGAATTTAAAAATAATTTTTTTTCTTAAACTGTAATCCCTGCTCCCTAACACAGGTCCTTTCACCCTGAACTTTTCATAGAGTTGCTAGTTAACTCAAAACATCCCCACGACAGATACTACTGCCCTCTCCATGGCAGGGTCTCCCCCTCGGCGCTGGGGACACTAGGGCCGACATTCTCTGTGGGGGCATTCTGGGCACTGTGGGGTGTTGAGCAGCATGTCTGGGCCCCACCAGCATCACCCTACTTGTGATAATGTCCCCCCAAACATTGCCCAGTGTCTTCAAGGGACAGAAGTACCTCAGGGTGAGATCCCCTAGCCCACAGCTAAGAAGCGGGTAAGTCATTTGTTAAGTCACAGGCACAGGATGTGGTGCAGATGTCACAACGAGGTCTTTTTGACCCCACATCTCTCGTTATGCATGACCATACACTTTCATGTTGTGTGTATGTGTTCTAAATAGTCTTCAAATCCTACTTTTATTAAGCAGGTAGTACACGAATACACACGCCTTACAAAAATTTCAATGCAGATATATAACACTCTGATCCCCCAGCAATGCCACTTGCCGCCCCTGAAGTGTGACTTATGTTCTTCTAGATCCTTCTGTGCATTTGCATACACATCCATATGCATAGGCAACTACAGAATTTTAAAAATACATATAAGTGGGCTCCTATCATGTGTATCTTCCTCCTCGGGGATTTTCTCATTCGGGTCACAGGCTGATTTCATTCCTCACCGCAGAGCGGCCCGGTGGTGTTGCGTCTCTGTCCCTGACTGACAGGTGTGCCTCATTTTTCATTATCACAGAACAAGGGAACACATTCTTCCTATTTGACTAGAGCCCAAGAAAGACCAAGAGGTGCCTCTGAGCAGTAAGTGGCTCCCCAGTCACTGCTGTCCTGAGATCCCCACTGTCCACTCAGTCCATGCCCGAGTTTTCTTCATCCCAGGTTTAGGCCACTGGGAAACCGCCGGCCCCACTGACCCGGAGCCCTGGACGCCAACACGCACTGGACAGGTAAAGTTTAACCTTCCATGCTGAAATAAGGGATTTGTCGTCAGTTAGGGGTGTTTTCTCAAAAGCTAGAGTTGGAACCTCCCTGATGGGAAAACAAGGGCCAATTTGCACATGACCCTATGTAGAAATGACAACTTGCCCTCCATCAGGGAACAGTTCTGCAGCATGGGACATCCACTAGGTGAGATGTCACGATGGTGAAAATAGAAATGAAGGTGACAGAGAAATACGGGGAACAGCCCGAGAAACGATGATGGCTAATATTCACTCAACGCCCTGCGTGTCCTGGGCCCTACTCCACACATCTCATCCTCACCAGGGCCTGGAGGGCAGCCACTACCCCTCTTTGGCTTGATAGGCAAGAAGGGGTGAGAATCTCATTCAGAGTCACGTAGTGAGAGGTAGGCGGTGGGGCTGAGGCCCAAATCCAGGGTGTCATCTCCACCGCCATGTAGGGCGCCCCCCAGTAATGACACATGAACAAGTAAAGGAGAAGTGTCCCACAAACAGAAAAAATCTGGTGCCCATGAGGATCGATTCTGGGGGACCGTAAGGAGTGGTGACAGCAAAGCCCTTTTGTTGCTTTAATGTCATTTTGTTCTCCTCATGCCTTCCTCGCTGAGTCCCCCTCCCAAACTTCTACCTCATGCTGGAAACCAATGCTTTACATTCATCAAGAACAGAAAGGGGAGTGAAGGGGAGGCAGACTGTGCCCCTCCCCCTTTTCTATAAGGGAAAGAGGTGCCTTCACCCTCCCATGATGTTCAGGGAGAACAGGGAGGGTGGCTACGAGCCCTGGAGAGGAGAGAGGAGGGAGGAGGGAAGAGGGAGCAGGCAGGTCCTACAGTACAGAGGCTCCCCTCAGACCACAAAGTTCCTTCTGTCCTCCCGTGACCCTTTGATTCTTCTGTGCACTCTGACTGCCTGGCGGGAAGGCAGATATGATCTCCCTCTCCCAGGTGAGGAAAGGGGCTCCTCCAGTGCACGGCCTGGCGGGATCGCTCAGCTGGGTAGGGGCAAGGAGGGCAGGCAGCACCTTTTCTGGGGCACTCCCTCCGAGCTGTTACCCCACACAGCCGGCTCACCATGCATTCCTTGTGGGCGCTTGCTCAAATTTGTTTCCTGCCTTTGTTACAAAACGGTCAGGAGCACAGAGAGTTTGCAAGCCATAACCGAAAGCCATGGTGCCTAAAGTCACGTCGCATCCTGGTTTTGCAAGGGCCCCGCCGGGCCTGAGCCCACGCGGCCTGGCGGCAGGCAGTCCGGTACCTGACCAGCTGGGCTCGGCAGAGGGTCGGCGGCATTTCCCCCCAGGGCCTTCAGCTCTGACCACTTCTGCTTTCGTTTCTCCCGATCCCACCCATTTCGGAGCCTCAAGACCAGAGTTTCTTAACCAGGGAGGCGGGGCACAGCCAACTCCACCGTGGTGGTTGAAAAAAAAAGACGGGTGTTCATGCTCCACCCCACAGCTTCTAATTCTACAGCTCTGAGCTGGGTGCAGATGTGCGTCTGCCTTTAAAACAGCTCCGCAGACCGCTGCACTCTCTTTAGAAATATCCACCAAATTTTCAATCCCGTGTACCCCTGGGCCCTGCAATTTCACTGGCAGGACTTTACCACTCAGGGATGCTTGCTTCCACGCAAGGACATTCAAGGCAGCATCATTCAAAACGGGGCCTGGATCGGAAGCAACTTCAGTGCCCACCAACGAGAGAATTTACTGATTTACCTCACAGGTATATGTGGCCACCGGGATGCTAGACAGTGGGGAAAAAGATGGAGGGAGCTCTCTATATGCTGCCAGGAAATTATTTCCACCTTGTACCCAGTGAAAGCAAAGCTGGGAGGGAGGAGGGTGTCTGGTGTTTACAAACAAAGGAATCTGTACACACATCCTTGCACAGGCATCAATTATTACCAGAAGGATCCCCTTGGAAACAGGTGTATGTGGCCCCAGTGGACGGGATCCTGAGGGGCATAGGCAGGGGGAACCTCTTTTTCACCAGCCACCCTCTCGTTCTATGTGAACCCTTTGTCCTGTCACATCTCCCGGGCTGCAAGCCTGGATGGCTCTGGGGACACTGGCTCGGCGCCCCTCGGCCCCAACCCACTCACCATGTGCTCCATACAGATGCTGATCTCCCCATCGCTGTAGAAGGCCCCGTAGAAGCCCACGATGTACGGCGAGTTACATTCGTGCAGCACCTGCAGCTCGCGGATGATCTGGTTCCGGATGGCTGGCTTGATCTCCAGGTGAATCAGCTGAAAGGGGACAGGGATCAAGTTCAAGAGCAGGGCCAGGAAGGGGCGGGGCTTCAGTCGTCTGCCCTTGAGGTGCTCACAGCAGCGATGGAGACCAGCAGCAATCCACTCCTGAATATACACATCCACGCACACACCTGCACACACACATCCACAGCAGCATGATACACTCATACGGAGAAGCAATCCGAGTATCCAACAACTGCTGAATGGGCAGACACAATGTGCCCATTCATACAGAGATGTATTACTCGGCCACGAAAAGGAGGAAGGCGCTGACACTCGCCACAGCGTGGATGGACCTTGAACACACGGTGCTCATGAGAGAAGCCGGACACACAGGGTGTGATTCCATTTACGGGAAATGTCCAGAAGAGGCACATCTACCGAGAAAGTGGATTCGTGGTTGTCAGAGGCTGGGGATGGGGCTTCTTTTTGGGGTGATGAAAATGTTCTGAAATTGGCGGTGGTGATATACGTACAACTCTGTGAATGTACTAAAAACCGCTGAAGAGCTAAATTGTCTCGTATGTGAATTACATCTCAATAAAGCTGTTAAAAAAACCCCGAAAACCCATGAGCACAGCTAACATTTTTCACTTGGTTACAGGGGGAGGTAAGAGCTTTCTTCACACCAAATCCTATGAAGTGCCATCCTTTCCCAGGACCCAGCCCAAGGAATGGCCAGGCAGAAGGGTCGATTACGTCACCTCTGCCCACCTCCTCAGTCAGGGGTGGGTTTCTCTGGAGCCCTTCTCACCTCCGGGCTACAAACGAGGCACAGAGAGCTTCTGGTCAGCACCCGAGGATCTCAGCTGCCCTTTCACTCCACTAGAGTTCAGGTCAGCAGCTGGGATTGTCACCAAATTTATTACAACATTTCAAAGCAAAAGATCATCTCGAGACATGCAGAAAAGACAGCTGACAAAACACCAAGAGCAATGCCTAGCTACAAACCCTAAGCAAACCAGGAGCCATAGCCCCGCGACAAAGAGCGAAGGTCATGGATCACATCCTGGCTACTCAGAATCCTAGATGCTCTGGTCATTGTGATGAGACAAGAAACAGGCGTGATTTCTATCCCTTTGGCAGAGAGGCAGAGCCAGATCACAGGTAGCTAAAAATGACTGCCATCAACTCAACAGACATTTTTGTAGAGTCAGTTACAGCCGGGACCAGTGATGGGGAGAAAGGCAGGAAAGATGACCCTATTCAAAGGAGACGTGCCGTCGGGAGGCAAGAGGAGCAGGTGAAACCACCCTGGTATGGTAGAGGAACCCGAGTGGAGGAATCAGGGACAGGGGACCCAGGGCTGACAGACCAGCCTTGGAGGATGGGTAGGAGCTACGGACAGGTCGGGGAGGGCATTCCAGGAAGAGGGACAAAGAGCTGCCTTTTTGAGGGCACCAAGGCATGAAGGGTGTACGGAGTTAGGGGAGGGGGACACAGAGTAAGCGTGAGGAGCTCACAGGCCCATGCCGATGACCCTTGTGACCTTGAGAACTGGGGCAGGTCCTGGCAGCACAGTGCCATGTGCCTCTGAGTACGGCCCCTCAGGTACTCACATCTCCACCCATGCCAGCCTTCAGAGCCAAGCCCTGGCCATGCTCCCAGGACACTGTACGCCCCCGTGGCCAACCCAGGACGGCGAACACAGCAGAACCCCAGGATGCTCTCTCGTTTGGTGGGACTGCATCTGTGAGGAGACGCCCAATACGTACATGTATACGTGCTTTGAAGGCGTGAGATGCTGAGTCTGAAAATGAAGTGCTGACCTTTGTGTGGAGGGTAGGAGGTCGGAGGGTGGGCAGTGCAGGGTGATGGAGCCCAGGGCTGTCCAACAGAAATATACCGTGAGCCACATACGTTAAATTTAGAATCCTTTACTGCCACGTTATAAAGTAAAAAGAAGGTGAAATGAGTTTTTCAGGTATTCTGTTTAACTCAATGTAACATATCAAAAAATTATCGTTCAACATGTGATCGATGTAAAAATATTAATGAGATTTTTTTCACAAGGAGCTCTTAAAATGCGGCACATGTTTTTTTGCACATATAGCACACCTCGGTTCGGACTGACCTCATTTCAAGGGCTCTACAGCTGAGTCTGACCAGGGGCAGCTCTCAACCAAGAACTTGAAAGGGACCATAGATGAATGAGTAGCGGGGGAGCGAGAGTCCACCAGGCTTTAGAGAAGAGGGAGGGCTGGACAAAACTGGGCAGAACTGGATGGAATCCCAGAGGCCCTGGGAGCCTGGAGTCGGGTGAATGTGAAACAAGGCCCCAGGAAGCGAGAGGCTTATTGGGAGAGAGGTGGTAGAGAGGACGTAGGAGTTGCTGCTACGTGATCTCAGTTTTAACGGGTCCGTTATATGTGGGGCTTGTAAAGCGAGTCTTCCGGACTGACCAGTAGCCAGCACCAAGGGAGTGCAGAGAAAGCAGGAACTGGAAGGCAGGGGCTCGTCTCTGAGTGTGTGCTCACAACATGCCCTGATGACAACCCTGGGTGGAAGAGGACGGGGTAAGTGCCCCTACTGCACTGATGAGCAAGTGCAGGTTCTAGGACATTAAATCATGCTCCCAGGGGCACATAGCTGGTGTGAGAGCAGGTCAGGGTTGGGGCCGGGCTCACGGAACGCCAGAACCCATGCTATTTCATGTCTCTCCTCTGGGGTCGTACGAGCTCCGATCGCTGATTAAGCCAGGAAGGTACTGAAAGTTCAAAGCAAACACCAAGACTGTCTGGGAGGAGCTTAAGGCAGTTCCTACTGCAGGATGAGGGGTCTGAGCTAGGGACGGGCGGAGGGGTCCAAACTAGGGACAGAGGGGCATGGATTCTGGAGGCAAAGACCTGACAGCTTCCACTGGGTCAGGGTCAACCACAAAGGGTCAAACCCAACTCAGCCGAGACCTAACCTAGCCTCAGTTTTCTCATCTGTTAAAATGCAGCTGTCATTCCATTCAAATGACAACACACACCAAGGTTTTAGAACTGGCTTTGACATAGGGCAATCACCTGAAAGATGGCAGCTAGTTATTTTGTGGCCTTCGACAGGTGACACGACCTCTATTCTCACTCAGAGTAGACGGTCAAGGAAGCGCTGTGCGTATAACAAACATGTCAAACTCTTCACAGGTCTGCCCTGGCCCGAGTCATGCAGAAGTTTTGTTCCTAGGACTTCCAGAAGGATGCAGGAGGCAAGCCATGCTGAGTCAAGAAAACATTTACGAACAAGCGTGACTGTACAACTCAAAACCAGTTTTCTGGGGCCTATGGAACCAGTCTCGCTGCTCCCTCAGCACGTCCTACCGGTTAGGGTGCTCAGGGCCAATCCCAGGGACCCACAGAGCAGGAGCCCCACCCAGCCCTCACTCTCACACCTGCGGGCAGGCTGCCTTGGATAAGCTTACACACTGGGAATGCATGGAATTCACACCGAGCTTCCCGGGGAATTTTAAATTCCACCCAGGGTAATGGAGAAAGGACCGAGTCCACTGTTTCTTAAAAACCACTTTGTCTCATTCATTGTCCCATCTGTGCCCTCAGCTAAATAAAAGCAACAGGCCTCCAGGGTCGACTGGCATTCCAGAGGGACTAAAACAGGCTCTTGACCCCCATCAACCCCTCCAGGGTTCCTGGCCCTCAGGAGTTACAGTCCCGGTACAGGTGACCCCCAGGGGACAGCCTTCTCATTCGGTGTGTTCGCCACATGTCCGTGGGCGCCTGCGCTGTTCCCACACTCTGCTGGGAGGAGGTTATGATCAACACCCCTATTTTCTGGAACGATTTTACAAAACACTTTTATTTTGAAAGAATTATAGAAGCATGGGGAAGTTGCAAAAACAGCAGCGAGTCCGGCGTGCCCTTCACTAAGCTTCCCCCCGACAGTGACATCGCCCATCAGTGAAGGACCGTATCAGGAAACTGACATGAGCACAGCACCACTAACTCGACTACAGAACTTATCTGTCCCCTGTTTTAAACTCCTACGTCTTACTTCAGGCTTTCAAAAAGCTGTAGGCAAACTCTGGGATTCACGTTTATGTAAGGCACGTCGGGACCGCCCGGAAGATGCCTCGGTGGGCCCAAGAGAACCCGAGTCTCTGACACAAACTCTGACCAGCTCTGTTCTCAAGTTTCCCAGTCGCTGTCTGAAGCTCACATCCACCTTTTCATTCCCAGTGCTTCGGGAAATGGCAGACCAGATATGGCTGCGGTCGCTCTGGTTTTGAAAAGGCTGCCTGCGGTAAGGGGCCAGAAAGAGGCTTCAGCAAAAAGGGCGCTGCTCTAGAGCCAGGAGAACTAGCTACAGAGACAAATCCCAAGGGAAACCAAGCCCATTGTTCCCAGGAAAAGCAGGACCTGCATCCATCCACTGGGCATGGGGTGGTTGGGTTTCCAAGAATACAATTTGGGAATGACAGGATGGTGGGCTTCCAGAAAGAGGACGCTTTCTATGTCTGAAAGAGCATGATGCCGTGTTTCCCTGAAAATAAGACTGGGTCTTATATTAATTTTTATTCCAAAAGATGCATTAGGACGTTCAGGGGATGTCATCCTGAAAAATTATGCTAGGGCTTATTTTCAGGTTAGGTCTTATTTTCGGGGAAACACGATAGTATGAGCTAAACAATTTGTCCACATGAAGTGCCCCCTCGCCCCATGTTTAGGAGCCACTGTCCCCAGATGGTCACATAGCTGTCTTCCCCACTCCCTACATCTCCCAGGGGTTACCCCGCATGTTTATCAGCAGGCTGCATTGTGACACAGGAGCCCAAATGAAGGAGGCTTGGGACTTCTCAGAGCCAGGGTTTGCGTGGAAGGGGAGGTGATGGTTGATTTAATGTGTCCACTTGGCTAGGTAGTGGTATCCAGCTGTCTGATAAAAAACCGGTCTAGATGTCACCATGAAGGTATTTTTTAGATGTGATTTAATATGGAAATCATCCCATTCAGAAAAGCAGATGATCCTCCATGAGTTGAAAGCGCTAAAAGATGGAGGTCCCCCAAAAGAGGGAATTCTGCCTCCAGACAGCCTTTGGACTTCAGCTACCACATCAACTTCCGTGGGTCCCCAGCCTGCTGGCCTGCCCTGCAAACCTCAGACTTCCCGTGAGCGCATGGGCCAATTGCTTAAATACCTCTATCTACTTGCTCGCGCCCCCTGCCCCTCCCCACACGCACCCTAGTGGTTCTGCTTCTCTGGAAAACTTGGACTAATACAGGTGGTTTGCTTATCCCATTGCCAAGGGACCTTCCTCAGTGTGACCATCGCAGCAGAAGCCCTGTCTTGGGTCTGTAGTGCTTTCTCCTGGTTGTGAAGTCAGGGTGCTGCTGTCTCTAAGGGCACCTGAATCTCTTCCTTTCTTCCCCAAAGCTCCACTCACTTTCTGGGAATCTGAATTGAAGCCGACCCCAAAGGCAGAACTCAGTAATGGGAGAAGCTGCCTGAGGCAAGCCAGCCTTGCCACATTGTAACCAGAAGCCAGGCTCTTTCCCAGGACCAAGAACCCATGGCTGACAGAAGGGCATTTGAGTCCCGGAGCCCGTCAGAAGGCAAAGGCCAGCACCTTTCAAACTTCTCTTCCGTTTCCAAGGGGACCTGCCCACACCACAGCACGGGGACAGAACTCATGCCCTGCACTGCCTGCCACTCACCTTTCTCGCCATGATGAGGCCTGAAGGTCTGTGCTGGACCTTGGTGACCACCCCGCCGTTCCCGGCTCCCAGCTCCGAGATCCTTTCAAAGTCATCGTCCTTGAGCTCCCCAACCTTGGCTTTCTGGGTAAGGAAGGCTTCCAGCCGCTTCTTCTGCTGTTCGTCAAGCTCTAGCTCCTCTAACTTCTTCTGGAGGTCCACCAAGTTTGCTCTGCAGAGACCCCAAGGGCAAAGGTTGTGAAGAGTGTGAGAGCTGCTGAAATGACTCAACCTAAACCAAGGGTACCCTGTGGCTACTACACACCAGGCCCCGGGTTTGCAGCCAGAAGGATGCAGAGACGAATCAGACCTGATTCTTGGGTGGAGGGGCCTATGATCTCGCAGGAAAGAAAAGACTTCCTGCAGGCACAACTGACCAGAAGAGAAGGCCGGCTCCCTAAGAACTGAGGCCACTGCCTCTGTCCCCACTCACCAAGGTTAGGAGACCTCTCTGGGTCAATGGCCCTGGTCTCGGACCCAGGAGCCCTCCTTACTGATACAAGGGCTCCAGACCACACTGGAAGGAAACTGGAACCGAGGCCAGGACTGGGGATCAGGCAAATGAAGGCCCAGGCCAGGGCACTTGTCTTCACAAGGACGGAGGAGCAAACTCGTTTTGAGTGGCCTCAGAGCAAAGAGCGAGAACCAAGGGCAGAAGACAGAAGTTGTAATGTACATGAATTACACATGGGCTCTGGAGGGGAGAAGGAGGGGGCCTAATTTAAATAGCGCAGACAATTCCAGGGCATTCCACTCAACCAGCATGCTTGTATTATATCCCGAGCACCGCTATAAACATTAGGCATTTATACACACACGTTCCTGGACCCAGTTATTTAAAAGCCATTACATAGATTGCACTTTATTGGGCGATTCAAAGAATCTTCAAAGGAAATTGTGACAATCAGCTGTTCTCACTAATGTCATGACTTTGAATCAAATCCTGGAGTAAAAGCAGCTCCCTGTAACAGGCCAGCAGACTTTAGCTCGATGCACACAAGAGCTAACCCAGTGCTGTCCAAGACAGAATGTAAGCAACATGTGCAATTTAAAATTTTCTAGCCACGTTAAAAAAATTTTATATATATATATATATATATATATATATATATATATATACACATATATATATCTCAAGTGAAATTAACTTTAACGTATTGGTTTAACCCATCAAAAATGTAATTTTCAATGTGTAATCAATATAAACAAACTGGTGAATATTTATTTTACTTTTTCAGATTAAGCCTTTGAAATCTGGAACGCATCTTGTACTTACAGCTTCCCTGAATTTGGCCAAGACACGTTTCAAGTGCTACCTGACAGTGAGGGCAGCTCTGAGAACTAAGTCTCTATAGGAGAATGAGCCACTTGGGGCGGTGCTCAGTCACCAGTTACTGAGGGCAGTTAAGCCAAGGTTCACTGTCCACCTGGGTGAGACCTCATAAAGGGGATCAGAATCCCCTGCTAGAGCAGGGCATGAAGAGGAGCCTGGATGTTTTCTCAGGAACCTTCCAATCCTCAAGTGACCATGACTTGACTACTACAATTTAAAGAGGTATAAGCAAAGGGGCACACAGGCCAGGAGTGAGATGGCCTGCCACTAGGCGATGTCACCTGAGATGGTACTGCAAAGAAGTAACTGGAAGGCAGCGGGTGGGTGTCATTTCCTGAGCAAGTACCAGAGCTTTACAAACACCATCACACCGTCTTGTTTAATTCTCACAATCCTCCTGGGAGGCAGGTACTTGTAGACCCAGCCCACAAAGGAGAGAACAGGTCCAGAGGTTAAGTAATTAGCCCAAGGGTCACAATGAAAGGAAGTAGCACTGACTGGAATCAAACCTGTGTCCTTCCTGATTGCACAGCCTGCGCTCATGGTCCCTGCTCTTCACAGTGTCCCCTTGAACCAGGATGGGAGCCTAGTAGGCGTTCACTGATTGCCTGGTGCTCCAAGACCTGGATGAACAAGGAATGAGGACTCTGATGGATGGAAGAGGGAAGGCAAAGGAATGAATGGAGGTGACACGGTTCCTTCACTGTAGTTGAGAGGTAGCTTTTGAGGCCAGACTCTGGAAGGTCTCCAGCACTGCCCTACGACATCTAAAATGCATTCTGGAGTCAGCTGATTAATCCATTTTAAATGTAATGGCAACTCAACTGTGGTTATAAAAAAACCCTAGAATCTCAATGGCTGGCTTCCTGTACTGGGGGAATTTTTGAAGGGATGGAAATCAGACACCACATAAAAGAAAGAAAAGAGAATATAAAGAAAGAGCTGTCCTGTAAGAAAAGGAGTGGGTTTTTGAGTATAAGGAACACATGTGTCCCCACATTGAGCTATGCACTTGGGAGACAGAGAAAGATGTCAACTAGTACACATAAATATCAAGATTCCTCCTTCATCTGGGTTGCAGAAGGCCAAGTCCCCTGAGAGGCACCAAATATACAATTCACCCATTACACCTGGTTCTCATGGGGTCACACCACCAGTACAGGAAAGGGACCCTGGACAGAGGCCTCTGGGACCGTCCTGCTCTGCTGCACCACGCAGGACAGGAGTGGGGAGGCCATAGGGACTTCTGGGGCCAAGGAGTCAACCCGGCGTGACCGCACAAGCATGTTTCCCTTCACACAGTAAGATTCTACCACTGAATAACGCCACCACCCTGGACGCTCCTTTCCCTGTCCCCTTTCCCACGAGTCCGCCTGTCTCACTCAATCATCTCAAATCCTCAAACTGCCAGCATGTCTCCAGCCCCTGGAGGCTTTGCTAATCCATTCCATGCAGAATCTCTGCTCATCTGCCGTCAGGGGTCCCAGCAGGCGCCCCCACTTCTTTCTTCTAAGGCTCTTGTTCCCCCCCCACATGCACTCCCGGCTTCCTCCGCCTCCTGCCTCCTCACTGCTCTCCCCAGCTTCAGGGGCTCCACCTCCCCCCCCCCTGGAAATGCAAGCACCCCTTCCCTCCACCTCACTACTCAGGGACTCCCCCACATTTGATTTCACTACTAGAGACCCCCGACCCGTCCTCTCCCCCCAGGAACCCTCCCTCCAACCCTCACCCTGGATTCACTATTCAGGGACTCCCCCTAACTCCCATCTCACTACGCAGTGGCCCCACACCCCATCTATTTCCTGCAGGGACCTCACTTCACTCCGATTCACTACTCAGGGACCCCCTTACCCCAGTTCCACTACTTAGGGCTCCACACCTCCCTTCTCCCGGCAGGGACCTCCCCAAGCCCCGACCTCACTACTAGGACCCCCTCCCCACCGACTTCACTGGTCGGGGGACGGGGTCCCCATCCCCTCCTCTCAGGGACCCCTCCTCCCGATCTCCCTACTTAGGGACCCCCCACCCGTCCTCACCCCAGCCCCGGGGGGGCCCACTCACTCGGAGGCGCCCTCGGTGGTGGGGGACGGACCCTCGGCGATGGCGGGGTTGATGGTGAGCGCCGGCAACACCGGCTTCCTCCGGGCCAGCATCGGGGCTCCGCGGGCCGGCGGCAACGGCGTCTCTAGCCGGGGCCCATAGGGGGCGGGCCGGGAGCGGACGGCGCCGACGCGATCCCGGGGCTGCGGCCGCGGCCTAGGCCAGCGCCGGGGCAGCAAGGGTGGGCGGTGCTGCGGGCCGGGGCCGATGGGCGCCGAGGGGCGCCGGGGCTGAGGCCGCTGAGCCTCTGCAGCCACCGAGGCCCGACGGAGGCTGACGCCGCAGCGGGAGCCCGGGAGGCAGAGGGCGGGGAGGGGAGCGGGGAGATCGCGGGCCGGCCTCTCGCGAGAGCCAGCTCTGGGAGCGCGCACAGCCCCGCCCCGCCCCTCGCCTCGGCGCGCGGGCACCAGCGCGAGACCGCCTCCGTGGAGAAAAGGGGCGGGGCGATCCGCGGCGGGTCCCGCGCGTGCGCATTCTCTCCCAGCGGCCGCGCCTGTGCGGTGGTGCCTGGGCCGCGGGGCGGGGCGCGAGAGGAAGCCCGGGGAGGAGGCGGCGGCGGTGGGGGTGAGGAGCCTGAGCCGGGGGAGCGGGGGGCGAGGTCCGACCCCCAGAGCCTTGCGGGGTCCCGGGCTGGGACAACATGAGACGCTGAAATCCCCCAAAGTAGTGGGAGACAGACCAGAGTCAACGAAGTCTTTTTGCCAGTTATGGACACAGACACACGCGCAGACCCTGGCACCCACGATTATCCCCATTCGTTCATGAAAGAAAGGTGTTTTTATAACACTTTTTTTTTTGGTAAATCTATGTAACAAAATTTACCATTTTTAAGTGTACAGTGTGGTGGCACTGAGCACATTCACCTTGTTGTGCAACCATCGCCACCATCCATTTCCAGAAGTTTTCCATCTTCCCAAACTCTGTGCCAATTAAGCATTGACCTCCCACTCTTCTCCCCCAGCCCCTGACACCATCATGTGCTTTTGTGTCTATGAATTTGACTCCCCTACGGACCATAACTAGAATCATACGGTATTTGTTCTTTTGTGTCCGGCTTATTTCACTCAGCATAATGTCTTGGTAGTTCATCCATGTTGTAGCAGGTGTCAGAATTTCCTTCCTTTTAAGGCATTTTATGGATGGACCGCTTTCTGCCGATCCATTCATCCGTTGGTAGACATTTGGGTGTTTGCACCTTTTGGCTGTTGTGAGGAATGCTTCTGTGCACATGGCTGTACACATACCTGTTCCAGTCCTTGCTCTCAGTTCCTTCAGGTAGCTGCAGAAATGGAACTGCTGGGTCCTATGGTAATTCTATGTTTCATTTTTTGAGGAACCACCATACTGTTTTCCATAGTGGCTGCACCATTTTATGAGTAAGTTCATTTTAACGACAATTTAAAAAAGAATGGAAGTACGTGGTGCAAAATAAAGGACTGTCATTTAAATGGGAATGAAAAATGAAACATTCACCACATTGCTTTTCGTTTTGTCACATCTCCCAACAGCCATGTACATTTCATGGTGGGGTTTACCTTTGAGAACCATGTGGGAAGAAACAGAGGGAAAGGCTGTCAATGCTCTTTTCAGGGTTCAGCCCAGGTCCCTTTGTCTCCCTGACTCAGTCCAGCCCACCTCCTGTCCAGCTGCCACTGTCATTCTTTTAACAGTTGATTTGAAATGCCCTTTATGTGCTAGATACTGTGCTGGGCACCAGAGATACAATGTTTAAAAAATAGATACACAATATACATATACATAGTTACAAAATGTGACAGTGCTTAAAAATGCAAAGATGTAACTATCGCCCATCTCTGATTAAAACTGGCCCCAGACATGCCAATTCCTCAACTTCTACAATCTGGGCCTTTTGAATCCTGCCTCTCACTGCTCACACTCACCCAGAATTCAGGAGAATGTTCAGCTGGCTTCAGATAATGCCATGACCTTTCCCATTCCTGGGAATTTGCATCTTCCTTTTGTTTTGCAAAGCGATCTCTCCGTCATGTTATTTTATTTTAGGCTATCTATACATATAGTCGTTTTTTTATTGAACTATAACTTACATGTAATAAACGCACTGTTCTTGAGTGCGTTTAAAAGCTCAATTTCTTGAGCTTTCACAATTGTGTGCAGCCATGTGACCACCCAGAGGTTCCTCAGTGCCTTATTCAGTTAATGCCCCTTGCCCCGCCTAGCTGTGGTGTGCTGGTAAATGTTTAACAGTGGGCTTTTGAAATTGGGGGGAGACAAAGAGAGTTGTAATTTGCAGCATTTACCCACTTTTGTGGTGTAAATATTTACACCATGGCTGATTTCCAGCTACCCTGAAGTTGGAAAGAATGTTAACAATAGGCTGGTAGGAGCCAGGACAAGTGGCTGCACATCACTACCTAGAGGCACCCTGGATTCTGATTTCAATCCCCACAGATTTGTTTTGCATATTCTAGAGCCTCACAGAAATGGAATTATATGGTATGAGCTCGTTTGTGTCCCCACTTCTTTTGCTCTGAACAGTATTTTTGAGATTTGCCCATGTGGTTGAATCTAATAGTAATTTGTTCTTTTTCCTGGCTGTATGATATTCCATGATGCGTAGATGGGGATGGCCCTTCCCAGAGAACAGTAAATTGGTTTATCTTGAGGAGGTTAAAGAGATCAAAGCTTTTCTAATGATCAGAATTTTCAGTTTTCCTCAGTTCTTATTTGGGGGGGGTTCTCAGCTCACATGCTACCTTTTCTATAAAGTCTGATTCTCCCGCGTCCTGCTAGTTCCCTACTTGTTGGCATTCCCAGTGCACCCTATTTATTTCTGTTTGATGGCTCGTGCTGCATTCTGATTCACATCTCTGTTCTTTCACTATGCTTTCCCTACTCATTATGAATGTTTTGAGGGCAGGAAGATGTTGGATTTGTCTCTTTCTCTCCCTATCCTTGGGTACAGTTGAAGCTTCACCTATACGTGGTGTGATCACAAAATATAGTGAATGCTGCTGCCGAGTGCCACCCAGTGGAAAGGCAGGGACCTTCTATACAGGAAGTGGCGTCGAACCTTAGTAACAATGTGTGACAAGTTTCAACTTGTTTGGTACAGTCATTCGGGTGTGAGCTACGGTTGAGAGAAGATGTATTTTAAAGTGTGCCGTAAATCATGGATCACCAACAACGCATTAACATGAAATGGACAAGCGGTTTCATTTTTCCTCATGACAGCACTCCATGTCACACATCACTTCTGGTATATGGCAATTTCTGTCAAATAAAAATGTTACAGTGTGTCCTCATCCATCTTATTCACCAGGTTTCGCACCGTGTGGCTTCTGGCTCTTCCCCAAAGTCAAAATGACCATGAAAGGTAAACGTATCGAATCGATTCAGGGCATCGAGGCAGCCACGACAGTGCAACTAAAGACACTCATGAAAGAGGACTTCCAGAACTGCTTCAGAAAGTGGCAAGAATGATGGGATAAGTATTTTTGAAGCAAGGTGAAGTATTTTGAGGCAGATTAATGGCAATGGGTCTTTTACTGTAATACGTTTTTTATTTGACCATTCACCGTATTTTCTTATCACACCTCATACAGTAGGACCTCGGTTTTCGAACATCTCCATTGATGAACATTGCGGTTTACGAATGCCATAAATTTTATGGATTCATGGTATCATTAGATAGTAAAATTCATGCTAAATTTGCAGTTTTAGGGTTTGATTTTAAAGGTTTGGAACGGATTAATCCATTTTGTATTACTTTCTATGGGGAAACCGTGCCTCGGTTTTCGAATGTTTCAGAACTCGAATGGTCTTCCAGAATGGATTACGATAAAAAACCGAGGTACCACTGTATATGCTACTTGAACGAATGAAATGGGTATTCCTATCCTTGGGGAGATGTGTTTCCTACTAGTCACCTGATTCTCAGTGCTTATTATAGAACATGAGGGTTTATTACTGAGGGTAGAGTACAGACGCATGCCCTCTAACCCTCCTCTATCTTTATTAGCTGCTGCATTTTGCTCTGCAACCTCTCCCTGTTACATATCTCTCAATTTATCATTGCTTCCAATCACATCTTTCTTAGTACATGTGTTCCCTGGTCCCAGAGACTCGGGTGTCTCCTAAATCGCTCCCCAAAGCTAATAAATTTCTAATAGTTTTGTTGATCGATGCAATCCAAGATGACGTTTACCTTATTTAGGCACAATCTAGTGTTAATATCACATGTGTACATGCTTCCTATCTCGAAATGCACTTTGAGCTTTATCTCTCTCACCTTTGCTGTGGATTAACTGAAAGAATGACGGATCTGACCCCTTTGGGAAGCAATTTAACACTATCTTGAATACCCTACGACCTGGGAATTCTACTTCTAGGTGTATAACCTAAGAAACTCTTGCTCTTGTATGAGCAGGAGACGCATACACCAATGTTCTCGATGGCAAAATCTGGAAACAATGCAAGTGTCCATTGATGGAAGAATGGAAAAACATATTGGTGTAGTCCCACAAAGACATATTAAGCAACAGAAACTCGCAAATGACAACAACATAAAAAAGTCTTAGGAACATAGTGATAGAAGACTCTCTCACACCATTGGTATAAAATGAAAATGGCTCAGCATCATTAGCGACTGGGGAAATGCAAATTAAAAAATGCTAAAATAAAGAAAGCTGACAATACCAAGTGCTAGTGAGGATGCTGAACAGCCAGACTCTCATATGTTGCTGGTGAGGGTACAAAAGTGGTGCATACCCTCTGGAAAATGGTTCGGCCGTTTCTCAGAAAATGAAACACACACTTACTATATAACCGAGCAATCCCACTCCTGGGTGTTTACCCAAGAGAAAGGAACACTTAGGTTCACCCAAAAATCTGAACATGAATGTTCATAAAAGCTTTATTTGTAATAGACCCCAAATTGGAAACAACCCAAATGTCCTTCAATGGGTGAATTGATATATTGTGGATTAATTCCATGCAGTGGAATACTACCATGTTTCCCCGAAAATAAGACCGGGTCTTATGTTAATTTTTGCTCCAAAAGACGCATTAGGGCTTATGTTCAGGGGATGTCATCCTGAAAAATCATGCTAGGGCTTATTTTCTGGTTAGGTCTTGTTTTTTGGGGAAACACGGTACTCAGTAATAGAAAGGAACAAGCTATGGAAACATGCACCAACTTGGTGAAGTTCAAAGTCATCATGCTGACTGAAAGAAGGCCGTCTCAAAGACTTACGTGGGGCGTGGTTCCATTGGCATGACATTCTTTTTTTTTTTTTTTTTTTTAAAGATTTTATTGGGGAAGGGGAACAGGGCTTTATTGGGGAACAGTGTGTGAACTTCCAGGACTTTTTTTCCAAGTCAAGTTGTTGTCCTTTCAATCTTAGTTGTGGAGGGTGCCGTTCAGCTTCAAGTTGTTGTCCTTTCTGTCTTAGTTATGGAGGGCGCAGATCAGCTCCAGGTCCAGTTGCCGTTGCTGGTTGCGGGGGGGCACAGCCCACCATCCCTTGCAGGAGTCGAACCGGCAACCTTGTGGTTGAGAGCCCACTGGCCCATGTGGGAATCGAACCGGCAGCCTTCGGAGTTAGGAGCATGGAACTCTAACCGCCTGAGCCACCGGGCCGGCCCTGCATGACATTCTTTTAATGAGAAAATTATAGTGATGGTGAACAGAGCAGGGATTGCTAGGGGTCAGGATTTGGGGAAGGTGATGACTATGAGGAACGTGTGTGTGTGTGTGTGTGTGTGTATGTGTGTGTGTGGTGATGGGAGTATTCTGTATGCTGGTGCTGGTGGTGGTGACATGAATCTCAACGTGGGACACATTTTCATAGAGCCATACACATACTAAAAGAGTGCATGCAAAAGCTGGTGAGATCAGAATAATGTCTATTGTAGCAATGTGAATTCCCCAGTTTGGGTATTTTTCTGTGGCGATATATTATAGAATGTTATCTTTGAGAAAAGCTATGTGAAGGGTAGAGGGGAACTCTCTGTACTATTTTTTATAACTTTTATATGAGCCTAAAACTATTTCAAAATAAACGAGTAAAACAAAAACAAAACCAAGGACAGTATAGCAGTTCCTCAAAGTTAAACAGAACTACCAGCAATTCCACTTCTGAGTAGGTACCCAAGAGAACTGAAAGCAGGCCCTCTAACAGATACTTACAGGCTCATCTTCACAGCAGCATTATTCACAGTAGCCAAAGGTGGAAACAACCTGAGTGCCCGTCAACTGATGATGGATAAACAATGTGGTCCATTCAGACAATGGAATAATTTTCAGCTTTAACACGGAAGGACATTCTGACACCTGCTACAACATGAATGAACCAGGAGGACATGATGGTCAGTGAAATAAGCCAGACACTGAAGTACCATTAGTATGATTCCCCTTATAGGAAGTCCCTAGAAGTGTCAAATCCATAGCGACACAAAGTAGGTGGTGGTGCCACTGACTGGGGGATGGGGAATGGAGAACAATTTACTTAATGGGTCCTGGGTTTCCTTTTGGGGCCATGACAATGTTTGAAACTAGATAGAACTGATGGTCAAAAAACATTGCGAATGTAGTAAACGCAAGTGAATTTTTCATTTTGAAACCATTAATTTTGTGTTACGTGAATCTCACCTCAGTTTTTTTAAAAAAGAAATACTCAAAACATTACGTCCTAATTATCTTACATTTTGCCATTATGTGTGCTTTTAATTTAATTTAATTTTCATTTATTTTTGTTACTGTATCTGATTGATAGAAACAGTATATGATGGTGAGCTATTTACTGCGTATCTTTTCAACTTTGTGTCGACATTACAACCTCAGGTTGGCAGCTTGAAATGGGCCACGGTGGAGGTATTTATGCCATGGAAACTAGCAAATGCCACAAATGAGGGCTTGATTTATTGTATTTTTGATTGTCTAGATTAAGGGTCAAAAACGTTTTTTGTTAAAAATTAGATAGTGAAGACTTTCTGCCTTGTGGGCCCTATTGTCTCTCTTTTGTCTACTCAACACTGAGGATGTAGTGAGAAAGCCGCCCTAGACCATACTAACCAAATGGACATGGCCGTGTGCCAATAAAACTTTATTTTCATAAACAGGGGGAGGGCCATAGCGTGCCAACCCCTGGGTTAGGCTTAAAAAGTGATGCAGAAAAGTGAATAATGCAGATTAAACTTCAAAATGTATCTAACACATCTACAGTTTTTAGATCACGGATAGCACAGAAAAATGAGGAAATACTTTTTCCAGTACTCAAAAACTATGATCTGATTCATCAAAGAAGACATTCACATTATCCATGGACAAGTGAAATTCCAACATATCTTCACATTTATGTTACTTACGAACATAAAGGAAAATATTGCGAACATTCATGTCAGAACTACACTTGTGCCGTTTTTTGCAACCATAGGTTGGCTATAGATATAAGAATGTGACAAAAATCAACAAAACCATATTTTGAGATGCAAATGGCTATGTGGAATTTACAATAGAGTATTGTATATTTTCTTATTATTTGTAAATTGCATGCTATGCATTCATATCAGTAACATAAAAAATTTATATATACATTATATAATGCATATATTATATCATGCAATATCTACAATGTAGTAGATATATTCATGTAGAGAGCTATATAAATTCCCCTCCCCAGAGAGCCGGTTGTTAAATATGACCAGCATACCACAGCCTGTATACACTGGAGAGTCGAGATATTTATTTGTTAACATGGTGTGCATTCATTCAACTAAAATTTATTGAGTGCCTACTCTCTGCCCGGCAGAGACACAGCCTAGGGGCTACGGATATCCTTTCCTGTCTCTACATAGGTCTGGGAGCTTAGCTAGACAGAGAGAGGAAGGGATGTGGGATGGGGAGAGAATGTGCGAGAATGTGGGATGGCGTTGCCATTTAGAGTTTCTTTCTTTTTACCTGCTTTTGTTTTTTATTGAGATCTAATTGACATCATTTTCAGGTGTACAGCATAATGAGTTGATTTATGTACTGTGTTTCCCCGAAAATAAGACCTAGCTAGACAATCAGCTCTAATGCATCTTTTGGAGCACAAAATAATATAAGACTAAGTCTTATTTTGCTATAATATGAGATCGGGTCTTATATAAGACCAGGTCCTATTTTACTATAAGACCGGGTCTTTAATATAATATAAAATTATAATATAATATAATACCGGGTCTTATATTAATTTTTGCTCCAAAAGACACATTAGAGCTGATTGTCCGGCTAAGTCTTATTTTCGGGGAAACACGGTATTACATTGCAAAATGACCACCACAATAAGTCTAGTTAATATCCATCACTCACATAATTACAAAATATTTTTTTCTTGGGATGGAAACTTTTTAAACTTTTTCATTTATTTTAAGTGTGTTTTTCTAGGACCCATCAGCTCCAAGTCAAGTAGTTTCAATCTAGTTGGGGAGGGTGCAGCTCACTGGTCCATGTGGGGCTCGAACTGGCAACCTTGTTGTTAAGAGCACTGTGCTCTAACCAACTGAGCTAACCGGTCACTCCCATTGGGATGAAAACTTTTAAGATCCACTCTTTTAGTAATTTTCAAGTACACAGTACACTATAATTACCTATAGTCACCATGCTGTACGTGACATCCCCACAACTTATTTATTTTATAACTGGAAGTTTGTAGCGTTTGTTCCCCTTCACCCGTTTCTCCCACTCCCCACCCCTAGAGATTTTTTTAAATGATTTTGTGCCGTGTCCTGACTAATGGATGGCCAAGATGCTATCTGTTTTACAGCTGTGCACAAAGGAGCCATGCAGATGAACAAGAACCAGGAGAGAATGTGGAAAATGAAAGGAATGTGACTAGGGGAGGGAAGGGTAATAGGTGAAATTTATTGTTTTGCTTTCCCATTATTTATTTCACAGCATCATTATTTAGCAATAAACAGATAGGTGTTGTCTTGTTAAATTTATTTTTATTGAAACAAAATGTACGTAATGTAAAATCCACCCTTTCAAAGTACACAATTCAGTAGTTTTTAGCGTATTCACTGGGTTGCGCAACCATCACCACTGTCTGGTTCCAGAACATTCCGTCACTCCAGAAAGAAGCCCCATCCCCATTAGCAGTCAGTCCCAATTACCCCCACCCCTAACTCCTGGCAACCGCAAATCTGCTTTTTGTCTCCATGGATGAGTATTGGCTTTTGCCACCAACTTCTGACTGTGCCAATAAAATGCCTCCCAAAGGGATGAAGTCAAAATGGGGCCTCACTGTGATGTTGTAATCACTCTGATCAAAGTCCCAAACTCAAGGTTTAGAAAGAACATGACTTTCTTTTTTTTTTCCTTTTTACAGGGGCAATTAAAAATCTCCCGGGCTTGGCACGATCAGATGTGTGTGTGCAGATTTCTTCCTCAAGGTCTGTACCCCAGGTGACCTTTAGCATATGGAGGCCTTTATCAGTGTGTTTGCTGTATTTCCTCTGAAGCACTGGAGATACTGTGTGAATAATTTGGCAAAGGAGGAGCCCCTCAGAAACGTGGAGCTTTGAAAACTTCATTTCGATACTCCGGGCCTCAGTTTCCCCCTGGCAAAGTGATTTTCTCTTCTGACATTAGAGCAGAGCTCTGCACACTTTTCTCTGTAAAAGACCAGGTAGTAAATAGTTTTGGCTTTGAGGGCCAGACGGTCTCTGTCGTAACTACTCACCTCTGCCTTTGTAGCAGAAAAGCAGCCACAGACACTGTGTAGAGAAATGCATGCGGCCATGTGCCAATAAAACTGTATTTTTGGACATTGAAATTTGAATTTCATATCATATTCAATGTCAGAATATATTCTTAATTTTTTTCAACCAGTTAAAAAACGTAAAATTCATTCTTAACTTGCCGGCTGTACAAAAACAGGTGTGAGCTGGATTTGGCCGATGGGCTGTCACTTGCCAACTCCTGATCTAGGGTATCCTTTATGCTGGGAGATATTTGGGGTACAAAACATGCCCACGGAGAAATGCAAATCAAAACCACCATGAGATACCACCTCTCCTGTCATGAATAAATCAATAAACACCATTGTTGGCGAGGATATGGAGAAAAGGGAACCCTCGTGCACTATTGGTGGGATTGTAAATTGGTGCAGCCACTATGGAAATCAGTATGGAGGTTCCTCAAAATATTAAACATAGAACTACCATGTGACCTAGCAATTCCACTTCTGGGTATTTATCCAAAGAAAACAAAAACGCTAATTCAAAAAGATGTCTGCACCCCTATGTTCACGGCAGTGCTATTTTCAATAGCCAAGATATGGAAGCAACCTAAGTGGCCATCAATAGACAATTGGATAAAAAGATGTGGTACATTTCTACAATGAAATATTAACCATAAAAAAGAATGAAATCTTACCATTTGTGACAACATGGATGGACCTAGAGGGTATCATGCTGAGCGAAATAAATCAGACAGAGAAAGACCAATACCATATGATTTCACTTATATGTGGAATCTAAAAAACAAATGAACAAGCAAAACAGAAACAGACTCATAGATACAGAGGACAAACTTGGTTGTCAGGGGAGGGATGCAGGGACAGGAGAAATAGGTGAGGGGGATTAAGAGGTACAAACTTCCATGTATAAAATAAGTAAGTCACAGGGATATAATGTACAGCATAGGGACTTTAGTTAATAATATTATAACTTTTCAGGGTGACAGGTGGTAACTGGAATTATCGTTGTGATCATTTTGTAATATATAAAAATACCAAATTACTATATTGTATGCTAATATAATATTGTATGTCAATTACAATTTCATTGAAAAAAAATGCCCATTTATCAAACCAAGGTAAATACTTTCTCTCAAGATTCATTCATTCAACAGATGGTTATTGAACCCCTATTGTGCACCAAGCATTGGTCTATTCACAAAGTGAATTAGACACAGTGCTTCCTCTCTTGGAGGCTACGGTCTGGTGGGGAGAAACACCACAAACATGTGAAATAAACATATCTCCTATATTGGTAAGTGCCATGGAGAAAAATAAAGCGTAGAAGAGGAGGAACACAGAAGGTGGGAATAGGGGAAAGGTAAGGTTGCAGTTTTAAATGGGATGTCAGGGACGGTCACTGAGAAGGTGACATTTGGGCAAAGGCATAAAAAGTTGGGAGTGTGCCCCCTGGTGTTCAGGGGAAGGGTTTTGAGGCAGATGAAACAGCCCGTGCAAAGGCCCTGGGGCAGGACTGCGGCGGGAGTGTTGGATGAACAGTGAGGAGGCCCATGTGACTAGAGCATCGGGAGTGAGCCAGAGTTGACAAGACTGCAGCTGGGTATGGGGTGGGAGAGAAAGAGAAAAGTCAAGGACAGTCCAACGGTTTGACCTGAGCACCTGGGAGGACGGAGCTTCCATTTAGTAATACGGGAACAGCAGGAGGAGGAGCAGGTTTGGGGGAAGAGCAGGAGCTCCTTTGGCCGTGTTGAGTTTGAGATGTTTGTGAGACCCCCACATAGAGACATAGAAAAGATAATAGGATATACAAGCCATGTTCCAACCTTCAGCAGTTAACTCTGAAAACAAGGTTAGAGTTCTAGAAATGATGGATGTATCAGGAGAACTCGCTGCATTTGCAGTAGGAACTGAGATAGTTCATTTTGAATCTAATTTCTCACATCTGATGTCTTGGAGAAGTAGTACTGGACTTACAAATTACTGCTTTTTTTTTGTAGGGAGGAAGGTCTAAGCACTATTCTAATAACTGAGAAGGGATCAATAAAGGCTTATTACATTAGGTGTTCAATAAATATTCGGTGGGGGAAGTGAATGAATGAGTGATGAATGAGTGAATGAATGTTGGAATGCCCTGAAGAGGAGTCATTTATCTTCCAATAAGTCCCTGGCTCAGCCAGTATGGTGCCTTCTCCCAGGAGAACTGCTGTGTTCTGGACGCTCTGCTCACATCCCGTAAAGCAATGGCTACCCCTTCCCTCATTTGATCCATACAGGATATATTGTTTCTGTTTTATAGACAAACAAACAACCCCAAAACCAAAAACTGAGGCCACGAAAGGCCGCACGAAGTTATCAAGGGCTAGGCTTGATCCCAGCTCTCTGCTGATAGGCCACACTGTTCTAACAAGAGAAACCCTTCTAAGACGCCATGCAGAAGCAAGAGGGGTGGATGGAACCTGCAGAATCAGAGTGGCTCCAGGAAGCTTGAGCTGGCTGGGTGGGCTGGTTAATGTGTAACAAGAGGCACTCCCGAGGAGGGAAACCCCTAATGTACCGCATTTGCCAATTCCTGTGGTGTAAATACCCACGTCGTGGCCAATTTCAGGCTACCCACCTGCTGACTTTAGAGCTCTGCAGCGTTGAATCTCACCAGCCGGAGCAGGCCAGCTCCAGCATGCCATTGTACTTGAGTATATTTTTTCCATTTTGGGCCCCAATATTCTGTTCGCCCGAGCATACATATCACTTACCTTCTCTGTCTTATTTCTTTACTGTGAAATACCTGCCAGTCCCTGCAGGTGTCCAGTGAAAGGATGCGGGTTGAAACCCTTTGGGGGAACAAAGAGTGACATGCAAGACAAATACAAGGCATACATACAGATAAGAAGCACAAATTAAGAGGTCGTAGGTCTATACTCGTATGCAAAGGGGCTTTGGAGAGCAGCAAGGCTGTTCAAGTGTGTTAGCATCTTTGACACTGGCTGAGT
The DNA here is from genome assembly GCF_964194185.1 of Rhinolophus hipposideros. Classification (NCBI taxonomy): domain Eukaryota; kingdom Metazoa; phylum Chordata; class Mammalia; order Chiroptera; family Rhinolophidae; genus Rhinolophus; species Rhinolophus hipposideros. Next base: position 58,435,732 of record NC_138062.1, on the reverse strand, counting down.
GTGATTTAATTCATTAAGAACGCTTCAAGTGTGTAAAGCGTGTGGCTAGAGGGAGCGTGGCCCCAGGATGGGGAAGCCCTGGAGGCCCTGGCAGGGGGCTGGGAGCAGAATCAGGGCGAGGAGCGGGCACAAAGATAACCTCCCGCTTCCTAGGAGACCGTGGAGGGAGGTCGTCAGGGAAGCAGGTTGAGCAGGCAGTTGCGTGTGGCGTCCACTGGAGGGCGCCAGGGACTAGGAAGCCGACCTCTGTCTCCCGCATCCACAAGCCAGGCGTTGCTAGGAAGGGGAGGGGCCCACCTGGTGAATGCTGAGCGGCTAACAGGGGGTTTGGGGGGTCTGTGTCTTTGAACCTGGAACCCCCTTATTATGCTTCCAGAGTTGGAGGTGTGGAAGACAGGGGTTGACAAATTAGGGCAGGTGTCTGCAAACGTTGTTTTCAAAGGGCCACTTAGTAAATAGTTTAACCACACTTTCTCTGTCACAGCTAGTCAACCCTGCCCTTCTAGTTCCAAAACAGCCACACGTCCACCAATGCCTCTGGCTATGTGCCCATGACATTTTATTTTCGGAGGCTGAAATTTGAACTTCATGTAAATTTCCTGTGTCCCAAAATAATTTTTCTGTATATTTTTAACCACTTAAAGAAATGCAAAAACTGTTCTCTGCTCTCAAACGTAGCTCGTCAATGGAGTATCAATGACAAGTAAATATTAATTAAATATTAATCAAACATTAATATTTATTAATATTAATATTTAATTAATATTTATTTATATTAATATTTACTTGACACTTACTAGGTACCAGGTATTAAATCAAGTGCTTCAGTGTAGTGGCTTATGTAGTGCATTTAATACACAGAGTAGCTCTTGTTTTAACACCCACTCCTCTATAACACAAAAAGTTGAAGTAACAATTATGAAAAGCAATAAACAACATTGTTGCCAGAAAAGAAATAGAGTGAAAATTTTCTTTTATTGAACGTCATATATATAATGGTGACAGTAACATACATAAAATAAATCTCACAGTCCAATCAAGGGAAAACGTAATTAACGAATACCATTTAATTCCATCAATTAATTTTTTAAAGGAAAACTTATCTTTCCATACTGGCCTGTCACAGGAATGAATAAGAACATTACAGTTTAATAACAAGTAAATAATCAAATAACAACAGTTTAAAGAAAGAAGACATTTCCGTTAAAAAGATGTGGCTCAAATTCAGCAAAGATATTCCGTGTTTGCATTAAGATTTGAGCTAACCAAACAAAAATAATATAATTTGCAGTTCGGCACGCTAATGTTTAAAATTTTGAATACAGATAGAACCTTCATGTGGTCAAATAGAATACAGGAAGTGAAGTTGCTCAAACTCGATTTCTTCGCGTTGAAAATCACGGGGCGATCATTGTTTATTTAGAATCTCCTGCCTAAACACAAGGATGTGTGACCCCACAAGGGGTGACAACGTGAGCTGTGCCCAGAGACAACGCCGAAAGATTTAGAATGGTCAAGAATTCACTCTCAACATAAACGTGTGTAGCCACTGTGTGTCCACATGGTTACCACGTAGCTCTCTCCACATTCACTTCCTTGTAGAATATGGTGTTTTATTAAAGGATAAATCAGAAAAATGTGCGGATTCAAAGCTTCCAATTGTTACTAAACATCACCAGTAACCAAGAGTTTATGACCCGTGACTTGCCAGCCAAATCCAGCTCCATGTCTATTTTTGTAGGAGCTAAGCATGGTTTTTTAACTGGTTGGGGAAAAATTCAAAAGGAGAATAATATTTCATGACATGTGCAAAGTATATAGGATTTGCATTTCAGCATCCATAACGCAACGTTGCTGGCAGACAGCCACACTCGTTCATTCGTGAATTGTCTATGGTGGCTCTAGCGCTGGGACGGCAAGCTGCGTAGTTGCTATTTGGCCCACAGAGCTGAAAATATTTACTATCTGGCTCTTTACAGAAAGAGTTTGTTGACCCCTGGTTTAGACCAATAAAAGATTTCTTAGGGGGAGAGTATTTTGTCACTGACGTGTTCAGGGTTGCCTATACACGGCGATAATGAAAAAGCAACTAATAAAATAAGGTTTATTATCATGTTTTGAATTTTCAAAAGACAATGCGCCCCTTCATCGACAGCACTTGGTGTGGGCTGCTCACCTCACCCCATCTTTCGTATGCCACTGCTGGCATATAGGAGCTCACTGGAATTTTACCATTATCCCCATTTTGGAGGGGAGGAACATGAAATACAGAGAGGCCAAGTAACTTGCCCAAGGTCACACAGCTGCAAGAGGAGGGGCTGGGATTGAACCCAGAGAGCTGGAACTATGATGACCCCTCTGTGCTCAGCTCCATGACATGGCAGGGCCCAGATCATCCGTCCCGACATTGCCTGAGCACTGCCACCCAGGGGCAGCTCTGGCCTTGCATTACTGCCTGGAATTTCAGCGTCACCGCTTACAAGCAGCACAACCTTGGGCAAGAGCTGTCCCTTCCCTAGCCTCAGTCTCCTCATCTGTAAAATGGTTATGACCAAATCCCCCACTCATTGGGGTTTTTGGAGGCTCGAGTTTACGTATGTATTTAGCACAGTGCCTGAGTGATCACTAGCTGTGGTTTTGATTAGATTAGGTGCTTATACCTGGAGCTGGGCCTAGGCGCAGTGGCACTGTTCTTAGAGAAGGACGGTCTAAGAGAATGGAGTGTTAAGAGGATTCATTGTACGAATGAATGCTTGCATGCAAATCGCCTATAAAAGAAAACTAATGAAAGGTGAGAAATTACTTTCTCATCAATTCTCTTTTAAGCCTTCTGATTAAATCAAGAAGGCCTCACTTGGGCGGCTGCTGTGTCTTTCACACCTATTTGCTAATCTTCTTTTAAGAATCACCTAATCTAGAACCTTCCACAGGCAACAGTAGCTGCCTAGAATTTAATGACATTGTTTACTTTCCTTTGCCTCTGTTTTGGGCACCTGATACTGTTTTTATTTACCCTGGTGTTATAACGTTTCCTTTTAAGATAAATTTGTTGAAGAAAAAAAGTTTAGTATGATTTTTAGCATTATTGTCAACTTTGTCTTTTTCTTCCATAAATTTCAGAAAGCCACTTTATAACATGATGGTAAATTGAGATTAGTATCCAATGCCCCAAAGGGAAGGTAACTACAAAAAGAAATGCAACGTAAAAATAAATGTTATTAAATTCTGCTAAAGGTTGTCCTACACCCGGCGTGTGAGCTTTCAAACATCCTCTAATTTGCAGATTCTGTTGGAGATCTGCGAGTTCCAAAGTGTTCTGTCCAGAAAGAAGGAAATTCTGGACAGAAAGAAGCCACATTCCCAGTGGGAAGAATGGAGACACAGAGCTTTCTTAGCTCATTCTCAGCTCGGCAGCCTCAGTCACTTGTGGCCGGTAGACCTCTTCACATACGTACATGATTTGGCTCACAACTCCGTCAGACACCATTCCTGATCAGACTTCCCCTGGCGTCAAACATTAATCCGACATTTGGCCTGTCAGGGCCTGTCTTAAACCTTTAGATCAATAATCACATCGGGCAGGTTGGAAAACAGTCCCAGAGGGGGACGTGACTTTGTGGTGTCACAGACAGTTAGTTGCTGAGCTGGGGTAGGACGTGGGTCTGTTGGCACCCAGTCCAGAGAGTAACCCTGCTCAAGACAGGATGGATCAGAGATGAGGCTGATATTTCAACTCTGCTGCAAGCACCCCTATTTCTATCGGCACCCGCGGTGCACACTGGGTATGGGGTTCATTTCACAAATATATTTCAACCACTTTGATGGTACGGGACCATTCTCGGGGCTGGGGATACATCAATGACAGAAACAGACAGGCCTCTGCTTCCTGGTGTAAATAGGTAACATAGATAAATAAACAGAGCCCCCAAACAGTGTTATGCTAGCGTGATTGGGGTAGGGGTGACTTTGGTTGGGGTGATAGGGTGGCTTTCTGGGGAAGTGACCACTGAACCGAGACCACCAGGCTTGGGTTTCCTAACAGCTTTGAAAAGGTGTCGTGGGTCGAATTGTGTCATTTCCCCCAACCCATTTCCCCCAAATTCCTATGTTGAAGTCTTAACCCCCACGACTGTAGTCACACAATAGCCTAGACCACTGTCCCTCCGTGTGTTTCCTTAAGGAAAGAAGAGTCTGTGCGATTGTGCCTTTCTGCGACTCTGTTCCATCCTTGTGTTTATACTTTATGTCTCTCTGTCTGGTCCCCAAAAGATGGTTTGCACCCAAAGACGGGTAAGATATCTCATGGGAGATACAACCTAAGCCAGGCGGAACCGAGTGGGGACCCCAAATGAGGTGCCTTGGACAGGTGTGGGAAGGGGCCTTGCCTCCCCATACCCCTGCCTGGGAAAGTCTGTTGCGCGCCCTGGCTTTTCCTTGGCACCTGTTTGTGAGAGAAGTCATGAGGACAACAAAGATCAGTTCTCTCCACTTATCTCAACGGAGCTGTTACAATATGAGAGACTTGGCCCTGAGAAGGTACAGACCTTAGGTAAGACATCATGGGACCTTGTGCTTCGGCTGTTTGAAGGTTAAAATAATTGGCTTGGGATGTTTCTATAACGTGATAAATGAGTCTCACAGACCGTGCCATAAAACACTGCTACTCCCTTGCATACTCGTCAATAAAAGCCTCCAGTCGGCTTTATTCTGGGCTCCAGTCCTCTGAGACTGAGAGACCCTTGGCCTCCGGAGAGATTTAATAGCATTAAGTCTCTTAATGCTGTTTGTTTCTTTCTTAAAAACTTAACCCAAACCGCCCCTTCGCGCCTCCTCACTGCCCTTGTTGCGCGGGACGCGACACACGACCTCAGAATGTGACTGTATTGGGAGATAACGGCTTAGCAGACATGATGAAGTTAAAATGAAGTTATTAGGGTGGGCCCCGATCCGTATGACTGGTGTCCTTATAAGAAGGGGAAGTTGGGACACAGAGAAACATGGAGACGATGGCTTCTACAAGCCAGGGAGAGAGGCCTCAGAGGGAACCAACACTGCCTACACTTCGATCCTTAGGAGGAATCGGCCCTGCCTGCACCTTCATCTTGGACTTCCAACCTCCAGAGCTAGGAGATAAGGAATTTCTGTCGTTTCAGCCACTCAGTCTGTGGCACTCTGTTTCAGGAGCCAGGGTGCCTCCGACCTCCCTGTGGGCTCCTTCCCAGAACCCCCTATGTGGAGCTGAAGGAGACACCCCCTCGGTCTTCTCCCCCACAACAGGAACGAAGCTGAGACGACCACACCCACAGTCAGTGGAGGCCTCCTTTTCCTGGTGAAAGGTCCACTGTGACCCTTGGACCCACCAGCCATAAAGCAATCACCAGGGTGAGATGGTGGCTAGACACGGAGGAAGGGGTGGGGATGGGCGATGAGACTGGGGTGGGCTGCATTTGCTGGTCGAAGCTCAAGACCTTCATGGGGCACTGAGCCAGGGGCTGCCCATCCTTCTGAAGGTGGAGAACCACCTTCTGGGCAGCTAAGAGTGAGCCCCAGACACCTGACTTGGAGAACGGTGTCCATGAAACCCAGGCCTTTTAGCCCTGTCCATGCACATGTCCTACCCAGCCTCTTCTAAAAGCTTCTAGAGCCATCACAGGACTGACCATCAGCCTTCTTACCCAGGAACAAGGCCGTTGGTCCCCTCCCTCCCTCATCCCCCCCGTTGCTTACTGTGCTCCAGCCCCAGACACCTCCTTGCTGTTCCTCCTACCTCAGGCCCTTTATACTAGCTGTTCTCTCTGCTCCCAACACTCTTCCCACATTCCCACCTGACCAACTTATCTAAAATTACAAGTCACCCCCACACTCCCCATCTCTCCTTCCTGCTTTATTTCTCTATACACGGTCTCTTCATGTTATTTTCTTGCTTATGCACAAATGATTCTATTTAGCACCTGTCTCCCCCTCCATCGGGTCAGGGAGTGGGGGACAACGTGTTATGTTCTCTGCTGTGTCCCCAATACCTGGCATATAGTAGGTTCTCAGTAAAGAGTGCTCAGAGGAATGAATGAATTCTCATCCTCCTTCTTTAGGAAGGGCAGAGGGAGCCCACCCCCCACCACGCTCTCCTCCCTCATGGTTTTTGGAGCCCTTGGTTCAAACCTTGCCTTCATCCATCCCCAAGAGCCTGGAACTTCCTGGACATACCACAGTGCATGAGGTAAGAGGAGAGAAAGCTGGGCGGCCTTGAGGATTAGGTGCTAATCAGCTGGCACTGCCCAAGAGGTGATCAGAGTCCCCCTGTCCCCCGGTCCCTGGCCTGCCCCTGCCACACCCATGTCACAAGGGTTTTACTCACCGCCTGGCCGGGCCATATCCCAAGGGAGGGTCCCAGAGGAGGATGGGGGAGGGGGGCAGGGGAAGGAGTTGGTTAAGGAGAGGCTGCTCCTGGAACCCCTCACCTTTTCCTTCTAAAACTGACCTTAGAGGGAAGTATAGAGAGAAGCCAAAAGAAATGGAAAGGTGACATGGTGACAAGGGGCAAGTGCCCATCTGGAGCAGGGGACCTGGGCGTTGTCTCAACTGTGGCTGACTCACGGAGTGTCCACGGTGAGTCATAATCCCTTATTAGACCCTCTGTCCTGTGCAAAATGGGGACTGTCATTACGACCAGACTTGTGCTGAGGCCAAAGGGCTGAGGCCAGCAGAGAGTGGTGGGTGGGCATCTGCCAAGTGTCTCAGGATGAGCACAACATATTTCTTACAGAGACACATATTCATAATAATAGTAACAGCCATGAAGATGGACAGATTTTCAGGCCTGAGCGTGTGGAGTTCCCTTCTAATTATTTGGCATATTTTAATTTATCGAATTCTCCCAACGACCCAGTGAAGCAGGTCCTTTATCCCCCATTTTGCAGCTAAAGAAACTGAGGCAGGAAGAAGCACAGTCACACAAGGGCCAGTGGCCGAGCTAGGATTCGAACTCAGGCCCTGCTCCAACCCAGCACCGTCTGAGAGTATCATGTATCACTTTAAATTTTCTAGTAGCCACATTTAAAAAGCACAAAGTAAAATTGTTTCATCTTAATAATATATTTAATCTAAATGATTGGATTAAAAATTCAAACTATTATCCTGTTAACTGTGGTCAGTACCAAAATTGTGAATACGACGTTTCACTTTTCTTCATGTTAACCTTGGATATCCAGTGTGTATTTCACATATACCACATGTCTCAATTTGGACGCTAAAGTTTCATCGGAAAACCTTGATCTGCGCTTAAAGGGTTCAGAAAATGTACAGTAAAAAAATGTCGATTCACGGACCCATGTTGTTCCGTGTGTACTCAAAACTTGCCCATTAACTGATTTGAGTATTGGATTTAAGATTTAAATTAATAAAAATGAAATAAAATTTGAAATCCAGTTCTTCAGTCACACTCTTTGTACTTCAAGTTCTCAGTAGCCACAGTGGCCTGTGTACTGGGCAGAGCAGGTCTAACCCACTAAACCTGTGCAAAACTTTTCCTGAAAATGATCAGATAGTAAATCTTTTCAGCTTTGCAGGCAACAGGGTCTCTGTTGCAACTACTCAACTCTGCCATTGTAGTGCGAAAGCAATACATAAACAACTAGGCGTGGTTGTGTGCCAATAAAGCTTTATTTACAAAAACAAGCAAAGGGCTGGGATTGGCTTACAGGCTGTAGCTTGTCAATCATACACTAAACTCAGTGATTATATGTACTCTTATACATGTTTGGTTGTTCCTTCTACAAGTATTGATTGGGTAGCTACTGTGTACCAAGCACAGTGCCAGGCACTGAGGATATTGCTCACAGTAGGTCTTGTAATGACTGTCCCTGTTTTACAGGTGAATTTTAGCTGGAGATTTTCTAGCTCTGCATTTCACACACTTTCCTCTCTCCGACTAGCTAAGCTCCTGGACCAGTGTTGAGGCTGGGAAGGAACAAAAGACATTTTTGTTGAATAAAATAATGAATATTCATATCTCCTAGGATATGTCTCTGCCTGGCACAGAATAGAAACTCAATTAATGTTTGTTGAGTGAATGCACACCATGATAAAGAAATAAAATATATGGCGTGTCAACATGTTCAGTGTTGTCCCATATCAGTACCTACAGATAATCCTCATTCATTTTTCACAGTTACATAATAGTCCATTAGGTGACTGCATCAGACTCTATTAATCAATGCCCTATTGATGGATATTTTGGTTGTTTCGAATGCTTTACAAAGTGTTTTATGTATGTGGTTGTTCATTATATATTTTGTACACTCTGTTAAGTCATATGGTAAATAAATGTTTAACTTTATAAAAGATTGCCCAATTTCCCAAAGTTTCCCAAAGTGGCTGGACCATTTTGATTTTCGCCAATAGTAGGTGAGAGTTCCAGTTGCTCCATTCTTTCAACGTTTTCATATGTCAGAAATCGTTCAGAATAAATCGAATAAAAATTAAAAACAAAACTCACACCTACACAATTATGTTTGGGAAATACTGCAAACTGTTCCCTCTGAAAGTGTTACAGAGCACTGTAAAGGCTCTGATAAGTTCTGCAAAGCTATTTATTACTTCAGTGTTCCTCAATCTTGTGTGACCACAGCATCCTTTTGGGTCATGTTTCACACTTAAACCCATTGGTGGAATCTATTATGGGAAGGTTACTTTAGATTCCAACGTAGGATTGCTTTGAAGTATGTGGTCGTGTTCAGTCAATGGGATAATGTGATGTCAAGGGCATGAAAAAGTCCTCCTGTCCCTCAAATGCTTATACTTATCCTGCGTGTTTATGTATCTCCTCATGGGGCTGTGTAAAAGCCTTCTGAAGTCCATAATTATAAAAATTTAAAGAAATAAAACTATCCTGGGAAGGGGGACAAGGAGGGTTTTCCTCCACATGAAGGTGTGAGTGAGTAGCACCAGATTCTTCTTCTGGCAGGTTTTCATAAGGAGAGGAGGAAGAGTTCTATCTCAAAGGCACCAGGGCTCCTGAGAGTCATAAACGGGGGTGAGAGGGAGGCAGAGAGAAGTCCAGAAGTCAAACTTCACCTACTGGGTACGCCCACCGTGACTGCCCTGGCATAATGCCTGCACAGCAAAGGCTGAGTAAATATTATGACTGGATCACTAAAGACAAGCCAAACCAAACAAACCTCTAAAATATCTACCCCAGAGGGGTTAATGAGGAAATAAGAAAGATCTGTGGGCCAAGCATGAGATGATCCAGCATCCAGAGGGGACAATTACTGTAATGCAGGGTATCCCCCCGTGGGACTGCTGACATTGGGGCCACATGGTTCTCGGGGGGCCGTCCTGTGCACTCTGGGACGTGAACAGCATCCCCGATCCCCACCCACTCGATGTCAGGATCACTCCAGTTGCGCCAACCACAGAAGTCTTCAGATATTGCCCAGTGACCCCCCCCCGGGGGGGCAACTGCCATAGTGTAAGCTATTGTTGGATAAAAGAAACACATCAGGCATGGCGTACAGTAGGTCCTCATCTCATTTTTGTTGCATGGATAAATAATGACTGGTCCATTGAGAAGTACACACCAGGATGTGAATTTCTTGGGCACAAGAAGGGTGTTTTAGTTACTGCTATAAACCTAGCACTTAGCATCATGCCTGTCATACAGAAGGCTTGATGTAGCTATTTATTCACTAAGCTCCCAGCAGCATCTTGCTATATTTAGTATACGCCAAACTCCTTGCCACAGCTCACAGGGACATGCATGACCTGGCCCCGTCCCTTCCTGCCCTCACCTCCTCCCTCGTTCACTCTCCTCCAGTCCCACCAGCATCCTTGTTGTTCTTCCCATTTGCCAGGCACAGTCCTACCCCAGGGCCTTTGCATGTGCTGTTTCTTTGGCCAGAGACGTCCTTCGCCTAAACTTCCCCATGGCTGTACTTAAAACAATCACCTTCTAAAAGGGGCCCTTTCCAGCCCTCGGTTGCCCTTTACCGTGGTTACATTTAGTTTCTCAGTAGCACTTGTCCGTGTATCTGTTTACTGGTTTGTTTATACATTTATGGTCTAGCTTGTTCACTGCCTTATCCCTAGTGCCTAAAACAGTGGGTGGCACATAGGAGGTGCTCAGTGAGTAAGAGTTGATTGAGCACCTACTTGTGCTAGGCTTTTCCTGGACACTGGAGTCCCAGTAGAGAACAAAGAGACTATTCTAGCCCCTAAGGCTCTCCCATCCTGGGTGGAGCAGAGAAGGGAGAACTGAAGGAAGACAACATATAATAGAAGTAAATAAATCACACTTTAAATAATGAGAGGTTCAGTGAAAGCAAAGATGTGATAAAGAAATGTGGGGAGGGGGCTCCTCTCTGCTGGGATCAGACTCAGCCTCTCAGCCATTTGGGCTGATTCACAAATATTGAACATTTGTGAATAAGTGGACACAGTGACAGAGTCAGGGGTAAAGAGGAGAGGAGTTCCAGACAGAGAGAACAGCAAGTACAAAGGCCCTGACGGTGGGAACAACTTTGGTTCAATAGATAGCTGTTGAATACATGAAAGATAGAAGATTCTAGAAGGAATCGATTGCACGGGTTCAGCCATGGAGGGCTTGGAGGGTGGGTAGGTGGTTGCCAGCTCCGATGAGAGAAGGGAGCTCCTGGCAGAGGGAACAGCTTCAGCGAAGGCCTGGGGTGGTCCTTCTGGGTTTCTTCTGTCTTGGGAGTGGACAGAGCCCGGCCAGGGGCCCTGGGCTTTCCTGGATCCCGATGTCCAGGACTCTGATGAGAAACAGTCCACGAAAGTAGGGGAAAGTTGATGGCAGAGCAGAGGCACCCCAGACTTTGGCCTTTGCCCCCTGCCGGCTGGAAAGCACAAAATATCAAGATAACGGGTCTTCTCTCCCCTCCCCCAGCCTGCCCTGGTGTCACTGGCCCTAAATCCTGTCCATCTTGCCTGTCTCCCAATCAGCAGCCGGCGGTGGGCTGGGAGCTCCCCAGGACTATTTCAGCATCTTTTAGGGGTGGTGACAGAGCCACAGAGACGAGCAAGCCTTGGGGTGAGCCTCCAGCTCGAAGCAGAGACACAGAAAGTGGCTGGAGGCACAGCTGGCAGGGCTCATGAATGGGGATTCAGCAGCTGGAAAGGTGAGCCCTGCCGGGGTCCATGGGGAGAGGGAGAGTCTATGCCAGGAAACCCTCTCCAAGCTCCCAGAGTTAGAAGGAACCCCCACCCCCACTGTACAAAAGGGAAGACTGAGGCCCAAAGAGAATGCAGTGACCAAGAGCATGCCTCGATTCCAGGGCTGCTCGCATCCTTCTTCCAGATCCCCCGACCCCCATCCTGCCTTGCTTCCCAGGAAGGGGAATGTGGGCAGGCTGAGAATGAAAGAGCGGGCTGGTTCCATCAGCCTCACCGGAATACCAGGCTGATCATCCCCACGCATGCACCTGTCCAGCATTTTTTAAAGAAATGGGCTCTCATGTCCCAGGCATCCTTGGGTCAGCCCCTCAGTACATATTTGGAGGTAGAGCCTGGATCTGGTGGCCGGGCGGGCATTGAACTGGATCTGGACAGACCTTGGGTGCTGTGCAGACGGGAGATGGGGAGGAGAGGGCCTGTGTGACCCTCACACCTGTCCCTTCCTCGCCCTAGATGGCTTCCTCCACCTGTTCCATCGGCCCCATTGGCAGCCTGGAGCTCCTGGATCTCCTGTTCGACCAGCAAGAAGGAATCCTGAGACACGTAGATCTGGGCGAGGACTGGGGCCATGTAGGGGACCAGGTAAGGCCACCCTGCAGACAGAACTCCACTCAGCTCAGTAGTATTTGTGGCTCATGGTGTGTGACTTTCGCAAAGCACGTTGTTATATTGAACCCCTCAGCTACCTCAAGGGCCACGCAGCATCGGCTCCTTAGAGATGATGAAACTGAAGCACAATGAGGGTTGGTAATTTGTCCAGGGTCACACAGCAGTTTGGAATTGGGTCCAAACGCAAACTGAGGGCTCGTGCCTTGACACAGCTGGACGGTATTCCTATGCCACATGATGGCATTCAAGCCCCACAAACCTTTCATCTTGCAGAAAGGACAAGTAAGGCCCAGAGAGTGTCAGCGGCTTGCCCAGAGTCACACAGCAATCCAGAGCAAAGCACAGACCTCCTCATGCCCACCCCGCTCTTCATCTCACCAGGCCCTGCCATGCCCAGACTCTGAGGATTTCCTCAACTGTATCTTGGGTTCCGGAGACTCAGTGCCCAGCTCTCCGCTCTGGTCTCCTGCAGCCAGTGACAGCGGTATCTCCGAAGATCTGCCCTCCGACCCCCAGGACACCCCTCCACACAGTGGTCCGGCTACCACTCCAGCCAGCTGCCATACTGCAGAGTCTGGCAAGGGACCCGGCCCCTGCTACTGTCCTGTCCCCCCTGGCCCCGCTAGGCCTCCTGGCCCAGTGCCCCACGTGCTCGAGGCCTCCGTGGCCATAGACCTGGGTGAGTACTGTGTCTTCTCTCACTGCCCTCACCTTGTTACGCACATGCCCATCCTTTGAGATAGATGCCACCGTGGGCCTATTTTCCAGATGGTGAAACTGAGTCCCCATGAGGTTAAAGCCACAGAGCTGGGATGTACCCCTGACAGGCTGGCTGGGCACCAAATGTCACACAGGCAACCTCGCCTTTGTCCCTCCCATGCCTGGGTCATAGTAGATGCTCCATGATAGTGTGTGACGTCATGGATCCCAGCCTCGGGTGCTCCTCTTGGACCTGGGGAGAAGGCCTTACGCAGAAGACACCTCCAGCATGGTGTCCTTTGTCCCTTTAGCCTTGCAGTGGGGTGGGAGCTCTTATGAGTCCCATCGGAGAATTGAAGCAACTGAGGCTCAGAGAAGTTAAGTCACTTACCCAAAGTCACACAGATCTGCCCAGGCAGGATTAGAACCCAGGGCTATCTGATTCCGAAGTTTGTGCTCTGAAGAGCAGCTTACCTACAGTGGGCCAAGTACAAGGTGGGAGGGAACCGGAGGTGAATCAGACTTGCTCCCTGCCCCGAGGGGAGATAAGGGCCAGCTGGCTGCAAATCTAGTCTATAATCCTGGGCGATAAGAGCCGCTCCCTCCTGGGCTGGCAGTGGTCCCTCGACATTGTCCTGATGAATTTGGGTTTCTATATTATGGCAGAGGGTTTACTGAAGCACTAGCTGGGCCTGTCCCCTTCAACCCAGGCCTTGGGGCCCCAAGCTGTACCCAAAGTCTTTAGCATGTTGGGGTCAATCCTGAAAGCCTTGCTGGAAGAGGCAGGTAGAAACTGGGAGGTCAGGGCCCCCGCCTGACACCCTCCCTGTCTCTGCCTCCATCTGCCCTGGTCAGAAATGTGGAGCCCGGGCCTCTATCCTGAGGAGCAGGCTGAGCTGACAGACTCGCCCCCACGCTGCAACCTCACGGTGAAAGACCTTCTCCTCTCTGGCAGTGGTGGGGATCTGGTGAGCAGCCCCCACTCCACCTCCAGAGCATCAGAACTGGGAGGGCCGCTGGGGTTCATGGAGCCCCAATACCCTCGTTTCAGAGACTGGAAAATTGAGTCACAGACAAAGGCTAGGATTTGTCCAGGGTCACACCCAGAGCGAGTCTGTGGGTTCCAGTCCTGAGTTCTCTATGCCCTGAGCTGGGGCACCTTCTACTGTAGTGATGGTTTAAAAAACAAAAAAAATGCTAAAACTTACTAAGCACCTACTATGGTCCAGACACTCTTCTAAATGCTTTAAATGTATCATCTTTTAATTCACAACAATCCTGAAGATTGGGGCTCTTATTGTCTTAATTTTACATAAGAAGAAATGGGCACAGAGAGAGAGGTTCAGTAATTTGCCCTAAACCACCCAGCGGCTTCAGGTTCCCTCCCTAGGCTGGCCTGTTGGGCCTATCTCACCCACTGCATTCTGATTGAGAGCTGTCTATCTTGCCAAAGGCTTTGAGTACTCGTCAATCAGACCTGACAACCCAGTTAATGCCCCCATCCCTCAGATGAGAAAGTCAAGGCCCAGGGAAGTTAAGCCACACACCCAAAGTCACACGGCAAGCAAGTGGTCCAGTCAGAATTTGATCCCCAGTTTGTCTGATGCCAAAAGTCATCCTGACAACCTCTAGGCAAGGCCAGAATGCCCCTCCCAACTTGAGAGCTAAGCACCAGCTGTGTGCTCAGCCTCCAGGGACCTCATGGTCAAGATGGGGAAACTGACTGCTGGTGGAAGTGTACTGATAAGGGAGAGAGGCTGGAGGATCATTGCAGGTGCTGAAGGGTTTCTTAGAGGAGGTAGAACTCTAGCAGGCCTTGACTGATGGGAAAGGAGAATGACTGCCTTGAAAATGCTAACTGGCTTTTGTAAATGCATCATGTTTGGTATCATTGTTCTACATGTCATCAACCTTGGAATGTGGGAGACCTTATCCCCACTTTATGGATGGACACACTGAGGCTTGGACCCTGGAGAGAAAATGGTTGGGCTGATAATGAGCTGGAATTCTAGGTAGTGGAGTTTGATCCAAAGAATGACAAACCGTCCCAATCTCCACTTTTATTCCTGAGTCTATTCCATGGTGTAGCATTTCTAAGACTGATATTCTGATGACAAGATTCTTTCATTTTTAATGTTTATCTTTTGCAGTTTAAAATTAATTAAACATTTTTTTGAATAAGGAAATGGATCCACACAAGCCAAGTCCCACTTGGTACTGAATAGATTGGGGAAACCACCCTCTCATCCCAGTTGCCCTAACACCCTGGTCCCCACATGGGTTCCAATATATATATATTTAATTTTATTGGGTAACAGTGTGTTTTTTCCAGGACCCATCAGCTCCAAGTCAAGTCGTTGTCCTTCAGTCTAGTTGTGGAAGGCACAGCCCACCATCGTATTACGGGAATCGAACCAGCAACCCTGTGGTTGAGAGCTCGCACTGTAACCAGCTGAGCCATCCGGCCGCCCCTCCAGAAGCTCAGCGGCAGCTCGTTGTCTTCAGTCTAGTTGTGGAGGGTGAAGCTCACTGGCCCATGTGGGAATCGAACCGGCAACCCTGTTGTTCAGAGCTCACGCTCTAACCAACTGAGCCATGCAGCTGTTCCGGGGTTCCGATATTTCCATCCAAAGAAATGCCTTCTTTTTATTTTTAAGTTTAACACAAAAGGTAGCACAGCACATGCAACAATGTTTGGTCCCGTTATATATTTTTTTTAACTTGACAGTTTCTCACGGTGATTGCTCCATATCGTGATATGGAAAACACCTTTTTCACCGCTATGTAGCCCTCCATTGTACAAACAGGGCATGCCTTGTTTAACCTGTGTCCTCTTTGCCGCGTATTTTCATTGCTTGCAATCCTTTGCCATTTCAGTGCTGCAATGAATGTGCAGAGCCCAGAATGGTGCCTGGCGTGTAGTAGGTGCTCAGTAAACACCTGTCAAACTACTATCTGTGAGATGAGTGCAAAACCTGTATGTCCCTCCTTTTGCACAGGTCTGAGGGTATCTCTAGGCTCTATTCCTGGAAGTGGAATTGCTGTGTCAAAGGGCTGCGTGCTGGACTCTTGAGCCCTAGTGCCTGTGGGGACTCTACAGCAAATGGATTGATCGTTTCTCAGATTTGATGATGCCTCTTTCATTGCCCACAAGCTGCCACTCTCGCTGCCTCCAATGCAATTCTCCTTCTTTTTCCATAGCAACAGCATCCCCTGGCAACCCCCCACCTGCTGCGACCTGGGACTGGGCACTGCCAGGAGCTGGTGCTGACCGAGGACGAGAAGAAGCTGCTGGCCAAAGAAGGCATCACCCTGCCCACCCAGCTGCCCCTCACCAAGGTGAGTCGGTGGGACCTTTGGCTGAAAGTCTCTCCCCCTTCCTGCAAATACCTGCCCTTGAGTCTCACTTTTAGACCTCTTGCATTAGAACGTTAGGACGTGTCGGTCACAAGAGCCAAAAAAAAAACCTTCCAAAAGCCAACTCGGCAGGGCTCTCTAGCTCCCCGCATTCCCACCCACCCCCCGTCCCCGCTTCAGCCTGTTCACCTAATGTCAACACCTGACTTTGCCATTCCAGTTGGAAGTCATTTCTCAGTGTTGTTATCAACTAGCCCCATGAAAAGCGCTGTTCCCAGAGACGCCAGCAGGTGGCGCAATTGCATCACCACAAAGTTTGGTAGCCCATTCCTAACGGGCCATGGGAGCCGGGAAGGTCACCGGGACCCAGGACACTCCTAGAATCTGCAGGAGTGTGGGGGCAAGCAAGTTGGTCTTCAAGTCATCAGGAGTCTACCCCAGGTTCCTGGGTCTGGGATGGTTCCCATGGGAAGAGAATGGAGTGAAGCTGTGGAGTCCAGATAACAGATTGGACCCTCCAGCCTGACTCAGCCTCCTCCCTATGTCACTTGGCAGTATGAGGAAAGAGTGCTGAAAAAAATCCGCCGGAAAATCCGGAACAAACAGTCAGCCCAAGAAAGCCGGAAAAAGAAGAAGGAATATATTGATGGCTTGGAAACTCGGTAAGGCTGTGTCCTGGGAATGCACACACTCAGGGAGGAAACAGGGTGTGTGTGTGTGTGTGTGTGTGTGTGTGTGTGTGTGTGTGTGTGAAAGAGAGAGAGAGAGAGAGAGAGAGAGAGAGAGAGAGAGAGAGAGAGAGAGAGAGAGAGAGAGAGAGAGAGAGAGAGAGGGATGCAATGGGGCTAAGGTCACAGTTTTTAGGGCCTGACAAAATTAGAGTTGTCTTCTCTCTCTGGGAGAATCCATTTTTCATATGAACTGCAGGGATTCCCAAGGATGCCTAGGGATTGCACAGGGCAAGGGTTTTAGGGTCTGTTTAGCCCCTAGAATATGTGGTGCCAAGAAAGGAGAAGGTATTACCCATCTTGCTCTGGCTCTCTGCCTGAGGATGGGAGGGGTACTTACTTCCCTTGTCTGAGATCACTAGTCCCCAGAGCTGTTGTGACTTTACCAAAAGTGACATTCATGGAATAGTACAGGTCTATTTGTGTTTCTCCCTGAGTCAGTTTTGGATGTTATATTTTTCTGGGAAATTGCCCATTTCAAATGTATTGACATGAAATAGTTTATAGTTCTCTCCTATTATTTTTTAAAGCTCTGAGCCATCTACATTATGCCCTTTTAATAATTCATGTTGTTTATTTGTGCCTTCTCTTTCTCTTTTATCTTCTTGATCAATCTTGCCAAAGGTTATTTTATTATTCTCTTCAAAGAATGGATTTCTGGCTTTTCCTCCCACCCAATTGTACCGATTGTATTTTTTTCTAGTTCTTTCATTTCTACCCTCAGCTTTGTTATGTCCTTCCTAGATTTTTTTTTTTTTGGTGTGGGGGAGTTTATTCTGTTGTTCTTTCGCTAGTTTTTAAATGAGCATGTTCAGCTCCTTGAGCTGAATTAAGGCTATAAATTTCCCTCTCAGCACCACCTTAGCTGCATCTTACGCTTTTGACTTTCCCTATTGTCATTGCCACGTGGTCCTCAGGTCTTCCCTAATTTAATTCTTCTTTATCTTATGAGTTATTTAGAAGGAGGGCCTTTCAGTGAGGGAATTTCTTCTCTTCCTTGGTTGCAATATGAGGACCAACCCATCCTCCTGCCATGGTTTGAGTATTTCAAACCTAGATCTGACTCGTCTATGTCAATACCACATTCCCAGATGGATGCAAATGGGATAGGTGGGGTTCCCAGCCTGGACCCCAGGACTCTATAAGAGATGTTCCCCTACTGTCTTGTTCCTCAAATGCAATCTGCTAAGCCCCTAGTCAACTTGACTTCATGCCATTCTCCCAACCACTATAATGAGGTAAATGTAACCCCATTTTACACATGAGGGGACTGAGGTCAGAGAGATGAGTGGCTCAAAATCACCGGGAGGGTGAGGATTGCAACCCAGGTCTCCTTGGACTTTCAGCCACCCTGACATTCTATCTTCTGGAAGTATCACTGCCTGAGTTTGGGGGCTCAGACTGGAATGAAGTCCCTGGGACCTCAGAGCCAAGAAGACTTGGGTTCAAATCCTGGCCCTGTCACAGACTTGCTAGGGTGACTGAGTGACTTCTCCTCTTTGGCCTTGGGTTCTCTGCCTGTAAGTGGGGCCTCACAGGAAGATGTGATTGGGACAGGCATAATCTAGATGTCACTGTGACTTTGTCCCTGCAGGATGTCAGCCTACACTGCCCAGAACCAGGAGCTTCAGAGGAAAGTCTTGCATCTTGAGAAGCAGAACCTGTAAGTCTTGGTCCAGCCAGGTCAGAGGACATGGGGAGCTGGCCCCCAGAATCCCTTGCAGGAGACGTGGACAAATGGGGGGCAGCTTCTGTGATGGCAGGGCAGAGCAGGGGGTAAGGGTTCCACCTAAAAAGGGGACAGGCTGCACAGAGGAGGGGATTTGGATTTCAGGCCTTGAGGATGTATAAGCGCTCACTAGGGGGACGCTGTTCCTGGTGGAGGAAATGGCATACGAATGGTCAGAGGCTAGGAGCATGTTGGGGAACTGCACGTAATTCCATCTAAGGGATGCATTCATTTAGTCAATTTTTATTTAGCATCTACTCTGCATCAGGCATAGTTCTGGGTACTGGGATCACAACAGTCAACAAAATAGACACAGTCCCTCCACTTAAAGGACTTACGGTCTAGGGGGAGACATACTCAGGACAAACAAAAAAATCACTCACATAGTGATAGCCACTGGGAAGAAAAATGAAGCAGGGTGAAGGGTTGTTTTAGACAGGAAGGTCAGATAAGGTGACATTTGAGATGAGACCTAATGGATGAACAAGAAACAGCTACAAAAAGACCTGGGGGAATAGTGTCCTTAGAGGGAACAGCCTGTGCAAAGGTCCTGGGGCAGGAATGTGCCTGATGTGTTGGAGGAACAGTGAGGAGGTCCATGTGGCTGGAGCAGAGTGAGCGAGGGGGAGACAGGGAGGAGATGACAGCAGGGAGCGGACGGGGGCAGGTCCTTTGTGGGCCACAGGAGGACTTGGGCTTTTACTCTGAGGGAGGTGGGAGCCCTGAGAGTATTGGGAGAAGGCAGTTCACATGTGAAAAGTGCCCCCTGGATGCGGTGTGAAGCATGAACCCTAAGGAGTGCAGGAGAGGTCAATGGGGAGACTAGAGAGGAAACTGGGGCTGGTGTCCAGGTGAGCAATCATGGAAGCCTGGATGGAGGAGGTGAGGTGGCAGAGAAGTGAGTGGGATGTCAGTGGAGATTTATGGATACAAAGGGGGAGGGTCTGGGATTTGTAAGAGCAGTGGGACCCTGAGGGATGGACAGAATTCAGATATCAGAGAGGCTGGGGACCCCGGAAATGGATGGGGAGCCAGACTAAGGCCCTGTAGGGCTCAGCTAAGGCTGCCCGTTTCCACTAAGGTCCCTCTTGGAGCAGCTGAAGAAACTCCAGGCCATTGTGGTGCAGTCCACCAGCAAGTCAGCCCAGGCCGGCACCTGTATAGCGGTGAGTCCTACCCCCGGCTCTGGGGGTCCCCAGGATAAAGGGGGTCCCCAGCCTTGGCAGAAAAGCCTGCGGGAGGTGGGAGAAGGTGAGTGTGAATAGCATGGCTGGCCTGATCCAGTCTTCTGGGCCTGTTTCCCCACCTATGACATGGGTGTGCTCACAGGGGTGGGGGAAGGATGGGGTGACCCCGCCCCCATCTCTGGCAGGTCCTGCTGCTCTCTTTTGCCCTCATCGTCCTCCCCTCCATCAGCCCTTTTGCCCCCAACAAAGCCGAGAGCCCCGGAGACTTCACACCTGTGCGAGGTAGGTGAGCCAGGGTCACTCGGACTTCAAAACCCCTCTGGGCTGCGCCATGGGCACAATCCCCTTGGCTCCCCAAGTCCCAACACTGGGCCTCTGGGGGAGGGGGAAGGGACCCCTGCAACTGCTCCCTGAGGTTGGGAGGGGAGGAAAGAAGGGACACCAGACCCTGCACCCCATCCCTCATGTACCCCCAACCCTCGTTTAGTTTTCTCCAGAACTTTGCACAACGACGCTGCTTCCCGTGTGGCCCCCGATGCTACGCCAGGTTCCGAGACCCCAGGACGCCAGCCCGCGGCTGGCGCACCCCAGGAAGGGTATCCAGGAAGCCCCAAGATGGACTGGGAATCCCAGGCCATGCTGGCTCTAGACAACTCGACAGAGGAGCTGGAGAACTCTACCCTAGTTCCGGGCAACTTGACGGAGGACGTGAGCCGGACTACCCTGTTGGACTGGGCCTCGCCTGAGCCCGCACGCAGCCCAGGGCGCATGGGGCTGGAGGCTGTGGGGGAGGAGCTGTGAGCAGCACCCGGCTGGGCCCTCGGGCCCACCTGCTCAGGTGTGCTGCGGTGGGTGCCTCGTGGTCAGCGACAGGTGCAGGATCAGAGGCGAGGCGAGGCCTCTGCAGAGATGCCAGGATGGAGATGCAGAAACTCACACCTACACACACCCAGGGACCCAGACACACGTGCAGAAACTGACGCTCAGACACAGGGCAACCATAGGGCCACAAAGCCTGGGAAATACACACACTGACCGCCACATGGAAGGAAACAGGCAGACACATACAGAGTGAGCCACAGACCGAGAAAGACAGACACACACAACATGCCTCAAGTGCCCTGCCTGCGGTCTCCTCCCTGTGCCCTCATACACAAGGAGGGGGAAGCGGCCAAGACTGCAGGGATCTTGGCCTCTGAGCAGGGGTTGAGCTCCGAACTTCCAGGGGACCATGGCTCACAGCCACCACCACCCCTTTTCTAAGACTGCAGTGATCCTTAATAAAATATTTTAACAGAACACGGCTGGCACGGAGGCGGAGTGGCGTGGCCGCTAAATTTGAGCCTGGGGCTTCCCAACCCCCAGAAGGAGGGTTGGGTGAGTGAAGTGGGGAGACCATGGACACCCAGGCTGGAAAACTGGCCAGCAAGGCACCAGGCGCGTCTTCAGCACCTTGGAGAGCGGTGCGTGGGGTGCAGTGCGCAGGGCGCCCTGGAGCGCGTGGTCCTGGCGGCTCTGGGATCTCTGGATGCCCGTTATGGGCCTCCGCAGAGGGACTGGGCAGCGGCTTCCTGGAGGGCTGGGCTGCCCACCCTGCTCCTTTTACCTATGAGGAGACTGAGGAGTCGGAGGTGAAGCGACCCGCCCGAGGTCCCAGCTGGGGAGGGATCTTACCTTTACGCGTCCCACCACCCAGCGCAAATTTTTTAAAACCATGCGAACAAGTATATAATTACAAACTGAGGGCTTAAAGAATTTCAACTACTGGTATGGCCCTCCTTCACCCCCAAGCCTGGACTGCATGGACGCCCAGACTTACCTCCCAGGGAACACGTACTCCTGCCCGCGGGCGCAATGCTGTAGACTAGACGTTAAACAGAGACTCAGATGTGAGAAATTCTGCTTTTATTGCATTGAAGACTTTTCCGGAAGCCTGGAGGGAGCCCGGTGGACCACCTTCTCCCTCCAGCCCCAAAGGCAGTGCAAGCCTCTTGTCTGTCCCTCCATGAAGTTTGGCTCCTAAATGGTGGCTCTGCCTCCCCTCCCTCCTGGAGGGACTGTGAAGGCAGTTGGGGGAGGCAGGGGTTGGGGGTACGAGGGTCTAGGGGCAAAGGAAGTTAATTCTTCTTTAGGCCAGAAATTTAGGGAGGGTCTGGCCACCCCTCACCCGCCCAACCTCCTGAGTGGGGGGCTGGAGCCAGGGGGGGAAGCAGGTGCCTGCAGTGTCAGCTCTAAGCTCAAAGTCCAAGGTGGAAATACTCCTCCCCAGGCCACCAGCAGAGGCCCCTAGAGCCAGAGGGAGCCCCAACGGAGGGCGAGTGTGCCCCAGGACCTGCAGCACAGCTCTCAGCGCCCTGGGTCTCCCTCCCAGGACAGAGACAAGTACTGGTAACAAAGTAAGACCAGTAAGAAACAAAACGAATCCACAGTTTCTACAGAAAGCCCCACCCTCCCCGGTTCCCCTGGTCAGCTGGGAATCACCTCCACCTTTACCCTTTTGGGGATCCTGCAGGGGACAGGACTGTCTAGCAGTTCCCTTTTGGGGCTGGCAGGCCCGGAGCCGTTGTGCTGGGTGGGTGGCTCAGCTGTGGGCTCCTGCTTGGGGCTGGCGGGCTCTGCGCCTTTGAGCTGGGCGGGAGGCTCTTCCTTGGGCTCCAGCTTGGGAACAGGCGGACGGGGCAGGGGTGGCAGCGCCTTCTCCAGTACGCGGGGGCCGTCCCAGGGGGGGATCTCCAGGCCCAGGTGCTTCATGAGCCGGGTCATGACTTCATCTACATAGCCGTGGATGCGCAGGTTAGCATGGCGGTCCTGCGGGGGCGGGCACGGGTCAGGCAGAGGCAGAAGGCTTCCAGGGGTCTGGGGTGGGGTGGGGTGTCGGGTGGGTTCCGCACATACGTGCTTGGTGGGCTGAAGGTTGACGATGACCAGCTGGCCCCCGCGGCGCTTGGTGGCAAGGGGCAGGTTACCACTGGGCCGGATTTGCAGGGATGTGCCCAGCGTGATGGACAGGTCCGCGTTCCTGGGACCAGGAGTTGGGTTGGGCTGAGCACCTCAGCAAGGGTCTCTGCAGCCCTCCTCCTGCCCCCAACCCTCCCATCTGAAACCCTGGGAAGCCAAGCTGCCCTGAATCCTGTCCCTGCCACTTCCCTTCTGCCAGAGCCGCCTCTCCAGCTGCTGGGAGTTGATGTGGGCAGTTAGACTCCCGGCTCAGCCACTTCCTGGCTGGGCAGCAGTGGACAGAGGAGTCACCTTGCTAAAGCCTCAATTTCCTTGTCTGTAAAATGGGCCCAGTGCAGCATCCATTGTGAGCCATGGTGAGAACCCCAGGGCCAGGGGTCTGAGAGTGCTCAGTACATGGCCGCCACCATTACTACAGAGAAAGCAAGGCCCAGAGAGGGTGCAGGCCACTTCCTCCAGGAAGCCTTTCCTGACTCGACCTCTGAGCTGGAGTCCCCTGCCCTGTGCTGGAACTGCCTGTGCTTCTGTCCCTTTCCCCGCACACCCCACCCTGGGATCATCTGGGGTTTAGACCTGCTGGCTTCGTCGGCAAGGGTGAGGTCCCGGTCGGGCAGGGCATCCTCCCAATCCAGGATGGTGTCTCTCAGCTCCCCCCTGCATGGACGAGGACCGGATCAGCACTGAAACCTGCTGCCTCCCCCGGGGTCCAGGGCACGGGGGGCTCACTCACCTGCAGGCCCGTAGCCCCCTTGCCTTGGCCACAGTGCAGAGCCGACCTGTGGCCTTGAGGCCCATGCTGCCCACGACGGTGTCCCGGATATACTGCCTGTGTCGAGCAGGAAGAGGGGAAGGGCTCAGCCCACCACCTGCCCCCCTATGGCCCCACCTGAGTGGGGAAGCTGTCCCCACTGGGAAGTTCGGGCCACATAACTAGAATCTAAGCAGAAGAAAACATCTGACAAACCCAGAATGGGGTGAAGGGGGTGGTGCTTTCATGAAAGAGCTGGTCTGGCTGCTTCACAATGTCAACGGCATAGAAAACAGAGAAAGGCTGAGAACTGTTCCAGATATAGAACACTAAGGAGACGCGACAGTGACACGCAAAGCATGACCCTGGCTTGGATCCTGACCAGGGGAAAAATAGCAACAATGGGAGCCCTGGGGACTGAACCATCATGTTGTTTTGTTTTTACGTTTCCTGACTTCAATAACCGCATGTGGCTCTGGAAGAGAACACTGACGCTCCAAGATGGAGGGGGGTAAAGACTTAAGGGCTTCAGAGCAAAGGATGAAGAAGTGTGCCACTTGCTCTTGAACAGCACAGCAAATACTGGCAACACACAGAGAGAAGGGAAAACAAATTGTGGCAAAATGGCAACATTAGGTGAATCTAGCTCAGGGGTCAGCAAACTATGGCCCTGAGGATCAAATCCACCCCTCCGCTTATGTTTTTGTAAATGAAGTTGTATTGGCGCACGGCCATGCCCATCCCTTTCCCCGTTGTCTATGATGGCAGAGCTGATCGATGGTCATGGCAGACAGTCTGGCCCACAAAGCTGAAAGTATCTACCATCTGGCCCTTTACAGGAAAATCTGTTGACTGCTGGCCTAGGTTAAGTATGAGTTCATCACACGGTTCTTGCAAGTTTTCCACAGGTTTGAATTTTTTGGAGAAAAAAATTCTTTTATAACAAGTGAGGGTGGGGGCCCACGTGTGCTTTGATCTCAGATTCCACCTGCAGGGGAGGAGCCCTGACACTCCCCACCTTATTCACACCTGAGGCTGCTTGCTCCCCAGCAGGGGGAGACACACCTGGAGCAGGGGTCACACCGTCACACCCTGTTAAGGGTTGAATTGCATGACCCAGAAAGATATGTTGGAATCCTAACACATGCCCCCCTGCTCCCAAGAACTTTAGAACTTGACCTTATTTGGAAAGAGGGTCGTTGCAGATATAATGAGTTAAGATGAGGTCACATTGGAATAGGGTGGCCCTGGTCCAACATAATTGGTGTCCTGATAAGAAAAGGAGATGCAGACAGAGGAGATGGCCATGTGACAAGAGACGCAGGGGTTGAAGTGATGCGTCTACAGCCGTGGGATACCAAGGAGCACTGGAAACCACCAGAAGCTGGAATTGGCAGAAGGGAGCACCCCTCCAGTTTTTGGAGGGAGTGCGGCCCTGCCAACACCTTGCCAACACCTTGCTTTTGGTCTTCTAGCTTCCGGAACTATGAGGCCATACATTCTGTTGTTTTAAGCCACTTGGTTTGTGGTGATTTGTTGCGGCTGCCACAGGAAACGAATGTACCTTCCCAGGAGGAAGTTGTGCCCCTGGTCCCCCTGGAAGGGTCTCATCCTAATCCTGTCCCCCACCCTGGGTCTCTGGGAACACCAGATTCAACGCACAAGGCCCTTTTGCAAAGCCCGACCTGGGATGTGACAGAAAACAGGCTGGGGGCCTGGGTCGTCACACCTTGTTCACTCCCACCCCCACATGGCACTCACGTCTTACACTTGACACATTCTTCTACAAACATGTTCCCGTGAAGCTCCGCCAACTTGTCCCTGTGGGAGGAGAAGAGGCTTGGTGGTGCAGTGGACTCCCTGGATCCTGAGACTTCAGACAGGACGCAAGCCTCCTCCTCCAGGAAGCCTTCCCTAACACCTCATCCACAGGATCCATGGACACTCTCTTTCTGGTTCCTCCAGGTGTGCAACCCTGAGCAGATGACTCAACCTCTCTGAGCCTGAGGGATCATTACACCTCCAGATCTGACCGCACTTTCACACATGGGCAGCCTATTCCATTCACAAAATCCACCTATAAGCACAGTAGACCCTCCTGATGTTGCCAGGTCTACCAGAGAGGAATGCTAATCACCAGTTTGCAAAGGAAGAAACTGAGGCCAAGGGTGGCTCTGGAGCATGGGCTATGGAGGCAGAGGAATGTGAGATCAACTCCTGGCACTGTCGCTTCCCTGCTGTGTGACATTGGGCAGGTCATTTAACCTCTGTGCCTCAGTCCCCATCTGTGAAATGGGATACCAGTGTCCAACTCTTGGGATGTTTGGGAGAACAATGATCAAGTCTGGAAGGCTCTTCCCACGGCTCCGTCACCTCTTTCATGTCCCTGCTCAAATGTCACCCTCACCTCCCTGTTAAAAGCTTCAACTCCCCACACCCCCCTCGCCTGCCCACCTCTCCCCTTTCCTTCCAATGATCGCCATCTGACAAAATGTAATTTGCTTATTTATCTTGTTTTCTGCCCGTTTCCTACCCAGTAGAGTGTATGCCAGAAGGGCAGGGCTCCCTATCTGACTAGTGCGCTGTGGCCCGCATATAGAACAGTGTGTGGTCCATTTTGCTCCTGTCTGCCTTCAGGGGGTACTGGGGATGGCCTGGACATAGGTGGGGGAGCTGGCACGAAAACCAGCAGTCAGGAAATCAGAGGCACTGAAATCCTCAAATACACGCCTGCCTCCCACCCCCAGTGGCTCCCCTCCATCTCTGGGTGGCTTTAGCCCACTCCTAGTCCGCCTGCACACCCCGACGTGACCTGGTCCAGTCTGTAGGGAAACAGACTTCCCTGAGTTTCTCCATGTTCCCACATGGGCCAGTGAGCTGCACCCTCCACAACTAGACTGAAAGCAATGACTTGACATGGAGCTGATGGGTCCTGGAAAAACACACCGTTCCCCAATATTCCCCAGTAAAATAAAATAAAATATAAAAAGGGATACTAAAATGCGACTGCAAATTCTAGACCCTGCCCAGCCTCCTCCTGCTCCCAATTTCTTCTTCCCACCTCAAGAGAGATTTTGCAGCCACCCTGGGGCCGGAAAAAGAGGACCCCAATTCTTGAGAGGTGCCCAGGAGGCAGTGATAATGACAGATCTGGACTGAGAAGTCCTATTAAATGCCAAACACTTTTCCCAGCCACCTCACTGCATCGTCACATTACCCTCTTAAGCTGCAATCGACTCCCATCTTATAAATGAGAAAAACAAAACCCAGAGAAAGGGGCGGCCCGCCCATGGCTGGGCAGGGCTGGCAGCTGGGTGTTACCTGGGGAAACCGGAGCGCACGTGCAGCCCATCCACATTCTGGCTGACCAGGAAGTGCAGAAGGCCCACACGCTCCAGCTGGACCAGTGCCATGTGGGTCTGTGTGGGCCGTGCACTCTCAAAAGTGGTGTCAAACTTGGGGGCCAGGCCCTGCTCCTCCATCGTCCAGACGCCATGGGGACCCCTGAAGGCGGCAGGTAGGGAGAGATGCAGGGAGAAAGAGAGAGGTTAGGGATTAGGGAGAGAGGGGGACAGAAAAAGGGACAGAGAAACAGAAACACAGGGAGAGAGAAACACCAGGGGAAGAGAGAGCGAGAATGAAAAAGATTGAGAGAGGCAGGGAGGGAAGGAAAGAGAGAGAACATGGTACACAAAGGCAAAAATTAATTATTCAGTTCAACTAGCACTGCTGCTGCACTGAGCCTGGCTCTGTGCCAGGTGTTGCTGGGCCCTAGTGGACCCAGGCCCTCCCTCCAGGAGTCCTTGTCTTGCCAGGGGAGACAGGTGGACACAGACCCTTCCGCCCTGTGGGCTGGGATGGCCCAGTGGAGGCAGTGAGGGCTCTGTGTAGGGTCTGTGGGAAAGCTTCCTGGGAAGCTGAGCTGTCTCTTGAACAGTGAGAGGGAAGGGCACGGAAGTTCAGGCATGAGGGGTAAGCAAAAGTCTGGGGGGCTAACAATAGCCTGTCAGTTGGGGAAATGCAAGTGGTCCAGGGGCTGCAGCAGGAGCAAGAGGGGCTGAGGTTGGAGAGACGATCCAGGGCTGGGTCAGGTAAGGCTTGGAACTCTCCGGTGTGGCAATGGGGATCCCTGGCAGGTTATGGAGGAGGGGTGGGGAGAGTCAAGCCTTAGAATTCTAACATTCCTCTAAGGAATCTGCTCTCTTTCTGTGGGAGCCTGGGCTGGGGGCCCAAGAGGCCTTGGAAAGAGAGTATAAATGCAATAGGTCTGTCCTTTGCAGTAGGGTTGCAAACAGCACCTGCAGGGGCCACGCAGGGGCCACCAGTTTGAAACCCCTGCTTTTCAGCTGTAAGACTCTTGTCACACAGGTTGCCTGAAGCAGAGAGGGGTTTAGACATTAACTGGTTTCATACCCTCATTTATGGGTGAGGAAACAGGTTCAGAGGATTAAGCCACCAGGTCTGGTAGAAAAATATTTTCAAGTGAGTATGGGGCTAATTGTCCCTGATATTGATTCTCCCCATCTTCTAGGGTAATAGTACCCCAATATTTAGACATTCACAGTGTGCCTAGATGAAAACTACATTTTCCAGCATCCCTTGTAGCTAGGTATGATCAGGTGACCAAGTTTTGGCCAATGGGGTGTGTGGGATGTTGGCTGAGACTTAAAGGAACAAGTCTAAAAGGGAGGGGTCTTTCCTATCCCCAACACCCAGGGGAGGAAAGATTATTCAAGATTCACTGAGGGGAAGGCAGCAGGATGTGTTCTGATGCCTGGGCAACTGCGGCTCACAGGGAAGCCCTGGGAGGTTAACAGGTCCTGCTTCAACGTCCCCTCCACACCCACAGACCTGAAGTCGGGGATGCCCGCGGCCGTGCTGATGCCGGCACCTGTGTGGACCACCAAGCTGGAGGACTGCCAGACCAGCTTTGCCAGCTCCCACACCTTCCGCTCCAGCTCCTCGGGGGGGTCAAAGATCTGTTGTGTGAGAGAGCAGAGGGGAGCAGTTACAACGTGTCCCTTAGTGGCAAGGCCACTGGCCACAGAAGAGCTGCCCCCACCTTGCCCAAGGGAGGAGAGTGGATCTGAAAAGGTTTATTGTCATGTCCCTCCTCTGCCCACAGCCCTCCAGGGCTCCTACCTTTCTCAGGGTAAAAGCCCAAATCCGCCCCGCAGCCTGCTGCCTAAAACACTTTCCTCAGACTCCCTCCCCTCACCTCCTTTAGGTCTTGGCTCAAAAGTCACCTCATTTGTACACCCAGGTTCAGAGCAGCATTATTTACAATGGCTAAAACATGGACGAAACCCAAATCCATCAATGGATGGGTAAACACAATGTGGTCCATCCATACGTTGGGATATTATTCAGCTTTAAGAAGGAAGGAAATTCTGACACCTGCTACAATGTGGATGAACCTGGAGAACACTGTGCTGAGTGAAATAAGCCAGACACAAAAGGACAAATATTGTGTGATTCCACTTATATGAGGTCCCCAGAGGAGTCAGATCCATAAAGGCGGAAAGTACAATGGTGGGTGCCAGGGGCTATGGAAGAGAGAATTAAAGTTTAAATGGGACAGAGTTTTAGTGTGGGAAGATGAGCAAGTTCTGGATGGTGGGGATGGTTGCACACCCTTATTAATATACTTGATACCACTGAATGTACACTTAAAAATGGCTAGGAAGTTAAATTTTATGAAAGACGTATTTTACCACAATACAAAACATTGAAAACAGCCATCTCAGGGATGTGTCCCTCGCCACCTGGTTTCAGTGCAGCCCCCAAGTCTCCTCATCACTGCCAGCTTTCCTTTTGTCCTTAGCTCCCATCTCACTTATATTTATTTGCTGCTGTCTGTCTGCCCACTGGAATGCGGGGTTTTTGCCTATCTTGTTTCCTGCTGTGGTCCCAGGATCTAGGAAGTGCCTGGTGGTACAGCACGTGCCCAGTAAACGTTTGTGGGATAATGCGAATACCGGCAAGAGAGGAGTGCGCTTTCCGGAGGTTGCACACCATCTGAGAACGCCTCAACTTCCTGGCTCCGGATGAACGGACCAGCTTTTATGGGATGGGGGCAACCTTCCCGCAGCTTACAGAGCGGGAGAGGGGGCGCAGAAGGGAAGTGACAAGCCCAAGGTCTCAGTGTACGGAGGGGACTTCCTCTCGGAGTAGCGGGAGGGGTCTTTCTGACACATATTTACATCCAGCCAGGTTCCTTCCCAGCTCAAGACATGTTTCCATCACCCTCAGGATAAAGTGTCAATTTCCCAGGATGGCATTTGGGGCCGGTCCTGACCGGGACTCTGGAAACCTCTCTGGCCTAATCTGTTCCCCCAAGTGTGTTTATTCCCACCTATCTCCCTGCCTTTGCCCCGCAGGGCCCCCTCCGCCTAGAACTACATCCCCTCCTCCCCTATCGGAACTTCAGGACTTCCTCACGACGGTCCTTCCCTCTGGGCAAGCCTCGTGGACCCGGAGCTGGGCGTCTTCGCGCCCCCAGGTATGCTGGGGGCGTCACTTCCCGCCCCCCCACTCACCGGGAAGTCCCTCCCATTGTCTAGCCTCAGTGCCTCCTGATATTCCCACAATGCCCCGCTGCCTCCCGGCCCCGCCCGGTCCACCACCCTACAGGGGGCGGCTTTCCGGTCCTCCCGCCGCGCTCACCTCGGGGAGGCCGCACTTGCCCTTGTCCGCGTACGGCGACAACCCCGCTGCGTAATTCACCGACATTCTCACCGCTCCAACGGGAACAATAAAGTTTCCCTTGTTGAGGCCACTTCCGCCGGAAACGGCTGCACGGGGAGGAACTAGGAGTCGCCGGTTCTCTCCCACCAAGGCGCATGCGCCTCACGTTGACGCCGCAGGCGCCATCTTAATTGCTGGTGAAAGCAGCCGGCTTGCTTCTGAAAGTTCGCGTGAGACGGGGAAGGGGCCGTGACCCGGCGCAGAAGCTGGGGCCGCCGTGTACGTGAGAGTTCCTCAGGCGCCTCCAAGACGAGGAACACAATCCATTTTCCCTTTTTACAAATTAGTAAAGTGATGCTCCACTTCCACGGCTCCATGAGGACAGAATCCGAGAGAAGGGACCTCGGACTGGCGCTCAGTCCTAGGTTCTTTCCGTTGCACCTTTCAGAAATTTATAAAGTTACAAGAGAAGTTATAAAGTTCAAGATGCCTGTGGCACGGAGCCACTTGGGGCCTCATTAGGGAAGGCCTTGGCCACCACTCTAAGTTATTTGAATCTTATTCAGGTGGATGGTAATGTCCACTCAGTAGGACGGGCCCAGACCACCAAGAGACTAGAGAAACTGCTCAAGGTCATTGGGGCTGGTGGCCTTCAGGACTCATTTAGGAAACACGTGTTGGATACCTACTGTGTGCGGAGGAGGCACTGGAAAACAGGTGGCACCTTGTGGCTACTTAGGGACACAACCCGATGACTGGGCTGTCGTGACTTAGTGTGACTGGGGCGCAGTGAGGGCGCGGGGCAATGCGGGAGCTCAGAGGAGGCCCCCGACTCAGCCTGGGGCAGTTCGGAAAGGCTTTCTGGAGGAGAGGGTGTAGCAAAGATCTGAAGAGTGAGTAGGAGTGAGATGGGGAGAACGAGCAAGTTGGGGTGACAAAGGGTACAGAAAGAGTGTTCCTGGCAGAGGGAACAGCAAATGCAAAGGCTGAGAGAGGAGAAAGACGGTGGCTCATTCCAGAAACTGAAATCAGTCCAGTGACGATAGGGAAGAACATCAGTGTCTTCCCGCCAGAGCCGGTTGGCCAACAGGCAGCCCCGCTGCCAACCTGTCTCCTCCCTCGGCTCATCCCCGGCCCCCTGGGGCAGGTGCCCGCTCAGAGGTGATCGAGTGTCAGAGCTGAGTGCACAGAGCTGCTGGTACGAGCTGGTGGCCCAGCTGGGAGCAGGTAACCAGAGCCAGCGGTGAACACGGTGGCCTGGTGCTGGAGTCACTGGAGCTGCAGGAGGTAGGAGAGGAAGGAAGGGAGGGAGGCCTGGGCTGGGGGCTCCCCTTAGGGTCTTGGGCTCCTTGTCCCTGAGCCCTGGTAAGTGGGAGAAAGGAGACGCCCGTGTGTGTCCCAGCCACGCTGAGGAGCCTCTTAGGCGCCCCGACACACACACACAGTGGTTCATGCACGCACCTCCCACTTCCCAGCCTTGGCCTTGTCTAGGGTATGGACCCTCTTTTCCTGCTGCTGCGCAGTATCCTGCCTGGCCTTCAGGCCCTGCTTGTATAGCATCACCTCCTCCAGGAAGCAGCTCCCTAGATGAGGGCACTTCCCCCTCCCCCAAGCTCACAGATTCCCTCCTGCCCAGGCAACCTGTGGACTCCTCTCTTGGGTGTCTTATTACACTCTGCTCTGGGTGTGATTGAGCCCTTTAGACAGGGGCAAAGACAGGTGGGAAGGGTGGTGAGCAAAGCGGTACATTGAGTGAATGGAGTGAATTAAAGGGTGAATGAATGGATGGGCAGTAGATGGATGAGTGGGTAGACAGAGTGAATGGATGGATGGGAAGGTGGATGGATGGTAAGTCGATCAGTCAGTGGAGGGTGGATGAGGATGGATGAGTGAATAGATGAGTGGGTGGGTGTTAGATATGTGGGTGA
Source organism: Rhinolophus hipposideros (assembly GCF_964194185.1). NCBI lineage: Eukaryota > Metazoa > Chordata > Mammalia > Chiroptera > Rhinolophidae > Rhinolophus > Rhinolophus hipposideros. The sequence goes on along the minus strand of NC_138062.1, from coordinate 58,403,912 downwards.
GCACATAGGTGAATGTGTGGGTGGATGGATTGATGGGCAGGTAGGGTGGATGGATGGATGGATAGGTGGATGGTGGGTGGTGAATGAAGCATAGTTGAAGGGTGCATGAAGGACCATGAGAAAAATGAGTTGGGCAGGTGAGTTGTGGGTGGGTATACAAGTGCTTGGATAGGAAGGTGGATGTACAAATGCGTAGATGGGTAAGTAGAAAGAAGGAAGGATGGCTTGGAGAAGTCACAGGCAGGTGGACAGGTGAAATCCTGTTCAGACATAGGAAAGAATCCCTACCCACACAACCTGGCAAAACATCCCTTCAAGACATCCCTGCCTGATCTCCATACCCACATGTGCATGGAACACAGAACAGGCCAAGGTGCATAGACGTGCACGCACACACACACCTCATGCTTGTGTGTGGGCACGTCCATGCACACGTCCATCACCCCAGACCTCCACCTGCCTTGGGTGACTTGTGTCTAGTCTCTCACTCACACAGAAGTCAGGCTGGTGTAAGGGACATAGCTGCAAGGATGTTCTCTCTGACGATCCAAGAAACATACCTCTGTGTTAAGAGCCTCAGCTCTGGGCTTGGCCCCAAGGAGTCCCTAAGTATTCAGAAAAATTGAACCAGCCCAGACACTTTGAGCTTGTGGAGCCATGGCTGGGGCAGAAAAAGGGACCCAGCCAGGGCTGGGGGAACCCACTTTGGGGGGTAGAGCTCTGCCTGCTGGTGAGAGGCAAAGCTGATCAGAACACGGGGTTTTGGAACTAGGCTGTGTAGGATGAATAGGAGTTCACCAGAGAAGGAAAAAAGAAAGGCAGGTAGAAATTTCTAGGTAGAAATAACTGCACAGATGAAAGCTTGGAGACCAGAAAATGCTTGATCTGCTTGGGCCACAGGGAACACTAGTGAGGTGAATTATTGAGGACCTACTGTTTGCTGGGCCTGTGGTAGGGACCTCATGGGAAACTGACCACGAGATGGTCAAGAGGGGATTACCTTCCTCGTTTTAAGGATGAGGGATGTGGAACTTAGAGAGGGCAAGTGACCTGCTGAAGGGCACACAGCAGTTAGGAGATGCAGCAGGTAGGTAGGTCTCCGTCCTGCTGTAGGTGCTGGGATGGCCCAGCGAGGGGGAAGTGGTCCTTTTGAGGAGGGGGAGGCAGCCGAACCTCCCGCTCACCAACACTGATGTCTCTCACCCCCTGCCCTTTCCCAGGTGGCCTGGGTTGCAGAGAAACACCAGACACTGGCCATGAAGACTCTCCGGGCACGATTTAAGAAGACAGAGGTGAGTCTGAGGCCACTGAGATGCCTGATGCCCCGCAACCTCAGGTTCCTGTCCTCCAGGGCCTGAATGAAGATCCACAGGACCTGTGGGTTGTTGTTCCCCACCCATCAGATTCTTTTAGCAGCTTCCACATGACCCTCCCTGCTCAACACTCTTCCATGGTTTCTCACCACTCGCAGGTTCAAGTTTACCCCTTTAGCCTCTGGCCACCTCTCCTTCCCTTTCTCTCTACTGCCCCCTGCTGCCCCAATGTCCCCACTGCTTCCTGTTCAAGCTTTCCAGCCACCATACCTTTTCCCAGGCTGCTCCCTCTACCTGGAATGCCCTCTCCCCACACTGCTGCCTGTCATACCCTCCCCATCCCTACCAAGTTGGCTCCAATAACACTTCTTCCAGAAGATCTCTGCTCTCCCCAGCTACAGTGACCACTTGCATTTCTGAGGACTCACTTTTTGGGGGACTCTGATCTCTTGCTTTTGTCTATTTATTCAGCACACATTTGTATCAGGCACTGTTCTAGGCACGGAACAGACATCATTGAATAGGGCAGACAGAAATCTCTGCCCTCCAGAGCTGAAAGCCTGATGGGGGAGATGGACGATAAAAAAGATCAATGGGAGAAAGGCATATTTCGTGTCACGGAGACAAAGAAAGCAAAGAAAGGAAATTGGAGTGTCCAGGGCAGGGGAGAGCATTGCAATTTCAAAGCAGCTTGTCAGCAAAGTCCTCGCCAGGAAGCTGATCTTAGAGCAAAGATCGTAAGGGAAAGAGAGAGGGCTTTGCGTGCTTATTTGAAGGAGTTAAATTCCAGGGGTAGGGAACAGCCAGTGCGAAGGCCCTGAGGTGGGATCGAGCTGGCTTCCCTTGCAGCTATATCTTGGAGTGTGCACCTCTGGAGGGAAATTCCTCTTCCTCAGGCACCCCTACTCCTTCCTGCCCACCCCCAGTCTCTGCCTATGTGGGGGCTGGTTCGGGGCACAGATTAAGAGACCTAAGTGAGGATTTGCATCTAGAATCAGAGTGGCCCTCTGTACTGGGCTTGGTCAGGCTTAACTTCACACTCACGGCACAAAGAAACCGAGGTCCTGAGAGGTTCACACACCATTCTGGGTCACAAAGCAAAGTGACAGCAGTGAGATACAAACCTACGCGTGCCTGACTTCAGAGCTCTTAGTCTCTCCACCGCGTGATAGGGCCTCCCATTCAGCAGGCATAGCCCAGAGCAATCACAGAAGTTACCTGGAGGAGGCAGCGCTGGAGAGAAGCCTGGAAGGACCAGAAAGATTTAAACAAGTGAAGACACGCAGGAGGAGCACAGAGACCAGTGTGGGCAAAGGTTCGGAGTCTGGACCGGGCCTGGTTGATTCAGGGACACTATAGGATAATGAGCACCTTTTTCTGGCTGGAGCAAAGAGCGTGAAAGGGAATTGAGGGAAGAGAGATCCCAGCCTAAGGAGTCCTTGAAAGCCAGAAAGGGGGTAGGGCCACAGCCTAGTTTTAAAGTCAGGTGGCTCTGGGTTCAAATCCTGTCCCCAACATGCTGGGTGACTTTGGGTCTGATGCCGTCTGTTCTGTGGCCTCCCTCAGTATTCCCAGCTTACTATTCTATTTCTCTTTATTATTGATTTTAACATTCCTTTTCATTTTTAATTTGTTTTTAAATTTTAAAATTGAATGTCATTGAATTAATTTTTAAGTATTTCATTTTATTTTTGTTTATTTGTATTCAGATACCATAAATAGCTTACCATGTGTTTTGCAGATGCTAGTATGATTAATTTGCTTAACAATCTGTGAGGTAATAGCTTTTATTAACCCTTACATTATAGATGAGGCATGGAGGGCCAGAGAGGTTAAGGAATTTGCCCAAGGTCACACAGCTTGGACGTTAGACACCAGACTTCCCCTATGTTACTGTGAACATGATTTGGGCTTTTGGAGCAGGGGGTGAGAAATGCATTGAGTGAAGAGAAAAAAGGGAGAGAGAGAGAGAGAAGGGGAGAAAGAGGAGAAATGGAGAGAGAGAGGAATAAATAACTCATTAACCTCCTACAAAATGTGACACATGCTCAGCATCATTCACTGTGGAATGACCCCAGAATTTTTCCTCCAGTTTGGAATCAATTGCTAACTTAGATTTTTCCCATTAGTCCCAATAATTTCTGAAAAATTGTACCCAGTGGTAAACCAAACCAAGTAATTGTTGAATTTCAGGAAAAGAATTGTATTGAAATCAAATCTTTCAAAAGGTTTTTTGCAACTGAAGAAAAAAAAAAAGACACCTAATTCGGAGCGTGGGTGTTTTGATAGGTACAAGGCACAAAGTCAAAGGGGGAAGGAGGGGGACTGACCAGTGTTAAAATGTCAAACTGGGTGTGAGGGTCTCTGGGAGTGCCTGGGGGGGTGGGGACAGTGTTTCCTCTGAGTGAGAAGGAGCTTGGGCTGGTCCAGCGGGGCTCAAGCCTAGTAGCAGCTGGAAGGCCTGGAGGAGGAAGTGGGGGAACGCTTGTCCTCTATCCCCTCCAACACACACTGGGCATCTGCCATTGTCCCTCCCTCCACCTGCCCGTCTCCAGTTTCTAGCAGGCTGCCGGAGTCAGGTTCAGCTTTTGTTCAGCTCCCCGAGGGAAGAAAGCAAACACCCGTGACTACAGAGGTCCCACCTCTTGTCTCTGCAGAGCTTTTATTCCCCTCTTCTTAGCACACATGGTCCAGCTCCCACACTTTTGCTGCAGTCCCTCCCTGCTGCCTGCTGTGCCCTGCCCTCTCCATTCTGCTTCTCTAATGCTAGCCCTTTCTTCATGGCCCTAACAGATCTGATGCTTGCTCTGGGCCTTCCAGGGCCCTCTTTGGCCCTCAGTGTTTCCATCCATCAAATGGGAGTTAACTGGAGCCGTGAGCCTAGACTCCCACTGAACTCCTGCCCTTATTTCAGGTTTTAGAAAAACACCACAAGAAAGAAGGTTGGGTTTTTTAGAAATTCGTAGACTCCCAGTGCCTCAACACTTCCTGACAAAGCTCTTTCTCTCTCTTTCCCTCCCTCTCTCCTTCCCTCCCTGTCCTCTCTCATATTTATTTTCCAGAGTCAACCATTTCTTTCATTCATTCAACAGACATTTATTGAGCACCTACTGTGTGCCAGGCCCTGTTGTAGGTGCTTGTTTGGTTTAATGCTCTGTTCTTGTCGTCTTGAAATTCTTCTTTTTTTTTTTTTTAAAGATTTTATTGGGGAAGGGGAACAGGACTTTATTGGGGAACAGTGTGTACTTCCAGGACTTTTTTCCAAGTCGAGTTGTTGTCCTTTCAATGTTAGTTGCGGAGGGTGCCGTTCAGCTTCAAGTTGTCCCTTCAGTCTTAGTTGTGGAGGGCGCAGCTCAGTTCCAGGTCCAGTTGCCATTGCTAGTTGCAGGGGGCACAGCCCACCATCCCTTGCGGGAGTCGAGGAATCATACCAGCAACCTTATGGTTGAGAGCCCGCTCTCCAACCAACTGAGCCATCCAGGAGGCAGCTCAGCTCAAGATGCCGTGTTCAATCTTATTTGAGTTGCAGGGGGCGGAGCCCACCATCCCTTGCGGGAGTTGAGGAGTTGAACTGGCAACCTTGTGGTTGAGAGCCCACTGGCCCATATGGGAATCGAATCGGCAGCCTTCGGAGTTAGGAGCATGGAGCTCCAACCACCTGAGCCACCGGGCCGGTCCTCACATGATTTTCCCGTGTCACGAAATAGTATTCTTCTTTTGATTTTTTACCCCCAACCACTTCTAAATGTAAAAATCATCCTGAGCTCTTGGGCTGAACAAAACCAGGCAGGGGTGGGATTTGGCCCAGGACCACAGTTTGCAGATCCCCAGCTGTAGAACTTCCTGCATTTTATGCTGAATGAGGTCGCTGGAGGCTTTTGAGCAGGAGAGAGAGAAGATCTGATGCAGGCTTTAGGAAGCTGGTGGACAAGGGACAAAGGGGACGAGGACAGAAGCCAGGAGAGCAGAGAAGAGGTGTCCTCCAGATGGAGCCCTCGGTGATGGGGCTGGACCATGGGCAAGAAGGGGTGAGCCTGGACATAGTTTACAGTCGGTAAGGTTGGCTGGTGGATTGGGTTTGGGGTGAGAAGGAGGGATCCGATGATGCCAGAACTTGGCTTGAGCCCCTGCGGGGGTGGCAGTGTCCATGGCACACTGCGGCGGGCTTTTGTCTGAGCTTGTATGGCACCCAGGAGGACAGGCCCAGAGCAGTCGGAAATCCGAGGCCTGAGCCCAGAGATCCATTTCAGTCTCCCCTCTGGACAAGCCAACCCCTTGGAGTTAGAGCCAAAGGCTGTGTCCTTCCTGTCTTTCAGTGATTTAACTAAGCACCTATTATGTCCTGCGTCCCCAGGATTCAGGATTAGATATGCACATGGGCCCAACCACATCTTTCTTTGATGAATGAATTCACATTTATGGCTCACTTGTGCCAGCCACTGTGCTGAGTTCTTCCTGTGTAGCGTCTCCTGTGGTCCTTCAGTAACCCTCTGTGGTAGATACTGTTTATTTCTTGGATGACAAAAGTGAAGTCCAGAGCAGGTAAGTATCTTGGCTTAGTCACATACGTGGTACATGCAGGGGATACAGAGGACAGGTGCCTGGATTCAAATTCAGGTTTGTCAGACTGCAGAGCCCCACAGGCTGTTGAGTGAATGAATGAATGAGGGATGAATGAGTGAATGATGAATGAATGAATGAGGGAGTTTATGAATGAATGGGTGAGTAAGAGGGATGGCAGAGCAGCAGTGGGAGGCTGTCTGTCCAGGGCTCAGCTCTGGAGTCACCTGTGACCCCCCACCCCCACCCGGCCAGCTAGGCCAGATGGGAGGAGGTGGAGACCGTGCAGGTAGGCGGGTCCTTAGAGATCCAGTGGGCAGCCTGCAGGGCTGAGTGAGTCAGGCCCTCCTCTTACCACATCCTCCTCATAGCAACCAGGGCAGGGCCCCTCCCCCAGAGCCCAGACCCCTCCCTGGCTCTGCCCCCAGGATGGGGGAGGGGTCACGGGGAGGGGGGCACGTGGTGGAGGGGGCAGGGCCGGGTTTGGCACACCGCGCCGGCCCCTCAGACCCTTCCGGCTCCTCTGGCCTGATCGCCTCCCAGAGCCCGGCTGACGGTGCCCTGGACGCCATGAAGCAGCTGTGTCTATGCGCTGCCACCTCCTTCACGGTAGGGCCAGGGGAAGGGGCGCGGACCGGGTGGGACTCGGGTTCTAACTCTCCCCTCCCCACCCCCTGACCACGCTGGGCCTAGACCCCCTCCCCCAAACCCTGAAGGATGATTGGGGAGGGGGCAGTTGGGGGTGTATGGATGGGGCGTTTGGGGAGACAGATGGGGACTTTGAGGATAGATGGGGACACTTAGTAGGACTGAGAGGGCATTTGGAGAGATAGTTTAGGGGAACAGTTTTGGGTAGAGTCCTTTGGGGGGCAATTTGGACATTACTTTGGGGGACTGTTTTTGGGAAAATGCATTGACATTTGGAGAACAATTTCAGAGGACATTTGAGAAATTTTTGGGGAGGACATTTTTGGGACAGACGGGGTCACTTAGGGGGATGATTTTGGAGAACACATCAGGAAGTTGGGGGAGACATTTTGGAGTGCATTTCAGTCTACAGTTTTGGGGGGCATATCTTTGGGGACATTTGGAGGACAGTTGTGGCATTTCAGAGGCTGTGGTAGAAGGATAGATGGCAGAGAATGGTTCTGAGGGACATTTAAAGGGACACTTTCAGGGGTTCCTGTGGGAAGACTACTGAGGATAGTTTGGAAAGACGTGTGGATCAATTTGATGGGGTGACAGAAAGGTGACTGTTCACTAAGAGACGGGCTGGGGGCCTAGGTGTGGGGAACAAGTTTTGGAAAGATGCTGGGGGCTGATCTGGGATGCTTTAATGAGAGGACGCTGGCATGGGGTGTTGGAGGCTATGGGCCTCGGGGCAGATGTGGAGGGACACGGGCTTGGGGACACTCTCTCAAGCCCCCGCCCAGGACCACCTCCCCCTACAGTTGCGGCTCAGCCCCACTGACCTCGGCTCCTGCCCGCCCTGCGGCCCCTGCCCCATCCCGAAGCCTGCAGCCAGAGGCAGGCGCCAGGCAAGTGCCCAGGGGAGGGGGTGAGAGCCTGGAGTACCTGCCACGGGTAGTGGGGAGAGGTCAGCGGCTGCCTGGCCCCATGGTCTGCTGGGTGTGCCCCCGCAGAGCCAGGACTGGGGCAAAAGTGACGAGCGGCTGCTGCAGGCTGTGGAGAACAATGACGCCGCACGGGTGGCCTCCCTCATCGTTCGCAAGGGGCTGGTGCCCACAAAGCTGGACTCCGAGGGCAAGTCCGCGTGAGTGCCCACAGCCTGGAGGGTAATGGCTGAGGGGCGGCTACTCTGGGCTGACTCCTCACCTTTGACCTCCAGATTCCACCTGGCGGCCATGAGGGGTGCAGCCAGCTGTCTGGAGGTGATGCTGGCACAGGGCGCCAACGTCATGAGCACAGACGGGGCAGGTACTGCCCACTGGGCCCCAGGGTAGGGAGGGAGGAGGAACTCAGACCAGGGGCCGAGCCTGAGGGTCCAGCCAGGCCCTGCTGCATGACCCCAGTGTCCTGCTGAAAAAGAGGGTTCCCTTTAGTGCCCCCAGGGGCTGTGGCTCGTCAAGCAAGGTGAGTCAACTTGTGGATGAGGAATAGCTGGGACTCAGGTAGTTTTTGAGTCAGAGGAAATAATTGGAATGGACGAGTATATGAGTTTGAGAAGTAACTGGGGGCATGAGAATAATAAGTAGAGTTTGGGGGAAGTAGCTGAAGTATGTGGAGTAGCTAGAGTTTAGAGGTAGCTGGAGCTCTGGGCGTAGCTGGGACAAAAGGTGAATGTGGGTCCATGACTTCACTAGCTACCTGAGGGAATAGCTGAGATAGAATGCATGGCCAAAGGAAGTAAGTAGTTGGGGCGCAGGGAGTAAGTAGGGATGGGGCATAGCCGTGTCTGAAGCTTAGGCAAGACATAGCGGCCAGGATGGATGGAGTAACTGGGGACTCCTAGAGTATAGGGACAGGGACATAGCTGGCACATGGAATAGCAGGGTTACGTGGATTAGCTGTGACGTATAGAACAACTGTGGATTCTGAGGGGCATAGCTGGTGCTTTGGTGTAGCTGGACACAGTAGCTAGGGATATGGGGAGTTGCTGGGACGCAGGGCTCGAAGAGTGGGTGGGTGTGGAATGTAGCTGAGGTTAGATTGTCGGGGGCACAGACTAGCGGGGGTTGGAGAGTCTCTAACCACACGGAAGTCCTGGTTTTGGGAAGTCCCTGGATTGGGGGACTTTCTAGACACAGGGAAACTGAGTCATCACAAATAGTTGACACGGGTTGGGGAGCAGCCAGAGATTCTTGAGTAGTGGAGCCCTAGTAAATTCTCTCTCCCTTTCAGGTTACAGTGCCCTCCATCTGGCGGCCAAGTATGGGCAACCACAGTGCTTAAAGCAACTGCTGCAGGTCATTTTCATTACTGTCTCAGAGACTCCCTTGCCCTGACTACTCCTGAAATCTAGCAATTCCCTGAACCCCCTAGATACTCCCTGGATCCTTGGTATTCCTTGGCCCCTTTTACTCCTGAGCTGCAGCTATTCCTTGGACAACCAGGTGCTTCCCGAGTGTTCAGATACTTCCCCCACATAAGACATACTCCCAATACCAGATATTTCCTGAGCCCCAGCTTCTCCCAAACCCTAGGAACTCTCTTAACCACAGGCACTCCGGGAGCTCCCATCTCCTCCCCAAACCCCCAGCTGCTTCTGAGCCCCTAGCTATTTCCTTTTCCTCACCAACTTGCATAAAAACAAAGTCACTTGGCCCTTGAGCGAGCTCCGCAGAGCAGGTAGGTGGGAAGGGAGGAAGGGGTGAGGCAAGGTGCCTGAAATATAGCAGAGCCAAGGAGGGGCAGTTCCTAGAGGAACCAGCAGTGACGAGAGATGGCTGTGCTTCAAGTGACCTGTCATCCTGTCCCCAGGCGTCCTGTGTGGTGGATACTGTGGACAGCAGTGGGTGGACGGCCCTGCATCACGCAGGTGGGTGCAGCCAGCCTCTGCCCACCATGGCCCAGAGGGTGTGAGGCTTGGGGGTTAGTCTACCCGGGACTCTGGGGACCTGCTGAGAACCTTCCACCTTCCTTCGCCTTCTTCCTCGCTGAGCACCTACCATGTGCCAGGCGTTGGGCCTCAGCGACCCTTTGAGCCACAGGCAATGATCCCATTGGATAGACAAGGTGACTGAGGTTCACCCACGAGAAAGTAGGGAGGACCGAGGCCATCTAACCCCAAAGCACAGCCTACTGTATGCCAGGCCTGGGGGAGGACGACAAGGGTTGACCAGAGTGTAATCTCCTTGGAGGAACTCCTGGGGACTCTCAGGAGGGCCAAAGGTCCAGGCAGCCGCTACGTATACTCCTCAAATCGAAACTCTTCCCCCACTCACTTGAGCCAGAACCCAGCACATTGAGAACCCAGTACCATGCCTATGAGATTCTGGAATGGCTTTCACTGATGACTCCAGCGACATCTATCCTTCTGGAAACACAGAATAAATTGGTGTCTGCTTTAGAGTTTTATTCAGTTTTCAAATTCCCTGCAGTTGAAGTACACTGCCGCCTAGTGGTAGTGATGCCGTTGGTCACCTGTGGAAGCTCATTGGTGTTTTCCATTCAGTACCTATTTCTTGAGAAGCTGCCATGCGCCAGCCTCTGGTCTAAGCATTGGGATTACAGCAGTAAACAAAATCTCATACTCCCTCCGGCAGCCAGCAGCTGTCAGAGTGTGTTGACTTTTCCAGCAACACCTCTCAGCATGAAGCCCTCCCTGCCCTTTTGGAGGCTGCAGACATCAGGCAGACATCTATACCACCTCCCCCGTCCTTGACCTTACCAAGCTCTGCTCATGTAACCTCTTCCTCCCCCTTCCCCTTCAAAACTCAGAACTCAGACCAAGTCCTGAGAAGCCTGCCACACCCCAGCTGAGTTCTGATCCCTCTGGTAAACATCAACACTCTCTGTATGAGGGTTTGGTACGTAGTAGGTACACACTAATTGCTGGGTAAATCTACGAGGGGAGATACGTGAACATCAGCCCAAAGTTCCACCTTAAGAGGGAACCAAGTGGAATGTGGAAAGTGCTCTGGACTCTCTCTGCCTCCGACCCCACTGGGTGACCATGGACCTGGTTGGGCCTTAGTTTCCTCATCTGTAAAATGGGATTCATACTTTTGTTATTTATCTTCCAGGGGAGGTGGGGATTTCTCATGAAATAAAAGGTAAGAATCACACCCAGGCAGAAGGCCCCCAGAAAATGTCTACCACCTACCCTTTTCTCTTTTCCCAGCGGCTGGTGGCTGCGTCTCCTGCTCAGAAATGCTCTGCTCCTTCAAGGCAACTCTGAATCCCCGAGATCGGGTGAGCTTCTGGGATTTTTGGGGAAAGATCAGCTACTTGATGTATGCTGCCACCAAGTGCCAACATCCCAGGCACAGTTTGAAAAGTGTAGAAAAGTTTGAGGCGAAGCCCAAGGGCAGTCATGCAGACTTCCCCACCTCCCAGGGTCTCACGTCTCATTTCATCTCTTTCCCAATCCCCACCAGTTGGGCACAACACCACTCATCATAGCGGCTCAGATGTGTCACACGGACCTGTGCCGCCTCCTCCTACAGCAGGGGGCTGCCGTGAATGACCAGGACCTGCAGGGCAGGTGAGCATTTCTCCTCCCAGCCAGTCCTTCGTGTTCTGTGTGACCTCGTGCAAGCCTCTTAACCTCTCTGGTTGGGGGAATCTCCTTGGCTTCCCCCACACCCAGGTTGGGTGTTGAGGAGGGCATGGGGGTTTGAGGATGTCCTCACCCCCTCAGTAGCCCCCTCTTCTGGTAGGACGGCCCTGATGCTGGCTTGTGAGGGTGCCAGCCCCGAAACTGTGGAGGTGCTGCTGCAGGGCGGGGCCCAGACAGGGATCACCGACGCGCTGGGCCAGGATGCAGCTCACTACGGTTCCCTGGCGGGGGACAAACTCATCCTGCAACTCCTGCAGGAGGCAGCTCAGCGCCCCTCACCACCCAGCGGTATGCAACCCGCCTGTCAGCAGGCACCCTCCTCCATCTTGTTCCAGGCAGTTTCTTATTCCCCCTTTCTCTCTACTGTGGATAGTTTCAAGGTACCCCTGTTTACTGCCTTCCGGGAAGTTTCATGGCTACCCTGCTCCGACTCAGTACACTTTCAAGGAGACCCAGAGCTTTTAGAATAGTCCAGGAGTGCACTCTACTTTGTTCGGTTATCCTTAATCTTAGATCTTTGACTTTCCTTAGAATCCCCATCCTGGAGATGCCACTGTCCTCTTTCTTTTTAGTTTCAAGGGCCCTCCTATCAGCATTTTGCCAAAGTGGTTGATTCCTACCTTGAAAGTTCTGGTTCTTGGGGAATCAGGAGCTTCCCTGTAAGTTCCCTGGGCTCTCCAGTGCCCTTTCTAGGGCAGGGAATGGAGTCCCTAGAACATAGAGCCTGACCCTGCTTTCCTCTCTCCCCTGCCCTCCCAGAGGATGACTCAGGCGAGGCGTCTTCTCAGGTATGCATATCTAAGCAGTGAATGAGTCCTCTGCCTGTGCACACACTACCTTCTCCTTGCCGCAAGCCCTGCGGGAAAAGAAAGAGAGTGACCCCTGCCCCATGGTTATGACTTGGGAGAACTTGTTTGGGAGGAATGCGACCTTCAGGGTACGCTGCCACCAAATAGCAGCATCACCCACTGCATGACTCCCAGAACTGGGTGAAAACACTGGGGGGATAGGGCCAAATCATGGGCTTGGGGTGGGGTGATGAGCGGTCTGAGATTAGTGAGGGCTGGTGTAATCAGGGAAAGAGGCAAGTCTGGCCTCTCTCCCTCTCCCAGCTTCATACCTTCTCAGCTCTACAAGGAAAGGAAACTTGTAGACATCTGGTCTGGTTGGGGAAAATCCCAAGGCATGGAGAGGGGCAGAGAGTAAAGCATAAGATCTGGAACTCTCAGGGGATGTAGTCTCATCCCCTTTTATGCTGGGGTAAGTGCGGACCAGAGAGAAGCAGGGCCTTGCTCAGGATCACACAGGAAGTGAGGGCGGAATTGAGGCTGGAGACAGATAGGAGGCTGGCTGGGTTGATTCATTTGGGTGGGAGGCTGGCATGGCCTCCATGTGCCCCTTCACCCCCTCCCACCCAGAACTCTGTGTCCAGCCATGAAAAGCAAGGGGCTCCTAAGAAGCGAAAGGCACCTCAGCCCCCCGCCAGTGTCCCTATGCCGGTGAGAGATGCCCTGGCTATGGGGGCGGGAATGGGGAGGGAAGGGCACTGGCTCAGCTGTGGGACGGGACAGCCCTTGAGCCTCCTGTAAAGGTGGTGGGTCGTGGGGTGGCTGCAACAGGATGATCACGAGGCCTATGAGGAGATTGTGCGGCTGCGACAGGAGAGGGGCCGCCTGCTTCAGAAGATCCGGGGCCTAGAGCAGCATCAGGAACGGAAAAAGCTGGAGGTGAGGGGTAGCAGGGACACAGGCGTGGGCCGGGAGCAGTTCTGGGGGGAAGACTCCTACCTCGCCATCCTCACCTCCTCCCTCTCTCCCCCTCGCTCACTCTGCTCCAGCCACATGGGCCTCCTCGCTGTTCCTCCAACATGCCAGGCACTGTCCTGCCTCAGGGCCTTTGCATGGGCTGTTCCTTCTGCCTGGAATACTTCCCCCAGATGTTCCTATAGCTCCCTCTGTCACCTCCTTCAGGTCTTTGCTCAAAGACACTTTCCCTGCCCACCTTATTTAAAATTGTAACACTGCTCATTCACTTCCCAGTTCCCTTTATTTTTATGCAAAGCACTTAGATTTCAGACTTACCACATATTTTATTCATGTTCACCCATTGACTGTAAGCCCACAGAGGCAGGCATAGTGGATGGTTGCCTGGCTCATGGTAGATGCTTGATAAGTATTTATGGGATGAACAAATACTTAAGTGAGTGGGGTCTGGCACAAAGTCGGCACTGCCTGCAGTAGGTGCACAACAGACATCTGTGGTTGGGATGGAGGGTTACTAAGCAGGAGGTGGGCCAGGGAGGCCCCCAGCCTAGATCCAAGCCCTGTCCCCTCTTCTTTTATAAGCTGCCAGAGGCGGAGGCCAGCTCCCTTCACAGCCTGGAGAGACAGGTAGGGGGAAGGTGCGGGAGACCCGGCCCCCCAGTTGCCTAGCATTTCTTCCTGGAGACTGGCTGAGCCTCCACTGCCCTCAGGTGCAAGAGCTACAGCAGCTGCTGGCAGAGAAGCAGGAGGAGAAGGAAAGCCTGGGACGGGAGGTGGAAAGTTTGCAGAGCCGACTGTCCCTGCTGGAGGTGGGCCTGGAGGAGAATGGGGGACCAGGCCTCCAGGGGGCGGGGCTGGGCATCCAGGGGGCGGGGCCTCAAAGCAGTTTCCTGACAACCACACTAATATAGTCTCACACATGCAAACGCACACCAGACATACAATCAGTCTCACACATGCAAACGCACACCAGACCTACAATCACACACAGATAACACACATAATAGACACTTCTCAAAACAGATCTGACACATACACACGAGACAGATAACCACACTCATCTACATGTGGTCTTACACATGTAATAGGTAGACACACCAGTGAAAGCAGTCACACACACACAAACATCACAAATATGCACACAAGCAAACACTTACCATTCAATCATACACGTAGATGACACACCCACAAATGCGTGTATACCTATATTTCTCCAAATACACAATAACACAAACACTCAGAATGCAACCATGCACACACAATGGACTAAAGCACAAGTGCAGAATCACACACAATCACAGGAACTCACATTGGAGAGGCGAGGGCCACTGCACAGAGGCACACACTCACGTGTACACACATGCTCACTGCAGACCCACAAGCCCCAAACCACCCACATGCACCCCACCATCCATCTCGCAGTCCTGTGCACCCAGGCTGCACACAGAACCTCAGTCATTGGGGTTATGTGACACACTCGGGCAGCGACTGAGCTGTTTACTGATCTCCCTGAGAGTCCAGCAGAGTCCCTGGCACACAGTAGGCATGCAATACTTGTGGGCCAAACACAGCCAGTCCGATGCTTGTGGGGAGTCAAACAGACAGTGAAGACCTCTGTCTACTCTAGATTCCTGGGGGGCGGGGGGCATGAGGATGGAGGGGGACAGGACCCCAAGCTGGATGTTGCCCACCCCCCCCAGAACGAACGGGAAAACACCAGCTATGACGTGGCCACCCTGCAGGATGAGGAGGGTGAGCTGCCTGACGTCCCAGGTGAGCCCTGCCCCTCCCCCCCACGCCCCGACCCTGTCCTCTCCCCACACTCGCCCAGTCCTTGGGGGCCCAGGAGACGGAGTGGACCCACAGGCATGGAGAGAGTCTGAACTTGGGAGGAAGGTTGGCCCTTACTTGTAATTCACTCCCTGGGGGCCCCAACCCACCACTCCAGACTCCCAGCTGCATGGGACCCCAGGGTCTGACTCTGCGCCCCTACCAGGGGCCGAGGTGCTGCTCTCCAAGCTGCTCTCCAAGCAGCTAAGCCCGTCGGTCCAGGAGCTCTTGACCTCGCTGCAGGAACAGGTGGCCGCCCTCACCAGACAGAACGAGGAGCTGATAGAGAAGGTCCAGGTGGGGAAACTGAGGCCCGGGAGACTGGGCTGCGGACTGATTTTAGGGATAATTCCCCAAGCGAGTTGGGATGAACACATGGCTAAGTGTGGGCAGGGAAGGTGGCAAGAACAACTTGTGCCCCTATGGCCACTTCAGCTCCCGGTGATTCCTCCCTCTCCACCCCACCTCACCCCCAGATCCTAGAGAGCTTTGAGAAGGATGAGATGGAGGCAAATGGTGCAGCCGAGGTCATCCCTCTGGCCCTCTACAACTCTCTCCGGGCTGAGTTTCACCAGCTGCGCAGGCAGCACGCTGAGGCCATGCAGGCCCTGGGGCAGCAGGAGGTAGAGGGGACCCCCGGAGAAGAGAAGGCAGCCCCTGGGGAGAGCAACGACACAGGAGCCCTGACCACCAGAAATGGGCCAACAGAAATGGAGCCTGATGGCACCGTGGCTCCGGAAACCAAGGTGAATGGAGTGGAGACCACAGATGACGAGGAGGCTGCGGGCGTTGAAACTGCAGAAGACGGGACTTCGGAAGCAGCTTTCCTGGGGGCAGAGTCCATGGAAACAAAACCCATGGACACGGAGGCCACGGAAACTGAGGGTGCAGGAGCTGAAGCGTTGGAAACCGAGGCCACAGAAACAAAAGCTCCAGAAGAAGAAGGAGGCCTGGAGACAGAGGCCACAGATACGAAAGCAGAGGAAGCGGAAGTGAAGGTCAATGGACTGGGTGTTGTGGAGGGAGAACTCGCAGGCACAGAGACCACAGAGAACGAGGAGGCCGCCTCCCCGAGTGTCCCCAATGGCCCTGTCCTATATCCTGGTGCCGCTGAGGCCTCGGAAAAGCTGCAAACCGAGCTGGAGACCAGGATTCGTGGCTTGGAGGAGGTGCTCCGGCAGCGGGAGCAGGAGGCAGCCACGGAGCTGGAGGCAGCCCGTGGCAAGTTGGAGGCGGAGGGCAGCAGGGCTGGTGGGGGAGGCAGCGGTGACACGGTCCAGCTGCGGGCTGCCCTGGAGCAGGCCCGGGAGGACCTGCGAGACCGGGACTGTCGCCTCCGGGAGTTGGAGGCCACCTCGGCCTGGCTGAATGAGGCCCGGGCCAGCCGGCTGCTGGCTGAGGAGGAGGCCCGGGGCCTGCGGGCAGAGCTGGCTCGGCGGGAGGAGGTGCGGTTGGAGCAGATTCGGGAGCTGGAGGTGCTGCGGGAGCAGCTGGCCACCGCCATGGCCACCGGCGAACAGCAGCGGGCAGCAGCCGCTGAGCTGTGCCACGCCCGGGACAAGGCTGAGGCCCGGGCCGCCGAGCTGGCCGCGGCGTGCGAGGAGGCTCGGCAGGGCCTGGCAGAGCTGCGCGAGGCCTCCGAGGCGCTCCGCCACTCGGCAGTCCCGGCCTCCGAGCATCACCGGCTGCAGGAGGAAGCCCTGGAGTTGCGGGGCCGGGCAGCCAGCCTGGAGCAGGAGGTGGTGGCCATAGGCAAGGAGGCGGCCCGGCTGCGGGCAGAGCTGGAGCGAGAGCGTGTGGGCAGCGTGGCCCGCCTGGAGCACGAGCGTATAGTGGGTGCCTTGCAGGCCGATGTGGCCCGGCTGGAGGGGCAGCTGGAGGAGCTAGGACGCCGCCATGAGAAGACCAGCGCTGAGGTCTTCCAGGTGAGCATGGCTGGGCCCCCAGCAGCCACGTGGTCATCTGTTTTGACCCTGCAGCCTTGGGATATTTCCGTCACATAGGTTTCAGTCCTACAGACACTTGAGCTTACCAGTGTTTTCCTGGTGGACCTTTGACCCTGCAGCCATTCTGACCTCCTGGATGTTTAAACTTGTGTTTTCTTTAAAACCTTTTGGCCATTTCGACCACATCATTTTTTGTAATGGTTAGCACTTTTTGCGATCCGTTTGTAAAACCTGTGTATATCCGAAAGTCATGGAGAAATTCTCATATGCTTTCCCCTATCTTTATTGTTTTAGTTTCACAATCATTTTGATGCTTTGGCTCTAATTGTGTGTATGGTGTGAGGTAGAGATCAACATTCACTCAGTTATTTGCAAGCAGTGATTTTTGCCCTGATGTTTTTACCTTATGTTCATTTTCTCTGTTGGTCAAAATGACCGTGTTTTTTTTCCAGCTGGCTCATTTGAAATTGTCATTTTATCTTATTTTGATGCTTTGTAGAATGACATTATGCATTCTCATAATTTTTTTTATCTCATTTTGAACCCAGTAGATTTTGATGCTGAGGTGTTTTGTTTTTTTTCAATCCAGGGAATATTTATTTTGTCCCTGACGGTGGACCTTTTGACTTCATCTTTTTCCTTAAATTAAAAAAAAAAAAAACACACAAAAAAACGCAACTGTTTCAACACATATCTGAATAAGAAGCTACATTCATTACTCCTCAGGAAAGCGTTTTTCTCTCTGAGTTTCTGTTTACTCACCCATATAATGGATATAATAATAGTTCCTAATTCTCACCTGGAAATTAAGTGGTTTAATTTATATTAGCTACTTAGGAAAGTGATGGTATAAATGATTTTTAAAATGACAGCCAGAATTTTTTCCTGAAGAACACCCTCTTTTAAACCAGTTTAAACCCTTGATCTTCTTCCTAGAATTCACAGTCTAAACTAAGTATGGCCATCTTCCTGGATATCTTCTAAATTTTACCTGCCTCATGATCACTTCCTTCTCGGTTAAATTTTACAAGTCTGATTTGATTTATCAATTAGTTAAGTTTTCTTTTCATTGTTAATGTGTACCCAATCTATACTAATTGGAACACCTAATTGTTATCCATTTTCCCCTGGGATCTGTTATTTCTGTAAAGGCCAGTTTTCCTCCCAGGATTAATTTTTACAATTCTAACATTGCTCCCATCTTGATATTTCTGTGAAAATGCAGTCATCATTTTTTGGACATCTATTTGTTTTTCATCCGAATTCTTCTCTTTTTCTTTCATTTTATAAGACATCTACAAGTCTTCAACCACTGACAGAAAAGGACATTAGCGATGATGATGATGATACCACCAGCTCATATATAGGACTTACTGTGTGCCAGGCGCTGCTCTAAGCGTAATCCATGTATATGCTCATTTTATCCTCACAACTACCCTATGAAGTTGGGGCTATGATTATCCTCATTTTACATATGAGGAGACTGAGGCACAGAGAGGTCAAGTCATTTATCTGAGGCCACACAGCCAGCAGATCAGAGTTGCTGGGCAGGGTCAGAATGTTCATAGTGCCCAGGGGAATCCAGAACTTCCCTGAGTCAAACTCTTTGAGGTCAAAATGGGCTTGAATGTCCTCAGGCCAAAATAAAGGGTCAGAGGAACTCTGAGGTGCAGGCATATTTGGGGTCCAAGTGTCCTCAGGGTCATGCATGGGCTTGGGCCACAGGTGCAGCGGGAAGCACTGTTCATGAAGAGTGAACGACACGCAGCTGAGGCCCAGCTGGCCACAGCAGAGCAGCAGCTGCGGGGGCTACGTACCGAGGCCGAGCGGGCACGCCAGGCCCAGAGCCGCGCCCAGGAGGCCCTGGACAGGGCCAAGGAGAAGGACAGGAAGGTGAGTCCTCTTTTCCTGTCCTCAAACGGGGGCCTCCACTCAACAGAGATCTGAGGGAACCTAAGAATGGCCCAGCTTAAAGGATTCTGGAAATCCGTTTTCCAGATGGGAGACTGAGGTGCAGAGAAGGAAAGGGACAGCTCAGACCCACAGGCTACTATTCCAACTACTAATTATAACCACAGTAAAAATTACCGAGTGCTTATTGTATGGTAGGTTCTGTGCTGTGCATGTAACACAGATTAATGCAGTTAATCCTTTCATCAAGTTCCAAAAAGATTGGTGCTTTTATGATCCCCATTTGAGGAAACTGAGGCACAGAGAAATGAAGCCATTTGCCCAAGGTCACACATCCATGCATTGGCTCCACCAGGGTTCAAACCCAAGTTCCCAAGTTCTTTTATTAAATAATAAGGATAATGATAACAGAGGCCTCTGGTTATTGAGTTTGGTGTTTTTCATACACCATCACTTTTATAATTCTAGAAAGCATTTTTTTTTTCAGGAAGCATTTTGTCTTCATTTTCCAGATGAGCAAACTGAGGCTGAGAGGCAAATTGAGTGGCTCAAAGTCACACAGCATGTCAGTGGACAATGGGTGTGACCTGCAGAGCCCCAGGTGCTTTAGCACAAAGAGTCACCCAGCCCCAACTTGCTGTGTGACCTTGGACAAGTCACTTGACCTCTCTGAGCCCCAGTTTCCACCTTTGTAAAATGATAAAATTGTAGTACAGATTGTGGTTTATTTGTAGCAAGGTTCCTCCCCCTCAGCACTAGTGACACTCAGGGCCCAGTCACTTTCTGTGGGGGGCCGTCCTGGGCACTGCGGGGGGCTGAGCAGCATCCCCAGCCCCACCCACTCAATGCCAGGAGCACCCCCAGATATTGCCCAGTGTCCCCTGAGGGCAGAATGGCCCCTGGTGCATTTATTGAGTGTCTTGTTGTTTGCCAGACACAGTTTAAACTTAATCACTGTTCAGAATCACAGTAACTGGTGAAAACCATGATTCTCCTTACTTTACAGATGAGGAAACTGAGGCTCAGAGGGGTTAAGTCATATTCCCAAGATCTCCTCTGAGAAAGGGGTAGAGAACAACCCAAACCTAGGGCTGTCTGCCCGGGCCCCACCAGGCTTCCTGACTTCCTATTCTCTCAACCTCTCCTTTCTGGAGACTCCAAGAGGGGGTGTGACAGGATTGGCAAATGTTTACTGTAAAGTGCCCAATAGGCAATGTTTTTGGCTCAGCTCTGCCATCGAAGCATAAGACTTAGGTGACATGAACACAAATGGGTGTGGCCGTGCACCAATAAAATTTTATGTATGAACATGGAAATGTGAATTTGATCTAATTTTCACATGTCATAAAATAGCTTTCTTTTTTTGACGTTTTACCCCACCCCCAACAATTTGAAAATGTGCAAACCATTCTTAGCCTGAGGGATGGAGTTTGGTAGCCTTTAGGATGTGACCTCCCCTTGCATGCGTCCGTCCCACCTCTCATCACTGCTGCCCCCAGTTCTGGGCTCAGGGTGACCACTGACTCCCCCCCAGATCACAGAGCTCTCCAAGGAGGTCTTCAGCCTTAAAGAGGCACTGAAGGACCAGCCGGCTGCCCCAGGCAGCCCTGAGGTGGAGGCCCTCCGTGGCCAGGTGAAGGCTCTCCAGGGGCAGCTGGAGGTAAGAGCTGCCCATGCAGGGACCCTGGGAGAGGGCTTCAGGGTGGGGTGGGTGGGGTGGTGGCAGGAGCCTGGGGTACATGGGCCAGGCAAGGGAGGAAAACGTTTCAATATTTCAGCAACCGGCACCATCACACTGATGCATGCCATGAAAATCGGGCTCAGGTGCAAAGCGGGTGGTTTGGCATGTCCTGGGCGGGGGGTCTTGCTTGTCTGAGCACCCCTCCCCCATATTCACAGGAGGCTGCCAGGGAACACAGTGCAGTGGTGGCCTTGTATAGGAGCCACCTCCTATATGCCATTCAGGTGAGTCAGCCCTGGCTTTGGCCATGCCACTGGCTGCTCTCCGGGCCTCAGTTTCCGCATCTGTACAGTGGCAGGGGCACCCAGGCTCTCCCTGTGCTCCTCCCACCCCAGGGCCAGATGGATGAAGACGTGCAGCGGATTCTGAGCCAGATCCTACAGATGCAAAGACTGCAGGTTCAGGGCCGCTGAGCCCCAGACCACGGACCCTCTGCCCCCCAGGCCCCGCACGGGGTGCCAGGGCTCTCTACTGACTGACCGTCGACACTAGGAGACCAACCTGCCCACCCCCTACTGTCTCTGGCTGTCTGACCATCACTCTGGCCCTGACTGTGCCCCCAGACCCCACCAGAGAATCTGTGAGTCCCTCTGTCCCATCTCATCGCCAGACACTACCCCGGGAATAAAAGCTCATGGAACAGAGGACAAAAGCGTGTGGCCTGATTGCTGGGCTCCCACTGCAAGGCGGGGAGGGGGTCCCAGAGCCAGGCTCAGGGTAAGGAGAGGGAGGCACTCACCACTCGCACCAAAATCTCAGTGTCCAGGATGAACACTGTGAACGCAATGTTTTAGAAAGTCAAAGTGGGCAAGCACCAAAAAGTTCCTGATGAACAAAATACCCAAATGTTAAGTGAAGACAGGAGCTGGGCCTGCACTTACCTCACTTTCCTTACCCTAAACCCGGCCTCTGGGAAGGGTTGTCCCACCCCCAACCTCCTGCCCCTGGGCAACTTGCACGAAATCCCCTGGGGGTTCTCAGCTCTTTCCAGCTAAGGGAGGGGAGGTGAGTGTGGCTGTAAACCCCCAGTGTCCAGCCTGTCCCTGGGTGTCCCCATGGGTGAGAGAATGTTCGTGGGGGTGGGGAGCTGCGTCCCAGGGTCTGCGTTTCTGTCTGTCCGTGACCTGGGCTGTGGAGTGCGGCTGGTAGGTGTGGGACCCCATCCCTGGGTCTGCGTGAACGGGCATCTCCTGTGTGGGTACCTGGGCCTCCCTGTGTCCCTGCATTTCTCCCTAGGTCTTTGTCTCTGTCTCTGACTCTAATCCTGTTCCTCCTCTCAGTCTCCTCACTCATCTGTGTGTGTGTCTGTTTTCATCTTTATCAGTCTCTGCTCTTGTCTGTCTCTCCCTCTGGGTCTCACTCTCCCAGTCTGTCTCTGTCTCTGTCTCTCTCCATGTCATCATCCCCCTCCCGGGGTTTCCCCAACCCCTCCTCGCTGCAGCCGGAAGGAAGGGACTGACTGAGGCTGTGCTGGGAAAGGCCACGGAGGGTCCACTTCTCCCTTTCCTGGCCTCTGCTCCCTGCCCGCACCCTCAGAGCCTTCCGCACCCCTGCCTTGGACTGGGAGCTCCTCTGCCATCGCTGCTCAACTCTGTGGCCCCACAAACCAGCCAGTGAGCCAAACCCCGGGAAGGGGAAGTGGTTTCCCGCAGGGGGCTGGTTTCCCCCAGGTGGGTCTGAGTACCCTGCCTCCCTAAGGGTGTTCCCCACCCCAGCTCCGAAAGCAGAGCCCACCGGAACCATGATCCCAAGACTTATCCTGACCCTCGCCCTCTGGGCCAGCTGCTCACCCTGCAGTGGGAGAGAAGGTATGTGAAACCCCTGTGGGGTTGGGGGCCCAGGGCAGAGGGACATTATCTGGGGACTGGACTTTGCCGTGGAATATTCTGGGGTTGGGTGGGAGCTCACACACCTACTGCATGCCCCCTGGTGGGAGGGGGGTACCATCCCATTGCACAGATGGGGAAACTGAGGCACAAAGCGGATGAGTCCTACCCCAAAGTGATACCAGGAAGTGGCAGCCACCACCTGGGGGTGGGAGGAGAGACAGAGAGAGAGAGAGAGAGAGAGAGAGAGAAAGAGAGACAAATTTTAACTGCATGCATTCATTTCATGTGCTTCAAAACACATCTGTTCCGAAGAGGGGATACAGTAAGATATCTCCCTCACACCAGGGTTCCCTGCCACCCGGGTCCCCTCTGTGGCTTATTAGACCTCAGTTTCCCCATCTGGGAAATTTGCCAATAGTTCCTGCCTTGGCAGGTTGTAGTGGGGGAGAGATGATGTCCGCGTCTTTCACGCAAGTAGTCACTCATCCCACAAACCTTTATTAGCCACCTACTGTATGCCTGGCACTGGCTAGCAGTGAGGTAGGGAGAAGCACGTGGCAGGGTGTTTGCAGTTCTGGGGTGGGTCCCAAGCTCACGCTCCCCCCTCTCCCTCCAGGGCCCCCAGCAGCCCCCACTCATCCCAGAGCGCGGTGCCGCGCCGCTAGGTACCCAGTTGCCGTCGATTGCTTCTGGGCCCTGCCGCCTGCTGCAAACTCCACCAGGTCCACGTCCTTCATCGCCACGTACAGGTCAGAGAGCGTGGGACCGGGGCCAGTGCAGGCTTAGTGCTAACCGGAAACCTCTGCTGCATCCAGGGCAGTACTGCCCCATCGAAATACACTTCCCACAATGCATTCTGTCAGTCACATGTGTAGTTTACAATTTTATAGACGCCACATTAAAAAAGAAGAAATGGGTAAAATTAGTTTAAATATCCTTTTTAAATAATGTCTGTACATTCCAAATATTTATCACTTAATATGATTGAGTATAATGCAATTCAATGTGCTTATATACAAGGTATATGTTTAAGTGTATAATGGAAATGAATATTTAATAGGAATCACTAAACTATTATCGCTTCAACATGTATTCTTTTAAAAATTAATGCGTTACTTTACGTTCTTTTTTTTACTGAATCTTCAAAATTCCACGTGTATTTTATGCATATTGCACATTTCACTTCAGATGCTACACTTCCATTGGAAAAATCTTAATCTCTGATTAGATTTCATAAAATTTGAGGTTGGAGTAGATTCTTGCACTCAACGTGTCCTGAACAACTTTTCCAAGTTTTCTGATAACTGGAAACTTTACATTTAGATTAGATCAAATAAATGTAAAAGTCACACTCACCCATGCTAGGGCCATAGGTGACTAAGGCTACATCTGACAATGCAGAAACAGGACATTTGGAAGTTGTACAAAGTGCTATGGACGGTGCTGAGCTCAAGTCTCTAAAGTCTGAAATCTTAGAGTCTCAAAAATGGAGAGAACCAGAATCTTACTATTTCAGATTCCAGAGTCTGTGAATCTGTAGAGCTCAGAACGTTAGAATTCTAACGCTGCAATGTTGACAGTCCAGAAATCTTTAGAATGTGCAACTCCAGCTTTTCCTGTGTTGTGTCAATGACCCCAACCCTGGGTCATTGCAGGCTTTGTGATGTTGGGGTGAGTGCCTCTCCCAGGGTTACAGAGCCAAAAGCAGGACCCCGCTCATCTGCTCTTCCCACTTGGGGTGTAGGGAACGGGCCTGGCCAACAGGAAGTGCTGAGGCCCTCATAGTGCCCACCCCATGTCTAGGCTTGGAGTGGCCGCCCATGGGGAGAGCTGGCCCTGCCTCCAGAAGACACCAGAAGCCACCAGCTGCACAATCCCAGATGTCCAGATGTTCTCCATGGTACCCTACATGCTCAATGTCACAGCTGTCCACTCCTGGGGCGTCAGCAGCAGCTTCGTGCCCTTTATCCCAGAGCACATCAGTGAGTACGGGCAGTAGTCGCGGGTGTGGAGGGCCACTGGCTTGTTCCTGCTCCTCCCCCTCTCTCTCTGACCGCCCCCCCCTCCCGTCTTCTACCTGTCACCCAGTCCTGTCCTCCATCATGGAGCCTGTAGGCTCCATCTTCATAATGAATCAAGAATCCGCCCACTTCTCACCCTCCTGCGCCTCCATCTGGACAGCCTCATTATCTCCCACGTGGACCAATGCAGTCTCTTCACCCTCATTTCCGGCTCCCACCCTCGTCCCCCATCGTCTGTTTTCCCCACAGCCGACACCAGAGGGCGTCTGTGAGCACCAGACTCAGGCCCTGCATTATCTTTCCCCAGTCGGGCCAACCTGCAGCGGCCACCAGAGGGCGCGTGTGAGCACCTGAGTCAGGTCCCGCCCCTCCTCTGTCACAGCCCTCCGGGGCTCCCACCTCCCTCAGGGTAAAGGTCAAGTCCTCCCGGTGGCCCACAGGGCCCTGCACGATCTGCCTCATCCCCTCCCCGCCAGAAATTGGGGAGGAGGGGAGCGGGGCGGCCGGTGACTGCTAATGGATGTGGGATTTCTTTTGGGGGTGATGGGAATGTTCTGGATTAAATAGTGGTGACGGTTGCACAATGTCAATGTACTAAAAACCACCGAACTGTACACTTTGAAAGGGTGAGTTTTGCAGTATGTGAATTATGTCTCATGAAAACATTGCGAACCACTCCTCTCCTTGCATTCCTGAACTTTCTTCCCTGCTCTTTACCATCAGTAGGTTTGCTTCTTGTGCTTTCTCTTGTGCCCTGATGAATTGAGCTCCAAGAGGATGGGTTGGGTTTGTACTGCTCAGTGCCATGGCTCCAGTGTCAATTGATATTTGTTCGTTGTTTGAATGAACGAATGACTGAACCTGCCATCTGCTGACCCTGCCTCCTCTTTCTCCATCAGTCAAACCAGACCCTCCAGAAGGAGTGCACCTGAGTCCCCTCCCTGGGCAGCAGCTGCGGGTGCAGTGGGAACCCCCCAAGTCCTGGCCCTTCCCAGAGATCTTCTCCCTCAAGTACCGGGTCCGCTATAAGCGGCACGGAGCTGCCCGCTTCCGCCAGGTGAGGAAGACGAGGGTGGCCTGGGAGGGTGTATCCCAGAGGCAGAGGGAACAGCGCGGTGTAAAGGTGCGCTGGGGCCTCCCAGGTAGCTCCAGGTTGCTAGTGTGCGCAGTAAGGCTGCCCAACAGCTCCACGCCTCGGGATCTGCCACAAGGAATTGAAAACAGTGACTCAAACAAATCCTTGTACAGGAGTGTTCATAACAGCGCTATTCACAACAGCTGAAAGGTGGACACACCCAAATGTCTGTCAGTGGGTGAATGGGTACACAAACGGCCCATCTGCACATGGGAGTGTCACTCCACCGAGAGAAGGAGGGAGGCGCTGACACTTACCACAGCGTGGATGGACCTTGAACACACGGTGCTCATGAGAGAAGCCAGACACACAGGCCACACAGTGTGTGATTCCACTTATGGGAAATGTCCAAACAGGCACATCAAGAGATGGCAAGTGGATTCGTAGTTGCCAGGGGTTGGGGCAGAGAGATGGGGAGTGACTGCTGATGGGGTCAGGGTTTCATTTGGGGCTGATGGAATGTTCTATGTTCTAGAATTAGAGGTGCCGGTTGCACAACACTGTGAATGTGTGACACTGAATTGTCCACTTTAGAATGGTTAATTTTATGCCATGTGAGTTTCATCTTGATTGGAAACAATATATATTGTTTTAAGTCCTTGAAAAATACACAATAAAGGCAGGGTCTGGTGAGAATCTTCCATATCTGCTCTTCCCAGAACAGTGGCCATGAGCCACATGTGGCTGCCAAGCCATCCCAATGTGGTGAGTAGCCCCGGAACTGGCTTTTACATTTCATTTAGTGATCATCAATTTTTTTTAAATCTTTGCAATTTTTAAATTGAGATAAAACTTACATGCCATAAATCTCAGTTTTAAAGTGCCCAAGCCAGTCACTTGGAGTGTGTTTATGAAGTCGTGCTACCCTTAAGTAATCTAAATTTAAAACTTACAACACCACCTCTGGGGACAATATGAGTCCGTTTGGATAAAGCAAGGATGGGAGATAGTCAAACCTGGGTTTGCAAAGCTCCCTGTGTGGCTGGAATGGGACATTTTTGTACAGGCTTAGAATACCCCTGGTCGTTTGTGAAAGAATTCATGACTCAGAAAAGTAGGAAAGCAAGGAAAGTTTTATGAAAGGACGGGCAGAGTGAATGCCCATGGCAGTGTCTAAAGATGACGGCTGCCTTGGGTAGTAAGGAGAGAAACACTGGCATAGGGGTTGCCGAGGGCAAAGTCCAAACTAGACAATGGCCGCAGGTTGCTGCTTAGCTGGGGTTTTATATCTTTCCTGCAGGATGCAGGGGTGCGTCATCGTGCAGTTGTTTACCGCGGCGGCTGGTCCCTTGCTGAGAACTGCACTTGGGCCTCCTCCAGAAATTGTCCTTGTGTTTGTCAGCCTGCACGGGTAGCGCTAGCCGGGAGCTCAGAGCTGGCTGGTTAACCTATTCGTGTTAGCTCCCACACTCGTTCTTATTAACTCTTTGTCTGACTCATCAATTCTGAGGATGAGAGGGGACCTGGAAGGAAGACAGGACCGGTCGGAGAGGGGCAGTGTGGAGTGGTGGGGACAGGGAAGAAAGGATGGACAGGAGAGAAAGCAGGGAAGGCAGAGCTGAGTGTCTGAGGCGGAGGTTCCTGTGTGAGGAACGGACAGGTCAAGGCCATTGAAAGAAGAATGGATTATATTTTCTGAGAGAAGGGGACAGGCCATGCCACGCACTGCAACATCAGGATGGCAGGAGCAGGAGTGAGGGGAGATCGGAGGCCAGAGCCTTTGCTGGGGTTTTTGTGGGAATGGCTGGGCGGGGTGAACTGCTTAGGATTGGAGAGTGTGAATAATCCCTGCGGGCTAAGGGCGGCAGGGACAATACTGGCTCCTTTGGGAAACTAGAGAAAGGAGGTGGGTTGTGGGTACAGACGCAGGATCGGTTGCTTTGGATGTGAAAAGCGTGCTTCTGGGTGACGCTTTGTCATGTATAAGAACTGGCGGAACCCAGGAGGGCAGTCTCTCCTCAGCCAGCAAGATGTTTGAGATGTCAAACCATGCTAAGAAACACAAAATGTTAAAACATGGGTAATACAGGGGGGGCTGGTGTGGGGGAAGCATGGAAGCAGATGCCAGAGGCTCTGGTTGGGGGTCAGGAGGAGGAGTGGGGTTGGTGCGGGGTTGGGGGGTTCTGGTCAGCTGGGGCTCTTACCGCTGAGACAGCCCTAGGGACTAGTGTGGTCCACAAAGGATTCCTGAGCAAGGTGGCTCTGAGGAGTGTGGAAGTCTGCACAGGTGAGGAAGGACCACAGAGGGCCAAAGATGGTGGCGGCTGTAGGAGCATGCTATGTGCTATGCAGCAGAGGGAGTGAAGGTTCAGTCCTGCAGCTCTAGGGACGATGGCCCCTCCCCACTGACCTGCCCTCCTTTTGCTCTCAGGTGGGGCCCATTGAAGCCACATCCTTCACCCTCAGGGCTGTGAGGCCCCAAACCAGGTACTGCATCCAGGTGGCTGCTCAGGACCTCACGGACTACGGGGAGTCGAGTGACTGGAGTCTCCCTGCCACTGTCTTGGTGACCCCGGGCAAGTAGCGGGGCTTCCCAGGACCACGGCACAGGGGCTGGGTCCTGGACATCCTCCCCCACTGCGATCCGCTCAAAGGTAGATGGGACCTGACTGGCCTGGTTTTGCTGCTGCTGCTGATTTGCTGGGCACCCTTGGACAAGTGACTTTGCCTCTGAGCCTTAGTTTTCTAACCTGTGAAATGGATGTACTTCCTCCTTTGACTACAGAACTGTGAATATGAAATATTTATTGCTTAATTAGACAAGGACCATTGTCATTAGAATTGGATTCTTTCCCTTCATTCAACAGACCCAGAGAGAAATCATATGGTAGGACCGAGCAGGATATACATCCTGGAAACCGCCATGCCATTGTATGGGGTCAGGGCTAGACCAGAGGAGGAGACCTGGGCTGGGGAGTTGGGGTAGGAGCGGCGCAGGTTCTACATGGATGGGATGGAGGGATCCTGTCAGTTCAGCAGTGTAATTCACCCACCATCTCAGTAGCTGCCCAGATGTGAGTGCCACTGTGGGTGGACACAAATGGGACATGAGTTTGTATGGGGAAATGTCTCTGAGGACGAGGCAAAGCAGCCAGGCCCTGAAGGATTTTCTCAATCCACGGGCTTGTCCGTGGATTTCACTTAGGCCTCATCTCAAAGGTCACGTCCTCTGAAAAGCCTGCTCTGACCACCTCATCTGTGGCAGGCAGAACAATGGCCCCCCAAAGATATCCACGCCCTAACCCCCAGAACCTGTGAATCTGGCACTTTACATAAAAAAGAGACTTTGCAGCTGTGATTTAATTAAGAATTGTGAGGCTTCTTAATTTAAAATGTCATGATCTTTCCTTTATTAATGATTATCAAGAAAGGCCATCCTGCAATATCCAGATGGCTCCAAGGAAATCACAAGGATCCTTCTAAGAGGGAGGCAGGAGTGTTAGGGAGAGATAGCAGGTGCTGTGACGGCTGAAGCAGAGGTCAGAGTGACGCAGGGCCGCGAGCCAAGCATTGCAGGCCCCTCTAGAAACTGGAAAAGTCAAGGAAATGGAGTCTCCCTTGGAGCCTCAGGAGGAACCAGCCCTGGCACCCACATTAGGCTTCCAACCTCCCGAGCCCTAAGATAATAGGTGTCTGTTAAAACATCGAGTTGGTGGGCATTTGTTACAGCAGCCGTCGTTACCTCGTACACCACCTCCAGGACCCTTTCTCATCGCGGTCCACGTGTTGCCCTGTTTCGTCTTCAGATCATTTACCCAGACAGAACGGGTCCTTTCTGTGTGTTTATTGTCCGTCTGTCCCACAAGACAGTGATCGCTGCGGTGGCAGGAATCTTATGTCTTGTTCCCTGACGTGTCCCCAATGACTAAGCACGTATCTGACCCAGAACGTTTAGAAAAGGAAGGGAGGAGACTCGGGAAGGAATGGGGTGGGACGTGCTCTTTCAAGGGACAATGCAGGCGGGCCGTGGGGGGACATTGGAAGCGAGGGGGTGTGTAGGGGGAGGTGCGTTTGCAGCCTGGTCTCTGAGCCTGTGACTCAAACTTGGGTTGGGCCGCCCAGGATGCTTCTTGGTCATGACCTGTGTAGCCCATGGGAACTGGCCAGTCCCCACGTGGGCGCCACAGACACAGGAACAATGTGTGGGTTCCCAGGGGCCAGAACACGGGGTAAGCACTCGACACTGAGCGTTTTGTTTGCTGAACAAAAGAATGTACAACAGTGTCATGACCAAAAATCACTTCCTATAAACCTTTAAAAAAAAAAAGTGTCATGACCAGCAGCCACGTGGTGTCATGATGAAATTTTAACAAGCCTCTGCCGACCTCTAAAGGCCACAGCGCCTTCCCGGAGCTTCTCCAAATGCAGCCCCGTTCCCGGAACCTTTGTTGCGCGCCACCAAAGTTGCAACACGGGAGGGAAGACGTCAGGATTGGGAATTTGACAAGCATGCGTCCGATCCAATGAGAAAGGCAAGTTGTGTATGCTGCAGCCAATAATGGAGGGCGTAACATAACACGTACGAGGGGCAGCAGGAAGTACAAGAGACAGCCGGGGAAGTTCGGTAAACATCACTCTAACCAATTTTCCTGTGCTTGTGAGAAGAGTAGGAAGCAAAGATGTGGGAACGAAAAGTTTTAAATGTAAGTGCTGGGCGTCTAGGGCATTCTCCCCAGGGCGGGATATGTCGGAGCTCTGCCCGAAGTGGGCTTCCTATGCCCTCCTCCTGGAATCCTCTCGCCTAACGGCCTTCCGCGAGGCGGGACTTCTCTCTCAGTCACCTTCCGCAGGAGGTGTGCCTTCACTAAACCTTCCCCTCGGTGCTGGGATGTACCCAACCACCTGCGGGGGCGGAGCTTGAGCTAGTTACCCAATCACTTCCCCTGATTGGGTTTTCCGGGCTTCCCTTAAAATACTGGTATTGCCTGTAATCATCCACCTCGTAAAGATCAGGTAAGGTGCCAGATGGGCACTGGACTTATCAGGGGCATCACTTCACAGACCGTATCCAATGCGCTAGACACCTGAAGCTGAAGTAGCATAATAACTGAGTGTCACTATAATTAAATATATAGGTATGTACTGTGTTTCCCTGAAAATAAGACCGGGTCTTATATTAATTTTTGCTCCAGTAGGGCTTGTGTTCAGAGGATGCCTTATGTTTTCATGCACAACAATCTACATTTATTCAAATATAGTCATGTCATCTTCTTCTGGAACATGGTCCTAACGTACTACATGCGTCCATCTGGCTGACGACCTTAACGGAATATTTTCAGGGTAGGTCTTATTTTCGGGGAAACACAGTATAGTCACGGGACGTGGAGCACAACATAGAGAAGATAGTGAATGGTATTGTAACAGCTATTTGTCAGAGGCGTAGCTTGGGGCGTAGGTTATCACTATAAGGGGTTTAAATGTCTAGTACGTTGCTTCGTACACCTGAAGCTAATAAAAATATTAGTACAGTATTGGTATTCCCACTGTACACCTTCGCCTCTACTAAGCTCCACCCTCTTGGGGTCTCTAGCCAATTGCGTTCCTTGGAGGGTTTAGGTTTTGCTAAATCAGCTCTTCTACTCTGTAGGCAGGGAACGCTTTCAGTTGCCTCAACTTCTTCTCCCAACTCAGCAAAATCAGGACTCTTGAGAGAGGGAGGGGGTCTTGGGAGGCAATATTCGGCTTTTGGAGACGAGAGTTCCGGAATTCAAGGTGCCTGTCCTCACCGCCCAGGGTGGTGTGTGCTTCCAGGAAGGGAGTGAGCTCCAGCCTGGGAGTGTGTAAGTTTAGGATGTCAGGACTGACAGGCAGGAGCCCAGGGTTCTGAGGTCGTGTTGACGTCCCTTTCTGTAGCTCAGGGCCCTCATCTTTTAAATACCTGTGTTAGGAATCCAGCCCCAGCTGCTTACCTTCCAGTGCAGTGTGCAGGGCTTTGTGAAGGTCCTTGAAGGTCCTTGAAGGTTGGTGAAGGTCCTTCCATCCTGAGCATCCAACTGGGAGCCATCTATTTCCATAATTTCCTGGTAGATATCTCTGTGTGCCAGGCACTGCACTAAGTGCCATGCTCATCAAATCCTTGCAAGTGGACAGGTAATAGCCATTCAGAGGAGGAAACTGAGGCCCAGAGAGGATATGCAATAGCCAGGGAGTGGAAGAATCGTGCCCAGGCTCCTGGCTTCGTAACCCATTCTCCTAGTCACTGTATTACACTGTTCCCCGAGAGTTGTATCCCTGGGTCTGAATCCGGCCTCTGCTCTTCACAATGTGTGACTCCGAGTAGCTGAAACTGCCAGGACTCAGTTTCCTCCTCTGTGTAATGGGTCCATCACTCTGTCTCGTAGAGACTTTGAAAGGGGTAGAAAGTGCTCCATGTGGTACCTGATGCTCAGTGGGTGCTCAAAACATAAAGTGCTTCATTTTTTGATTATCTGATAGTTATTTTTCATAATCCAAGCTCACCTTCCCCATGTCTCCCATTTCAGGATCCTGTGCAGAAAGTTTTAATACAGCAGGTCTGAGGCTGCTGACCTAGAAAGTCTGGCTTGCAAGGTTGGACCTTGGCTGGCATCTGGGAACGTGAATTTCAGGATGGTTCCCACTGTTCCCTGATGAGAATGGCTCCCTGGGCTTAAACTGTTTGTACTGTGTGGTTTATGCTGAGCACCTGCTCTCCTGGAGTCTGGAATTTTGGTCTGTGCTGGACAGAGGTGCCTACATGACCAGCCCCCAGTGATAACCCCAGCCACTAGGTCTCCATGAGCTTCCCTGAGACAATATTTCACATGCATTGTCACAACTCATTAATGGTGGCATTTAGCACGTCCGTGTGACTTCATTGGGAAAAGACTTCATTGGGAAGCCTGGGCCTGGTCTCCCTGGACCCGCCCCACATGCCTTTTCCCTTTGCTGCTTTTTCTCTAAGACTGTATGCTGAGCCCAGGAGTCCTCCCACCAAGTCATTGAACCCGGGGGCGGTCTTGGAGACCCGGACACAGCTCCCAGAGGCCCTTCCCTCCGTCCCTAGTCTGCCCTTGCTTCGGAAAGCATCCCTTGACATTTCCTTCCTCTCCACAGAAACACTACCTGCCCGACCTTGACCTGTCAAAGATCCCAAGCTAAGGTCCCCAAACACCGGCAGTACATGGTGCCTTTGACGGACCCTTCAACATGAGGTGAAGATAACAGACCTGGCTCGCAGCTCCTCCAGGCAGGAGGAGCCTGGGGCACCCGCCTCCCTCGGGGTCCCGGGGGGTGAGCGCAGCGCCTCGGGCGGCCACCAGGTGGCAGCAGCGCCCCAGTGGTGTTGCGCAGCCTCCGTGGGTTGCTTGTGGGGTGTGAGGTGCAGGCGACCAGGGCCAGCCACAGTAGGATAAGGAGGAAAGGGATGGAAGGTCCCTTTTTTCTTTTAATTTCAAAAGGAGCAAGTGCTTGCTTTTAAAATCCAAGTCAGATAGCAGTGTATAAAATAAAATGTCAGCTCCCCTGGCACCACCCCGGCCCGCCCATTCTTCCGTTGTCGGTGGACACCCTGCTGCAACCTTCCAGAATGGTTTCCGGACGTCGTAGTCTCCGTTGTTGTGTAGCTGATGCTCTGTGTGTGTGACACCCTCTCCTCCCCACGCCACCCTTGGAAAATGGAGCATGAGGGTGGGGTCGGCCTGGTGAGGGGGTTAAGAGCAGGATTCTGGGGCAAGCAGTCTGGGTGTGGGTCTCAGCCTCCACGTGCTTGCTCTGTGGCCTTGGTTGAGGGGCTTCACCGCCCCCCTGCCTCCCCTCGCCCCAGGCCTCAGTTTCCTGTCCTGGTTGATGCAGGTAACAGCAGGACCACCTCGGAGGGTTTTTGTGTTGATTCTTTGAGTTGCTCCATGTCAGGCGCCTGCAGGAAATCCGGGCACACAGCAAGCCTGTATAGTGAGCCACTGGCATTAGTACGGTTATCACCCCGTTTATCAGACAAGGGGATGGAGGCCCAGAGAGGTAAAGCCACTTGCCCAAAGCCACACAGCCTTGGGTAGGTGATGGAGCCAGGGCCAGCCCCTCTTAATCACAGTGATCTGTAGCTGTGAGTTTGAAATTGGAGCCTGGCACAGGTGTCCCCGCCTGACTGGGCGGGGATTTCTATCGGTCATTTTTCAGAAGTGGAGTTGCTGAGTCAAGGAGCATGTGGGTTTAAACTGTAATGGGTCCTGCCAGGAGCTTTCCAGAAAGGCCGGGCTATTTCTGTGTCATCCGACCCCGTCTCCTGGCCTCATCCCAGGCTCAGCACTTCCGGAACTGTCCCGGGTGGGCTTCCTATGCCCTCCTATTGGAACTGTTTTCTTCACTCCTAACTGGCCTTCTGCGAGGGGGCATTTTAAGCCCAATCCCCTTCCGTGGGAGGTGTGCCTTTACGAAACCTCCCCCAGGGGTTTGTGGGGGTGCAGCTTGAGATATATTTACCCAATCACTTTCCCTGGTTGGGTTTTCCGATGGGAATTGTCCAATCACTTACCTTGGGGGTGGGGCTTCTTTTAAAATATTGGTATTTCTGCTGTACACCTTCAGCTCTACTAAGCCCCGCCCCCTGTGGGGGTCTCGAACCAATTGCAGGGACTAGGTATGGTGGGCTAGCTCTCCCCTCCCCTCTGGCACCTTAAAGAACAGGCAGCTAGTTGACCGTGCACCGTTGGGCCAGCTAGGTGTGTATTCCAAAATCAAGGACAGCAACTGAGTGGCACAAAGGTCAAAGGTATCACATGTAGCTCTAGCCGGTGGTCCGGGCAGGAGGCCTTGGCACCAACCAGTGTCACAACCAGACAATCGTGAATGTCGTTCAAAGCCGGCAGGTACAGCGAGGGATTAAGCCAAGGGACTAGGTTTCTCTCCTGTTCTCACCATCCCGCCAGACCTCCGGGTCCCCAGCTCACACTGCCACATTCGTGGCGCTAAGTTCAGGGCTGTGACATCCCTGAAGCAGCTTCTGGCCAGCCTTTACAGTCTTCTATTGAAGAGTCCTTGAGACATTAGCCATATTTGGGGCACATGCGTGAGCCTACCCATCCCAGAGTGGCTCCCTCTCTTCCTGTTACAAAACCATCTGGGACCAGTAAAAGGAACCTGACCATCTGGCCTGGGCGCCTGCTCTCTGCCAGCATCTGAGGAGGGGGCGGTAGAACCATGCGACTCAACCAGTCCTAGATTCCTGCCTCAGAAACCATGAGATGACATATGTGTGTTTAGCATGTGAACTTTGGGGATATTTCTTATACAGCAATTGATAGCTAATATGGTCACATGACCAGTAAGTCTGGTTCCCAAGCTCATATTCTTTCAGGGTTGCCAGATTTCAACTCTGGTGTAATCCTCTCCCATTCCACTACTTTCTAGATGTAGGTCCTGTGCCACGGCCAGACTCCTTCACAGCCTGACCCACCCTTCTCTCCTCTCCTCCTCTCATGATGTCTGACATTGGCGCTCTCTCTCTCTCGCTCTCTCTTTCTCCCTCTCTTTCTTTTTCTCTCTCATTCATACAGACTTTCATTTGACATTTGATAATGAGGTTTTGTGTTTTTCACTGTCAGAGTTTGGGGAATGAAAAGCCCCGACTTCTGGGATCCACTTTCCTACCTGCTGAGATACAACAGATTCAGGCGACCTGGGATCCGCCAGGGCTTCTGCTGAGGACTTGGGGGGGGGGGCTCCCATCATTGCTCCACGGCTGCGAAGACAGGACCTGGGGTCCTGGTTTTGAAGCCATGATAGGGGTGGGCTGCAGGCAGCTCGCAAGGGCAGCTGGTGAGAACAACACGTGGCATCAGGCCTGCAGGCAGCGACGTCCTATTTGTGGCTTCAGAGGGGCCACAGCAGGAGTCGTTACAGCAGGGGGTCAGCAAACGCTACCAGGCAGCCCCCCAGGCCAGAGAGCCATCGTGACACAGTCCCCAGCACACCGGGCTTGTCTTCTCCCAGGATCAGGCATCAAGGCCCGGCTGCGGTCCAGGCAGAGACTCTCGGTGAAAACAAATCGTTCAGCTTAATGAGTTGTGAAAAGTGACTGGGGCGGTTGAGGCCTCACTGGTCATTTTTTTAAATTAAATTTATTGGGGTGACAATGGTTAGTAAAATTACATAGGTTTCAAGTGTATAATGCTGTAATAATCATCTATATATCACATTGTGTGTTCACCCTCCAAAGTTAGTTCCCCTTCCATCACCATATATTTGACCCCCTTTATCCTCTTCTACCACCCCCTTCCCCACTCGCTGGTGCATTTTGAGTCATTCTTCAGACTGTTTCCTGAACTTCTGTCATTCTTGACCTGCCACGATTCTTGCCGAGTGCATGCACTATGGGTTACTATTACTTAATAGCATTAAGTGTTATCCTAACTCCATTCTAAAACATGAGTTAGTAAACTACAGTCCATGGCCGAACCTGACCCCTGGCCTGTTTTTGTAAATAAAGTTTTATTGGCACACCAGCTCACCCATTTGCATGCATATCATGTATGTTTCTGCTGTACAGTGGCAGAGTTGAGTAGTTATGACAGAGACTCCATGGCCTGCGAATCCAACATGTTTATAGAGGAAGTTTGCCGGCCCCTATGTGGGTCACCCAGCTCTGCAGTTCCAGCTCTGCTCCCACAACCTACAGGGGAAGGTGGCCAAGACACCCCCTTTCCCAATTTCTAGGCTCACATTGTCTCTCCAGCTCTGCTGGCTGTGGTCACCCTGAGGACCAGGGCCAGCTTCCCTCTCCTCAGTGTGACACAGTGGATGGAGTACACAGGGTCCATTTAACAAGTAATAATAACTATTAACTTTTGTGCAGCACTTGACCATTTGCCAAACCTTGTGCTGAGATCTTTATGCAAACTTACTCATTTAAGTTTCCCAATGCAAGTGGATTAATCCATTTGCTCATTCGAAAAAACATTTATTGAGCACCTACTGTGTGCCTGGCTCTGTTTTAGGTACTGGGGCTATAGCAGTGAAGAAAAACAGATGGTTGCCACTCATAAAGGTGACATTCTTATTAGAAGATGGGGGATAAGAGAGTAAACATACCTAAATATAATAATGAAATATAAACAAAATAAGTGTATGCTGGAGGTGATGATAACGATGATGAAAATAAAGCAAGGTAAGAAGCTTTGAGGGGGTGCCTTTAGGAGGTGTGTTTATTGCCCGTTTCTCCCTGTGAATTATCTAGAGCTGCGAAACAGATTACCCCCAAAATTAGCAGCTTACAGCAACAGGAATCTGACCTGATTTCACTGGGTTCTGTGCTTCAGGGTCTTTCACAGCTGCAATTAAGGTATCCTGCCAGATCCCCCAGCAAGTGAGCTTTGCAAGGATTGGTATTATATTGATGAGTGTGTCCCTAGCCCCTAAGGCCGTCCAGGCACTTAGTAGATGTTCATTAAATGCTTGTACTCTGACTGAGTGGATGTCTCCCCATTCACCCTCTGACCCGGGAAACCCACCTTTGCCACACCTCCCTAATTCTCCACCCACCACTGGAAGTGTTTCTTTAATTCCCATTTTCCCTGCAGGCTTTTATGCTGTGTTCTCCCACCCTGTGATCTGGGAGCAGTTTTGCTCTTGGCCCCCAATTCCAGGGCTGAGCGAGCAGAGAGACAACGCATTTTAGGTCTCATATGTGCAGACCCTCCAGAGCCTCTGCCTGTTCCCACACCCCCACCCTTCCATCTCCTCCCCTGAACCCCACCCCTACCCCACCCGCTCTCTGGAGCCTGCCTTTCCCCCATCACGGCTGACAGTCCCCTTTCCCCTTGAGCTTCACGTCTGTCATCTGGTCCTTGGGAACTGTCAGGCCTCATCCAGTATCTCCTCCATCAGCTCCCCTGGCGACTGCCTGGCTGCTGGAGCACATCAGAGGGACTGGGATTGGGGGCGGCCTCCCCTCCTGCTGGAGCACACTGTTGCCCGAGCCTGGGCTTCACAAAGAAGATGAGGGGCCTGGCACTGCACCAGACTTCCTCCACACCAGAGCTCACTGCCCACTCCCTCAGGCACACGCTCCATTTTACAGAAGAGGGAAGGCTCTTTGGCTAAGGGCTGGAGAACGTGGGTTTGAATATGCAAGGCTCCAAGGCCAGCCACTCCTTTGATCACTGCCCGGGAGAGCGGGAGCCTCAGGCTGGGCTGTGGCTCCCCCATCAGGCTGGGACTCATGATGACAGGGCTATGCTTCCTCCATGAGACCAGGGACCTGTGAAGGCTGGGATATGCCTCCCCCATCAGAATGGGACCTGTGAAGTCAGATTCATGCCTCCTTCATCAGATTGGAACCCTGGAAGTCAGGGCCATGGCTCCCCCATTAGACTGGCAACCCCTGAAAGCAAGCACATATTTCTTCCATCGGACTGGGTACTGCAAAGGGCAGGATCATGCCTCCCCCATTAGACTGGGGTCCCTGAAGATGGGCTTCAGTCTCTTCCATCAGATGAGAAGCCCCTCAAGTCAGAAGCATGCCTTCCCCTCACAGTGGGTGCTTCAAGGGGGGGATCATGTGTTCCCTATCACACTGGGAGCCTCCTAAGGCATGCGCGTAGCTCCTCCATCAGACTGGGCGCTTCTGAGGGGAAGACCCCGTCTCCCATCAGCCTGTGAGTTAAGAAAGGCCCAGGAGCTTCTGAGGGCTTCTGTCTAGGAGCTTCTGTCTAGGAGCTTCTGAGGGCAGAGATTCTCTCTCCTGTCAGACTAGGAGCTCCAGCCAGGGCCACGTCTCCTTCAGCAGATCAGCTATTTTTCGGTCCCACCATGAGCCACTCCCACCTGGTCCCTTCTATCCTGGTGCTATCCCATCTTCTCTCCAGACTGGATGATGCAGGGAGGCTGCTCCATGAGACAAGGGTGAGCGGACAGAGAGGCAAGCACAGCCCCTAGTTAGGGTCCCCATCAGGCTCCTTCCTGGAGTCCAATCAACCCTAGGCATATCGTGAGCACTTACTGTGCCCCACATCCTGGATTACTCAGCCGTGGAAAGGAGGGAGGCGCTGACACTCGCTGCAACATGGCTGGACCCTGAACACGTGGTCCTCAGTGAGAAGCCAGACACACAGGGTCACACAGTGTGTGGTTCCACTTCTGTGGAATGTCCAGAACAGAAACATCCACAGACAGGACGTGGGTTAATGGCTTCCAGGGGCTGGAGATTCAAGAGAATGGAAAGTGACTGCTGATTGGATACAGGGCCTCTTTTCAGGGTGATGAAAATGTTCTGAAATTAGATAGTAGTGAGGGTTATACAAGCTTGTGAACATACTAAAATCCACTGAAATGCACGCTTTAAGTGGGTAAATTGTGGGGTATGTGAATTATACCTAAAAGAAAAAAAAATGCCCCAAACACTGCCAGCCAGTAAATGCTCAACAGAGATTAGCTGTTAATTCTCCCGTTTCACAGATTGGAAAACAGGGTCACACTACCCAAGGTCAGGCAGCTGGGATTCCAGTCATTCCCTCCCCAGCCCCCACCCCCGTTGAACTGCCTCTCAGACCATGAGTGCTGGGGGGGAGGTCCCCTCAGCCCAGGACCACAGACCACTCACCTCTTCGTCTTTGTCCACACTGTGCCCCCTCCTGGCATCTCTCCCTAGCTCCCTCCTCTCGGAGCAGAAAGCCAAAACCCAAGAGGTTGAGGCTCTTCAAGGTCACGCCCCAGGTCACAGGACCCCCCAGCCTGGCTCTCCTCCAGTCCGCATCCTCCCGCCCCTCCCCCCTTTCCCTGCACCTTCTCCCTATCCCCTCCTCGGGGTGGAGGGGTAGCCCCAGGAGAAGCCAGCTCAAAAGCGCAGGAAAGTCAAACGCCGTTTGATTCCACCTCGGGGTCTCATTGCTATTCCTGACACACACTGTAATTAGAAGGCCCCTTTCAAATATTTATGCCTCAGACGCCGGGTATTTATCTGACAGAGAGAGGACTCGGATTTGATGAGATCTGTCAACAGCTCATCCCAGAGCCCAGCCTGGAATTGCCTTGCGGCTGACAGAAAACAGGACAATTACCCGCCGTGCTCCCCGGCGTTCCCCAGGGACGCTGCCTTGTCAATGATCAGAGCTGGCAGGGGTGGGGTGGGGCTGGGCTGTGTGACTGTGCTTCAGGAGGGAGGACCGAGTTCAACAGGTTTGCATTGGGCGACACAGCCAAAGCCGTAAAGAGGACACAGGGAAGCCCCTGCTGTGGTTAGAGGCTTTGCCTTGTCAGCTCTGGACCTCAGTTTTCCCACCTGGAAAATGGGGCTAGCAGTGGAGGGAGACGGAGAATCACTGATTCCATGAAAAGACTCTGATAGGTCTCAAATGCCACCCCAAGCCAGCCCATGTCATGGCG
The DNA here is from genome assembly GCF_964194185.1 of Rhinolophus hipposideros. Lineage (NCBI taxonomy): Eukaryota > Metazoa > Chordata > Mammalia > Chiroptera > Rhinolophidae > Rhinolophus > Rhinolophus hipposideros. The sequence continues at coordinate 58,364,284 of NC_138062.1, read as the reverse complement.
TCCAGAAATGAGCTGCGGGGTGGCTCTGAGTAAGTCCTTCCTCCTGTCCATGCCTCAGTTTCCCCATTGGAAAAAATAACTCACTCCCTCTGGCGATCCTTCCTCCAGCTCTTTGGGGGTTTCCTACTAGCAGACCCATTTTCCTAGCCGGGAAAGCAAGGTGCGGTCGGCATACACATGGCCTATGCCCCACTGCTCTTCCCCGGGGGCAGTTCACAGCACTGTCAGCTCCGACTTCTGCATGGTCCTGCCTCCCCCTCCAAGCCACAGGCACCCGCCCACCCCGGGGGTGTGCGTGCGAGAAGGGAATCTGAGGTCCCATTCTTCCTGACCGCTCCTCTCTTACTTCAGTATTAGGGGAACTGAGCAAGCCCCTTATGGGGCTTGAAAAAAATGTGTTTGCTCTGGAAGTGGCCAGCAGCTCCCTTTGCCTGTTTCACTCGCCCCCTCCCCCCCAAACCTCTTACTGGTCCTTGCCCCCAGACAGCTGCAGCTGCCAATAGGCAGCCAGGCCAGGCGAGACCCCTCTCATTTTGTCCCCCTCCCTGCCTCCACCCCCGAAGCCACAAAGGGACAGATGCTGAGGACACGCGCCAGGCACAGATACCATCTCCCTTCCCCAGGCCAGCTGCCCCAAGCCCCTTCCCCCATGCTGCAATTAGTCCCGTGGGGAGGGGGGGACACAGAGCAGAGCCCTCTCGAGGGAGGAGAAGCCAGACCCCCGTCCCTTCCGTTGCCTCCCACTTGTCTTCGGCTGCGTCAGTAATCGTATGAGCCGATGACCCCTGCAACAGTTTCCACACCCCCAACCTCCTGGTCAGTTTTGCCACCAAATCTGGTTCAATTTCAATCCTCAATAGTGGTCACTCTCACCCCCTCTGCTGGTCAATTTCGCCCCATCTCGCGGTCAAGTCCAACCCCCATTTCCCGGCCAATTTCCACCTCCCTCCCTCTCCCCCTCCCGCCTCGGCACCTCTCGCTCTCCGGAGCAAGGTCAGCCCCTGGCGGCTCCCACCTCCCGCGCGCTCGCTCGCTCCTGCCGGCCTCAGGCCTCCGGGTCAGTGTCCAGCAGCCGCGCGCGGCCTCGGCCCCCGCGACTCCCGTCCCGCATCCCCCCTCCCTCCGTGGGCAGCGGTCCCCCCTCCTTCCCCAGAACAGCTGAAGGTCTCAGTCACCTCCGAGGGGAGCGCGGGGGGAGGGGAGAGGGCGGGGGAAGCCGCGGGGGAGGGAGGCGGAGAGGCCTTGACGTCGCTGCCCGGGGGCTGGTAGGGCCGGGGGCGTCCGCCTTCGCGCCCCCTCCCCAAGGTCCCACCTATCTGCCGCGCGCCGGCGGCGGCGGGTCAAGTCTCTCCGAAAGCGTGAAGGGGGATTGCAGGAGGTTTTATTTCCCTTTGTGCGGGTGGCTGGGATTGGATTGAGGCGGTGGGGCTGGGGCCGCGGGATTGGGGCTCCCCCCGGAGCCGAGGGGAGCGCCACAAAGGATGCCTCTTGTCGGGGTCACGGTCCCCGTGGCCCAACTTTAAGCGCGGCGCCTGCGCCCGGGGGAGCCCTCCCGCTGCGCTGAGAACCCAGGCGTCCGGGCTGAGCCTGGGCTGGGGGCGTCTGCAGGCGGCGTTTTCCTCTCCTCGCGGACCCCGGGAAGGGATCCCGGGGCTTCCCGGCGGCGGACGGGGACCGCGCTGCCCGCAGGAATTCCGCGCGCTTCCGCGGATGCCCCCCGCGCCGGCCGCACGACCCCGCTCTCGGCCTCCGGGGCCCTGCGGGGCGCCCTCTTCCCCCGGGGTCTTTCCAGCGCCGGGCTAAGGTGGGCTTTCGCACCTCCTCCCCCTCCTCCTTCCTTCTCTGTCTCCTCCTTTTTTTTTTTTTTCTCCCCTTTTACCCTCTTCTGAGCCCAACCGAGGGGTCGCCAGATCTTTCTCCTCTTTCTCCTCCTCCTCCTCCCTGGGGCATCTGCGGAGGAAGGGAGCCCGGAAGGGGGCATGTGGGTCTCCCTCTGCCAGTGCGCAGGTTTGGGGTGACTCTTGCCCAAATGGCCAAGTGGCTACGGGACTACCTGAGCTTTGGCGGTCGGAGGCCCCCTCCGCAGCCGCCCACCCCCGACTACACGGAAAGCGACATCCTGCGGGCCTACCGGGAACAGAAGAATCTGGACTTCGAGGACCCCTATGAGGATTCAGACAGCCGCCAGGAGCCAGACCCCGCGGGCGCCGGCGACTCGAAGTACGACTCTCCCAAGCACCGGCTCATCAAGGTGGAGGCAGCCGAGATGGCCAAAGCCAAGGTCTTGCTGGGCGCTGCTGGGGAAGAGGTGTGTGGCTAAGTGTCCCACTGGGTGGCCCCAGGAGACTGGGTGGGGAGGTCTAGGCTGGACTTTGGGGAGCGTTTCATGTGTGACCCCAGGGGCAGACCAGGGCGCCCGCTAGACACTCCTCCGTCCTCCACCTGCTGGGCGGAGCTTGCGGTTTTTCCGTTTTCAGCGCACAGTGCTGGTCAGGGCTCTCTGACCACCCTGCTTTGTCCCCTTGTCCTCCTGCTCCCTGGTGTGTCCGCACCCCCACCTCCCCTTCCCTCAGCTTTCCTTCCTCTTGGCAGCTGGAGGGATCTTCCTAAAACAGATCTGAGCAATTCACTTCCCTACTGGACACCAATACATCCTCACCACTACTCTTTGCACTTCCTCTGTCATTTCTTCCCATTTTACAGAACTGGAAACAGGCTCACAGAAGAGAAGTGACTTGTCCAAGGTCACACGGCTTAGCTCCAAGACTTGTCTCTAATGCACATGCTGTTTGCAGTATTTCTCATGGAGGGTCACTGCAAGCCCTCAATGGAGACAGAGAAGGTTTGGGGAGGGTTAGGAGAGGCTGTGTTGGGTAGTGGTTGATGGCACAGAGAAAGGCAGGAGGAGGCCGGGACTCAGGAAGAAGACAACCTGGGCTCAAAACCTGCCTCTTACTAACAAGCTCTGTGACCTTGAGACTTACCCTCTGTGCCTTGGTTTCTTCACCTGTAAAAGGGGGATAATGTGCTTACTGTGTGTTGGTATGAGAAGGTCACAGAGAACTGGGTATGAGGACTTGGTATGACACGTAAATATGGGTAAAGCATAGAATAACTCTGGCAGCTGGTAAACATGAACATTATTGAAGGAGGGAGGTGGGGGTCTATATCAAAAGAGTCAGAGCTGCACAGAGGAAGGGAGCAGGGGAAGCTGGCGTCTGTCAGCAAACACTCCTGGGTGGTAGATGAGACTCCCCACCTCCCTGCCAAAAAAAGAACTGCTTGGAGGGGATGTGTCCGATGGCCGGAGAGGGCAGGCAGAGGGTATACCATCGCCCAGCAGAGAGTATCCAGAGCCAGGCCTGGTCCCGCTGAGCCTGTGCCCCTCCCACTTTCCCTCTCTCCCTAGTCAGAAGTTGACACTGAGTACTCAGACCCCTTTGATGCCCAGCCTCATTCGCCACCCCCAGAGGACGGCTACATGGAGCCTTATGATGCCCAGCGGGTTGTGAGCGGTGAGTGAGCAGAGCTTGGGGGAGGGCGAGAGTCCCAGGTGGGAGTGGGAGCTGACCAGTATGTTCGGCTTCCCAGAACTGCCATGCAGGGCAGTGCAGCTGTATGACACTCCCTATGAGGAACAGGACGGGGAGCCTGGAGATGGGCCTCTTTCAGGGCAGAGGCCTCGACAGAGCCGGCTGCCCCAAGAGGACGAACGACCAGCGGATGAGTATGACCAGCCCTGGGAGTGGAAGAAAGATCACATATCCAAGGCATTTGCAGGTGCTTTCTGACCCAGTCCTTGACATTTGAATGTCCAAGTCCCTCTATTTCCTGCTCTAATCACATCCCTTGCTTCAACATACAAAGTAGACTCCAATCATCTGCCACTTTGGTAATTTGTTAATTCTCACTAAAGTGTGAGTGACTGATAGATAACCATAAATTTCTCTTCCCAGAAGAAACGGTATTTTCCTTGGAAAGTGAAGCATCTTTTAGAGTGCAATGGAACCTACTCATTTTACTCCGTAAAGTGCAGGGAAGGACTTTGGTGTCAGATTAGACCTGGGTTTGTGTCACTTACTTGGGCAAATCACTTATCTCCCTGAGCCTCAGTTCCCTTTCCTGTAAAATGGGAATCATTATAGTACCTACCTAATAGGGTGCTTGGAAGTTGAGTGCTAGAAAGTGCTCAATTACATAGGAGTTGTTGAGGGAGAGAGTAGCATTTCTTAGCTATTATCAGATAGACTTGGGTAAGCTTGGACAACTTTCTGAACCTCAGTTTCCTCTTCTGTAAAAAGGGTAATAATAAGGTCAGCTTTAAGAAATCACTTGGACCAAAGAGTTGTGCGAACCTAACTTTGCCCCATAAGTTGTATGACTAGGAGGGGAATTTGGGCTCAGTGCCTCAGTCTACTTGTCTGTATAGTGGGGTTGGTTTTCTAGTTCTACGAGTTGCCCAGAATGGGGCAGAACTTCCAACCCACCCTTCTAGCCACGCCCCCTGCTCTCTGATTTGTCACTCAAGGAGCGGCCCCGCCCTTTCATGACAATAGACTAATGAATGACCACACCCCTTTCTTCTGAAGACCAATTGGTTGCTCCTGTACCAACCCAGCCTTAAACCCAGCCCCTCCTCTTCTGGATTCTGATATGTTGCCCCATTAGCATCCTTCCTACTGAGATTCCATTGGTTTGCCCCCGCCGCTCCCCTCCCAGGTAGGTTGGATTTAACCCTTTCTTCTCTAACCCTGTCCTTCCAGTGCAGTTTGACAGTCCTGAGTGGGAAAGGACCCCAGGCTCAGCCAAGGAGCTCCGAAAACCCCCTCCCAGAAGCCCCCAACCTGCAGAGTGTGTGGATCCGGACTTGCCCCTCGAGAAACAGCCGTGAGTAGGGAGACTGAGGATGGAAGAGCCAGGTTGAATCACTCCCCACCCCATACCAGCTACAGTCGCAGACAAGGGGGTGCTGGAGGAACTTTGATCCATTCATTCACTTCTTTCATTTCTTCAACTAATCATTGAGTGCCAGCGCCTGCTGTGTGCCAGACAACTAGCTAGGTGCAAAGCAGAATCAGATGGAATCTCAATTCCTTCTGGTATGAGAATCTGGGTTCAAATCCCAGCTGTGTATCTCCTGGTTGCGTGTGACCTTGGGCAAGTAACTTAACCGCTCTGAGCCTTAGGCTCAAAACCCTCAAGATAGTACCTAACTCAGAGTAAAATGGTATTTCCTCCCTTCACTTGGATGGGGCTTGTAAGCCTGAGAACAAAGAGACAGAATTATTCTCACTTCCAGGAAATCTTGGGATGGGACTGGGAAGAGCAGGATTTTGAGGGGGGCCCACGTTTGGGCTAGGTTTGCGGCACACAAGCGGGGAGGGTCTGGGTCTTCTCTGTGTCCCTCCAGCCTAGGAGCTCCCCAAGGTCCTCCCTGAATCTCCCGAGCCCAGCACTGTGGGTGTGTTTATCACATCATTCCCAAACCTCTTAGGTGGGCTAGACAGAACTGGTTAATTAACACTGAAGTACAGGGTGAGACATTCATTCTCTTGTCAATTTTCTTTCAGTACAAACAACAGATGATGCTCATGTGTCTCAGACACTTGCTTACAACTGCCACCTCTCTTTGAGCGCATTAAAGAAAAATATTAAGTAAAGAATGGTACAGGTGGGCGGGGATACAGGAAGTGGTAAATCTCATGAAAGTGACATGCAAGTGATTTAAGTTGGGGGATTAAAGAGGAGGCTTGGGGACACCTGGAGATCCAGCCCAGGGAAGCTATTAAGATCAAGGTCAGATGTACCATGTTGGATTGGAGAGAGCAGCTCCACATTGACCTGGGCTCAGCTGCCTCCCCAGGAAACCCAGGCTCCTCTTGAGAAACCCAAGGGAATTTTTCTCTCTTGTTTGTCTGGACATCAAAAGTCCTTGAGCCGGCTATGCCTGCACCAGACCCCAGGGTGTGTTTGAAGGGGGTGTCACCCTTCTTGAGACATATGCCCCACACCCTAGGTGGTTTCATGGCCCCCTGAGCCGAGCGGATGCTGAGAACCTACTCTCACTCTGCAAGGAAGGCAGCTACCTCGTGCGGCTCAGCGAGACCAGCCCCCAAGACTGCTCCTTGTCCCTCAGGTGAGACCCTAGGCCCCTGGAGGGACAGAGGGTCACAGGACTGCATGCCTCATGCTTTTTTTCCGGGTCAGTTTGGTGGGAGCTGAGAGGTGTGGCTCCAGCAGTCAGTGGGTGGGACTTCCAGGCAAACCACTGGCATGGTTCCAACTGAGAATGAACTCCCTGTCACTGGAGGAATGCAAGAAGATGGAGTGGAAGCCATACAGTAGATTTAGGATTTGGGAGAGATGGGGAACCAGCTATCAGAGTTTCCTTGTACTCCCCCAGTCCAAAAGTTAAAGTATATGCTTTTATATCTGTCCAGGGCCAGAATCTGAGTGGCCCTGTAGACATTTGAGTTTGAGACTCCAACTCTACGTGCTTCTTTGCCTAAGATTCTAAATGTGTCTGATTATACAAGGGTCAAGATTCTACTAGGCATCTGAGTATGAGATTCTTAAAAAGACAAAATAAGGGCTTTGGAGGCAGGTTCAAATCCTGCCTCTGCCACTTTGTAGCTGTGTGACCTTAGCTAAATTACTCAACCTCCCTGGGCCTTGGTTTCCTCACTTGCAAAAGGAGGATAATAATGGCATCAACTTAATGGTAATACTGTGATGATTAAATGGAAACAAATACATGAAAAAAATGTTGAGAATAGTGCCTCAGAAACAGGAAATGCCTGACTCAATGATGTTGATAAAATGATCCCCAGGTTCTAATTCTACCCACTAGAGATGGAGAAAAAGGAAAGGGCCCACAGACTGCGGGTTAACTAATGGGGAAGCCAGGAGGGGCTGCACCAGAGGTCAGGGGGTTTGGAGAGAAAGCGCAGTCCATGCTCCAGGGGAGGGATTGTCACCGGGCAGGACCTCCACCCTGCCTTGATAGGGGACAAATACGGAAGGCATTCCAGCCAGTGTGGAACAAGCCAACACCTTGGTACCAAATGGCTATTTGCCAGAAATATTTGGGGATGCCAGCCGTTGGCTCCTAGGGGTGAGGAGGTGGTTTCAGGGCTGGGGAGCATGTGGGTCTGGGGTGCTCACGGCCCCCTGTGACGCCATCCCCAGAAGCAGCCAGGGCTTCCTGCATCTGAAGTTCACACGGATGCGAGACAACCAGTTGGTGCTGGGTCAGCACAGCGGCCCCTTCGCCAGCGTGCCTGAGCTGGTGCTCCATTACAGCTCACGTCCACTGCCCGTGCAGGGCGCTGAGCACCTGGCCCTGCTGTACCCAGTGGTCACACAGAGTCCCTGCCCTGGAACCTCCGCCCCCTGCCCGGGGCCCTGAGGGCTGAGAGTCACTGGCTGCAAATGCTGGAGGTCTTTTCAGTCCTGGAGGAGGCCAGAGGGAGGGACTTCCTAGCCTTCCCATTCCTGGGTCTTCATCAGGGCTGCCCTCTCGGCCCCCCTCTGGGTTCTAGGATCCAGGATTGTATGTGGAAGCCCTCCTCTGGCCTGGAAAATAAATAAATTATTGTGTATCTCAAGTGTCCTTTCTGGGAGGTCAACATCCCTGCCCTTGGGAAGAAAGAGAAAGACAGACCCTTGGAGGGGGAAGGTCGTCCTCAGCTCCTCCTTTTGGGGATGGATCTGGGGTTGAACCCTGAACTGCTCACAGGGAGGGATCAAAACTCAGAAGGGTGGAGACAGTGGAGATCCGCAGATAATAAAGATGGAGAAACCAAGGGGTGAGGCTGTCAGGCCAGCTCCCTTCCCACCCGGCCCCTCCTCCCCATTGGGGTGGGCAGCTGACGCCTGATGCCTCTGCTGAAAGGACATCTGTCCCCATGGAAACAACAGAAGTGGGGGAGGGGAGCCGGGCCCAGCTGGTGTCACTTCAAGGTGACAAGCAGGAGACCCAAGAGGCTGATAAATGCCACGGAGCCCCAATCTCCCTCCTAGCCCCCAATCTCTGAGCCTGCCTCGGGGAAGATACCAGCTGGAAGGGGGACTTCCTGCTCAGGGCACTGTTTGGAGGCTATCTCTTCTTTGCCAATTGGACATGTCTCTCCAAGGATAAGAGGGGGAGCTGAAGAGTCATCACAGGGTCACCTGGCCATAGTGCACCTCTCCAGCCATCCCTGGGGTCTCTGGGACATCCAGATGACCCCTCAAATCTCTAATACCCCCAAATGCCACAAAGTCTGGCTTTGCTTTCTTCATGAGCCTTTATTGGGTGTTCTGGGGGGCAAAGGGAGAGGTCCACCATCGTAGAAAATGGGGACAGGGGTTTCAGGATGGACTGGACTCCCTGACACCCCTGGAATCAGTTAGATCTTTACGTAGACACGGGGCAGGGGGCCTCTCTGGGTCTTTGCGGTTCTGACTCCTCTTCACACCTCAAGGAACCCTCTTGGTCTTGGCTGCCCAGAGGAGCCTGCGCCTGAAGAGATTCTGACTGTGGAGATGGGGTGACGGACTGGGGCAAGGTTTGGGAGCCAAACGCTGCTGGGGGACGGGGGCTGGGGAAAATATATCGAATAGAAGCTCTGATCCTTCTGGTCCTCCCTGAGGATGTCTAGCACCTTTCTCTCCACGGGCCAGGCCTCAGTCTTCTTTGGGGCCTCCCTGGGCCGGGGTAGGACGTTTCTGTAGAAGGGGTTACCTGTTGGGAGGGGGATGGCACAGACCACGAAGGAATAGTCACTTAAGAGAACCTGGCCCTTTCCAGCCCACCTCTGGGGGCTTTGTCACTGCTTCTAAAAAGCATGCCTGTAGGGGCCAATCTTCTCCGTCTATTTCTTTCTTTCCACCCCCAGCCCCTCCCTCCTTCCAGAAGGGGCAGATGGGGACACAGCACAGCCTTCTCAAGCGGCTGCAGTTCCCGCCTCCGCCACGCGGGGGAGGGATCGCCAACGTAGGGCGGCGCCGCCGGAACCGTCTGCCCTCCGGGCTGCTACCTGCGCCGTGTCCTCGTGGAGGCGGCGGCCCCAGAGCCAGGCGCCCAGCGCGAAAGCGGCCACGGCCACGCCCCCGGCCCCCAGCAGCGCGAAGAGGAATCCCGGGCGGGGGAGGGGGAGGGGCAGTCTGACGGGGGCGGGGCCGGAGGAGGGGCATGAGGGCGGGGCGCACTGGGGAGCGGGTTCTGGGACGGTACCGGCTCCCTGCAGAGAAGAAACCTATATCTCAAAGGTGCTCGCCTTTGAGTCCACCCTCCTGTACCCTTCAGGGTCAGAGCCCCCCACCCCGTGTGGAATCTCAAGGTCTCTGTCGCTGCCATGCTGGGTGAATTAGGGCAGGTGCTTGCTCTGAACCTGCTTCCTCTTCAGAAAAACGAGGCTAACATTCCTGTCTTGGTGGGTTATTGTGGAACAACGGCCAACTGGAGTTTTTTCGTCATCCTCACCATGACCTCCATCACCTTGATCACCAGGGGTCAAATTACTTGCCCAGGTCACTTGAGTGGCAGAGTGGGGACGCGCTCCCAGGTTTGCACAATTGACATGAACCCTAGCAAAGGCTCCTGCTGTGACTAAGCTGAAGCCCAACACCCCCAACTCCTTCATCCTGCAGGTTCCCTGGCAGCGGTCCCTGGAGGGCTACGGAGCAGCTATTCCCGGGTGGGAAAGCCAGCTGTGCAGAGCTGGACCCATGCTGCCTGCTCCCCAACAGCTGCCAACAACTCACCGCCTGGTGCCTCTGCTAATTGCTATCTGGCCCCCTCTTCACTGGAAGGGTGGGGAAGCGGCAGGAGGGCCATAACACTCCTCCCTGGAGGCAGGCAGTGGGCGGTTCCTGCCAGCTGGAAAGCAAATGACATGTCTTGGGACTGGAAGCCAGGGTGGTGACCCATTCTGCCTGATAGGGGCTGGCAGTCACAAGCCACTGAGAGAGCAGCCCTGCTTGGGTCGGCTTGGGTCTCCTGCCCCCATTCAAGTTTTGGCCCATACAGGGGTGTCATGTAGGGCCTTTAGTCCTGCTACCCGCACAAAAACGCAGGACATGGTGAGGACAAAAAAGAACGCCAACGGAGCCATAGATAGGGGCAGCATACTGCTATATTCTTGCTGGCGGCTGGGTTGGAGACACAAGAAGCAGGAGCCACACTATGTGCAATCAGCAGCCTGCCATCTACTTCTCTGCCAACCAACCACCAACGTAGCCACAGCACTTACATCAGTAGCTAATGGCTCACTGGTTACAGCTGATGGCCAACTAGCCACAGCTGATGGCCACCTACTACCCGGGCCAGCACCTTTCCACATGAGGTCAAGAGCCTGGAAACTGCTCTCTGGGATTGTCCCCACAAGGGGTGTCATCCAGAGTGGGGGAAAGCCTGCTGTATCACTGGCTTGTGTGTGTCATGTGTTGACCCTCTCTAGGCCTCAGTTTTCTCTTCTGTAAAATGAGGCAGCTAGCTTGGAACCATCTGCCCTCCGTGCGGCTACCTGGAAAGTTCCTTCCAGCTTTGAGAGTCAATGGCTTTTAATTCTGGATTTTAGAATTCTTTGCTCTTACTCTGAGATTGCAAAATTCTAAGAGTCTATCTATTTAAAGTGTTTAAGATACTGCAGTTCTAAGATTCTAGAATCGTTCATTCCTTTATTTCAGGGTTTCTCAACCTTTTTTCATTGACATCCCCTTTAGGAGACTTTACAAATCTTAATTTGTTCCCCCATGAAATTTTAATACCACAGATATACTGTAAATCTGTTTATATACTATATGCTTTATACATAGAACGAGTAAGATTTTCTTTGCTCCCCAATAACCAGTTTTTACCTCCTTCAGATGACATTCCCCTTGAGAACAAATGCTATAGTTCTAAGAGCCAAGAATGTTATGGCCCTAGGATACTAGAACTACAACGTTTTATTTTGTGGTTCAAATTCTAGAGTTGTCCTAGGTACAACAGAAATGCGTACATGTTAACCAAAAGACACATTCTAGATTGTTCCCTGCTGCCTTGTTCACAATAGCCAAAAACCAGAAGCTGCCCAAATGCCCATCGATAGGAAATTGGATGATAAAGGGCAGTGGAGTGACGTGGTGGAATATTCTACAGCAAGGAAAGAGAACAAACCTCGGTTACATGCACTTACGTGGATGAATCTTCCAGACCTTGCATGTAACAAAGGAAGTCAGATGCAAAAGAGAATATACTCTATGACTCCATTTAAATAAAATAGGAAACCAGGCCAAATGGATCTATGCTGCTAGAATTCAGGAGAATGTGTGTGTGTGTGTGGGGGGGGTAGCTATGAAGAGCCATGAGAATGGTCACCTGGCTGTCCTGCCTCAACTGCCTCAACTGAATGTGGGCCCCTGCTGCACTCTCACGCCTGTGGCTCTTTGCAGGCTAGAGGCAGAAGAGGTGAGGGAATCCTTTCTCAGAGTGTGTGGGTGGCGGGGAGGCTTACTCCTTGAGTGAGCCTGCGGGGGGTGAGGCAGCAAGAGGTTAAAACTTTGCTTTTTTACAAGGTCACTTCTCCTTGCTGAGGCTCTGTGGCCTCATCTGTGAAATGAGTATAACTCGGCACTTACGAAATTTCAAGATGGAGTTTATGATATGTCCAGCTCTCAGCCACACAAATGTCACTTTGTGTGTGCCTTGTTCTGGACACCTTGTTCTGGAGACACGGAGGTGGCCGAGACAGACAAACATCCCTGCCCTCATGGAGCTAATGGTCCGGGGACAAAGAGAGACACAGAAAGTCATGAAATGAGAATCATGATCGAGGAAAGGAACCGGGAGTGGTGATAGAGGATAAGGAAGGTGAGAGAGAATCTACTTATTGAGGGTAGTTAGGGAAGGCCTCTCAGGGGAGGTGACAGTTGAGCAAGGTTCTAAACGGTAAGAAGTCGCCAGTCCTGGTAAGTAAGGAAAATGTGGAGGAAGAGTATTGAAGGCAGAGGGAACAGCCTGTGAAAAGGTCCTGAGGCTGAACTGTGCCTGGTGTGTTGGAGGAATAGCAAGGAGGCCCATGTCACTGGAGCAGGGAGATCAAGGGGGAGAGGGAGGAGGTGAGGGCAGGGAGGTCAGCAGGAGATGCATTATACAAAGCATTGCAGGGCACAGGGTAGGGTTTGGTGGGGGTGGGGAGGTGGAAATGAGGGGAAGGGGGCAGTTTGCTATTTAATCTAAGTGTGATGAGATCTTAGTGGAGCAGGGAGGACATGTGGTCCAATTTAAGTTTTAAAAAGAGTGTGACTGCGTGGTGAGAACAGACTGTGGGGTGCAACCAGGAGTATCAAGGGCAACCAGGAGATGCGGGTCCATGTGATCAGTAATGGGGGACAGACCCTGGAGAGAAGTGATCAGAGTCTAAATAGATTTTGCAGGTAGTTTCCAGAAGAACTGCAAAAAGAACTGAATTGGGAGAGAGGGAAAGAGGAATGATGGTGGATTCCCAAGGTTTAAGCCTAAGGGATTGTGTGAATGGTTTTGACTTTTGGCCAAGATGAGGGATGCTGAGGGAAGAAGAGGACTGAGTAGAAAGAAAGAGTTCGCTTTGGGGACCGGCCCCGGTGGCTCAGGCGGTTAGAGCTCTGTGCTCCTAACTCTGAAGGCTGCTGGTTCGGTTTCCACATGAGCCAGTGGGCTCTCAACCACAAGGTTGCCAGTTCGATTCCTCGACTCTTGCAAGGGATGGTGGGCTGTGCCCCTTGCAACTAAGATTGAACACAACACCTTGAGCTGAGCTGCCTCCCAGATGGCTCAGTTGGTTGGAGCGCGTCCTCTCAACCACAAGGTTGCCCGTTTGACTCCGGCAAAGGATGGTGGGCTGTGCCCCCTGCAACTAGCAATGGCAACTGGACCTGGAGCTGAGCTGCGCCCCTCCCAACTAAGATTGAAAGGACAACTTGACTTGGAAAGTCCTGGAAGTGCACACTGTTCTCCAATAAAGTCCTGTTTCCCTTCCCCAATAAAATCTTAAAAAAAAAAAAAAAAGTTTGCTTTTGGGCACCTGTTAGTTTCCCCAGAAGGGGTGAGTTTGTGTTAAGCTCCTGGCATTTGAGACACAATGGGATTGATGCTAGAGATGAGATCCAGGAAAGAGAATTTCAGGCAGATGGAACCGTATGTGCAAAGGGCCAGAGATGAAATCAAGCTTACTGTGATGGAAAAAAAGAAAAGAAAGACAAGCCAGCAGGTGGGCCAAGGGGGAGAGAGGGAATGTAGAGGCAGGTGGAGATCAGAAACCAGTCACACAAGGCTGGTATGCATGTCATGGTTTGAATTTTATCCTAGGGGCTTCCTCTGAGGACCCTTGCTAGACTCCTTCAACCTTCCTAAGGTTCTGAGTGTCAGAGAGACAGGCCCTACTTGGCAGAGCAGAGATACAAGGTTTAGAGGGACTCTCAGTGAGAGGACAGGCAGCTGGGGTGATGGACAACAGGAGGGGGTGCAGAGGAGAGAGAGGCCCAAGTACTACCCCAGATCTGCAACAGGAGGACCAGTGCTGTGCCCAGGGACCCCACTCCTGGTCCATCAGGACCCCTCTCCCGGCTGCTGCCCCGCCACCTCTTTCCCCCCTCCCATTCAACAGACTTCCTGCTATAATCTCCTCCCCAGCCACAGAGGCGGATATGACACCCAGGCCAGACGGGCAGACGTCCAGTGGCCAGTGCTACCCGGGGCTCCACTTCCTGCCACATTTTGCCACAGTTTCCCCAAAGTTTTCTTTTTAATCTGAAAGGCAGTATGCATATGTGAGTGTGGATAATGTGTCCCAGTGAATGGAAATCTTTCTGGAAGGCTCTATATAAACACCTGAGTTGTGGGGACCTTTTCATAGGCTGTTCCCTCTGCCTTCAATACTCTTCCTCCATATCTTCCTTACTTACATTGGAAGGGCAGGTGAAGCAGTATAGGGGTGGGGAGCAGTGGTGGACTGAATAGCAGAATCCAGCTTCAGTTATTTGCCCCCAAAATGTCTTTCTTTGAGGGTCAGAGGCATGGATTTCTGCTGCGGGCTTTGGGTCCCACAACAGATGTGAGGGTTTCTCTGACCCCACGGCCTAGAGAGAAGTTTAGGGGCTCAGTTGAGAGGGTTAATAGGCTCCTCCAAGCCCTATAGCTGTCACCCCAGGGGCTCACAGTACCCCCTAGGAGGAGGAGGCAGACCCCTAGGCCTCAACCACACTGTGACATCCTTTCCCATCTAGAAGGAAGAGGGCCTGTGTCCTTCGAAGAGTTTTTATCAACCACAGGGAGGCCTCTGAGATGGCTGTCTGCCCACATCTCCCCAGCAGACACACACAGCCTTCCAGCTTCCCCCTGCCTAGTCCTTCCCTCTCGTTTGCTCCTGGAGCTCCACCTTCCCCCACCCTCTGATGAGAGCCAATGCTAGAGAACGTGGATAGATTCAGTCCCAGGCTGACGCAGAAGATATTCCTAGCCCTGTAGATTCTGTGTGATCAGGGAAGCTTGTAGAGGAGATGTGAGAGCCTGGGGCTTTGTGGGATGTATAGGAGTTCAGTTGTGACATGAGGAGAGACAGAAGGCATTGGAAGGCTGAACATCCACTTGGGAAAAGGCCTTGGCTTTTCAGTAAATGCAAGGCTTGTGAGTAAGTCAGGGGCCAGATCTCGGGGGCAGTGGGGTGGGTAGGATGGTAGAAATCCAGTTTGAGCAACAGTGTGACAGATCAAGTGGGGAGACTGAGGCACCAGGAGGACTAGGGATGGGTTCTAGATCACCGGCAGGGCCAGGAGGTCGAACCCAGGCATCCTGCCTCCCAGCTTCGGGCTCTCTGCTGCTCAGCCATCATTACCAATGTGGCTTGGTGCGTCCCAGGTCTGGGGGTGGGGGTCCTATCTCAAGGAGACCGCAGCACGGGACTACATTTCCCAGCCTGCCGCGCGGGCGGCGCGCCTGCGCGTTGCTGTCAGTGATGGAGCGCTGACTGGGGGCGCGGCTGCGGCGGCGAGGGCTCGGCGGGCTATTGGCTCCAGGCAGCGGCAAAGGCAGCTCCGGGACTAGAAGAGAGAGCGGGTCCCGCGAGCCGGGCTGGGACGAGCTGTGCCGCAGCTATGGAGGACCAGAGGGTAGGACCGGGACGGGACGCGGCGGGGGTACCCAAGGGGAGGGGACCAGGTGATGCCGCAGCGCTCTCCCCACCCCCGCCCCCGCGTCCAGCTTCTCTGCGGACGAGGCCCCACCCCCGCCACAACCCAGCCGTCTAGTCCCCCCATTCGGGATGCAGCTCCTCAACTTCGCCCAGACACCCCATCATCTTAGCCTGGGTCCAAGCGCATCCCCTCCACTTCCCCCACCTCCACCCAGTATCCCGGACACAACCTTGACCCCATCCCCCACGCCTTTCGTCCGGACTGCGGACCAGGTGTCCCGGTCCCCGCCCCACCCTGCCCCGGAGGACGCCCCATCAGCTCAGCACAGGTGACCCCTCCCACCCTGCGCTCCCAGAAAGGAGACCCGTCCGAGGCCTGGGTCAAAGCTACAGGCCCCAGCAAGGTCTTTCCACGCCGCCTCCTTCCCTCCCGGCTTTTCCTCCCCCAGACCTTCCCTTCTCCCCACTTACCTGGGCTCTCTGGCACCCCCTCTCCTCAGGTTCCTCCTTTCTCCTTGCTAATCCTTTTTCAGGTTAGTCCATTTTCTGCGGGCATCATCTTCCTCTGGGGTTTTCTTTCGCCTCATCCCGGATTATGCCCCGCCCTCAGGATATAGGTACCTGGTTGAAGGCTTTGTGCTCCGGCCTAGGGTCTGTCTCTTCCTGAGAGTCTTTCTCTGCGCCTCAGTTTCCTCTCCTGTAAAATGGGCATCCTCACGGTGCCCACCTGCCGGGTGAGGGAAGGCAGGACCAGAGCTTTGTCCAGGGCCTGCCTCATTGCGGGTGCCCAAACTCAATGGTACAGTGGCCCCACATCTCCCTGGATCC
Source organism: Rhinolophus hipposideros (assembly GCF_964194185.1). Lineage (NCBI taxonomy): Eukaryota > Metazoa > Chordata > Mammalia > Chiroptera > Rhinolophidae > Rhinolophus > Rhinolophus hipposideros. Next base: position 58,348,322 of record NC_138062.1, on the reverse strand, counting down.
CTGGAGGGGGGAGGGGGAGCACCAGATGGGGGAGCTGGGCCAGCCTGGGGGGCTTACTGGCTTGTGTGTGTGCGCTCCTGTGGGGGCAGGAGGCTCTGCGAAAGATCATCACAACGCTGGCTGTGAAGAATGAAGAAATTCAGAGTTTTATCTACTCCCTCAAGCAGATGCTCCTGAATGTGGAGGTGAGGACCACTCGCCCCCCAGGAGGAGGGTGGGGAGATCTTGGGCAGGTGGATGGAAGGGGAGGAAGAAGGGGGTAGTCCTATGAGCTTGCCTATTGCTGCTTATGCCCATGGGGTTCTGAGCCTGGATGCCAAGTCTGGGCCTCAGTTTCCCCATCTGAGCGCGGGCTTTGGCCAATCCTGGCCATTTCAACCCCAAAATGTTTCTTCAAGGCAAACTCAGCCAAGGTGCAGGAGGACCTGGAGGCGGAGTTCCAGTCCCTCTTCTCCCTCCTGGAGGAGTTGAAGGAGGGAATGCTCATGAAGATAAAGCAGGACCGTGCCAGCCGCACCTACGAGCTGCAGGTGTGTGTGGGGGTTCCCCCGGCCCTCCCCAGTCGCCATCCCCCACTGCACCCCTCAGACTCAACAGAGCCCAGCTGGTCTCTTGTCTTCCTCCAAACCTCCTTTTCCCACTCCCATTCTTGGAGATGCCCCCAAATGTGCCCAGTGTCCAGAGCCAGACACCCTGATGTGGTTGGCCTCACCTCCTCTTTCCCTGGTCTCTTGCCTGTACCCTCCCTGGCCATGACCCATAAACCCCCCATCCACCTGGTCACCCTCTTAATCCCCTGTTCCATCCGCCCCGTCTTCTCCACCACCACAGCCACACCCCCACATCTGGCCGATCCTCTTTCCTGTCCTCACCCAGCACCTCCAGTTTCTCAGCCCTTCCCACTGGGCCCCCAGATCTGATGGCCAAACAGCCCCCATGGCTCTTGTGGGACCTCAGGCTCCAAACTGGGATCACTGGGGCTGCATTGAAACCTCCTGGGCAACTTCCTGACATCCCCGGATTCCTGTCCCAATCCCGAGGGAATGTGGAGCTCAGGTGTAGCCTAAGCATGTGGGTTTTTCAGTAAAGGATCCCCAGGTGATTCTGATGCAGTGCCAGGAGCAATGCCTCGCCTCCCTCCAGCCTCCATCTCCCACCTGGAGCTGGAGAAGGGCTTGGTACCCTGGATCCTGAAGGCGGGGAGGCCTGGGAGGCTTAGATGCACTGGTGTGAGGTGTGTCCTCCCTCAGTGCCATGCCGCCCGCAGAACCAGCTGGCTGCCTGCACGCGGGCCCTGGAGAGCTCTGAGGAGCTTCTGGAGATGGCCAACCAGACCCTGCAGGCCACGGACAGCGAGGACTTTCCTCAGGTGGGGGCCTCGGAGGCCATCTGGGTAGGACTGCCAGATGAAATACAGGACACCTAGTTAAATCAGCATTTCAGATCTACCACAAGAAATTTTTTAGTGTAAGTTTGGCCCATGCAATATTTAGTACAAGTGTGTCCCAAAGATCACATGAGACGTACTTATACTAAAAAAAATTATTTGGGCCGGCCCGGTGGCGCAGGCGGTTAGAGCTCCATGCTTCTAACTCCGAAGGCTGCCGGTTCGATTCCCACATGGGCCAGTGGGCTCTTAACAACCAAAAAAAAAAAAAAAAAATTATTTGTTGTTGATCTGAAATTCCAACTTAACAATTAATATTTTTTTTAGTATAAGTATATCCCATGCAAATGTTTAGTGTAAGTATTTCTGATATGTTGCATGGGACATATTTATACTCAAATATTTATATTTATCTGAAATTCAATTTTAGCAATGAACGATTTTTTAGTACAACATATCCTGTGCAATATTTAGTACAGCAGGTCCTCGAATAACCTTGTTTCGTTCAATGTCATTTCATTATAACGTTGATGAGAAAAAAAATGGACTCTTGGAATGGGCCACTGTGGACTGTGCATGCTCTCCCCACTTCGGTGTGGGTTTTCTCCGGGGACTTCGGTTTCCTGTCATGCCCAAAGCTGTGCAGATGAGGTGAATTGGCATGTCTTCATTGCCCCAGTGTGAGTGGGTGTGGGTGAGGGGCCCTGATAGAAGGGTGTCCTGTCCAGGGTGGGTTCCTGCCTGGCACCCTGAGCTGCCAGGAAAGGCGCCAGCCACTTACAACCCTAAGCTGGAATCAGCAGGTTGGAAAATCATTCTCTTACTTGTTTTTATTCATCTTTCTTACGCGTAAATGTCTGTATAGCTCACATTTATTTCAATTTTTTAAAAAGATTTTATTGGGGAAAGGGAACAGTGTGTATTTCCAGGACTTTATTGGGAAACAGTGTGTTTTCCCAGGACCCATCAGCTCCAAGTCAAGTCGTTGACCTTCAATCTAGTTGTGGAGGGCGCAGCTCAGCTCCAAGTCCAGTCACCGTTTTCAATCTTAGTTGCAAGGGGCGCAGCCCACCATCCCATGCGGGAATTGAACCGGCAACCTTGTTGTTAAGAGCACAAGCTCTAACCAACTGAGTCACCTGGCCGCCCCCTATTTGAATGTTTAATATTAGAAGTGTTTGGGGTCTTTATTTAGAAGTTTGATGATGTTTTTATGATCACATATGCATAGGAACTTAACTTTTGTTTATATCAATTAGCCTATGGTAAAGTTGGTTTTGTTACACGTCATTTCACTTACAGTCACAGTTTCTAAGAATCTATAGGCAACGTTGAATGAGGACTCACTGTACAACGTATGTCCCAAATATAGGATAGGACATACTTACGCATATGCTAAGAAGATCATTCATTGTTGATCTGAAATGCAATTTAACTGAGTGTCCTATATTTTTATTTGCTGAGTCTGCCAACTATATGTTCTGGGCACTGGGCAGGGGGTGGGGATGGGGGTGGAAGCCTACCTTTGCCCCCCATCCTTTTGGGGCACAGCCAAGGGTTTCTGCCCCAGTGTTGGGGGAACTTTGGCAAATGGTTGCCATGCTGGGTGTCAGTCTTCCAGTCTGTACAGTGGTTTTCTTATCCAGTTGAGACAACTCTTTGAATTTTATTCTGTTCCTCTTTCTAGGCTGCCAAGCAAATCAAAGACGGGTAAGATACTGGATGTGGCCCTCACCCTAGTACCCTGCCCCTGGTATGAAGGTGGGGACGCCCAGGTGAGGGTCCCTTGGCCCAGAGCACTGGACCAGAACAACGGGGAGGGGGTCCCACACACACCTTGGAGGATCAGGCCTGGGTCTACCTGAGATGCCTGCCAGCAGGCTGCCTCCACCTCCTTCCTTGTAGTGTAACAATGGCCCCCGCCTTCCGGCTGTCATTGAAAGCCAAGGTCAGCGACAACATGAGTCACCTCATGGTGGACTTTGCACAGGAGAGGAGGATGCTACAGGCACTCAAGTTCCTACCTGGTGAGAGGGGAACTCGCTGGAGGGCCCGGGTTTCAGGGAAACCACTTGGGAGTCCGGGTGGGGGAGCCCTGGGACAAGGCCTGGAGTAAGGCTGGCAGCCATGGTTGGAAACCCCAGAAGGCCCTGCCCCTGGGTGGAGCCATGAGGAAGCCCCACCCCGTATGGGTGGAGCCATGAGGAAGCCCCCTGGTGCCATGAGGAGGCCACACCTCTGGGTGGAGCCCTAAAAGGCCCCACCTATCAGGGGGGTACTGTCCCATAAAGGCCAGGACCTCAATTGGCAACGAATTCTGGAAATGTTCTACTTGTAAATGGTGGAATCCTGAGAATGCTCAGCCTTTGTTGGTTGAACCCTGAAAAAGCTCTGCCCCCACCCCCCACCCTTTGGTGGACCGCTGAAGAGACTTCACCGCCCAGGCCCCATGCCTGGGATCCAGAGGCAGCCCTAGTCCTTCGAAGGTCTGTCACGTGAGCTGGGCTCCAGCAAAGCCCCTATGCCTGTGGCTGCAGAACCCTGACCTCCCTCTCCCTTCTGTCCTGGGCAGTCCCCAGCGCCCCGGTGATCGACCTGGCCGAGTCCTTGGTGGCAGACAACTGTGTGACCCTGGTGTGGCGCATGCCAGATGAGGACAGCAAGATTGACCACTACGTGCTGGAGTACCGGCGCACGAACTTCGAGGGCCCACCCCGTCTCAAGGAAGACCAGCCTTGGATGGTGGTCGAGGGCATCCGGCAGTCAGAGTACACCCTGACAGGTAAGGGCGGCTCAGCCCAACTGCCGACCCACCCGATGCCCGTCAGCTCCCTGCTGGCTCCTGTTTTCCCATCAGCCAGCTGGGGGCTTCAGGACAATCCCTAAAACTCACGGGCTGTGAGAACAGCCTGGCTGCACTGATCAGGAGTAGCAGGAGTTAATAATAACGGGAATGATATTGATGACAGCCACTGCACCATTTATTGTGGGCTTACTGTGTGCTCAGTGTTTTACACGTTAATAGGCAGGCTTATCATCACCATTTTACAGATGAGGGACCTGAGGTACAGTGGGGAGAAGGCACCGTCCATTCATGTCTTATTTCTGCTCTCCAGCATTCGTTTGATTATCCTAGTTTATTGAGCGCCTACAGTGTATTAGGTGCTGTCCTTGTAATAGTGAGCAGAGCAGACAACCTCTTAGAGCTGGCATTTGGGCATTTCCTTATCAGTTACAAGAAAGCAGAAGGCCTGGGGAACTCTACCCTGCTGGTAGGCCGGGTCTGATAACGGAAGAGTTGGAGGTCCCTAATGAGTTTAAGAAGCCTTCCTGGGCCAGGGAAACCCTCTGGGGCAGGGAGGGTCTTGCTGACAAGATAACTAGCACCGCAGTTCTAGGGCTGTAATCAGCTTGTTCCTTGTCTATAATTAGCATACATGGTTAATAATGAGCGTGCTAATTGCAGGAAAGAAAAGCCACCAGCCCGCAAAAGCGCCTGAGAAGCTATTGGTTTACCCTTTTTACATGGGAATCAAAATAAACACACCCCATTTCCCCCCAATCATTTTTTTATTATGGGACAATACACATAAACCTAACATTTATCATCTTAATTGTTTCTGAGTGTACAGCTCAGTAACATTAAGCAGAGTCACATCGTTGTACAGCCGTCCCCGTCATCCGTCTCCACAACTTTTCATGTTGCAAAACTGAAACTCTGTCAGCATGAAACACTCACTCCCCATTCCTCCTCCGGCAGCTGCTGGCACCCATCATTCAACTTCCCGTCTCTGTGATTTTTACTGCTTTACGTACCTCCTATGGGTGCAATCGCATAGCATCTGTCTTTTTGTCACTGGCTTCTTTCACTGAGCATAATGTCCTCAAGGTTCATCCATGTCGTAGCAGGTCAGACTTTCCTTCCACTTTTTCCCCTACTTTTTTTTTTTTTAAAGATTTTATTGGGGAAGGGAAACAGGACTTTTTGTTGGGGAACAGTGTGTACTTCCAGGACTTTTTTCCAAGTCAAGTTTCAATCTTAGTTGTGGAGGGTGCCGTTCAGCTTCAAGTTGTTGTCCTTTCAGTCTTAGCTGTGGAGGGCGCAGCTCAGCTCCAGGTCCAGTTGCCGTTGCTAGTTGCAGGGAGTGCAGCCCACCATCCCTTGCGGTTGAAAGGACGCGCTCCAACCAACTGAGCCTTCCGGGAGCTCAGAGGCAGCTCAGCTCAAGGTGCCATGTTCAATCTTAGTTCACGGGGCTCTGCCCATCATCCCTTGCGGGAGTGGAGGAATTGAACTGGCAACCTTGTGGTTGAGAGCCCACTGGCCCATGTGGGAATCGAACTGGCAGCCTTCGGAGTTAGGAGCATGGAGCTCTAACCGCCTGAGCCACCGGGCTGGCCCCTTCCTTCCTTTTTGAAGGGTGAATAATAGACCATCGTGTGGCTATGCTCCGCTTTTCCCAGTGGAGGCAGTTTACAGAACTATAGTTCAGTATCAGAAACCAGGAAACTGACATGGCTGTATTCTGAAGTGTTGGTTCACATTTCACCAGTGTCATATGCCCTCATTCATGTGTGCGTGTGTATTCCCATGTGCAGTTTTATCCCACCTGTAAATTCATGTCATCACTACCATAATCACGGTATAGATCTGCTCTGTCACAGGCTTCCTGATGCATCTCCTTTAGAGCCACACCTCTCACTTTTTACACAATTACTAGTGAGTGAGTTCTTCAAGGTGGGAAGTTGAATCCATCAAAAGGTGTGTAGAATTGAGGATATATATGAATGTGTTCACCTATGTAAATAACCTATGTGGCTATTTGCAATCCGCCTACTATCTCATTGATTGCTTGGAAAGACAGGAGGGTGGAGTGTTTATGACCTCCATTCCTCGACTCATATCATCCTCATGTAAACCCTGCTCGGCGTGCGGAATACAATTTCCGGTTTGCAGAAAAGGAAATTGAGGCACACAGTGATGTGTTCCACGTTTGAAACCCAGCCTTCTGGGTGGTAGTCTTAGCTCCAGGGCAGTAGAGGGCGCTGCTGAACAAACCACTGAATTCAGGGAAGGGGATCCAAAGCGTGAGGCAGTCTGGGTGGGCGCCTGGAGGAGGTGGCAGCCAGGCTGAGGCCCAAAAGAGAACAAGGGGGTTTGGAGGGAGCGGGCAGAGAAACAGCTTGATTGAGGGCTCAGAGGCCAGAATGCTGAGCCTTTGTGTCTGGAGCTAGTTAAGTATGCAGAGAGCAATGTCTCTGGGGAGAGGTGAGAGGAGGAATGGGGACTTTGTCCTGACGGCAAGGGATCTAAGGAGGGATTAGAGAAGGGGGTACTGAGTGCTGCTTGGGATGCGCAGAGAATGGGCATCCTCTGAGGAACACTCAGGAGGTCCCTGGACATGTGGTCAGGGCTAGAGGCTGGGCTGTGGGAGCCATGTGTGGACGGATGGTGTCTGAAGGGTGAGAAAGGGACAGTGAGCAGAGTAGGATGACCAGGGATCCTAGACTGAGCCACCCTGACATTTAAGGGTGTCAGGGAGGGAGGAGCTTGCAAAGAAGACTGAGAGGGAATAACCAGATGGGGCAGCCAGGAGAGGGCAGTGCCATGGCCACCAAGGAAGGAGTATGTTCCAGAAGGGAAGGAGTAGTCAGCCAGAAAGTCTTGCAAAATGGAACTGACACGGCCAGAGGAGGGAGAGGGAGTGAGGCAGCAGAAAGGAGGGTGTTCCTAAGCTCTTCAAAGAGGTTTAACTTGAGGGGGAAGACAACTTGATAGCTGCTTTGTATTTTTAAGATTGGAAGAAACTAATCAGAAAAGACCAGAAAGGGAGGGTGAGATACATCCTCATAGTAGGGAAAATCTTTAATAAGTAACCAGGCATGGCTTGGTCCAGGGGTTCCAGCAAGTGATTCAGTCACCTTTGTTCCCTGCACTTATCCACTCGGGACTGTATTCTCAAGGAGGCTAGCCAAATGAGCTGGCAAATTTTCCCAAGAGGCACTTCCTCCTAGCTGGCCAGCCAAGAGACAACAGCAAGTCTGCTCCCTATAATACCGGTTAAAGTCCCAGGGCAGATTCTGATTGGCCAGTTTGGGTCATGTGCCTATCCCTTAACTAATCTCTATGACTGGGTTATAAAGCATCCTGATTAGCTAGTCTGGGTTGGGGGTGGAACCGAGTAATACATAGCTCCACAGGTGAATGTGGGCAAGGATGGTTTCTCAGGGATAAGATGTCATTTACAAGATGCTCCTTAGAAGGAAGGGCAGTGGGATTACTGTGGGACACAGAGGCCTCTAACCTATTACTCCAAGTGTACACAATGTTGAGATCCTCTGTTGCCTCCTAGGTCTCAAGTTTGACATGAAATACATGAATTTCCGTGTGAAGGCCTGTAATAAGGCAGTTGCAGGCGAATTCTCTGAGCCAGTGACTCTGGAGACACCAGGTGACTGGCTCCTACTGCTATCCTGTCTGTGACTCTATAACCCTTCACTCCTGGGGCCCCAGGGACTAGTGTGAAATGAGACTCTTCTAATCAGTGTTCTGTGGTCCTTTTTGCCCTGGCTTCCAGGAAGCTCAGAGCTCAGTCCACAGTAGAATTCCTCAGCCTGCATGTCTGGTATAAACCTGCTTTTATCCTATACTTTTGCAGTTGACCCCATTATACCTGGATGGTTTTTAGACACACACACACTCACACACTCACACTTTCACGTGCACTCTCTCTCTCTCCCTCCCCCCAAAAATATATATATAAGTGCTCTATAGAGTTGCGGAGGGTATATCAGTAGTGAAGACAGATTTCTTAGCCTCCCACAGTGATACCTTTGCATTCCCTGATAGGAAGTCCTTCTGCAAGTCTAGCTTAAATATGTCATGCTGTAGCCTAGCCCCTTTCCTGTGATTAATCCCCAATGGAAACAGAGGGCAGCATAAGTGGTTTGAAAATGGCTCCAGACCCGGGAAATCTTTAGGAAGCCCTTGGCCTTCACTCCCCTAGCTGCATGGTTTGCTCCCTCCATTTTTCCCCCTCTTGTCCCTTTTGGTGTCTTTCTGCCTGTTGTCTCTGTATCTGTCTGTCTCTGAGCCTTTGTCTGTTGTTCTCTTTCTCTATGTTTTGGTCTCTGTTTCTTCGTCTCTCTGTTCTCTGTCCCTGTCATGGTCTGTCTTGGTCACTGTCTGTCTCTCTCTGTCTCTGTGTCTCTCTGGGTTTCCCCATCTCTGTGACTCCCGCGTCTGCCCGGCCCCAGCGTTCATGTTCCGCCTGGATGCGTCCACATCCCACCAGAACCTGCGGGTGGATGATCTCTCCGTGGAGTGGGACGCCATGGGCGGAAAGGTGCAGGATATCAAGGCTCGCGAGAAAGATGGCAAGGGGCGGACGGCGTCTCCCGTCAACTCCCCAGCCAGGTAGCCCGCCCCCTCCCCTGCCTGAGTCTGCTGGAGGAGATCAAGATGGACATGGACACACAACTCAGTGTGGTCAACGCTGGGGTGGAGGGAGGGACATTGAGCTGGGGAGCCCAAATAGTGAATCAAGGGAGAGGAAACTTTGAACTGGCTATTGATATTTGAATAGGAGTTTTCCAGATGCGGAAGGGAACAGGCATGTTCTGACATGAGGGGCCCAGTGTATGAAAAGAAACAAATACTGTCAGGGATTGAGGAAAAGTCCACAGAGGCTGGGGTGGACCAGGGAAGCCCTCTGTGGGGGAGGTGAGGACTGAAGTGAGCCCTCCCCTCCCTGTCACCCACAGAGGTACTCCATCTCCCAAGAGGATGCCCTCGGGTCGTGGGGGACGGGATCGCTTCACAGCTGAGTCCTACACTGTGCTGGGTAAGGAGCAAGGAAAATGGGAGGTCAGGGCCCTGATGGTGGGGGGAAAATCCTTTGGTTGGGGAAACTGAGGCAGCCATCAACAAAACTTTTCTGGGAATGGTCCCAGTAACATGTATTGTTGTTGTGCTGGGGGGATAGGAAGGTTTGGGGAGGAGGGATTGGGGAGTGGCTGGTCAGGAGCTTGGGAGGGGGGGTTCCCTAGGGTCTGTCAAATAGCTGCAACTTGGGGAATAGCTGGGATTTGGGAGATAGCTGGAAAGAATACTTGCCTATGAAGCAGCTGGGTTTGTGGAGAAGCTGAAGCAAGGCTAAGGGTGTGTGGACGAGCCAGATAGAGTAGCTGGTGTAGGAGATGCTGAGGGAATGGCTAGGATTAGAGAAGTGGTTAGGACCACTGGAGTGATTAAATCTTGTGAAAGAGAAGCTGGAGTCCATGAAGAAATGGAGTTTAGGGAAATTGCCACTATCCAGAAACGGGCTTGGAAAAGAGGTTGAGGTATTACGAGGTCAGTAGGGTCAGTAATATAGGGCCGGGGGAGGTATGGGTGGACAAATGTAGGGAGTAGCTGGGTTCTGGGGATGAGCTCAGCTCTGAGGAGAAGTGACGGTTCTAGGGAGGATTCAGATTTTCTGGAAAGCGCCTGGGACGGTCAGAATTGGGGTTTGGGGAGGAAGCAGGGGGCGACGTGGAGGTCTGTAGAGTAGCTGAGATTTGAGAGGGAGTTGTGTAGCTCATGAGAGGGGCCTAGACTAGTTATGGCTGGGAATCTAGATTTAGGGGTCTGGAAAGGATGTGGACTTAGGGATCAGCTGAGATCTAAGGCCTGGAAGAACCTGCTCTCCACCAGGAACTGGCGGCCTGGGGAGAATCTAGATTCAGAAAGCAAAGAAGGAGTCTGGAGTTCCAGGGAGTATCTGGACTCCAGGACTTGAGACCTGTTGGAATACATGGAGTTCGCCAGGAGCAAGGGTTTGGGGATCATCCAGTCTTTGGGAAGAACTGAGGAGTAGCTGAACATGGGGAGTAACTGGAGGAATTTTCTAAGACCTGGAAGTTTCTGGAAGGAGTAGCTTGGATTTATAGGGAATCTGAAAGGACAAGTGGAAGCTCGGAGAACATCTGGACTTAGTACCTAGAAGGAGTTGAAGCGTGGGGAATACCTGGAAGGAATAGCTGGGGCCCAAGTAGCTGTGATCTGGAGAGTACCTAAGTGGCTGACCCTTATGGGGAAGAGCGCCGGGACCCTATTCTACCCACCCCACAGGGGACACGCTGATCGACGGCGGGGAACATTACTGGGAGGTGCGCTACGAGCCAGACAGCAAGGCATTCGGCGTGGGGGTGGCCTACCGCAGCCTGGGCCGCTTCGAGCAGCTGGGCAAGACGGCCGCATCCTGGTGCCTGCACATCAACAACTGGCTGCAGGTCAGCTTCACCGCCAAGCATGCCAACAAGGCCAAGGGGCTGGATGTCCCTGTGCCTGACTGCCTGGGCGTGCACTGCGACTTCCAGCAAGGTGACTGACCCCAGCTGGCATCTCCAGCCACCTCTGCCTGTCTGTCTCTCTGCCGCAAACCCTCTTACTGGTCCCCTGTCGCTCTGCCCTCCACCCAGGCCTCCTGTCTTTCTACAACGCCCGCACAAAACAGCTGCTGCATACCTTCAAGGCCAAGTTCACACAGCCACTGCTGCCTGCTTTCACAGTGAGGCCCCTCCCATGGCCCGGGATAGGAGAGGGTGGCCCTGGGTGCTGGCTTCGCTGCCAAGCCTCTCCTTTCCCCTCCCTGTCCCCCAGGTATGGTGTGGCAGCTTCCAGGTGACGACAGGACTGCAGGTGCCCAGTTCCGTGCGATGCCTGCAGAAGCGAGGCAGTGCCACCAGCAGCTCCAACACCAGCCTCACCTAGGCCAGTGGGACGCCCACTCAGCCAGGCTGATTTTGGGGGCCGCCACCAGGCCTTGGCTATTTCAGCCGGGCACCCTCTAACTTGCTGCTTGGAGCCTTAACTCCTAATGGGGTCACCAACAGGGAGCGGGCACCGGGGCAGGCCCTTCTCCCCACCTCACTTCCTAATAAAGGTCAAACACTGGCCAGGCAGTGCTGCTGGTTCTTTAGGGCTGGGTGGCACTGGCTGTGCCCTGGCCCTCTGTGGACCTCAGCTCTCCCAGCTGTAAAATGGGCTTTTCTGGCAAAGTCAGGTGGCAGTTTTTTCTGAGTGAGGATCTTTGGGAGCAAATGCAGCCAGCTGTAGGCAGACATCTGATGGACCCCCATAGCCCCCCAAAGCCAAGTCAAACACATAGGCCCTGGGGTCACTTGAGCTTTAATTCTGGGAGGAGGGATTTGCTTGACTGACGTGCCATGTTCTGAGATTGGCCCGCTGGTCCCCAGCAAGCCCAGCTGTATGCTCCAGTGCCCGCCGTCTCTGTAGTTTCTCTTCCAGCTCTGCTGTCATATTGGCCAATCCTGGAGGGCAGGGGTGGGTACCCGACACTTCAGCTGCACCAGGGATCCCCAGTCCATGCTGCACCCACCCCACATCCACCCAGGACCGGCTACAGAATGTGTGGGGCTCAATGCACGAGGAGTTTTGAGATGGAGACAGCAGAACATTAAATCAAGTGCGGGCCATTCAGAGTGTGAGGTCCTGTGTAACTGCACACGTCACATGCCTGTGAAGCCCCTCCTGCATCGACGTCCCCCTCCCCCGAGGCCCCTTACCTGTTGTGGGGAAGAAAGCCTGCGCTGAGCTGACAGCCAGCTTCCTGGCCAGGCAACCAGGAAGGCCTTTGGGCTCTGGAGAAGACAGATGAAAGCTGAGGCTGGCCCTCCACTGGATGAGGCAGGGGTTGGGGAGGAGGCTTCCCTACCTGGCTTGGACGCAGTGGGTGGCTTTGGAGGCTTTGCCTGAACCTTTGGGGCTGGGGGACACTTCTTGGGCTTCAGGACCACCAGCCGACCAGTGGAAAGCACTGCATGGAAAAAGGTATGGTGTGTCACGTCCAGCAGTAAGCCTGCTCCCCTTGCCCCTTTTCTCAGCCACCCCCAGTCCCCACCCACCGTCCCCATTCACGTAGTCAGCAGCTGGGGCGTCTTCAATGGGAATCACGTAGTTTTCATCCGGGTTCGATAGTGGGGGCAGCTTGTCCTGGCTGGACCCAGGCGTGATGGATGTGGGAGATGGCTGCTTGGGACCACCGGTGGGGGATGCGGGACCTGGTGGGAAATTGTTGTCACTTTTGGGACCCACATAGTGCAGGAACAACTCAAGGTGGGTCTATGTGCTTCTGTGAGTGGGAATGTATGGGTGCATGCATGGATAAGGCATATGTGTGCATGTCTGTGCATGTGCCCATTTTTAAGTCTGTGTCCTTGTGTAGCATAAACATGTAGTGGGTGAATTTGCATAAATTGATTATATGTAAATATGTATGCATGACTACATGGGTGTTAAGGTCTGGTTGGGTACTTGTCTCTATTCGTGTATACATGCATGTGTCTCTAAATGTCTGAATTTGTGCTGTGAGTGGATATGTCTGCATTTGTGTGCACACGTGATTGTGGCTTACGGTACGTATATGTGTGCTAAATGGGACTGGAATCATGTGACACATGTAGTCATGCCATTGTGTGCAGCCATTGTGTACATGGATGTCTACATGTGGCCTTCTGATTATGCTGGGGGACAGTTCATGTTGATGATAGTGGCATGTGTGTATGTATGTGTACATACATGTCTGTTGTGAACAAAGCCCCAGCATCTGCCCAGCTCAGGGCAGACAGATCATAATGCTTCCAGCCTCCTCCCTCCAGAAGCTGGACTGCCTCCTGGCCCTTTCCCAACACCCACCCTGCTTTCCGATCTCTGGGTAGTTCCCACTCCGGGTATACCCTGTGCCCCCACATTGCCCATCACTACCTACTGAGCTCCTTGGAAACTCAGCAAACGCGCCCTCCTCAGTATATCTTCCCCCGACCCTGCCGCCTCTTCTCCCCGACTCTAGGCCCCACCCCAGCCCCAGGTCCCATCACAGAGCGCTGGGAGTGTCTCTGTCCAGCTGCGTCTGCCCCCTCCACAACCTGGACGTTCCCAGAGGGCAAGGTCTGGGTATTTCTGGATCCCTGGACTCTGCGTACAAGCGTGGACACAGGAGGCACCACGTGGGTCCTAGGTCTCTCCCCGCTCTGCCCCAGCGACGGCAGCAGGGAGGGGGCGTCACCTGGGCCGGGGACAGCTGGGACCGAGGGCGCCACCCACAAACTCTCGCCGTTCTCCTTATCCGCCTCCACGTAGCCTAGAACAGAGAGGGCTGCCTGGAGGAGGCGCGGCGGCCAGGCACTGACCCGAGGGTGTCCCCGTCGGGCGAAGGTGGTAGAGGCACGGACTGGGCCCCGGGAGTCCCCTGAAGCCTCACCCACCTAGCACCTTCTCGTAGTCCTCGTCCAACAGGAAGGGCACCAGCGCCTTCTTGGTGCGCAACACGAAATGGTTGACCACTGCATCGAGTGAGGCGCAGGACACCTGGGGGTGGATAGGGGAACCGGTTAGGGCCGCTGGGGAAGGGGCGCGGATCCCGCCAGTGTGCTTCCCAAAACCCTGGCCCATCGCTTACCGGCTCCTCCACGTCGATCACGTACTTAGTACCCTCGCGCTTCACCTTGTAGTGCCGAACCACCGGAGCCCTGCACAGGCAGTGGGCAAGTGGGTGGCCTGGCTCAGGCCAAGGAATAAATACCCCAATCCCTCGTCCTGTCTCCGTCCCCATGCAGAGCCTAACCTCCCTTCCCTCTTCCCAGCACACAGGAAAGACCCCGCTCCTAGCCCCTGGCACTGCGCCCAGGAGACCCCGCCCGGATGTACTCCACCCCCCAGGGAACGCCCTGTCCTTCCTGGCTCCGCCCCTGGCTCCGCCCCTGGGTTCTGACTGCACCTAGGCTGTGACCCCACCTATAACCCTACTCCGGGGCGGGGCCAATCTCAGGATCCCACCCCCGTGGCCTCTGGCCCACCCCCACGTCCTCCGGAGTCCCAGCTCCGACTCTGTCCCCAGGCAATCTCTCTCTGGGATCTGACTTCGTCCTCACGTCTGACCTCGCCCCCACGCACAACCCTATTTGGATCCCCCGGCTCCGCAGCTGCGCATGCGCACCCGTTGAGCGTCTGGCGCGTGGAGACCGACACGGCGCCCGCGCCATCCCCGCTGGGCCGCAGCAGCAAGTTCCCGCATTCTGGGTAGCGCTCCAGGAGCAGCTGCGCCTCCAGCCGGCTCACCTTCAGGAAGCACCTGGGACGGGCCGCGTCACTCACACAGGACAGGACCCGTTCCCCAGAGACCCAGAGCGCCCTCCCGTCCGTAACCCCGCCCCTGGACACTCAGCCCCGCCCCGTCCGTACCCCCGCCCCTGGACACCCAGTTACACCCTACCGCTTATAAACCCCGCCCTGGGCCACGCCTTCTAGGCACCTAGATCTGCCCCTGGACACCCAGCCTCTTTACCCGAGGTCCAGGCCCTGCTCCCTGGGGCCCTGCTCTGCCCCCCAGGCCCAGGTTCCGTCTCCGGAGGCTCAATCCAGTACTCCAGGCACCTAGACCCTCCCCTGGAGGCCCAGACCCGCTCCCCAGGCACCTAGACCTGTTCTCAAACACCAAGTCCAGCTCCCAGCACGGGACCTAACCCCGCCCCAGACCGGATGCACCCTGTACTGAAGACCCAACGGTGGGAGATCCCATTCCCTGCCCAACCTCAGCCCCACGCCCCGCCTCTTGTAGCCCCGCAGGCCAGGAGGGGCACTTACGAGGGAATCTCCAGAGAGCGGCGCACCTCCTCTTTGGCCAGGGCCTCAGCCATCATGTACAGGTGTCCAGGAAGCAGGGTCAAGTTGGATGGAACACGGAGCTGAGGGACGATCGGGGCGTCAGGGAACAGGCAGCTGTGCCCATGTCACACGAGGGCAGACCGAGGCCAGAGTGCAGACTGGGGGCCAGGATGGGAACCTGGGTCTGGGAGCCTCCCTACACTTTCAGAGGCACAGAGGCTTTGGAGAGGCTGTAGAGAGAGACCTTGGTGATGGGGAGGAGGACAGAGCAGACTCTAGGATGGAGTTTCAAACTCTACAGGCTGCAGGGGTCAGCAGGGAACAAATGAGTAAAATAGACAGCAGGAATGTTGACAACTCCTGGGTTTTAAGTGATGGCAGCTAATTTTAAAAGTTTTATCACTTTGTTGGCAAAACAAAATATGTTTATGGGCTACATTTGGCTTGTAGGTCACCAGTTTGAGACCAGTGGGCTATTCTCTAGGGGCTTGTTTGAGTAATGAAGATGGAAAGAAAAAAGAGGATTTCTGAGAAGGCTTAGTGGGGAATGGAAAAGAGAGGGACAGAGGGTAACCACTCTGACCTCCACCACCGTCAGGATGAAGCCTTTCCACATCTCCCGAGACTCCAGGCTCTCTACCTAGGGAAGGAAAGAAAAAGTCCATGTGGATGAGCCTCATTCTATTCATCTATGAAATGGAAGTGAGGAATAACAGTCCCTGTTTCCAAGGGCTATTTGGAAGATTAAATGACTTAGGACAGATTAATTTAGGATGATGTCTGAATATAAGTCGTTAGTAATGTGGCTTGTTATTCTTTAATGTTATTACACCAACATTTAGAAAAACATAAATCAGTTCATGTATCACCTATGCTCTAAACCCTCCCAGGGCTCCCACCTCCCTCAAGGTAGAAGCCCAAGTCCTCTCCATGGCCCACAGGGCCCTCCCTACATGACCTGCCCTGTCCCCCCCCTGCCCTCACCGCCTCCCTCTCTCCCTGGCTCACTCTGCTCCACCCACACCGGCCTTCTCGCTGTTCCTCCGCCACACAAGGCACACCTGTCTCAGGGCCTTTACCTGTGCTGTTCCCTCTGCTGAAGAGCTGTGGCACAGACATCTGCACTGCCGGCTCCCTTACCTCCTTCAGATCCTCAGTAAGGCCTTCCCTGATCATACCTCTTAACATTACATCCCTTTTCCCGCAGCAGTGTCTCCCTGGCATCTACTGCCATGTGCCACTCCGTGTGTTTTACACATTTATGTTGTTGATTGTGTCTCCACCACTCCTGTAAACGCCACAAGGGCAGGGATTTTTCATTGTCTCTTCACTGCTGTGCAACTAGTAGAAGAGGGTCTGACACACAGTCGGTGCTCACTAATGTTTTGTTGAAAGATTGAATGATGGCAGTGGTGAGCTTGTAGATCAGATCTTGTTCTGGGCACTTTACACATATTATCCCATTTTGCAGTTGAGGAAACTGAGGACCAGAGACGTCAAGTGACTTGCCCAGTGTCACAAGCCCAGTGGTAAACTCTACATGACTCCGTGCCAGCATGTGTCAAGGATGGGTGCAATGGAGAACGAGGGTCTCCCACCCGCTCCCCCCTTGTTCAAGTTCAAGGACCTACCTTGAACTTGATCTCCTGGTTCCGGAGGACCAGGTTGAAATGGGTGCCAGGGTCATGAGAGGTCCCCCACGGAGCTTCATCTGTGAGTTTCACAAATGTTCCAAGGTCTAGCTTCTCCATGTGCTGGGGGCACAGAAGCGGAAGTCTGAGCATGAGGCCTGTGGGCCTGCAGGACCCCTGGCCTGACCATACCATCTACACCTTCTGCTTGGTCCCTGGGGTGAAGTATGGGCCAACTCATGAGCCCTCATTCCCATCCTTACCTGGAAGTCCCGATTGCTATTGTAGAAATAGAGAGTGAGGCCCTGGAGGCCGGCCCAGAACTTCTTATAATCCTGGGGACCAGAGTGGAGAAAGAGAAGGATGTGAGGTGGCAAACTGGGTACCTCCAACACACCCACTCCTGCCTCAGGACCTT
Organism: Rhinolophus hipposideros; assembly: GCF_964194185.1. Classification (NCBI taxonomy): domain Eukaryota; kingdom Metazoa; phylum Chordata; class Mammalia; order Chiroptera; family Rhinolophidae; genus Rhinolophus; species Rhinolophus hipposideros. The sequence goes on along the minus strand of NC_138062.1, from coordinate 58,331,220 downwards.
TGCATTGGCTGTTCTCTCTGCCTGGACACTCCCCAGATCTCCACACAATTTCCTTCATTACCTGCTTTGGGTCTTTCAACAAATATTGCTTTTCAGGAAGACCCTCTCCAGCCATGGCCCAGCCTCTGGGGATCTGTTATTCTCCGAGAAAGGATCCAAGGGAACCTTGATGGGACCCACAGTAGTCCCCCAATTTATGGAGGGGGCCCAGGGATAGCTGCTGAGTCTATAATCTCAACATTTCACATGGATGTAGACTCTAAGAGGTTTGCAGATTCAGGATTTTCCTCAGGATTCTGAATTCCAAATGTCCTAACTCTCTGGAGGTCCAAGGGGCTGATACAGCTCAGACTTTAAGATTCTAGGGGATTTTTCACCAAATGTTCCCTAAGCACCTACTGTGCAACCAGTTCTCTTATGGGCAAAAAACAAGTGGGAAATGTTTTCTGTTTCTAAATAGATCGTTTGCCAGAGAATAGAGAAAGCACAGATACTAAAATCCTCCAGGAAAGAGAAACTAGGATCCCTGGGGAGGGACAGACCCTGGACCATGAGATCACAGAGGAGGAGAGCGGCTATCCAACTAGAAAATCTGGGAAGGCTTCCTGAAGGAGGAGGCACTTTAATTAGTCTGTAATGATAATGAGGATAGTGCTTATATTTACAGCTACCATCCATTCATTAATCAATCCATTCATCCATCCACTTCTCTACCCACCCACACATCCACCCACTCATCTACCCCCCCACTCATCCATCCATCCATCTATTCATTCATCCATCCATCCATCCATCCATCCATCCATCCATCCATCCATCCACTTATCCATTCCTCTATGTATCTACCCATACACACATCCACCCATCCGTTCGTCCATCTATCCACCCACCTATCTGCCCATCCATAGATAGATACATCCATACATTTAGCTAACACTTATTGCGTACCTACTATGTACCCAACACTGTTCCAGGTACTCAGAATAGAGCAATAAGTGATTAAACTCAGTATAGTCAGAACTACTTTGTATACGTTGGCTACGTGGCATTGGACAAGTTATTGAAGCTCTGTGCCTCAGTCCCAGGCACAGAGACTGGTACCCACCTCAGAGACTGTTGTGAGAATTGGGTAAATTAACCCATGTAAGGCACCACCACTGCTTACCCTGAATCAGGCCCTCGGCCTGCTGAGGTCTACCCCTCTGCTGTAACCACGACTATGGCCCTATTCTACCCATTTTATAGTAGAGAAAACTGAGGCACAAAGATGGAGAGTCACTTGTATAAGGCCTGGGAATCAGGAGGCATGGAGCAAGGATGTGAACCTGGGTCTCACACTGTGATCTGCTGCCTCTAGATGCTTTCTAGTCTGCGGTGGGGGGATTTGGGTGCATGGAAACACAAGGAAAGGAGAAGGGAACTGCAATGACAAAGGCAGGGAGGTGGGCAGGGAAAGCAGTAGGTGGATGGTTTGGATTACCGTAGAAGATGAATGAATATGTGAAGTGGTGGGGGCAGGGGGTGAGAGAGATAGGTCCTTGGTGGGAACCCAGGGGCTGGGCTTTATTCTGAGTAAGACACACACAAACACACAAATGCACACCACACACAAACGCGCACACACGCACACACACACACGCATTGGTCCTGTGGCCAGTATCTGGTCCTGCCAAATGTGGTCCCCAACAGCTCTTCCTGTCCCACACGTAACTGTCCTGATTTTGTCCCCTGCAGCTGAAGTTCACAAAGTTACTTCAGGGCTGGGGGAAGAGGAACTAATCAATTTAATTCCCCATTTCCTGGAGGAAGTCCCTGATCCTGCTTGTGTCCCACAGACAGAAAGAGAGACTGAGACCGAAAGACTGAGACCAAGAAAGAGGCAGGTGGAGACAGACAGGGAGAGACAAAGAGAAAGAGATCAAATAAGTCAGAGACACAGAGAGAGAGAGAGACAGAGGTAGACAGGTGGGCAGAACCCTTCCCAGACCCTGGCCCATGCGCTACCCCTTCCAGCACCCACCCCACCCTCCTTGGCCAGGGGTGATAGAGGCTCAGAAAGGTGCCTCACCTGCCTGGCCTCCCAGCAGTGCCAGGCTCCCTGTCCTCCTTACCCGGTCGCAGGGTCCCTTCTTCTCCAGAAAGCTCTCATAGTAATGTGAGGGCAGGGCACACTTGGGCTTGGGGACTCGGGGTGGGCTCAGGGCTGAGGCCATGGTGGGCCCAGGTCTTTGGCCCGGCTTCTCCTTCCCCTGGGCACCTCAGCTGGGTCAGGAAGCAGAGAAACAGGTTCCAGGGGAATTTCCTCTCTTCTGTCATCTCCCGAGGTCCCTCCCCTGTCATTGCTGGGCGGGAGCTGGGTTGGGCAGGTCCAAGGATCCTGGGGAAATCCCGGCCTCTCTGGTCTCCCCCAGAGATTCAGGAAGCTGTGCTGGAGTCATGGAATGGAGGAAGGAGCCACATGAGGCTTTCAGTGTGGAGCAAAGATTAGGCAGATGGTGTACCAGGAAGGACTAACAAAAGCGTGGAAATGAGAAAGGAAGGAGTGTGGTGCCTGAGTGGCTAGGGCACGTGACAAAAGAGGACACAACAGGAAAATAACATGAAGGCCTGAAACGCTCATCAGGCTGCCTGGACATTCAAATTCTTGCCTGTATCTACCCCCAAATCTTGCTGGGATTCTGATGGGCATTGCACTAAACCTGATATCAGTTAGGGGAGACGCGACATCTTTACTCCATGGACATGGTCTGTCTGTTCATTTATTTAAATCTTTGATTTCTTTCATCAGTGTTGTGTAGTTTTCCGTCTACAAGTCCTGTACCTGTTTTGTCAGATTTACATCAAAATATTTTTTGAGCAACTATTAACAGCCTTGTATTTTTAATTCCAATTTTCACATATTCATTGCTATTATACAGACATGCAATAGATTTTTGTGTGTTGATCTTGTATCCTACAGCCTTGCTGAACTAATTCATTTATTATTGCTGGGGGAGTTGTAGGTTCCTTGAGATTTTCTATGTAGACCATCGTGTCATCTGCAAATCGGGCTAATTTTATTTCTTTCTTTCCAATCTGTCCACCTTTTATTTCCTTTTCTTGCCTTATTGCTCCAGCTAGAACTGCCAGAACTATGTTGAATAAGAGTGGTGAACGTGGACATCTTTGCCTTGTTCCCAATGGTAAGAGGAAAGCATTCCGTCTTTAACCTTTAAGTATGATGTTAACTAAAGGTGCGTAGATACTCTTCACCAAGCTGAGGTGGCTTCCCTCTGTCCTAGTTTGCTGAGAGTTTTTTATCATGCGTGGGTGTTGAATTTTGTCAAATGCCTTTTCTGGATCCATTGATATGATTGTGTGACATTTCTTCTTTAGCCAATGTATTTGTTTTCAATGGCTGCTGTAACAAGTTATCATACATTTAAGGGGCTTAAAACAACACAAATGTATTATCTTACAGCTTTGTAGAAGTCCTACATGGATCTCCCAAAGCTAAAATCAAGGTGTTGACAGGGCTTCGTTTCTTGCTGGAAGCTCAAAGGATGACGGTTTCTTTGACTTTTCCAGCTGCTAGAAGTTTCCCACATTCCTTGGTTCATGGTCTTGTTTCTCCATCTACAAAGCCAGCAACACAGGTAGAATCCTCACATTATATAAGTCTGAACTTCTTCCACTATCACCTCTTCCTGACTCTCTTCCACTTTTAAGAACCCTTGTGATTACTTTGGGACCACCTGGATAATCCAGGATAATCTCCCTATTTTAAAAACAGCTGATCAGCAACTTTAATTCCATCTGTAACCTTAAATTCCCTTGTCCAGCTAGCCTGACTTATTCACAGGTTCTGGGGATTAGCACAGGGACATCTTCAGAGAACCGTTATTCTGCCCACCACAGCCTGCTAAATACGGTGGCTGGACGCGCCGTGGATGTTTGGGGGACTCCAAAAGGAGGCCTGAGCTGGACAAAAAGAATAATCAATTCACACGTATCCAGATCTTACTGGACTGATTTTTGAATATGGAACCAGCCTTGCATCCAAGAATAAACTTCACTAGGTCATGGTGTATAAGGATGTCCTAATAGTTTGTTAAGGATTTTTGCATCTCTATTTATGAGGGATATGGTCTGCAGTTTTCTTTTTTTGGACCATATTTATCTGGTTTTGGTATCACGGTAATTAATGCTAGCTTGATCAAATGAATTGGGAAGTATTCCCTCCTCTTCAATTTTCTGGAAGACGTTATACAAAAGTTGTGTTAATTCTTCTTGGAGTCTTTGGTGGAAATCTTCATCTGGACATGGAGATTTCTTTTTTTGGAGTTTTTAAATTGCACATTCAATATCCTTACTGGTTATAGGGCGAGGCTGCTTGGACTTTATACACGTAGCCAAAAATAGCCTTTGGAATCCAATGAAGAGCTGTGTGACTGGGCAATCTCTAATAAAATGATAACAATACCCGCCATAAAGGGTGTTGTAAATGGTTAATAAGGTCACAGAGGTTAATTTTAATTTTATTTATAAAAGACAATGGGGAGCCATAGGATTTAGAGCAGGGAGGGAGGTGGTCATAATTGCATCCCTCTGAGGCCAGGGCAGAAGATGGACAGTGTGAGGGATAAGTATGGAGGCCTGAGTCCAAGGAGATAGCCAAGGCCCAGGTGGGAGAGGTTGGAGGTGTGGACGCGGATTTTGGAAGTGTCAAGTGAAAGTGGGCAAGAATAAACAGAGTTTGGGGGCTGGGGGGTGCACAATTGGTGGCTGGACCTGTGGTGGGTGTTTGGGGGACTCCAAAAGGAGGCCTGAGCTGGACAAAAGGGAATAATTAATTCACATTTATCCAAGATCATACTGGATGTCAAGCCCTGTTCCTTGAAGTGGAATAATCATCTCCACGGGGAAACAGAAGTGAAGCCACTTGGCCAAAGTCAAAGAGCTGGGAAGTGGTGGAGCAGGATTTCCAGTCAGGTCCAGTCTAATTTCAGACGACCCTGGCTGGACGCTCCTGCCCCCAATGTCCTGTCTCCTCTTCCTGGCTGGGGTCCTAGTAAACCCATCCGTGGCTGAGCCCAGCCAATAGCTCCCCACAGCCTGGAGAAGCCCCCACCCGGGGCTTTTAGCTTAGTGGAGGATGGGGAGTCCCGGTGCTGGGAGGTGACGCTGCGCTACGAGGTAAAGGTCCCAGGACAGGGTCTGGAACAAAGAGGAGGGCTGCAGCCGGGCGGAGTACCAGCAGCAGGGCTCCGCCCAAGTGTCCGCGAGTGCTGAGGGTGTGGTCGCACCCAAGAGGCAAGTTTCGACCCGGGAACTGATTGGCTGGCTGGAGACCAAATACTGCAACTGATTGGTTATGTTGGCATGAAGCTCCTGTTGATTGGCCGAGAGGGACGGCTGCCCATTGGCTTAGTCCGAGTTCTGCAGAAGCAGCATTTTAGTGGAATTAAACAGCTACTGCTTATTGGCTAAAGATTAAATGACCTTCCTGTAATTGGTTAGCGTGCTCTGCTTTAGCGCAATCGCGAAATGAGCCGTGGCCGACCCGGAGGATGGAAATTAACTCTTTAGAGACTACCTCTTGGCTGGGCGCTTTAGATTTTCGGCGCCTGGAGGCTTCCGAATTCTGGCCCGAAGCCCCCGGGCGCAGTGGCTAGTTCTCTCGGACCTCAGTTTCTCTCCCGGTCCCAACGGCCGAGACCTGTGGGTCCGTCCAGAACGGTGGCCGTGTACCTCAGTTTCCCCGCTCGTCCTAGCGGGCTGAGACCCCCGAGACCCCCCCAATCCCAGGTTTCAATCCTATTGATGTTGGCATCGGCTGGAGCCACTAGTTCCCTGATAGCAGAAGTCCCGGGCCTCAATTTCCCCGTGAGCTCTCGGTTACCACCTCCCTCCCATAAAGAGTGGCCTCAGACCTCAGTTTTCCGAATGTCCCCGGAGGGATGAGCCCCTGATTCCCTTTCCCAAGTGCGCAGGCCCGGGCCTCATTTTCCCCGCTCGCCCCACAGGGCCGAGCCCCCCACCCGCCCACCGGCGGCAGCCAATGGCTGGGGCGCTCCCCCCCATGGGGGCGGAGCCGCGTCACACACCGGGAAGAAAGAGCTGGTGCGGCGCGGGGCGGAGCGGCCATGGCAGGTACCGTGGGCCTGGCGGGGTGGCTGGACAAACAGGGCGCGCGCGGCCCCTCTGCAGCCTCTCGCTGCCCACAGCTCCGGAGTCGCTCTCCCCGGTGGGTGGCGCGGGTGAGGAGGCGCCAGATGAGGACGAGGACGAGGTGGAGGCCGAGGACCCCGAGCGGCCGGCGGGAGTGAGTGGAGCGCGCAGCTGTGGCGGCGGCGGCAGCGGGGCCGGAGCGGGGGGCTGCGGCGCGCCGGGGGCCGCGCTCACCAGGCGCGCGGTCACGCTGCGCGTGCTCCTCAAAGACGCGCAGCTGGAGCCTGGCGCCGGGGTGCTGTCTATCTACTACCTGGTGAGCGCCCCCCAAATCCCATCCCATCCTGGCTGGGGCAAGAAGGGGAAACTGAGGCCTGGAGAGGACACCACTGCTTTATTGGACGTGTGACCTCATTCAATCTCTCAGTATCCTAGTACCCTCCTCTGTAAAATGGGATTTTTTTTCTCCCATTGGGTTGTATGAGGATTAAATGAATAAAGTGCTCAGCAAGTTGCCTGCTACACAGTAAGTGCTTTGTGTTTGCTGTTATTACTATTACTGATAGTGTTGTTCAGTTTGTGAATGGTGCAATTTGTGAACTGAGCACCTACTGTGTACCAGGCTGTAGGATGGGTGTTGGGGACACAGTAGTGATCAAGACAGACCCCGTCCCCGCCCTTTGGAGGCTCACAGTCCAGTGAGGGGAGGGAGGGACAGACACATCACTGGACAGTTTTGATTCAAGCTGGTCAGGACTGTGACAGTGGACAAACAGGGGCTGGGAGGCATCTCAGATGCAAAGCTTCCTGGAAGGGTGCTGAGTGGGAAGTGGGTGCCAAGCTCGGGAGCAGCATGGGATCAGGGAGGACTTTCCAGAGGAGGGGTCTTGGAAGGTACCAGGTCCTGGGCCCAGCCAGCCCACCTTTGCTGCAGGGGAAGCAGTTCGTGGGGGACCTGCAGCCCGATGGAAGGATCGTCTGGCAGGAAACGGGGCAGGTGTTCAACTCCCCCAGCGCCTGGGCCACCCACTGCAAGAAGCTGGTGAACCCGGCCAAGAAATCAGGCTGTGGCTGGGCCTCCGTCAAGTACAAAGGCCAGAAACTGGACAAGTACAAGGCTGCCTGGCTCCGGCGACACCAGCTCCATGTGCCTGCAGCTGCCGCTGATGAGGTGCGTCCTTCAGCCTCCTGGAGCAAGCCGTCCTTGACTCTTTGTCAAATAGGAGTGCCCAGAGAGAGGACATTGGAGCTGGAGCCTAGAGGGATGAGCAGGAGTTCGTGAGAGCCAGATGAAGGAAAGAGCTTTCCAGAGAGAGGGAATGGCATATGCAAAGCCATGTAGGCACAAAGCAATACATGCTGCTTAGACAACCACCTTTAGCTGATGTAGCCAGCAGTTCGTATGTGTTATGTAGCTCAGGGGGCTGGAGACATTGGCAGGAACCAACCAGATGTGGAAAGTTCTTGAAAGTCATGATAATCATAGATGTTTCTTGAATGTTCACCAGCTGGGTGAACTTGGCCAAGGACCCTCTTTGGTCTTCATCATATGTAAAATGGAAATGATGACAGTCATTTATTAGTCTAAATATTCGACTAATTAACAGTCTAAATATTAGACATATTTAGATAGAGTAGATATATGTGTATACATTTGGCTGGGAAGTCTGAAATCTGTAGGGCTCAGGTAGGAGTTGATATGGCAGTCATGAGGCAGAATTCCTTCTTTTCTGGGAAACTAGGTTTTGCTCTTAAGGTCTTTCAACTGATTGGATGAGGCCCACCCATTTTCACGGGTAATCTCCTTGACTGAAATTCAATTTATTGTAGATGTGAACCACATCTACCAAATGCCTTCACAGCAATACCTAGACTAGTATTTGATTAAATAAGTGGGTACTAGAGCCTAGCCAAGTTGACATACAAAAGTAACCTTCACACCAGGGTATAGGACCATTCATTCTGTAAACACTTAGTAAATGCCAACTGTCAGGCCCTGTTCTAGGTGTTGTGGAGATAAAGCAGAGAGAAAAAGGAAAAATCTCCTCCCTCATGGGGAGACAAAGAAACAAAATAAATAAGTCCATCTTATAGTATGTCTCAAGAAGGGATGGGAGGTGAGGGTGGAGAAATAGAGTGGTCAGGGAAAGCCTCACTGAGAAAGTGGCATTTGAGAAGAGAACTAAAGGAGGGGAAAGAGGGAGTCATCAGAGTATCTGGAAAGCAGCACATGCAAAGGCGGTGGAGCTGGACCATGCCTAGCGTGTGGGAGGAACAGTTGGGAGGCCGGTGTGGCTAGAGGAGAGTGAGTGAGGGGCCGAGAGGGAGAAGGTGAGGGCCCCGAGGGGACGGGGCAGGTTGTGCAGGGTCTTGTGGGCAATGGGGAGGATTTGGGCTTTTAACCAAAAAAGGTGGAAGGTGGGAGCCCTGGAGGGCTATGGGCAGAGGAGGGACTGGACCTGACTCAGGCGCTCACAGGGGCCACCTGGTGGCTACTTTGGGGAAGACAGACAGAGGACTAGGACGCAGGTTATTGTACTAGTTCAAGTGGGCTATTGAGGTGGGGAAGAAGTGGGCAGATTCTGGCTAATTTTGAAAGTGGACCTGATGGGATTTGCTGATAGAGCAAATGTTGGTGTTAAGAGTTTTGTTCTGAGCAAGTGGGTGGACGGGATTGCCCTCATTGGAGGTGTGGGGATTCGGGAGGAGGAAATTTGGGGGTACCCTCAGGCGCATGGTGGCTGTATTGAGTATGGGAATCCTGTGAACCCTCTGCGTGGAGACGTCGAGAGGCAGCTGGACCTCTCATCTGGAGCTCAGGGAAGCCCCGGGATGGAGACAGAACTGTAGGCGTCGTCAGGGTTTGGCGGGGTTGGAGCACTGATAGTGGAACAGGACTCCTGGAAGGGTGCAGGTTGGGAAGAGACCACAGGACCCAGCCCTGAGCAGCGAAGGAGAGAGTGGGAGACCCAGGGTATCCTGGAAAGGTGGGAGGGCAGCTGGCTGAGTTTGGGGTCCCTGAGGAGTTCCCAGGGGGTGGGGGGACCTGCCAGGTCAGACGCTGCTAGGAGGGGGAGGAGGACAGAGGCTGAGATGTGACTGTTGGGTTTGGACACAAAGAGGTCACCTTGGCAAGGGAAGTTTAGGAGAGCTCAGAGGGAGAGGTTATTGAGAGAATTTAATAAAATAATCCATGCAAAGTACATGCTTCTTGCTCAGTGGATGGAGCAACGGGGCATACGGTCAGTTCTTTGCACACATTAACTCATTTCACCCTGATGCCAACCCTATTGGGCTGGAAGTCATTGTACCGTTTTACAGAGCTCAGAGAAGTTAGGGCGCTTGCCTGAGGTACACAGCTCGTTTAGGATTCGAAAATAGGAATCGTCCCCATGAAGGGGCTCAGGCTTGAGCCGTTGCCAGAGCCTTAGGCCGCCTTTACTCACTTTCTCCCTCTAGTGGACACCTGGAGCAACGGCAGGGAATTAAAGCTCAGGCCAGCCGAAGGTCTGGGTGGAACTTGGTGTGTGTGTGGGGGCGGGGGTCACCCCGCTGAGGGTCCCACCGCTGTCTCTACCCCTACCCTGCCAGAGCCCGGCCAGCGAAGGGGAGGAGGAGGAGCTGCTGATGGAGGAAGAGGAGGAGGAGGTTCTGGCAGGGGTCTCAGCGGAGGACAAGAATCGGAGACCACCTGCCAAGGGCGCCTCCGAGCCTGCCCACCCCGGTGAGAAGGGTGGGGGAGGGCAGGCGGCGGGCAGAACTTGAATGCGGGAGGAGGCTGGGGTCAGGTTTAGCCTTCCTTATCCTCAGTGCCCCCAAGATGTCTGGCTGACTTCTTAGCCCCGCTGCGTAATTTCACTGTTACTGCCTGACTTCTTAAGCTCTAATGCTGGATTTTCTTGCCCCCAGTGTGCAATTTCTTTATGTGCTGGCCGATTTCTTCACCATGCTGCCTGATTTCCTTGCTCCTCAATAGGATTTCTTTGTCCTTTGCCTGATTTCTAAACTCGCTGCCTGATTCTTTGCCCCTCCCCCCAGACCTAGTTTTCTGAGGTCCTCGCCTAATTTCCTTTGCCCGTCATCTGAATTTTAAATCTCTGTCCGATTTGTCAGCCTGCCACCTGATTTCCCAGGCCCTCAGCCTGATTTCTAAGGCTGCTTCTGGGGTTTTCTCTTTCTTGGGTCCCCCTAACTTCGTTTTCCAGTTCCGGGCAGGGGAGGGACCGACGCTGCCTTTTTTCCTCCCCCCCAACCCTCCCTCCAGAGACCACGCCCCCAGGGAAGCGGGTGGAAAACAAGATGCCGGTGCCAGTGAGATACTGCATGTTGGGCAGTCGTGACTCTGCCAGGTCAGACACATCCCATGCCAGCCACACTAACCCCTCCCGCTACTGGTTTGTACTTGAGCTCTCACCAGCATGCCTGGAGGGAGCGAGAACAGGGGTAGGGTGGGGGACAGGCCGCAGATCCTCAGAGCAGCCTGGAGTGGGGAGCCAGCTTGGCGGTGCCTAAAACAATGGAATCCTCCGGCTCCTGTAGAAACCCCCATACCCTGGTGGAAGTAACATCCTTTGCAGCCATCAACAAGTTCCAGCCGTTCAACGTGGCCATCTCCAGCAACGTGCTGTTCCTGCTGGTGAGTGCCAGCTCCCACCTTGTCCCTTGGGCACCAGGGACACCCAGGCCTGGGCAAGAGGCTGGGGCATCTAGGAGGGAGGGGGTCCCTGGGATGTCAGCTTGCTGTGGGCAGGGACCTTGTTTGCTTTGTTCACTATTAGTAAACAGTAGGCGCTCAATTAGTGTTTGTATGGAGGCGGGTGGGCTTGCCCCTGTCCATCGCAAGGGTCCTGGCCCCAAGGACAGCGTGGGGGCCTGGTCCAGCCTGAGCATGTCTTCCGATGTCCCTCCTCCCCAGGACTTCCACAGCCACCTGACTCGCAGCGAGGTCGTGGGCTACCTGGGAGGCCGCTGGGACATCAACAGCCAGAGTGCGTATTAGGGGCCCGGTGGGCAAGGGGGTGTTTGGGGCTGGGGTCCATGTCCACACCTACTTCCCGCCTCTGTGCAGTGCTCACCGTGCTGAGAGCCTTCCCCTGTCGCAGCCGGCTGGGGGACGCGGATACTGCGGCCACCATGGAAGAGGAGGTGAGGGGGTGCACTGGAGAGGGCATTCTGGGGAGGGCGTGGGTGGACACAGCTGTCCTGGCAACGTGTCCCCACAGTTAGCACAGAGTCAGCGCTCAGCAAATGTGCAAATGAGTGTGTGTGAAGTGAGTCCTTGTCTCTGCCTGGCACTTAGTAAAGGCGAGATAAGTATTAGCTGCCATTCTTAACGTGTTTGTAGTGGGTCTCAGTACGTGCCTGGCACGGCTCAGCGCTCTACACCCACCTTGGCAGCGCCATGTGTCCCAGCGCACACCTTTCTCTTTCTGCCGGCTCCTGCCTCCACTTGCTGAAGGCATCCGGGACTGCCTGCGCCTGCTCAAGTGCACGCACATCCACATCTCTTTATTTATTGAGCGCCAACTGTGTGCCAGGCATTGTTCCTTGAGCTGGGGAACACAGCCGGGAACAAACCTTTTGCCTTTGTTTCATGACAGGTGTATCTTTTTAAAATGTATTTGTTGACTGTCCCCCCCACTGGACTCAGTGAGGGTGGAGGAAGTGTGTGTACTGGTCACTGCTGTTTCCCCAGGCTTGGTACACAGCAAGGACTCATTCAGTGTCTTGCACACGTGGGGATGGATGTGTGTCAGGTGCGCTGGCTGCAGGCGTGGTGGGAGCGCACCAGGGCTGGCCGGGCCCCTGCCTCCCCCAGCCACACCTCTGCCCCCAGATCTACCAGAGCCTGCTCCTGCGGGGCCTGTCCCTGGTAGGCTGGTACCACAGCCACCCGCACAGCCCGGCGCTGCCGTCGCTGCAGGACATCGACGTGCAGATGGACTACCAGCTTCGGCTCCAGGGCTCCAGCAATGGCTTCCAGCCCTGCCTCGCCCTGCTCTGCTGTAAGTCCTGGGCTGGGGGCCTGAGTGCGTGCGTGCGTCTCCTGGGCCACCAAGCCCCCCAGGCCCACCCCCCTCTCGCTGTCTTCCCACAGCCCCTTACTACTCTGGCAACCCAGGACTGGAGTCCAAGATATCACCCTTCTGGGTGATGCCTCCCCCTGAGGTAGGAGGGGCTGCTGGAGGCGGCCAAGGGCCTGGCATGTGGCGCGTGGGCATGGAGGCTTGCAGGGTGGAGCCAGGCATGTGGGGCCCACTGGCCCCTGCCGTCATGGGATGGGGGGCTTAGGGTGGCTGGTGGTGACCAGCTGGTGTCCCTGCCAGCAAAGGCCCAGTGACTACGGCATCCCCATGGACGTGGAGATGGCCTATGTCCAGGACAGCTTCCTGACTAATGACATCCTTCATGAGATGGTGAGCTCACTCCCGGGTGGGGCAGGTGGGGGCTGTTCGGGACACGGCAGGACTCAAGAAACCAGGGCCCCAGTCAGGCTCTTCTGCAGAAAATCACTTGTGGCTCTCAGGATCAAGTCCCGGGTCCTTGCCGCAGCCCCCTCTTCCTCCCTTGCTCACCCATCTGGCCTCCTCCTTGTTCTGGGCCAGGCTAGGGCCAGTGCACCTGGCGCTGCTTCTCCACGTGGAGACACGTGGAGGACTGCAGGTGCTACCCCGATGGTTTTTAATACTCATGGGTCAACAGGCATTTAAAAAATGGAGTTAGTTTGTTACACCTGTGGTTTCACAAGTATTGGGATGAGGCTAAGACAGCAGGGGGCGATGTCAGGCCTGCGTGACTTGAAGCATCACGTTCTGCACGCCTCCCTTGGCCTCTGGGGGGGGCCCTCAGTCACCCTGACCAGGGACCTCCTGCGGGGCTCCCTAATTGCTCCTGGGTGGCACTACTCCGTAAGGTGAGCTTAGCCTGCAAAGCCCCGTGAGTAGTGGCAGCGCCTGTCCTGCTCTCTGCTGTAACCCCAGTGCCGGTGTGGGGAGGGATGGAGGGAGGGGGTGCCAACCACCCCTGTCCTGTAGATGCTGCTGGTGGAGTTTTACAAGGGCGCCCCAGACCTCGTGCGGTTCCAGGAGTCCTGGAGCCAGGAGCACACTTACCTAGACAAGCTGAAGGTAAAACGAGCCCCAAGTCCCGTGAACCCCTCCTAGAGGAAGCCCCCCAAGAATATATCCACTGGCAGCCTGAGAAACACTGATTTCCTAACTTGCTCTGTACAAAAGTATTTCAGCTGGAAAGGAATGCTGCCTAAGAAAAGCCTTGTTTTATCACACGGGTCGGTGTGGGGGGAGAATCACCATCCAAGTGTGCATGAAAATGGTAAAGCCCCGTAGACCGTGGACCCACAGAGCATGGGGAGGGGGTGCTGACCTGGTTTAGAGCGTGAAGAGCAGGGGCTGTAGTGAACTGCGCTCCCAGGCCCCACATAGGGCGACATTTAAATGAGGCTGGTCTGATTTATTTCCTGCTTGAACGGCATTCTCAGAAGACATCCTCAACTCTGCTTTGCACAGAAACGCAGTTTTGCACGCTTGTTTTGTTCAAACTTAAAAAAAAAATGACCAGGGCTTCAAGTTGCCCCTGGTCACCTCCCACCCCAGCACTGGGTGGGGGTGGCCGGCAGCTGCCTTTGGAGGCCTGGAGCCGAGTGGTCCCTGGCATGCGGCGTTTGTGGGATCTAGGCTGGGCTGCGGGTAGGATTGGGAAAGTACAGATACCCCCCCCAATTAGTCAGCAGGGCCTTTTGTTACTCAAGGCTCCTCTCGTCAAAAACAAAGCATGGCTCTACGGACACTGTACCTCGGTCAGGCGGGGGCACTTGTGCCTCGGGGGCAGGAGTGGGGTCCAATCCTGCAGTGCAGCCCTGCTTGTTTCAGGTCTCTCTGGCCAGCCGGATGCCCAAGGACCAGGGCCTGTGCCACGTCCTGGAGCAAGTTTACAGCATCCTGAAGCAAGGGAGCTGAGGGCACCGGCCTGAGGACCTGGGGGGCCTCCTGGTCAGACTGAGTCTCGCCCCCGGTGGCTCTGGGTGAGGGGGACGGGCTTAGGGCCTTTGTTTGTGGCTTATGTGACTGAGCTGTGCGATGGCTGGGACTCAGGTAATAAAGGAGAAGCAAGCAGCCCAGGCATGTGTCGCGCCCTGGGGTGGGGGTCCCCCCAGCACTCACCAGGTGCGTAGGCTGTCTGGACGGTGGTGCATTCATGGAGCTGTGTGTGGACGGTGCTGGGCTGACCCTAGTGCTGCCCCTTCCTGGGGCTGTGGGAGGGGCGTCCTGGGGGCATCATCCCCACACTGGTGGCTGGGTAAATGACAGCCACCCTTCATGGGCTCTTTGTGGGAGCTGCGTGGGCCCAGCCCTGACTAGAGACCCCTCGGGAGGGCCATGAGTGTCTGGGTGAGCTGGGAAAGGGCTGCTCTGCACCATAACCAGTCAAGAGGCTATAGAAAGAGACATTTAATACTTTTTTAAAAAATCAGGAAGACATTTCCATCTGCCCTAGACTGTGACCAAGGCTACGCTGCTGGGGTTGGTCAGGATGCCTGTGTGTCCCCCAAGTAACGGTGTCCAGGGGTCTGTGCAGGGTCACTGCAGGAAGGGAATGTGAACCAGGCCCGAGTCCCCCCACTGAGGCCATTTCAGACTAGGCCAGAGGGGAAGCAGCTGCAGGGCGGGGGCCCTGCTGGTCTGGGCAGCTGCCTGCCTTGGTCTGGAGGAGACAGCCGGGGCCACTGCGGACAGGGTACGGCAGCCAGCCCGGGGGCTGAGGGGGGGGGAAGCCCCATGACCTTCCCCAGCATGACCCCAGGAGCAGGCTTCTGGGAACATTGACTCATCAAAGCCTTTGTGCTTGACCTTCGGCAGAAAGGAAACTGGGGGGGGGGGTCCTATGGTCCCATGTGTGACGTGTTGTATGTGTGCTGTGTGCGCAGCTGGTACCAGAGAAACGCTCCATGTGCTTGGCTGGGGGTGGGACACCGGCAGGCAGGGACTGAGGGAACATGGGGAGGGGGTGAGCACGGCTGTGCTGTGGACAGGGCCTGTCCTTAGAGACCTGTCCCCTGAGGACCCCTGGACGAGGCCCTCCTGGGGAGGTGGCATCTGTGGGCGAGCAGGCTCTTGGGAAAGTCTCAGGAGGATTTAAAAGCAAGGTGGCGAGTCTCAGTCAGGGGTCCTGCTTGTACTACCCCATCGCACAGACTTTCCCTCCCCTCCCAGTGAGGGCAGGTCAGGGTGGGCCAGTGTGGAGGGTGGGGGGGTGTGTGTGCACGCATGTGCACGCGCCCACCAGAGTTCCCAGTCCTGGAGGGGGCAGGAGGAAGTTAGTGTTTCTAAGAGCACCTTAGTGTGAGCCCCCTCAGGGCAGCCGCGTGAGCGGGGAGGGGAGGAGCCTCCCCACCGCTGTGGGTGAGAACTAGTGTAAACAGGGGCCCTGGCCTCCCCGCTGGCGCTGCTGCCTTGAGAGCAGCGCCCTGGCTGCGCTTTGGGGCAAGTGGAATGCAGGCGACCTGGACGGAAGGGCAGGCAGGCCCACGCCATCACTGAGGCAGGGGCACCAGCACCTCCACGTAGCTCAGGGGGAAGAAGCCCGACTGGCCGTGGAGCATGCCCTCGTACCAGTTCTCGTCGATCTGGTTGGTCAGCGTGATGATGTCGCCCTCGTGGAAGCCCAGCTCCCCATCATTCTCGGGCTCAAAGTCGTACAGCGCCTTGCAGCTTGGCTGGTCCAGGGGTGCTGGGGATGGGCAGGGCTGGGTGTAAGGTCTAGGCGTGCCGCTCGGACCCAAGGCTCCCTGGGCTCTTCCAGTGTGCAGGGTGACACAGCCAGGCCCCCTAGGCCTGCTGCCTCGATGTGCCTCAGTTTCCCCCAAGGAGAGCCACTCTTTCCTCTTGCTCCCCAGGGTCATTGGGAAGGAGGAGCAAGTGACACGAGAGATGGAAAGGGTTCTATGAATGGTCATCACAATGTTCCTGGAAGGAGCTGGGGGTGCCCAGTGCAATTAGGATGGCCAGAGCCCACTGCCCTCAGGGTGCCCCTCAGAGAGCCTACAGCTGGTGGGTGCCCTGGGTGTCACAGCAGCCCCTCTTGCACACGGCGAGGTGGGAGTATGCTGCCTGGCACCCAGCTCTGTCCCTGCTCGCAAGGGGCTGAGAGTACCGACCACAGTGGGAGCCCCCTTCTACCAGAGAAGCAGAATGAGAAAGACCCAGAACAGACTGGAAGGCAGTGTTATAAATCGAGGCAAGGGGACACTCACGCATGCTCCTGCTGGGGGTCCGGATGGGCTTGTCAGAAGAGCGGAAAGACGACGAAGCTGCTTGCACACAAAGCACAGAGGTAGGCTGAGAACAGTGAGTGAGGCCTGCTCCCATCCCTGGGGGCCCCTTCTGCAGGGTGGGCAGGGGGCACCCAGCCCCACAGTCTGGATGGAGCGGCCTTGCTCTGAGGCCCTGGGACAGTGTGGCGCTTTGCTCCCGTTACCTGTGATGGTGGGAGCCGGTGTGCAGGGAAAGCCCCCATTGGACTGCTCAGGCTCTCCCAGGTCGAAGGGTTCCCGGGCCTTGGGCTTGTATTCCCGCTTGGGGCGCGAAGAGGCTTCCCGCATCCTGACAGCAAAGGGACAGGTGTGAGCAGCCACAGGGGCTGGTCCTGAGCCCGCTGTGTCAAGGCCAGGGAACACCCCCTCAGCGGTTTATACTGCTGCCACGTGGGTGGAGGGGCGCTGGGGAGGCTGTGAGACGGACACAACACATAGGGGAATCCCAGGGAACCCCCAGACCGGCTCCCCAGACTCCGCCATTTCTCAGGTTGCCAATCAGCTGGGTCTTACTGAACCCTGAAGCCCCCTCAGCCCCAGCAGGGAACCACTTTTCCACCCGAGTGCCTGCAGGACAGCAGAGGTGGAGTCCCTGGGTCAGCCCTAGGTAAGCCCACCTCCCTCAGGCTGCCTACGGTCCTCAGGTCACTCCAGCTCACTCCTTTGGAGACCAGAACAAGCCCAAGGAGGTCCTGCTCCCTCCTGGCACCCCCACTCCCACCCTCACAGCTCAGAGTGTTTGTGAAAAGCGAGCTCCCAGGCTCTGGGTCATGCTCCCAGCAGGGACAGGCGGTCGGGGGGAGGTGCCCGGGGCATCTCGGGCCAGCGCAGGAATCTGCAGTAGCCACTCTAGGTTTGCAGGGACTCCAAGGCCACACAGAGGGGAAGGGGCTCACCTCCGCTTGAGCTTGCTGGCCAGCTCGTCCAGGATCTGCACGGCCTGCCGGTGGTAGTCCAGCTGGGCGTCCACCAGGGCGGAGAGCTGGCTCACCTGCTCAATCTGCAAGCGACCAGCCAACAATGAAGAGGGGGCCGCTCTCTGACCCCCATCTGCAGGCCACCTCCTACAGGGAGCCATCCCAGACTGTTTCAGGCACAGGGGCCCGGATGACCCTCGAGCTGCAGCAGGACAAGGGTGAACAGCCCGAAAAAGAGACCCCAAAGCCTCAGGGGGTTCCCCCACTCTGGTCCGCATTCCCCCTTCACACGCCCTAAACAGCGCGGAGTCCTGGAAAGCTGTCACCCTCACTGGGCTTGTTCTGGCCACCCCCCCGCCCCCCGGTGGTCCGTGTCCACGGACGTACATCCGTCTCTAGGAGGTTGTGCATGCTGGTCTCGGCCACCTCCTTGGATTCCTCAAACTTCTCCAGGGCCTGGCGCAGCTCCTCATCAGGGATCTTGCCCTGCCGCTTCTTCTTGTAGTCGAAGTCCAGGCGGCGGCCCTCCAGCTTCTTCAGGTGGTGCTGAGGGTAGGGACGAGGGTCACACGGGCAGCTGGCACCCGGACCCCCAGGCGGGCCGCCCCCGGGCCCAGCATGGGAGGGGCCTCACCGTCTGAGTGAGGGAGCCCTGAGGGCTGTCCTGGGGTGCGGGCAGGGACAGGCCATCACAACGTACCTGGATCTCCTTCAGGTCTTTGTCGCACAGGTTCTGGAGGGGGTCGATGAAGTTCTGCTTGACCTCTATGTCTAGGGAGTCCTTCACCTCAGCCAGACACTTCATGGACTCCCCCGCATCTAGCAAGGCGTCACCTGCGGAAGAGGCCAAGACACCCCCAACTTCCAATCTGCCCCCTACCCCAAAGCCACAACCATGAATCAGAATTCACAGAAAGGTACCCTGAAGTCTGAATCTGCGCCGCAGTGGCTGAGGGCTCGCAATGACAGGTAACAAACTATCCGCCCTCCCATGCTATGAGGAGCCAGGATTGCCCTGACCAGCTGTGATGCAGGGGGGCCTTCCCTCAGCCTTTGCTGGGCTCCTCCTCACACCATGGGGGGCACAGAGGGGCCCTCACCCAGGGACTAGCCAGCACTAGAAGAGATTCTGGAGCTCTGGAGGGAAGTGCTCTGCTCGCCAGTGTGGGGAGGCTCTGGGCCCCTGGGCCTCAGCCTGGCCGCCTCCCGCCTCCCTGCCGACGCCCGGCCTTCTCGCCGCCCTCACCGAAGTTGGACTCGCCGCCCAGCTCCTTCCCATGGCGGATCATGCACTCGCCCAGCAGGCCTTCTGACTGCGGGTAGCCAGGGTTCTTCACCTGCCCTCGGATCTTGGAAACGGTGTTGAGCATCGTCAGCTTGGCCCGCGAGGCTGGAACGTAATGGGCAGGGGGCATGTGGGTGGTTTCTCCAGGACTCGCCACGCCTGCACTCAGCCAGCACTGCCAGCTGCCCCTCTCTGCCCTGGGTCCGTGTGTCCCCCCAAGGACCATTGATTTCCACTCCAAAGAGCTCTCTTGGCCCAAGGCACCTCAGGTGCCACGCGTGCTGACAACCAGGCTATGAGGAGAACCCCTGAGCAGACTTGCCCTCCTCTGCTCTTGTGGCCACAAAGGATCATGGGCAGTGGGCGGGAGAGGTGACCAGCTTCTCAGGACCCCTCAGGGTTGCCTCATCCTGGAGCATGGCTCTGACCGAGACCCTCCCCTCCCTGGCATGGGGAATAGCACCCCACAAGTGGTGGTGGGCAGGTATAGGCACCCCACACATGGATCTCCGCGTGGGCTGGGGGTGGAAGTGTGCTTGTGTCTCTGCCCGCTCAGCTCTGTCCCCGGCACATGTCTCGAATGGACACGCCTGGGTTTGCTGCCTATCCCATGTCCATCACCTCCCACTATGAGAACCAGCATTTGGACTTTCCTCTCTCATCCTAGGAGACCACCTCATGCTCCAAACATAGATGTGTGGCCTGGGCCGGACATACTAGGGATGGGAATCCAATTAAATTGGTTTAATTAATAGGTTGGGGTGGGGAGAAGATGCTCTTTTCTGCTGGGGCTGTTGGCTTTAAGGGGATTTAAGGCTCGAATGACACAAGGAATGAAAGCTGTCAGATGAAGCAGAAAGGAAACACCTGACCCTTTAGACCCCTGGATCCAGCCATGCCTGAAACCCGCCTACCCCTGGGCATTTCAGTTCTGTGAGTCTTTCCATGGCCTCTTCTTGCTCTGAAAGATTCCTGACTGACACAGAGACCTGAGGAGTCAGGGGCAGACCCTCGCAGCTGACACCCTTACCTGGGTTGGGCTGCAGGTATTCAATGGTTCTGGCCAGTACTTCCGCCACAGCCTTGCTGGTAACATCCACCTTCTGTAAAGAGACAGCATGTGGGGTTTCAAAACCACCTGGATAGCTCTTGTCCTTCTCCCCGGGCCCTACCTGCCTCATGGCCCACTGCTCTGGGGGCTGCCTGCCCAGGGCTGGGGGAGCCCTGCTACCTGTCTAGTCCATCCTCATAAGCCTTCCCAGCCCCCAGCGGTCAGAGCTGGGCCCCATGGAGTGCTGGGTGAACAGTGCCAGGGGTCAGACGGGCAGCACTTCTCCCGTTACCTTTTCCATCTCTTTGAAGTCATCATCAAGCTTGGTCCCTTCAGCTCCTCCAACCTTCTCACTGACCAGCTGGGGGCGGGGGGGAAACAGAACAAGAGAAAAGAGTGTGAGTCTCAGGAAAAGAGGCCCCAGGAGCCTTCCAAGCACGTCTGCTGCTGACGGGAGAACGCGGGGTCAGGATATGCTTGATGGCTTCCCAGGGATGCTGAACTTGGCCACTGACAGCAAGATGGGTGGCCGAGCAAGGCCCTGGCTCCAAATCTACACACCCCTTCAACCAGGACAGGGGCACCTTCTGCTGAACGTCCTCCATGCCCAGCCTGCCAGGCTGTGCCAACGGCTCCAGAGCACCCGAGAGTGCCAACCAGGCAGGGCCATGTACACCATGCAGACCAACCACAGCTGAGAGTGAAGGTCCCTCCTGGGGCTGCGGTGCCACAGTTCAGCTATAGGTGTGTGGTGACGAGGGTCACCGATCCTCTTCACTCAGGGAATTGCACGCTTCCCACTCCCCATCAAATTCCTGCCTCTCAGCAGCAAGCTCATGGATCACTGGTATGGCACTTCCCCCAAATGCATCCTGCAGAGGCGCCTGAGAAGCAAGCACGTCTGCAGTCCTGAGGCTGAGTGAACGTGGGAACTGCTGTGTTTGACAAGAGCCGAGCGAGAGGGAAAGACCTGCCCCACACAGGCCAACTGTCATGGTTCCTGGAAGTCACTTATGCATATGCATGTGCACACACACATCTGAACAGCACTCTGGCACGTTCTTCATGTTTAATCACATGCATACACGCACGCATGCACACACATCCTGATGGCCCGGTAGCAGTCTCTGCCCACCCATCCGAAGACCCCTCCTGGGGCTCCTGAGGTTGCCCGGTGGCAACCAGCCTGCAGGGGTGCCCAGACCACTGGTGCACAGGACGGGTCCACTGCCCTCTACTTGTGTGGTCTTGGGCAATCGGCTTTATTGGGCCTCAGCTTTTCCCTCTGTAGAATGGGGCAACAGGTATGCACAAAGGGGTGCACCTGGTGAGCACTG
Organism: Rhinolophus hipposideros; assembly: GCF_964194185.1. Taxonomy (NCBI): domain Eukaryota; kingdom Metazoa; phylum Chordata; class Mammalia; order Chiroptera; family Rhinolophidae; genus Rhinolophus; species Rhinolophus hipposideros. The sequence continues at coordinate 58,310,150 of NC_138062.1, read as the reverse complement.
GATATCCGTGCTGCCCACGCCTCTGACCACTGTTACTTTCCCTGCGCGTCTTGTCCCTCCAAGAGGACTGAGAAGTCCAGGGCAGGCCTAGACTGTCTTTAGCTGCTGTGCCCCCCACCAGGGTCAACAGGGACAATGTGTCCCTGAAAGTCAGTGATTCTCAACTTGGCCACACCCCAGGCGGGGACTGGGCACAGGTGAGAGGAGTGCGGGGGCTGCCGTGGGGGTCAGGAAGGAAGTGGGGCTGGTGCAGGGACCAGCCAGGGACTGTCACCACCTGCAGCTGCTGTGCACCGTGCTCTAAGCGATCTCAGAGGAGAGGCAGGGGCTGCCCTCCAGCGTCTGCTAAGGACTTCGTAAGGAAAGACCTTGGACTCCCCTAAGCATTTTGGGTGTTCCACTTTATTTCATGGGACAGTTTCACTTCTTTTGATTATGGTAAAACAGGATGTTCTCAAATTCGGTGGTTGCCAGAGAGGGAAGTGACTGAGCCGCTTGACGTGAGACTCTCTTCTGGTGAAATGGAAGGGCAGCTGAAGCGCCGGTGCTCGAAACCACACCTTCCGGGCCGACGGCACTGGGGCCAGGCAGCCTGCTTGGCGTGAGGCACTGCCGGGAGCCGCTCCCCCAGGGAAGAGCCCCTTCCTCTGAGGGCAGAGGCGCAGGCAGGCCCTGCAGCCTCTTCCAGGTCCCACGAGAGTGTCACCTCCCGGTCTCCCCTGGGAACCCGGCACTCTGTTCCAGATTGACCAGGCTGTCCTTGCACTCGGGCACTGGGGGGCCTTGGAGGAACCACTGGGCTCCTACCAGGCTTCCCACCCTACCCCTGCCTGGGAGCTCTGGGCTTAAGTCCCATAGGAGGTGGCTGATCGTCCCCACGTCCCTTCTCTCCAAGGCTCAGTTTTGCAACAGGCAGAAACAGATGGAAAGATGACAAGAGGTCAAAAGGAAACGGGAAAACCAAAGAAGCCGCATGTGAATCCAGCAAGGAAGGGACACAGTGAAGAGTGTGGGGCACACACCATGCCCAGTGGAGAGGGAACCCGAGTGGTCTACGGGCAGAGCTGGCAACCATGTGTGGGTTATGAGGCAGCACCTTTGGGTAGATGGAGCCGGCTTTCCTAGGGGCTGTGGAGGGGCTAGTGGCCAACCCTGCATGCTCGGGGTCGGGACACTCGCTGTCTGGATGGAGGGATCATGGGGCTGGGGATACCCTGTCCATGGGGGAGGCCACCACCCCGACACTTCAGTCCTACGCAGGTTTGTACGCGTCTGTGGGGCCGACAAGAGTGGCAGATGTTGCTGTGGAAATAACATGTCTACTGTGGAGTCTAGTCTGCATTCCAAATGACAGGCCGCCTCCCACACCCCGTCGCTTGGTGCTCCCTACAAACAGGAGGAGGAAACTGAGGCACAGCGCCTGGTGGGGCCCAGCAGGCTGTGGACTGAAGCCCACTGTTCCTCTCACATCTAATGAACAGGCAGGGACCCCAGGAGCTCACGGTGTGGAGGGAAAGCCCCCCGCTGGAGGCTGGCAGGGTAGGAGGCTGCCCAATCTCCCGCAGGGCCGTGACCTTGGTGGTGTGTGGAAAACAATGTCTCTTGGGCCCCACCTGGCTGGGTCACAGCCTGAGGCAACAGCAGTGAGCCCTACAATGGCTGTCGCTGTGAAAGCCACACTGGTGCCAACACAGGGCCCAGCCCAAGCTGGAAGGTCCCCTGAGACGTCCCAGTTCAGGTACAACCCAAGGTGGTAAGTCAGTGTGGGAGAGGCCACCACAGTCCAACATGCAGTGGCCTCTTGCCTGCGGGGCGCTTCTTGGGCCCGTGAGGCTGGCTCTTGTCTCACATCCCAGCCCCAGCCCTGGCACTGTGCTCTCCGGTGCCCGCGGCCTGGCGCTGCCTGCACGGCATATTTCACTTTCCACCTGGAACTCCGTCTGTTTTGTCTGTCTAGCACCGACGTGAGCTTGTGAAGAGAGGCCATGCCTGCCTGGTTGGTGGCTGCATTCCTCCTACACTGGCACAGCATGGGCCTCGGGCAGCACGTGGGCTGTGTGCTCCACGGAGGGCCTGGAGCAGGGTCTGCTCCGGTGGGCAGGGTGGGGGGAGCTGGCCCGGTGATGCCGAGGGCTGCTCTGGGACACCTCTGGGCACCGACCTGCCGGTGTCTGTCTCTATTTATACGGCTTTACCGAGGCATGGCCGGCCGAGCACACGACCCACCCACCATGAGCACACACTTTGATGAGTTTCAGTGGCAGCACCTGAATTCGGGGTCAGAGCCGCACCTCCAGGGCTGCAGGAAGTTCCCTCCAGCCGTCCACCGGCCATCCTGCCCCCACCCCAGGCAACCCGTGTTCTGCTGTCTCTCGCTCTACAGGTAGCTTTCCTGGAAATGGCATAGATGGACTCACACCATGTTAGTATTTGTAACCTTTGGGAATAGGGTGACCTGCCCTCAGCCCAGGCTGCAGAGTGGGGTGCACAGCTCCGTGTTCCCCCAAGTTCAAATTGCGGCTTAGACTACAGGGGTGGTTACTGCCAGTGAGGGAGTAAAAGAGGCCCCCGGTCCTGCTCATGTTCCCCCAGTCCCGGCCCACTCAGGCTACTCTCCTGGGAACCCCCAGACCCCATCCCTCCCGGACTCTGAATGGCCCATTTATGACATGCCCACAAGTGACTGCAATGGGCTGACCTATTCAGGCCGATCTCAGGGTTTTGAATTGTCTGACAGCTGTGACCAGGCACCGGGGAAGTGAAAAGGCCTGGAACGGAGGTGGGGCTTCATCCTACAGCACCTGTGATTTCTGTCCTCACGTGCTGCCTGCGGGCACTAACAGTAAAGACTAGTCTGAGAAGGGGGCTGGTCTTTCAAAGGCTGGCGTTCCTCAGCGCTCTAGACTTCTGCCTCTCTTTGGAGAGGAGCAAGGACTCTGACAGGCAGGAGAGAAAGAGAATGTGCCCTGGGACAGTCCACAAAAGGCACTGAAAAGCTGCTGTGTGCCGAGGGCTGGCAGGGCAGCCACTGGAGGAGCGAAGCAGGAAACAAGGCAGGAGAAGCTTTCACCCAGAGATGCTGGACAACGGCTGCCCCTCACAGGGCAGGCACATCTGCAGCGGCCGCTTGGTGGCAGCTGGAGGACCAATTTGAACCCTGCCAAGCGGGACGGCAGTGCCAACCACAGGCCTCGTAATTGAACCATCTCAGCAGAGAAACCTGATCAATATGACATGGAAAATAAACGGGCCAATCTGCAGGCTCTGTGACCCAAACAGACAATTTGCTCTGATGCATTAAGAGTTTCAGAAGAAAAAAAAAGGAGGAAGAGGGAGGAGGGGAGATAAACGGCTGCGTGGAGCCTCGTCTGCGATGGGTGCTCCACGTTTCCTGATCAATGTACTCGCACCTCGTGCAGCCAGCATGCTCTGGGTGGCCATGTGAGCGCTCCATGACCAGGTAACAGCTGGGCCTCCTGTCCTCTCCTGGCCCAGGCCAGGGTCTGGGGCAGCCTCCCCACCTGCCCTCTGCCCGGCTGACTTCTCCCTGCCCGTCTGGGAGTGCACTACGGTGACACTTCCCACCAGCGCTAAGGAGCAGCCCGCTCCTCAGCGTTAAGGGCCCAGCCCAGGACCAGGCACAGAGAAGCGGTTCGTGGGCACTGGCTGGAGAGCCAGAGCCATCGGCATGGAGACAGAGGGGGAGGGCCCAGCCACCTGCCTCTGGGCCCTGTAAGAGGCACCGTCAGGGTCTGGGTCAGTGGCTGGCCCTCCCGGCTGAGGCGCTGGGACGCTCGGCTCTCAGGCGTGAGCACTCTGGCTCCATCTAGCAACCCCTGTCTGGACAGGAGTCAGAGGCAGCGCTAGGCGACTGCCAGGTAATGGGATGAACCGTGTCTGGAGCGGGAGGCGGGCCTGGCCTTGAGGAGCGCCCTCTAGTGAGGGAGACGAGAATGTCAGAAGTGACGGCAACACAGAGAAGGTGATGAGAGCAGCAGGGAGGAGCAAACACGCCAACATGGCAGCGGGATGTTCTCCTGGCTGGATGACCGCACAGCCCAAAACGCCCCCTGCTCCTCAAAGGAAGGGCAGGGTCCCAACAGGCAGAGCCGGGCGTTTTGGGTGAGACTCAGGTTCAGGGGCACAAAGGCCGCCATGCACCAGGACCGTGTAGGCACGTTCCTGCATGAGGTCGATTGTCACATCTGCTTGACGTCAGTGGAGTGACTGGTGCACCCATTTACAGATGAGCAAACCGAGGGATGAGTCAGGAGAACTTAAAGCCCGGGGAGCTGTAAGTGGAGGCGCTGCGCCCAGACCTGCCAGGCTGGCTGGTCCATCCTGCGCGGCGCCCGGTACTGGAGGACTGGTCAGCGATGGGATGGGGTGAAGCCGGGGGCCTGCGCAGGCCTGGCCGGAAGGGTGTGGGCTTCCGAGGGCCGTGGGGAGGCGTCCTGTGTGCAGAGTGCTCGGACATGGGCAGCCCAAGAAGGACCATGATGGCCCTGGACAGGGCTGAGAAATTCCTGAGCTGGGATGAAGGCACGGGGATGGGAAGGGAGGGAAGGAGCACCCATTCGCCTCTAAATCCAACTGCAACTCCCCTCCCTGCTGGCCTCTAACATCTGGAGAGATGTGTGCCAAACACCTCAAATCAATCCCTCTGGTTTCCATTATGGTCTCCTGTCTCGTGACTCAGCCCACGACACGGGCAGAGCCCCAGCTGGTTTGCTGCCTGGCCGACACATGAAGCTGCTGGCCTTCTCAACCTCCGTGCTCTGCCTGAGCTCCTGGGCCCCCGACTTGGAGATGCTGGCAGAGACAGGAGAGGGTGCGTTCTTTGGCTAACCAGACTCTCTTTCTGGAAAGCTGGGCCAAGCATGCTTCTGGGGAGGTAACGTGCGCAGTGCACTGGCTGCTCTCAACGTGTCTGTCCCTGCCCAGAAAACCTTCGGTGGCCCCCAGTGTTGCCAGGATACTCAGGATGACTTCCAAAGCCTGGGCCCTTGTGAGTGGCTCGATTATGAAATGCTTGCTGATGGGGGCGGTGCTGATTCTAGGCAGCTCAGAGCTCCCACGTGGCTCTGAGTGAAGGCCACAGGGCATGGGGCTGGGCAGTGACCCACAGGGGCCAGGGAGAGGTGCCACCGAAGCAGAGGCCACAGAAACATCATTTGTATCCAAATGAACCTTCATAGCCCGACTGGGAGGAACCAGAGGATAGAAACCAACCCCTTAAGCCAAGGAGACGGTGAGCGTAAGACTGAGTCTCTGGCAGCCAGGAAGAGACCTCGTCCATCACAGGTCCTTTGAAAATACTTGCAAACTGACTGAAAGAGTAAGTCATCACCCTTTTGTTAACCCCACGGAGGGAGGTGTTCTGACACATCAGAACTTCCTTCAGCATCCTGGGAACTCGGAAATTTCCCTGGATTTGCTGGTACCCTTCATTTTCTCTCCACCTGGTGATCAAACCTAAGTGTTGTTTTAAGAAGCAGCTTTGTGAATAGGAATGGTGGAAACGATCAACCAGGGAAAAGCTTTTGAAGTTACTTTTCATGTGGAAATTCCAAACTGGGCACCAGATCAGGCCCCAAGGGGCAGAAACGGCCCCCGAGACACACCTCCAGGCTACTGTGTCACGCGTCTGTTGGCAACTGAGTTCTGGCAGCAGCAGGAGTGACTTTTGAAGCTCAAGGTGTTCTCTCAGCAGAAGGGGAGGTTGCTTGGGCCTGGGGCTGGTGGATCAGAAACCAGTTCAGAAGCAGAACAGAACCCTCGGGTCCCCCAGGCTGCAGGGACAAGCCAGCTGTGAGATCTCCCAGCCGAGGAGGGCCTGACTGTTACTGGGGAAGGGAGCCTGGCACAGGGGCCTTCTTGCAGTCTAGGTAGTTTTCTGCGCCCAGCAGTGCCAGCTATTTAAGACAAATCTTAGGGTGGTTTAAGCCCCACAGCCTCCAACACACATGCATGGCAGGGCTGCCTGGCTCCCAGCTGCGACAGCTAGAGAGCAGGACTCCTGGCCAGCATGAGATGATAAACGCTTTTCTGGCTGGAAGGCAGTGAGCTGACTGCCACGTGAAGCCTCAGCTGCCACTTCCTAGCCTGGCATATGCTGTTAAAACGAGGGGGCAAACCCATAAGCAAAAGAAAAAGAATCTTCTCAGTCATTTATGTGGCTTAATCCAAGAGTCTGAGCTGGACACGGTACCGACACTGGGAGCAAACTGGGAACTGGCCATTGGAAAGAACTGACTTTAGAGGAAGTGGCGATGACAGATGGGAAACAATCACAAAGTGACTGTCAAGACGGAGTGGTAAGCCGGATGACAAAGCTCCTCGAGATACAACTGGGGTGCACCCGAGGCCTCGTCTTAAAGCCCCAGCCTCCTTTTGCAGGTGCCAGTACCCAAAGCCAGAGGTTCCTCCAGGGCTGACACTCAGAGAGCTGCCCCTTCAGCTCTGGACTGAAAAGAATTTTTCTTTGCTGACATCAGTCACCAGGCCTCCACGAGTGCCTGGCTCGCTCCTCATGCCGCTGTCACAGTGCTTTCCTGATGAGCCTCTGGAATCCTTCAGGAGGGAACTGTGAGCCCCCAAAAGCCCCCCTCCCCCGGCCTGGACTTGTATCACTTTTCTCCCCAGGAGCCCTGGGCAGCCTCCTCGCTGGTCTCCCCTCCCAGGCCCTGCCCTAGCGTCCTGTCCAGAACCCTCAGCACAGTGGGGCCTGCCACCCTCTCCAGGCGCCTGCCCCATCTGTGTGCCTCAGCCTCTGGACTGCTCCCCCTCTTCCCACCACTTCTGCTCTGGCCTAATTTCTGCTTTGGCATGACTTCCTGTTAGAGCCCCACCTTTCAGAGTGCTTTCGAGTTCTAACGGCACCCCACGTATCATCCCATGTTTGTCCCCAGTAGCTGAGGGCAACCTCCTGGGGCACAGAGACCCTATGTACTGGTTTCTGCTGTCACCCAGCATATCACCTGGCACAGCATGTGGGTGGAGGAGATACCACCTGACCAATTAGTGGCCCCACGCTCTACGCCCAAATCACCCTGAAGGCCAACTCTCGCTGGCCCCTTTGCCCCCCACAAAAGGCTGCTCTGGACAGGGTGGGTCGGAGGGGAGTGGGGGCTGTGCCAGGCCACTTCCAAAGGAGCGGTTAACAAAACAGGTGCAGGGGCCCAGGAGGACCTGAGGGCTGGAGGGCTCTGTGACCAGGGGGCACAAAGGAAGAGTGCAGGGCTGGGCGGACACAGGTGGCTGCAAGGTGCTATGGCCTCAACCCTGTTTGAGGAAGGCACCTCCCTCCCTTCCCCCCGGTGACTCAGCAGTCCCTGGAGGCTGGGTGACAAGGGACCCACCTGGCCTGGCCTGCCCACCACGTGGATGGCAGGCAGAGAGGGCAGGCTGAGTGTTGGCCTGTGTGGGGTGGCAGAGTTTTCCCTCACAGCCAGTCTGCACAGAGGCCTGGCCCCGCCACACTGCAGTGGGCAGTGGCCTGGGGTCAGGACACCAGGACTCCGAGTCCTGGCTCCTTGGGGACCCTCCCAACTTCCTCATCTACGAACCAGAGCACTGGCCCAGCTTCAACTCTAATGATCGGCAGTCCTGGGATTTCCATTAAGAAGCCATTAAGTTTCCCCAAAAGAAAGCAGAAGCACTTAACAAAAACTGTTCCCCACAGTCTGTCAGTCACGGTTAACCAGTCCCCTGGTTAATCTCAGAGTCCATAGGGGAGGAAGGGGCCCCACAGGTGCTGGGAGGGCTCCACGTTCTGCTGGCTGAGGAAAGCCGGCTTCTACAGCACTTACGGCTTGGAGTGGGGGCAGGCCTGCTGGAGCTGAGAAGGAATCACATAATTTGCATTTTTTAATGCTTCTATGAGATACAGCTGATACTACATAGCTCCTTGGGTTTGCTGTCTTGCTGGCCCTTTTGTCATCCTTGAAAACCCCAAGGGGAAGGGACAGAGCCAGCTGGGATCTCTAGTGCCCACCTGGCCCAGCTGCAGCCTCTGGGCAAGCGCCTCCACTTTATAAATGGGACAACGAAGGCTCCAGGAAGTGACGTGCCTTGCCCAAGGTCAGGCAGTATAGTGTGTGTGTTTGTGTGCATGTGTGTGACACCAAGCCAGACAGGAGGAATAACTGGGTCCCCAAAGTCTTATATCACCCACTCTGGATGCTGCCCCTGCATCTCTGATCTGTTTCCTCATTTTCAGGGACTGCCCAGGCCTGTCAGGGTGCTGAGAGGATGAGGGAGTTGACTAATAACGAGCAGGAGTCTGCTGAGACAGAGGCTCAGGACTGGGTCCCGCCTGGCCAGGAGAGTGTCCCAGGCCCCTGGAAGCAGGTCCGATGCAGGCCAGCACCCCTGGCTGTGCCGAGGGGTTTTACCCGACTGAGATGCCAGCCCTTGACTGAGGCTCACCTCCTAGGAACAAGTTGCACCAGGATCTCTCGCCAGGTAAAAAATACCTGGATATACATCAGCCTCCTACATTTTAATTTCTCATCTTGGGGACGGGGCGGGAGAGTTGCCTGTCACACAAGTGGGAAAATCACGTTCAGACAAAAATTTATAAAAAGAAACACCCAACCCACAAACAAATGAAGCGATCCATCCCCTGGGGCCTGCGTGGCAGGGCAGTGCCAGCTCTGTGCCACTAACAGTGAGCTGGGCTCCCCATGCGGAACTGCTGGCCAGCAGCCTCCAGTCCAGCTGGCAGAGCGTGAGTCTGCTCCCCTCATGTGCAGAAATGATAAGGTGTTTCTGCAGACTCCTCTGTTGCCAATGATGCAAGAGCCCTTCAGGAAGGCCTGGGAAATAGGGCCTGGAAATCCCGTCAGGCAGAGCTGCCAGGCCCCTGGAAAGCACCGAGGCACCTCTGCATCAAACACTGGAACCACAGCCTACTGTGCAAGGGGCTGGAGGTACCGAGCACAAGTCTCAGTGAGGGGCCACAGGTACCCCAACGACGACAAGCGAGGATGGACAACTGGCCGACCTAACAGCCCAGAGCCCCTGCCTTCTGGAACACAGACACCTTCTCCCTGTCTCGAAGATCCTTTCCATGTCTAAAGGTCTAACTAATGAGAAGCTCCCTCTTCCAGGAACTGCCTGATTCTCCATCACCCACCTCCGTATCCAGGCAGGAGGAACCTGGCTGCTGGCTGCCTCTCCCATCACACTACTGGCACCTCCTCTCAAGCCCCTGCCTCCCTTGGACGTCACCTGGGACCAGGCTGTTTTCTGTTCTGCAAGGCACCCACCTCATCCCTACCTCGTCACGGCCCTCCTCCCACTGAACTGTGAGCTCGAGGTGAGCGGCCCGTCACTGCCGTCAGCACGCTCAGAACGGCATCTGAGACCAGGAAGCGCTGGGTGGATCCCACCTCACAGTGGTCTGCCTCCTCCTAGCACCCCACAGGGGCTGGGCTAGGAGGACAGGGGACTCAGGAGCTGGCTGGATGACAGTGTCCCCTCCCCTATTTTCCTTTATGCTGCTTGTTTATGGGAAGTTCAAGTTAGGCTGGTATTCTGGCCAGAGGCTGCCAGGCTAGTTCTCCACTCTCTGCCCAAGGTCTGCCCACAGCTGCCTCCTACCCCAGAGAGCAAACGTTCAGGAAAATTTGCAAAGACAAAAAATCTGAGCAAGCCAGGCCCAGGCTGGCTCGCATCCAGAGGACCCTGCTCCCAGAGTGGGCTGGTTTCTTATCAACAAGAACCTCCCTGGAAGTGACGGGGTCTGTGGTTTGGGGGGACAGGACACAGGAAAGGAAGGCTGACAGGCAAACAGAAACAGCCCGAAACACGCCCGCTGGAACGGAGAGGGATGCTGTTATTGTCCCGTGGATCACTGGGGAGGGCAGAGTGTGCCCTGAGCTTCTCCACGAGACACCCCCAGGCGGAAGCTCTGAGTAGGCACTGAGGAATGTATCCTCACCTGGCTCCACTGTTCACCTGTCACACCAAGGTGGTGACAACAGGCTCAGCTGACAGGTGACTCCTCATGGTGGCTCAGAGTCACCAAGACCAGTTTTTTTCAGGTCATGATCCTGGGACAGCTCCTGGCACCACAGACCAGGGGTTAGCGGACCCGCAGACCCTGCTGTGGGTTAGTGATGGGACGGCGAGCTGGGGCCACATGTTAGATGCCGGCATCCTGCCAGCCTGCACAGCTGTACTGTCACCCTTTTTGTGCAGGGACACCTGTCCTAAACTGCAATGTCAGTCTTGGAAACCTAGAGCTGGAAGGAATCTCAGAATCACTGGCCAGCCTCAGCACACAGATGAGGAAACCAAGAGGGCTGAGAAGGCGGGAGCTGCCAGGGCCAGGCGGGTGGTTCCTGGCGGTCACCAGGGCAAACGGCTCCTGTCCCCGGCTGCTAGCCACCTGACCTGCAGGGAACAGAGCCGGGGGGCTTTTCCTTCCTCAGGATGTATATCCAGGCCTTGCCGACGCACAGCTTACTGTCATCACCACTCAGGCCCCAGTGATGGGTGAGCACTGGGATTTCGAGGTGCCCGGGCCCCACCTCAGCCCACAGACACAGAAGAGCAGGTCTCAGGGGCCCTTTCTCCTCCCGAGGCTCATCTTCATCCCAGCCACTCCACTGGGGGCAGCCTCGCCTCACCTTCCCACCCACACACCCCACCCCCAACCAGTAACTCCATCATCAGCAGTGCCAGCTACAGTGACAGAGTCAGGGCAGCACGGGGCTGCCGCCCAGGAGGTGCGGAGGCAGTCACTATTTGTTGAGATAATAAATACATACCTGTGTACAGGCCCCACCCTCCACCAGCTCACTCTCAGGTGTGTCAGTAACCAGTCAAAACACAGGTGTGCCCAGTGTCCCGAGGCGATGCCAGGAATGTGTGCAGCAGAGGGGGCCTGGATGGCAGAACGGACACTGGAGCTGGCTCTGTCCACCAGGCTCACTTTAAGCAAGAATGTGGACCTCTGAGCCTCAGTTTCCTCAACTGTAAAGTGGGGTGATGCTGACGATGTGCTGTGGCACTTGGGTGTGAACATGATTTAAAAATCACAAACTGTCCTACAAACACGAGCCTGTCATGGCCTGCGTCATGCTGTCTGGAGGGAGGAACGAGGCAAGGAGGGCCATGCGCAGGCAGCTGGAGGGGTCCACGGAGTACGCCACGCTCAGAAGCAGGGTCTGCTGAGTGACCTGGATGATGGTGCAGTGAGAATGCCGGGTTTCTGGAGTGAAAGGTTTAGTGTGGACCCTTCTTTAAGAAGGAACAAGATAGGCTGGACAGTGGCTCAGGTGGTTGGAACAATGTGCTCCTAACGCCAAGGTCACCGGTTCGATTCCCACATGGGCCAGTGAGCTGCGCCCTCTACAGCTAAGACTGTGAACAGTGGCTCTCCCTGGAGCTGGGCTGCCGTGAGCAGCCGTGGGCTGCTGCGCTGTCGTGGGTTACTAGGAGCTGCCAGGAGCGGCCGGCAGCCGGCGAGAGCTGCTGTGAGCGACCGACCAATGACGGCTCTGCTGGTCGTTGAGCTCTGTGAGCGGCGACCGACTGCCTCAGCTGGGGGAGCACAAGGCTCATAACACCAGCATGAGCCAGAGAGCTGTGTCCTACACGACTAGACTGAGAGACAGAGGCTTGAACCGGATTCGGGGGGAGGCAGAAAAAGGGGGGGAGAAAGGAAAGAAAAAAAGAGGGAACATGACATCCTGGGTGGCCCTCCTACAAGGGCTTTGTGCTCCTGCACACACATCTCCCCACACTGAGACCTCGAACACTGTGTCGACAGCAGGCTGATCGCTCACTCTTCCGTTGTACCAGAAGGCCCTAGAGATCGGTAACCGGGTCTAACCCGGACACCAGGAAACTCCTGGCACCAAGTAGAGTGGAACCTCGGTTTTCTAACGTAATCCGTCCGGAAGACCGTTGGAGTTCTGAAAAGTCGAAAACAGCCGACAGCTCGGCCTCAGGGTCTTGCTCTCAGCGGAAGCCACGTGGCATGTTCGACTTCCGAGGCGAGTTTGAAAACTGAAGTAACACGCACTTACTTCCGTGTTTACGGCATTTGTAAACCGAAATGTTCGTCAACGGAGACGTTCAAAAACCGAGGCACTACTGTGTATCTGTTGATGGGTGACCGCGATACACAATTGTGAAGCTTTATTTGGGGGGAAGGGAGGGAACGAAGCACCAGGAGATAAAACAATTTGGTTTGAAGGAAACTCCACACTCCATCAAGAGCAGCACCTGGTGCACTAATGCCAGCATGTGCGACCTGGGCAGCACGAGAGTCTCCTCCAGGCCACCCCGCCTCTTCCAAACAACACGGCCTGCTGGCCGTCCCCGAACACCCCGGGGGCGCCCTGCCCGGGTGCTGGCTAACATGATTCCTGCCCCTGGGATACTTGGCCCTCTCCCCTTCCAGATGGTGCACATCACTCCAGGAAGCCACACTTACACTCTGGGCACATGGGGCCCCCCACCATAAGTCACAAGGTCTTGCTACATTTGCCACGATGGTGTGCAAGGCCGACTCAAGGCACCCGTCAGCAGCCATGGCTTTCATCACTTATTTATTTATTTTTGCAGGAGAAAAGCTGTCCCACCCACCTCCCCAGGTCTTGTCTCTCTGCTGTCACAGTGTGGTGAGTGTCTGGTGTGCCCACTTCCTGAGCTAGGAACCATAAAAATATTCAAATCTCTCTCCACCAGAGGATGATGGTTTAGCAGCCAGAGCCTCCTCCCGGCACCCAGCACTCGTGGCAGCTTCCGGTCCCCTGGAAGAACTGATCCCAGACAGATGATGTCTGGGCTCCCCGATAAGGGATGAGAACACAACAGGGCAGCCCAGTGACGTGCAGGCTGCAGCATGGGAGCCTCACGCCAGTGCCTGCCTAGGAAACCCTTCGTCCTCCTTTCCTGTCTCCTTCTGAGGCCCAAATTCAAGGCCAATGTCCCAGTCACCTCCCTTCTGGGCACTTGTCATAGGGCCCTGAGTCACTGTACTGGCCCTATTTCAATTACTTGGCCACCCTGCATGTTTGGGACACTTTCTTGCCCTGAGCTGAACGTTCAGGGTCAAAGTCAAGGCCAGATCCCCCCCTTTTGAGAAGATTGGTCTTAATTTTTCAACAAATATTTACTGTTGATATGTGCCCCGTATAGTAGAGGAAAAACAGATTCATAACATAAGCTCCCAAAGAAATGGTAACATAAGCACCTCTGCTAAGGGGCAGGGAGAAGCCACTTCCTCCTGTGGGGAGGGAACCAGGAAGGGTTCACAAGGAGACGACCCTGGACTCAGCTTCGAAGGATAAGTTGAAACTGGACACAATAAGGAGAAAGGGACATGATGTGAGGAAAGGCAGAGACAGGGGCCACGCGGGTTGCACCAAAACAGAGGACAGAGGAGCTAAGGGCTTGGAAACAAACACCAAACATAATTCTGAAGTGTCCCTTTTGAAGATGTGGGGAGTCACTAGCAAAGGGTGTCTGGCGGGAGCCTCCGGGCTCTGTGATGGGGAGAAATGTGCCATCAGACTCGAGAACTGCCGACCTCTTTTTACAGACTTGGTGGGAATCAACACAGGTCAAGATACTGCTGTGCTGTTTCCCAGGTGGTACCCCAAGGTTTAGACAGGCAATAGAGGTTTTTTGCATAAAAACCTGAATACAGAGCCGGTTTTCAAATTTACATTCAACAACAGGGGTGGAGGATTTCCTGTTAGTCCACCAGCTTTTAAGTCACGGAGGTGAGGCAGGATTCCAGGAACCAGGAAAAGACTTCAGTGCAGTTTCAGATTTGCTCAACAGAGCTCTGTAACTGAAGAAAGCTGGGGGGAGACCCCCCCCACCCCGCCTAGCACAGTACTCATAACTCAACTTTGCAGAGGGAACTGGTCTATGTTCTTGCTGACTTCAGCCATTAAGTTGAAGGCGAGAGCTAATGAAGGAATGAAGACACACACACACACACACACACACACACACACTTACTTTTAAAGGTTGAGCTGAAAACCTTTATCTGGACAAGGCTTTAAAACAGTGTGGACCTATACAAGTTCCCTATGGCTGCTGTAACAAATTATGACAAACTCAGTGATTAAAACACAAGTTTCCTAGAAGATACAAAAAAATGGAAGGATATACTGTGCTTATGAGTTGGAAGGATTAATAATGAAAATGTCCTTACTACCTAAAGCAGCAATCTATAGATTCAGGGCAATTCCTATTAAAAACTACCAATGCCATTCTTCTCAGAATTAGAACTAATCCTAAAATGTATATGGAGCCACAAAAGACCCCAAATAAAGAAATTTTGAGGAAAAAAAAAAAAGTGGGACGTGTCTTGATATCAAACTATACCACAAAGCTACAATAACCAGAGCTGTATGGTACTGGAATAAAGGCAGATATATAATGAATATAGTAGAATAAATCCTCACTTATATGGTCAACTAATCTGTGACAAAGGAGGCAAGGCACTTTCTTATACCATTTATAAAAATAAACTCAAAATGGATGAAAGACTTAAACGTTAGATCTGAAACTAAAACTCCTAGACGAAAACAGAGGCAGTAAATTGTCTGACATTGCTCTTAGCCGTATCTTTTTAGATATGTCTCCTAGGGCAAGGGAAACAAAAGAAAAAGTAAACAAATGAGATTGCATCAAACTAAAAAGCTTCTGCACAGTGAAGGAAACCATCACTCAGAGGAAATGACAACCTACTAAATGGGAGGAGCTATCTGCAAATGAAACATCTGATAAGGGGTTGATAACCAAAAAATATAAGGAACTGATATAATTAACCAAAAAAAACCCAAACAATGGGCAGAGGACCCGAACAGACATTTCTCCAAAGAGGACATACAGATGGTCCACAGACATGTGAAAAGATGCTCCACATCATTAATCATCAGGGAAATGCAAATTAAACCACAATGAGATCTCACCTCACTCCTGCAGAATGGCTATCATCAATTAATCAACAAACAAGCGCTTTCGAGGATGTGGACAAAAAGGAACCCTCATGCACTGTTGGTGGGATTATAAATCAGTGCAGCCACTATGGAAAACAGTATGGAGGTTCCTTGAAAAATTCAAAAAAGAACTGCCATACGATCCAGCAATTCCTCTTCTGGGTATTTACCCGAAGGAAAAAGAAAACACGAATTCAGAAAGATATCTGCACCCTTATGTTCATTACACCATTACTAGTGATAGCCAAGATATGGAAGCAACTGAGATGTCCATCCATAGACAAAGGAATAAAGAAGATGTGGTACATATAGACAATTGAATATTGTTCAGCAATAAAAAAAGGAATGAAATCTTGCCATTTGTGACAACGTGGATGGACCTAGAGGGTATTATGCTAAGTGAAGTCAGAGAAAAACAAATACCATATGATTTCACTTATTTGAGGAATCTAAAATGAAACAAAACAAATGAATAAACAAAACAGAAACACCCATAGATATAGAGAACAAGCTGATGGTTGCCAAAGAAGAGGAGAGCAGGGGAGAAGAATAATTTTAAAAAACACAATACATCAAACAAAGGAACATTAAAACCACACAAAAAATCTTAACGTGGTCAGATGGCCAACTGGATCTCACCAGCTAAGATCAAGGTGATGGCAGGGTTGCATTCATTTCTGGGGATCCTAGGGGGATCCACGCCTTTTCTGGCTTCCAGGGGCTGCCCGCATTCCTTGGCTGGTGGCCCTTTCCTCCATCTTCAAAGCCAGCAAAGGCAGCTCTCGTGCTGCCTCCCTTCTGGTTCTCTCTTCCATAGTCAGTCACATCTCCCTCTGACCACAGCAGGAAAAAGTTTGCATTTCTTTCTTTTTTAAACTTTTAAAAAATTTACTTTAAGTATGTTTTTCTAGGACCCATCAGCTCCAAGTCTAGTAGTTGTTTCAATTTAGTTGTGGAGGGCGCAGGTCACACTGGCCCACGTGGGGATCGAACCGGCGACCTTGGTGTTAAGAGCACTGCACTCTAACCCACTGAGCTAACCGGCCGCCCCAAAGTTTGCATTTTTAACTCTTATGATTAGAGCCAGGGCACTCCATCTCCAGGTCCATACCTTTCATCCCATCAGCAAAGTCCCTCGTGCCCAGGAAGGTAACATACCAATGGGCTCCAAGGCTTAAGAGAGGGACATCCTTGGGGGGGGGAGGGGCGTTATTCTACCTGCCACAGGAACTACAGTCCATTCTTGTTATTCATAATGGTTCTGTTTAATAGTCACCACAAATACGGAATTAGCAAATACTGACCCACCGCTCCTGGAGAAAATTCTGGGGTAGGTTCCTGGGATGTGTTTCTGTTTAAAGACACCTTATTTAATATACTACACTGTTGCTTCATTAACACTGAACTCAGCCAATGGCACTGTAAATATCTGAATAAAGCTTCTCTAAGACACGTGCGTTCTCTGTAAGGAACATCACAGCTTTCTCGCATTTAGGAACCTTACACAGCACTTCAGCTCTCCACTTGGGACCAAATGAAACAGAGAAAGCACCCACAAAAATACAAAAAGAACCAAACAAACCGCTAACTAAACAATGAAAAGGACACGGGTTTACAGTACAAGAGCTGAAACAAGAAGGCAGAGCGTGTCAGGAGACTCAGTGTCTTCCGCTCCGCACATGTCTGCAAAAGTGCCACAAGTATTGGTTTGGGGGTTACAAATACATGTCAGCTAGGAGGTGAAACTGCAAATACGGAATCTACAATCGAGGATCAACTGTACTTCCCAGCCTGAGTAGCAGATGCCAGGCGCTGTCTGCGAGCTCAGTCTCACTGTGGAGACCAAAACAGAAAACACGAGTTCTTGAGGAACTGACATGCTGGCGAAGAAATTAATTCTGTGAGGACTCCAGACATGGGGCAGAAACATGGGGCAGCAGCGGTGGGCCTCCCTGGGTTGATCCACAGTCCATGCTCCCTCTGAACTAACGCTGAGCCTCTGCCCCCCACACTGCTTCCTGGCCAACGCCCCTGGGCACGTGCAGCCTAGTGGAACACAGTTGAAATATCATCCTTTACAAAGGCTCAAACACATGACCCCCGCCAGCTTTGAGTCTAAGACTTTAGATCATGCAAATTGAATAGGTTGGTTTTTTCCAGGCTGGTACTGCTGAAAAGCTATATGGTTACATTAAACAAGGTGTGACTCTACAGAAACTCTCAGACACAGCCCAAGGGGACAACTGAAAGACCGCTCAGTGCCACAGAGAAAGAACGAAAACTTGGAAACATCCTAAACGCCCACTGGCAGGGTGACAGACAAAAGTATTTTGGAATTGCCACACCGAGAGAACTATACACCTGTGGAAATAAACTCAAGTCACAGGCATCCATGTGAAGGAAACACACAAATAGTGTTGGGTCAAGAAAGCAGGGGACACACACAAAACCACCACGTGTTACCATTTCTATGAGGCGTAAACTTGCAAAACAACACAGCTTTTAGTGATAAATCCACAGGCGGTGCAGGTATAAGGGAAGAGGCTTCTCTCGAACTATAGTGCTGCTTATTGCATCTCTGCTGAGCACGTGACTATGGCCTGGTCACTCTTTTATCTTTCTCTGTCTGAGACACTTTATAGTGCAAATTTAAGGTGCCTGGAAAGGGAAGTTCCCCTTTGCGACCTACTGGTGCTGACCAGCTCGCAGACTGGTGGATGGAAACTCCCGGGAGGAGTCACCTCTCCTTCAGGCTCTCCCGGGAGCCAAGCAGACTCCTGGGTTCAGACCGGGTGAAAGGCCCTAACCCCTACTCCCCTGAACACACACACTCCCCCAGGCCCCACATATGCCCCCGGCCCTGCACTGCCCACACTTCCCACATCAGACTCCCAGGCCCACCAGTTCAGAGATGGGGGAGGGACTCCACTAAACAGAAGAGCACGCCCAGTGCTGAGGATGAGGGGCTCGGGGTGGCCCTGGGACAAAGTAGGAAGCCAGCTGTGAGATCTGGGGCTTGGAGAGAACCCTCAGCT
This sequence comes from Rhinolophus hipposideros, assembly GCF_964194185.1. NCBI lineage: Eukaryota > Metazoa > Chordata > Mammalia > Chiroptera > Rhinolophidae > Rhinolophus > Rhinolophus hipposideros. The sequence continues at coordinate 58,292,140 of NC_138062.1, read as the reverse complement.
GCCCTTGAGTCCCCTTGGGAGAAGGGAATTGATGAGGAACCTCCCAGAGAGAAACACATGAGACTTTTCCACTGTGAAGTAAATGTGTCAGAGCAGGGGAGAAAGACGATCTCTGTTTCGATGTCCCGGACCTCAAAGCCAACCTCTGTGAGGGTGTCACACACGTGTAGGGGCTCTGACCCAGATACCCACTCTGCAATCAAAGAGGGGCACGCTCTACTTCTGCAGAGATAGAGGACAATGCTAGGCCAGGCAGGTCAGGTGAGGGATGGAGAATCCCGTCCCGGTTCCCTTAGCTGCCCTCTTCTGAAACACAAAGGCTGCCCAAAGGCCAGGCTGCCCGCCTGGCCGCCTTCACACAATCACGGCTCTGAGGCGCAGAGGCAGTTGGGGTTGACTGACACCTGCCTGTCTGCCATGGCAGTCAAAGGGCGTCACTCCTGGCGAGGTGGGTGGCAGAGGGTGAGGAGGCACCTTGGGGGCAAGAAGCAGCAGGAAGCTCCCAGGTTGTTTCCTAACAACTCGCATCTCCTTACTTCTGGGGCTGGGGCCTAGAACGACCGCAGAAACATCACTGGTCAACAGTTCCGCTTTACAGAAGGTAGCAGGCTGGACTGAGGGGTACTGGTGGGAGATACTCGAATAATTGGCCAAGGTGGTGTCTGAGGACTAAGAAAAACGAGTGAACGGCGTGCACCACTTACAGCCATGCCTCTCCCCAGACACTCGGGTGTGCGGACAGAGTCCCAGAGCCGTTTCCAGGCTCGCGGCCTCTCATGGAAAGGTGCTGGCCCAGGTAGTAGGTGGCCATCCGCTGTAACCAGTTAGCCATTAGCCACTGATGTAAGTGCCGTGGCTGCGCTGGGGGGTTGGCTGGTTGGCAGAGAAGCGCGTGGCAGACTGCGGATCGTGTTGATCCTACTTCGTGTGTCTCGCTCGACCGCCAGCGAGACGGGGGTGCAGAAAGACCCCGCGCTGGGGTACTGGCAGATGTTTGCTTTTGTGTCTCGACCAGCCACCAGCGAGAGGATATTGGTCTGACTCCCCTACCTATGGCTCCGTGGGTGTTCCTTTTTGGCCTCACCATGTCCTGCGTTCTTATGTGGGGAGCGGGAGCTGAGACCCCGCATGACCTTTGAGGTCCGGGACATGGAGCAGCGAGCAGGGTGTGGTGGTTACTCCTTTTTAGCCTCCACGTCTCCTGCAATTCACCTGCCGGGAGCGGGAGCCGAGTCCCTGCATTACATCAGAAATTCATCCTCACCCCACATCTTTCTCTTCTAAGCCTTAGCTCAAGTGTGCAGGATTTCGTGATTCTACATGAAGACTATAAGGGGCATGGTGCCAAGAGAAGGTAACGTGTACAGGGGATCGATCATGTTCTCTAAAGCATGGGAGGTAACACAGGGACAAGGAGAAAATGACTCCTGCAGCGATGCTCTTTCAAACTCCCTATTCTGGCGAGGAGACACGGTGAGGTGGGCACTGTCCTGGTTTCAACAACCCTTCAATGAATGAGGAAACAGACCCCAAGCTCAGAGGTACGTTATCCAGGAAGAATTGATTACACTACTTTGTTTTGGGTGTATTTGGTGATCCAGTTACTATAATTTTATAGCAAGGAATAACATCAAGCTCCCATTAAAATAAATTTAAAAAGTGAGTCGATTTAAAAGGGGAAAGATGCGTAGAAGGTGACAGAGTGAGTCGGGGTTCTCGCATGGAGTCAGGGAAAGGACAGGGAAGGGTGGGGGTGGGTGGGTAGGGAGGCTGGCTTCCGGTGTGCGCTGGGCAAGGAGCCTGCTGCATGCTGGGGACTGGCCGATGGACAGGGACCACATGTAGGGGGCAGCTGGGCGTGACTGGGGACGTAGAGCTGGGGGACAGGTGCATGAGCAGTGGTGGGTGTCAGGGAGGTGTAAAGACAGGGAGAAGGAAGGAGCAGGCCCAGGCGTGGAATGGAAAGGCCACAGAGAGAGCCAACCGGGACAAGCGAGGAAGGGGGGGAGGGGAAGAAAGAGCTGGCAGGCTGACTGAGGAAATAAAAGACGGGCAGGCAGGTATGGAAGCCAGGGCTGGCAAACAGGACCAAGGCCAACGCCGGGCAGGTCAGAGAAGTCCAGTGGGCCTGGGGTGCAGGCTTCTGGGGGTCTAGCCTTGAGGAGGTAGAGCCCAGCAGACTCCATTTCTGAGCAGGCTGGGCACCTCCAGGGGAGTTTCGTCTGGCCTTGGGCTCTGGGTAACACTGACTGCCCGAGACGCACATCGGGCCCTCTGGCCCAGCCAGGGCAGCCCCTCTTCTGCCACAGCTCCTGGAGGCAGATCTTAAGCCAAAGGGACAACCTCTGAACTTTGATCCCTTATTTTTGAAACCCGTCAGACCTGTTCCTGAGCCCTCTAAAGCCTCACCGGGGGCTCTGCCAGGGCCTGAGCAGGAGCCAGGTGGGAGCTGGCGCTGAGCCACCCCCAAGGACACTGTCGGAGGCCCCCATTTCTGATCACATGGTCAGCAAGCCATGACCCAGGGGGCCCAGGCCTGTAACCAACCCCCAGGCAGCCCCGCTCTGACAAGATGAAAACCACATGTGATGTGAGGATGTGCGTGGCATGTGGCACGTGGGTCAGATGCTTGGAGGGTGGAGGAGTGTTTCCAGTGGGTGGTCAGGGAGATGGCAAGGATACGGGAAGATATACACAGGGTTTTAAAGGGCAAACAGGAAGTGGACAGAGAGACCCAGAGTGGGCTGGGGAAGGTGAGAGGAGTGCTGCATTCCAATGGAGGAGGCAGGAAGCTACAGGCAGCTGGGCGGCTGCAGACTGGTCAGACCGGAGTGCGCCGCCCTAGAAGGCAATAGGTGGGAAATGAAGCCGAGACTAGGGTGTGGGCTCCAGAAGGTCCTGAATGCCAGGCTGGCGCTCAAACTGCACCCAGGTCGGCCCGAAACGTCCTTCGTACTATGCATCTCGGCCGGCTGCTGCCTTCTGAGGCGTGCTGACGCGCCCACTCCCACTTTGGTATCCTCGCCCAGGTGGCAGCAGCGGCTCGCTCATATGGGGGGCACATGTCCCTGCAGTATTTCCTGAGCTCGTGGACAGGCCAGGGCCAGGCTCCACACCAGGCACACAGCAGTGGGCGGAAAATATGGTTCCTGCCTACAAAGAGCTTATGATAAAGCGAAGGGACAGAATAATCACCCAAGTCAACCTCAATCCTCAACTGAGAAGGTGCCATGCAGGAGTCCGTGAAACTGGGCGACAGGGCATCTGGGGATCAGGGCTCTGGGAAGATACCATGCAAAGAGGCGGGAGGGACACCTGGAGGATGAACTCAGTGACGTTCAGGAGGCCACGGGCAGGAAGAGCTGCCCGGTACGGGGAGGGCATCTCACGCCGTTTGGCTACGACAGCATCTCCTGCGACAGCAAGCCCTGCTAAGACCATGGCCGCTGAGTGGGACTGGCTGTCTCACACAGGGCATGATGCCCACTGGAGGATTTAAGGCCCAGGTGTGGAAATCTGAGCAGCCAGCCCTTTCCAAAGCAGGCAGGAGACAGCTGCTGAGTCAGGGCCTCCGGAGGAAATCGCACTATTCGGAGGAAATCGCAGGCTATTTTCCTGCTCTAGCTGGGAGTGTCCGCGTGACCCCACTCTCTCAGGGTCCAGTCAGCAGGTTTTTCTAGGAGCTGAGCGGAAAGGAAGATGAAGCTGTTTTCTGGGAAGTGGCTGCCAAATCTAACCCAGTGAAAGGCGAGGGGGCGGGGAGAAAAAGAGGGAGGGAAGGGAGAGGGGAGGAGGGAAGGGAGAGGGGAGGAGGGAAGGGAGAGAAAAGAGAGAAGCCAGCTGCTGCCACATTTTGCCACGTTCTTCCATCCAGCTTTCCAGGGACAGCTTTGAAAAAGAACCCACACAGACTGCCCTAACACTTCACCAGGCACATTAAAAAGCCATTAGGTCTTGAGCACTGGGAGTAGAGACACCTAAATGGGCCTGTGTCGCTTGTAACCCCCTGAGGCAAAAAGGCCTGTGAATTGACTTTCAGCATCAAACCCTCCCTCTAAAGCTTAGAAACCTCACCCTGCCTTGGAACTCAGAAACAGAAACAATTTGACTTGCCTCAGGCTACTCCCCCAGCCGCCTGCCACAGTGCCAAAACCTGCAGTTGCCTCCGAAATCCTATGGAGGAAGTTGGCTGCAAGCCCCAAATTAAACTAAGTTTTTCCAGATTGGATCAGTTCCAAAATATTGCCAACACGGAAGAGGAGGAGAAAGGCTGATATAGGGGCCAGGGCTGAGCTAACTGGCCTATGCCCCTGGACCAAAGGCTCAGGACACACAGGCCAGAGGCAAATGGCAGGCCTGGTCACAACCTGCAAGCTCTTCCGCTGAGGCAAAATGCGAATAGACATGCCTGTGGATAGCTTAAGTGCAAAGGGGTGAGCTCAGGCCCCGAATGCACTGCAGTGTGCCACGCACTCTGGGTCCACGCAGAGAAGGCTGGGGGGTAGGTAGATGGCAACCAGCGTGATTTTCTCAGCTCATTGCTCAGTCTTTGATAGTTCTGGGGTCTCAAAAATGTGACAGCCCCCGATTTCCGAAACTAAACAGGGAGACTGTGAAACCCCTAACCTCACAGACTGTTAAGTGGCACACGGAATATAATTAAGTGTCCTACGGCTCTGCCTTAAAACACACCCAGATAAGCAAGGTGATTAGAGTCCACAGTGCTTGAGCTGGTCTCTAATACACACAGGATTGAGTCAGAGGTGGACTTTTGGCCACGGTGGCAGAATCAGAATGTGATGACCCCTCGGTCCTGGTCTGTTAATAACAAGAATACACAGGCTGCTTGGTGGTGCCAGTGCCTCCATGATTTTGAACAGTGGGGCCTGTGAAGGAGCTCTGATTTTACAGACGGGCCTGGAAGTTGGGGAGGGGGTTTAAGGAGGCGCCGATTCCATTAGGGAAGGACAGTCACAAACCTCTTCTGTAGCTCCAGAGTCCAGCCTGAAATACAGGCGGGTGACTCCACCCCGCCAGCCAGCTGGTGACAGAATGGGGGGAAGTGGCCCAGCCAATCCACTGACAGAGCAGGATGCGAACATTCCACTCAGGGTCCCACAGGAACACGGCTAGTTCAAGGGTCTTCTTACAGAGCAAGTCAGCAGGGTGGCTTCCTGTAAGGATGGACTTAACCCCGTTCCCATCACGCGTGGACATCAGGACAGCCGTGACGGCCAAAGCCCTTCCCATACCTGCTGTCCCAGGGAAGATGGTCTTCTGTAGGTGAGCCTGCAGCTGCAGAGCTCAAGGCCCCGGGGCGGGAGCCTGCTCTCCAGACATCGCCTGTCACCTGTCTTTCCCAGTTCCATCCTTTTATTCACGCTCAGGTGAAGGGGTTACAAATTCTAGATTTTTGTATCTTAAGAGCATTCCATGTTTATTACTTAACAGGCCAAGCACTTTGCTAGGAAATCAAAAGCATGAGTCCACAAACTGAGGTTTAAAAAACAGTTCAATGCAGGCGGTATCTGCAGATGTTCCAAACACTAGCCACGTCCTCCAGAAAAATTCTAACAGGTTGGGGTCCTGGGTCCCTCAGCCCTTCTTCTGCCCCACACTTCTCAAGGGAAGTTCGATCTTTCTTCCTAGGCTCAAACCCAGGGTCTATCGAGCACCCAACAAACTTCAAGGCTATGGGATATAGCGGTCATGAATTCTCCTCCTAGCTCAGACGGAACCAATCTTTCAGTTCAAACTCTCTCCCTCCTTTCAGGCCAAAAAAAAAAAAAAAGGTCAGGCCAGCATTCCAGCCAGCTGCCAGCTCTATCCCTAGTTACACTCTCAAATCTCCACACCGCCCAGCCACAAGAATTATCAGGAAACCAGTTAGCAGCTTAGGCCTGGAAATCAACGTCACCCAAACACACACGACAATGACAAGTGAACTTTTGAGTCTGGATCTCACTAGTAGGGTTCCTTTACCCTTCTTAGCTCCCCAGAAATAATCATATAAAAGCATCCCAATTCTAGCCATGCATAAATATCAGATGGCTATTGAAGGAGTGGGCGGTACACAGGGAAGGAAGCCAGAGGGGCCCAAAACAGCCCAAGACAGATGCCTATTTCTTTTACTGCTTTCCTCTATAAATTCAACTTTCCTCATCCCAGGCCTGCAACCCAGCCATTGGCCAATTCATACGAAGTAAAAACTCACAAACCTCCCACTCAAGCCCAAACTGATTTTATATAGAAGAGCTGAAAGAAAGTTTTCATCTGAGATGAAATGGTATGGAATTAGCCAGCATACTGCCAGATACAGGCAGACCTCGGAAATACTGCAGGTTTGGTTCCAGACCTCCGCAATAAAGCCAGTACCACAATAAATCAAGTTGTAGTCTTTTTGCTGGTGTGTGTGTGTGTGTGTGGGGGTGCCTTCAATAGTAATTAGTTTGTTGCCAACATCATCAATGAGAATAGAAACTTTTAATTAACATCATAGCCTCACCTGTTAGAAACCAAGTTTCTGTTCCCGGCTCTCTCCCACATCCACCTGGCTTCTATTTCTCAATTTAGAAACGACACTGTTACAAGCCTTTGAAATCAAGAACCTGTTTCAAAGCAGGATTTCTCAACCTCCTTGCTACTGATATTCGGGGCCAGATAATTTTCTTGTTCTGGGAGGGCCGTCCTGCGCATTGTAGGCTGTTTAGCAACCCTCCCTGGCCTCCCCACACTCGAAGCCGGGAGCACCTTCTCCCCAAGTCGTGACAACCCAAAACCGTCTCAGGTATTGCGAGATGTCCCCAGGAAGGTGCACAGGGGGAGAGCAGAGACAGCAGGGGTAGTGAGCCCTGGCTGAGATACACGGATGTCAATTTACACCTTCTCAAAAATACCAGATGCCAAAGACACTCTGGGGTTCTCAGGATTTGGGAACTGGATGCTGAGTTTTCTGTACATGTCCATCTGCATATATGTGGTTATCTGTGTTTTAACAACGGGGAAGAGCTGGCAGCTGCCACAAGAATGGCTCAGGTGGGGTTTTTGTTGTTGTCTTTGTACAATTGTCCTCACTTTTCTCACATCTTAAAGCAGGATTTCTCAGCCTCAGCACTGCTGACATCTGGGGCCGGGGAATTCTTGGCTGTGGGGGCGCCCAGTGCATTGCAGGGTGGGAAGAAGCACCCCTGGCCACCACTCACGAGATACCAGTAGTAGTAACCAAGGTGTGACAACCAAAAGGGTCTCCCTATGTTGCCCATGTCCCCTGGAGGGCGGCAGTGGCCCTGGTTGAAAAGCACTGTTCTAGAGGAAGATAAATGTCCCCAAATCTTTTTGTTTAAAAAGGGGAATACATTTACCCTTAGGTCAGATAAGTGAGGCCAGTTCAGATGGACTGGTTTAAAGCATTTACTGCCTGCTCACGCTAAGAATTCAATAAATATTATTACTACATTAACAAGAGACGTTACTCTTCAACGGACAACCCTATTCCGAGGGCATAGAAGAGGATGAAAGAGGTATTCCTAAGATCAAGAGAAAGAAACACACAATTAGCTGAACACCGCCAGATAAACAATGGAGATGCTAGAGGACCATGGAAACTACTGCAGAAGAGAATGGAACACAGCCAGGGTGATTTCCCGAGAGTACAACGCAACCTGGAATTGATCAGGCGGCCAAGGCGACCACTCAGGTTAGGACGTGGCCATCACAGCAGTTCTTTGAGGCTGGGCCTCAGATAATAAACTGAAACGAACCACCAGCTTACACTGCACTGTGCTTGTCAGGTTTCAAAGCACTCGTCACAGAACTAAATGCAGGCCATCCTGTTTGCCCCTGACAGAAAAAGCTCTGGTGGCTGGCCTGAAAGGCCCAGCTAGCTCTTCTGGCATAGTGTGTCTGATTGGGATGGGCCACCAGCATGGGCCTTGATAGCTGGGGGTGGGACAGGGAGGGCTCCCACAGACCTGTCTGCATGAAGGAACAAAGTGGCCGAGGAATTCTTCCAAGAACTATGGAAACATCAGTCCTGCAAGAGGGACTACATTGGGGTCCAAGACTGAGCAGCTTTCCCAGAAAAGAGACTGGAAAGAGACATCCTGTCAAGCACCCAGGGGTCTGATGTCTGCTGGACAGGGTCTAACCCAGGGCCAGGTCACTTCATTCCATCCTGTTAGGCCAAAGGGCCGTACTCTCAGCAACAATCTCAGAATCCCTCAGGATTCAGTCTCTCTTCCTCTAGGGTTTAGCCAACATCTGGGGTCTACAGACAAACTCCAAATATCTTTAGCTCTAGACAACCACTAGGGTTGTGACTTTTCCCCTTGGGGGGCAAAAGGTACCAGCATGTGTTACTGGAGACGCATTTCTCTTCCCTCCCACTGGCCCTCTTCAGATTGGGAGTGCAGCCCCGTTTGCCAGCATGGCCTGGACAATTCTGAAGATTATCACTCACTCCTCTACGGAGTCTATTCATAAAAGCTCCACACCCGTGGTTCTTAACCTGGGATGTGATGCTGGGACCAGCCGTATTCAAGGACTCCAGGGCTTCTTGCCCTAGACTTCCCAAAACACCAATACTACCTGTCACATATGAAACGCCTCGATTCTTGGCTTCAGCATTCCACTTCTGGGAACTTCTCCTATAACTCCAATCCCCCCCTGTGAGCAAAGGTATTTGCTAGCTATTCACTGCAGTATTGTTTGTAGCACAAAACTACTGGAAACGGTATAAACATCCATCAGTAAACGACTGGTAAAATTAATTACGGGACCCTTCATGAAATGCAATACCAGAAACCCATTACAAAGATCCAAGAAGCCCTGGGGGTATGTTCTAGTGCAATAGCTCTGGGGGAGAGGAAGGAAGGGGTTCCCCCAGGGACATCTGGCAGCGACCAGAGACATCCGTGGTTGTCACCTCGGGGAGGCTGCTCCTGAGTGGGGGGGCCAGGGATGCGGCTCAACACCCCACAGTGCCCAGGACGCCCCCACCCACACAGGGACCCGAGGTGGAGAATTCCCGCTTTAGTGTGATGTCCAAGGCAGAGTTAACAAAACACTCAAAGCACACGGGACTGTGTGGACCACGACACACCACCTGTGTGTGTTTTTCAAGGGGAGGCGGACACATACCTCGGAAAGAGGCACGTCAGTCGTCGCTGCCAGTCCTTGTCTCCGGGGAGACGGACTCCATGCCCGAGGGCCTGGGCTGACGCGCTGCCTTTGCCCTCTACCCTTTCAACTTGGCACCGGATCCATTGAGAGAGATTTTTTTGTTGCTGGTGTGTTTCAATAGTTGTTCCAGACACCACATTTCCCAGCCCCCGCGCTGTCTGCCGAGAGCCGGTGTGCACAGGCTCGGGCTGGGTCTTCCCTGCTCTCTGTCCCCCATCGCGGCCCTTTCCCGGGCAGGCGAGGCGGGGCCCCGTCGCGGACCAGCCTCTGGGTGCCCCTCTCGGCCCCAGCCAGGCGTCTGCCCATCCTTGTCGAGAAGACCGGAGCCCACATGGCAGGCAGGCCCCGGCCACGTCGCACCAAGCCCCCGACCCTCCCGGGCTCCCCCCACCCTGCGAGGGACACGTGCCCTCGGGGTCCCCGGCCACCTCCCTGGCTAGGGCCGGGCCTCACCCGGCCCCCAATTCCGGGAAGCCGGGGCTCCGGGGCTCGCCCTAGCCACGGCCTCCGCTCACCTGGCTCGCCTTGTAGAACTGCTTCTTCAGCCCCGCCACCGACATTCTGCCTTTCGCCGTCCGACCTCCCGCCGGGACCCAGCGAACCGGAGGGACAGCGCAAACGACAGGCTCCCGGCGCCGCCGACCCCCGCGCGCCTCAGCGGGCCCCGTCGGCACCGCCTCCGCCGCCCTCCGCTCCCGCCCCTGCGCCGCCTCAGCCCGTCGCGCGCCCGCGCGGCCAGGATATTACATGGCAACCGCACACTTCCGCCCCCGTCTGCGCACGCGCGCCCCCTGCTGTCGGGAGAGCGCACGCACACGTCGCTTGCCGCGGGAGCGGCCGCTTCTGCCAGCGAGTGGACCCGGGCGAGCCTAGAGCGGCCCTGGCGGATGCAGCGTCCCCTGGAGTGCCGGAGGTGGCTCTTAGGAAATGCGCTTAAGCCTGTCTGGAGAGGTTGGGAGACTGGGTTTCAGTCTCCAGATACCTGTTTGCTAATCTCAGCTGTACCGAATTCATCTACGCGTTTAGTCCCTCCTGTCTCATCTCCAACCCTGCCCCGTTTTCATCCATTCAGTTGCCCAACTCAGACATCAGGGTGTTGCTCTACCTCCTTTCCACGATCCCCTGTCCTCTCTGCACTGACCAGACCATCGCACCAGCCTCTTCTTTGGTGAGCCCACCGTCGGGTTTTCCCTCCAGTTGATCCCCTACCAGGAAGCCAAAAATACGCTTCTGTAACATGATTCAGATCACAGTCCCCTGTTTAAAGTCTGCCCACTGCCCTTAGAATACATTCCCAACTTCCTAACACGGCCTACAAAGCTTGCATGATTTGGCCCAGTCAACCCTCTGATTTCGGCTCTCTTCCTCTTCTATAGTCCAGGACCCTGTTGCCTGTGGGCCTTTGCTAAAGTTGTACCACTCTTGCACATTCTTCTCTAATCTTCCCCCCACCATCATTTGTGTATAAAAGAGGAATCTGCTTGGAATGTCTCCTGCTCCAGGAAGCCTTCCTGGATTGATACATATTTATCAAGTGACTTTTAAAATTAATTCTTATTGATGAAAACACATTGAATGAATTTGAAATTAATAATGAGTTGGAACAAGTAAAGAATCCAAAAAGAGGAACAAGAAAGTGACTAGAGCTAAAGTGCTTGCAACTTCAGTGCTGAAATCTCTGACACATTTTCTGAAGCAGAAGGTTACTGGAACTTTCCAAATGCCTAACAGAAGGTACTGGACTACATCAGAGGATCTTTTTCAGAATATGCATGCCCCAACCTCCCTCCCAAAGATTTTAATGGGGCTATTATGAATGATTAGAAAAAATAGCCCATGTGATTGTGATGGACACCCTCAACGGTGATCCATGGTGTAAACATCGCATAATCCACTGGTCTAAATCATTGCATAATGCCAAAATATCAGAGAAGGGAGGGAAAACGTCCTCAGGGTTCACATGGGGAAACTGAGGACTTCAGTAAGACATAAGTTGCCCAAACTGATGTCCCCAAAATTTCAATTTCGCCAGATTGCTTCCAACTAATTCTATTGATTTAATTTTATTCAATTATAGTATCAATAGAATTTCAAACTTGGGCTCCCTTTTAGTCCTCTGCTCTGCTGGAGATTAAATTTTTGCTGAAGTACACCTACTTCTAAGGCTTGCAGGCTAACACCGAGTGTTGTGTGTGAGGCTTTTAAACTACATGGATCATAGTCCAAATGATATTTATGCATTCACGCAAATATTTATTGAGTACCTTCTAATGTGTTAGTCATTGATAGGTCCCGGGGATACAGTGATACATGATTACTGCCCTCATGGTACTAATGACAAAAACAGAAATTAAGTTATTAATCATGTAACAATTATGATTATTAATCATAAACATAAGCTGTAATTGCTTCAAGAAAAAGAACGTTGTAGGCACTTTTTGTTAGGGGTAAAGGAAAAAAGGCTTCTCTGAGGTGTCAATCTAAGATCTGAAAGGTAGGTAGAAATTAGACAGGAAAGGAGTTGCGGAGCTTTCTAGTCGAGAAAACAGCGTGTGCAAAAATCCCGAGGATTAAACCAGAAAAATCCATTTCATTAATTCCCTCTGAATATATTTACTGCGTATCAAATGCTTCTGAAGTGTTGTCCAGATTTCACTTTATTTTTGTTTATATAAAAAGTAACATAGTTTTAATTGCGGTTGGTATGTTTAGCGGATGCCCTATTAGGATACACCCACAACTTCAGTTTTCATCCAAATCGCAGTTTCAGGTTGTGACGGCGCTTCAACACGTAAAACGTTTCGTCATGACGTAAGAACCTGACCCTCCCTCCTATTGGCCTATCCAGTAGGAGGCACTCAGCCAATCATAGTGTCGCTCTCTCAGCTTGACACTCCTCACCGCCAATTGAAGAACACCTCCTGCCCGCCAATGACGAGACGCCGGGAGGAAGACCGCCCCTCCGCGGGAATATCAAAAGAGAAGCCAAGGGGGAGGAAGGGAAGCCACGGATCTCGCGAGGATGCTTCCAGCGCTCCCTTCTTCCCGAGGCGGGACGTCACGTGATGCGGCCTCGTCCAATCGGCTCGCGGGCTGCGGGGGTCGCAGCGGTTCCCGCCAAATACGAGAGCGGCGGCCGCGGCAGCAGCGGCGCGGGCGGGAGGGCGAGCAGTCGCGGCCGCCAGAGTGGAGCCAGCGCCTCCGCCGCCCGAGGGGAGCTCGAGCCGCCGCCGGGGCGATGTTGGAACAGCTGGAGTGCGGGGTGCCGGCCGCCAGGGGAGCGGCCGCAGGTCAGTTCCGCCCGCGCGGAGAAGGGGATGCGGTTATCGGCCTGTGCGGGCCGAGGAGGCGATTGGGGGCGGAAGGGCCTACTGATCCGGGGCCGCTTCTTTGCGCGGTGCGTTCGGTCGGTGAGGTCGTTACAATCTCGAGGAAGGGCTTTGCGACCCGAATGGCGCCCTCCCTGACGTTATTGTTGCAGCCGCGACCATTTTTTTCCTGTGCTTTGGCGTTAAGTTCGTTTTTCTAGGGCCCTTTGCGGTGACGGGTCGGTGTGGCCAGGAAGGGAAACTGAGGCCCAGGGAGGTGAAAGGACCGATTCTGAAGGTTGCATTAGTCTCTACTGAGCAAGTTGGACCCTGCAGCGACCCTCTGGCCGGGTAGGGAAACTGAGGCCCAGGGTCACAGCTGCGTCTGCGGGTCAGGGCAAGCCCAGGTAAGACGCCTGGACGGTGGGAATGTCAGGGAGCTGTGACTCCCTGATTCTTGATCCTGGTGGATATACAAGGTGAAGACCTGTCTTTCTCTTCCCCGTGTCTTGGAAGGGCTTTTCTAGCACCTACCAGGCCCCCCATACGTAGTGTGGTGTACCAAAGAACACTAGACTGCCCTCCCCTCTGCTTGACTCCCAGCACTTGGCAAAATGCTTGGCACATAGTAGGTGCCGGATAGATATGTGTTGGTTGAATAAATTAAGAGTTGGCAGGGACATCACCTAGACTAACTCAGGGTTTCTCAACCTCAGCACTATTGACCTTTGGGGCCCTCCTGTGCACGGTTAGGGTGCTGAGAGGCATCCCTGGCCTCTACGCAACAGATGCAGTAGCAACCCCACCTCCCCAGTTGTGACAACCAAAAATGTATCCAGGCATTGCCAAGGGCCCCTGGGGGGCAGAACCACTGTTCTAAGTGTTTCCAGATTTGGGGATTTCACAAAGACATAAAATTCATACAAATAAAGTTGGGACTGATTGTCATGGACAGTCATTTGACCCAGTAAGAATGTTTAAAAAGTAAAAAAAAGCATCACCTCCTATGATTGTGCTATTATAAAAGGAAAGGATATTTTAACACCAAGTAAAATTAGGAGGGGTATAATATCAGGATAAAGAGCAGTGGTGAGTTTATACATGAATGTGTCTTAATTGTATGTGTATCTTTGAACAGTCTGGATGGGGTCCCTCTTGGTTGACCTGAGGTTGCTTCTGGGCCCAGCTCACGTCTGTTCTACTTGCATCAAAGTTGGTGTCAGGACCATACCAATAATTGCATGGGAATCCGTGTGTTTGGTAACTGAAAGCTTGAGAATGATAGTGTCTTGAAATGGGTAGAATGGAAATATGAGTCTTCTGGGTACCTTCCTTATATTTCCAGCTTGGAAGTGCGGAGGGCAGTTTCATCTATGGACAGCCAAGTTCTTTAGAAATCCCCAATCTTGACTTGTATATATGTTATACAAAACATATGTAGATTACCCAAAATAAACTGGATTTCTCCAAACCAGATTTCCTAGCAGGTGCAAGCTTCTAAACTTATTCTGACTGTTTAAAGATATTTGTCCGAAGACTTGAACTATTTGCTCGTATGGTCATTCCTGTATCAGCTTTGATATTATGGGATGCTTCTCTTGAGAGTTTTTTGATGCAGTAAAACATTTTCCCTTATTATTTTTACTTTTTTTAATTTTTAAAGATTTTATTGGGGAGGGGGAACAGGACTTTATTGGGGAACAGTGTGTACTTCTAGGACTTTTTTCCAAGTCAAGTTGTTGTCCTTTCAATCTTAGTTGTGGAGGGTGCCGTTCAGCTTCAAGTTGTTGTCCTTTCAGTCTTAGTTGTGGAGGGCGCAGCTCAGCTCCAGGTCCAGTCGCCGTTGCTAGTTGCAGGGGGCACAGCCCACCATCCCTTGTGGGAGTCGAACCAGCAACCTTGTGGTTGAGAGCCCACTGGCCCTTGTGAGAATCGAACCGGCAGCCTTCGGAGTTAGGAGCATGGAGCTCTAACTGCCTGAGCCACCAGGCTGGCCCTCCCTAATTATTTTTTGATAGCACTTAAGCTCCTGCCTAGCAAGCTCAAAATGCTTTAAGTTGCATTACTTTCATAAACTCTATTTAAAAAGAAAACCCTATTCTAATTTTACAGAACTAGTTGGATTGGAGAAGAGGATGTTTTGGGGTCATATTAATAGTCACATCATTGATACAGTGTTTTCTGTACAGTGTTTACATTGATACATCTCTGTTTTTATTTATTACCCCCTTCATTGTTTCTGTTACTGTATTCATTGATTTCATACTGCCGTGTTTCCCCGAAAATAAGACCTAACCGGAAAATAAGCCCTAGTATGATTCTTCAGGATGACATCCCCTGAACATAAGCCCTAATGTGTCTTTTGAAGCAAAAATTAATATAAGACCCGGTCTTATTTTCAGGGAAACACGGTATGTGCCTGATCCCGAGCTAGGTGGTCCAGGCAAGTCTCTCCACTGTCAGGGGGGCGGGGAGGAGAGATATAATAAACAATGTAAGTTTCAGAGTTATAAATGCCACAGGAAAATGAACAAAGAAAGTGTGACAGTGTCCAGGACAGGATTTCTTAACCTATTGACATTCTGGGCCAGATAATTGTCAGTTGTAGGTGGCTGTCTTGTGCATTATAGAATATTCAGCAGTATCCTTCTCTTCTACCCACTAGATGTGAGTACTCCCATCCACCTGTCAGGACAATCAAAAGTGCCCCTAGACACTGCCAAAGGCCCCAGGGTGTGGGTGGCAAAGTCACCCCCACTGGACAACCACTTCATACAGAATAGGTGCTACGTATGTATTTGCTCCTTCATTATTTCCAGCATGTAATAACTTATCCTTTGAGACTTTTATTCACAGCCATGGAATGCAGAGACCGACCAGTCAAGAAGTTAATACAAGGTAACTTTCCAGTAATGGGTTAAATATTTGTTCCAAATTTATATCCTTCATTGTCTCCTCAATTATATTTTTAATTCCCCTTGAGAAGTGTTCTCAGAGATAGCATCAGGGGGGAAAACAGTTGCACCTCACTTTTGGAAGCTGGGGAACCCATTTTATTGCACGACTGTTTCCTTAGATTCCCAGGAGCAAATCCAGTGGTAACTGCCTTTGCAGCAGGCTTTCTCTACTTCAGCACTATTGATACTTTGTAATTTTTTGGAGTGGAGAGTGCTGTCTTGTATATTGTAGAGAGTTTAGCAGCATTTCTGGCCTCCTCCCTCACGTCATGACAACCAATGTTTCCAGACACTGCTAGATGTTCGCTGGTGGGCACAGCTGCCCCAGATGAGCCACTGTTGTATAGGAAGATAAATATCCCCAAACGCTTTTGTGTAAAAGGGGAGTGAATTTACACTGAGGCCAGATTAGTGGCTGGTTGATATTAAAAAACCATGGTTTCTGGTATCTAGTCCCCCCCACCAGCCCTGCCCCCAATAGCAATTTGCCTTCTCCTGTGACAACTGATGGCAAGTTTGATGTTGGTGGGAATCATGTTGAGGGCAATAGTCTCCTGAGGTTAAAGGATTAAGGGCAAAACGTAGGACCCAAGAGCACGATTGTTTTACAAACCGATAAAGTATGAACCCTACCCCCAAGCCCAGCAAGGTCGATCATTTTGGAGCATATGGAATAAAGTATTGATCCATTGTTACTCTTCACACTTTCACTGAAAGATGGCCTCCTTCTGTGTTTCAGCTCGTCTGCCCTTCAAGCGCCTGACTCTTGCCCCGAAGGAGAAAATGGAAGATGGATTGGATGACACAAGAAGCTCTCCGAGTGCTCCTGCACAAAGTCAAGTCCCTGATGTCGAAACCGCTTTGGACAACAGTTTTCATATGGGTTCTAACATAGATTTGAGGCCAAAACTTGTCAATGGGAAGGGTCCCTTAGATAACTTTTTAAGAAACAGAGTCAAAACCAATATTGGCCAGGCCACGGTCATCATTGATTTGGTGGAGGACTCGAGTGACCAACGAGACGCCACGAGGGCCCACAGTAAACTAAATCCTGCAGCCTCTCCTTCCACGGAGGCTGTAAATGGGCTCAGAGAAGAAGCTGGATATGCAGAGGGGCTGCCACAGGCCGGTCAGAAGGATGAGCTGACATTTCCTGGAGAGACCCTTTCAGACATTCTGTGCAAAACAGAGGACGAGGGTGTTGTCAGCTCAGGGGGCGCAGAGAGGAGCGGAGATGCTCAGAAAGGCTCAGCCCAAAGCTGCCGCCGGCTGACACGCAATCTGAGAATGTGCTCCGAGAAGGACCAGGACGGTTGGAGCGAGGCCGGGGGCATCCTTTTCAAAGGGAAGGTGCCCGTGGTGGTCCTGCAGGATGTCCTGGCTGCGCAACCTCCTGGAGCCAAGTCTTTTCCCACAGCCCCTCTAGGCCAGGACGCGCCCTCCGAGAGCGAGGTGCTGGAGTCCGGCCCCGAAGAAGACCCTGTCCTCAGCCCTTCGTCCCTGAGCTCGTCTTCTACTAGCTCACCCGAGGGGCGGTGTGCTTCCAAAAAGCAGCACAGCAGCCCCAGTTCCTTCCCCACGTCCACACCTGTCTGCAGAGTGAGTATCTCCCCGCGTTCCAGGTTGTCGGGGCTGACGGTGCTTCTGGTTCAGCCCTGTTCACCTGGGCACACAGTATCCCCGAGGTGGTTAGTGGGCAAGTGACAGGGGCCACAGACTAGGTCCTTGACTTCTGAGATAGAATTTTGATTCTTTCCATTATCAGGAACCATGAGGGGTATTCAGTGACACGGACAG
This sequence comes from Rhinolophus hipposideros, assembly GCF_964194185.1. Lineage (NCBI taxonomy): Eukaryota > Metazoa > Chordata > Mammalia > Chiroptera > Rhinolophidae > Rhinolophus > Rhinolophus hipposideros. Next base: position 58,274,898 of record NC_138062.1, on the reverse strand, counting down.
TTAGTGGCTGGGTTAGTCACCAGTGTGTCCATGACATTCTGGTAGCCTTTGTTTACCCCTAGTTAGTGGTGCTGGTCAACTTAGCCATTGCAGGGAACTGTGAACCCCTCATGTCAGACTTGAGCTTCTGCTCCCTCTACTGCTTCTTCCTGTTACAACACAGAGGGGTGTCGGTGGGAAAGAATCCGTCAGTGTTAGCAAAGAGACCCCAAGATGGCAGGAAGACTGAAATGGGGATTCTGTAGTCAGCTCTCTCCAGCATGGCCACCCACTTAAAAACCTTACCCAGAGCAATAGGAACAAAAAGAGAAAGCTGGCATCATTTTTAAGGACCCCAGAAGGATGCCTTGAAATTTTTGGTCAAAAATTTTGGTTTCTGATCAGCACAATGGTGAATGTTTCTGTTCTCACCTGTCCTTAAAATCTTATGGGTAAAACTGGTAAAGTCAATCAAGAGTCCTGAAACGTGTTTAATGGTGTTTTTTGTTTTGTTTTGTTTGGTTTGGTTGTTTTTTTTTGGTTTTGTGGAACTTTTGTTCATCTTAGATTTTTTTTTTTTTTTTACTATAAGATTCGATCAGAGTGGGTCATTCAATCTCTACCTGCTTAATTTGACCCTAAACCACCAATCTTGGACGTTTTCTGAAATTTGATCTCTTAAGGAACTAATTATTTTCTAGGTTATTCCACTTCTTGTTTCACCTCCTGAGTAGTATAGGAGAAAGGAGAAAATTACTTCTCTTTAGGTTCACAAAATATCAAGAGTGGAACAATCTTTTTCTTCTAAGTTTCTACATGTGGCAGACAGATACATATTTTCAAACTTCTACCTGAGTCGTCAGACGGAGTCATTCAGACGGAGTCAGTCTTTTTCACTGTCAGTCATCTTGTTCTGTCCATCCAATTGGTTGAAATCCTTCCAGACTGCTGCTAATCCTTTGCAGAATTTTGTCATGTGACGTGTCCCAGCCAGTTAGGACACATACACATATATCCATTCTTCCTTTTTTTTTTTTTAATTGGGGAAGGGGAACAGGACTTTATTGGGGAACAGTGTGTACTTCCAGAATTTTTTCCCCAGATCAAGTTGTTGTCCTTTCAATCATTGTGGAGGGCGCAGCTCAGCTCCAGGTCCAGTTGCCGTTTTCTAGTTGCAGGGGGCACAGCCCACCATCCTTTGTGGGAGTTGAAACGGCAACCTTGTGGTTGAGAAGATGCGTTCCAACCAACTGAGCCATCCGGGAGCTCAGAGGCAGCTCAGCTCAAGGTGCCGTGTTCAATCTTAGTTGCAGGGGGCACAGCCCACCATCCGTTGCAGCGAGGAGTCGAACTGGCAACCTTGTGGTTGAGAGGCCATTGGCCCATGTGGGAATCTAACTGGCAGCCTTCGGAGTTAGGAGCATGGAGCTCTAACCGCCTGAGCCACCGGGCTGGCCCTCCATTCTTCTTAATTTCCTTTCTTTAAGTTTTTATGCCCATAGCCAAGCCTGATAATTGGGAGGTCACATAGTTGGGCATTTTCATAAAATAATTTTACTTATATCCATTGGCCCAAACGGCCTAAAATAGCTGAGCGTGGGAACCACGTGTGCTGAGTTTAGGAAATCCTGCATCTGAGGTGCTAGGTTTTGAAATGCTCTAGAAGGTAGTGTTATCACACAGCTTTGCAAATAATTCACACTGCAAGTGGTGAAGGTTCAGGCTGCCCTAATGCCTGTAGCAGAAAATTTGTCTATGTGACCCACGGGTGGGCCCAGCCATCACAAGAGTGGAAGTAAGACATCCGGATGTTGGGTGGCACCAGAGGTATGACAGTGAAGTGAAGTGATCCTCAGGAGTCTCTGGGTGCTGTGATGGCAAGATCCACTGAGAGAAGGGCTGGAGACCTGCCATCTCCAAGCACACATACCGCTTCCTCGTTTATCCTTACCTTTTGGGAGTACTGGATTTCCTGATTTATTTGTCTGTTCACGGTTGGTACCTAACTCGAACAGCTTTCCCTGCCTTGGCATCTGAGATTTTCATGATCCCTATTACTGTGGGGAACATTATTCTTATTCTTTTCTCCTTCTCCACCTCCTTTCCAGATTGTAGGCAGAAACTTGCTGGAAGCTTACAGATTGTTTCCTGTTACCGTGTAATGTGTGTGATTTTTATTGGGTTTCTCCGAAAATAAGACCTAGCCGGACAATCAGCTCTAATGTGTCTTTTGGAGCAAAAATTAATATAAAACCCAGTCTTATTTTACTGTAAGATTGGGTCTTATGTAATATGTAATGTAATACCAGGTCTTATATTAATTTTTGCTCCAAAAGACACATTAGAACTGATTGTCCAGTTAGGTCTTATTTTCGGGGAAACTGGGTAGTACTGGAGTTGGTACAGTAAAATCTCTACGTTTTGGAGCCACTGGGCACTCATTGGTCCTCTATTTTGTGTGTTACTGTTTTGGGATATTTTTTCTTCCAGGGAGCTTGTTAAAATGCACATCCTGCTGTCCCTTCTCAGGGATCTGGAGACTAGCTTTGGAAAACAATAGTTCAGGAATATCTTTTGTAGATAATCCTGGGGCCTTTTGAGTAGCCTAAGAGTTTCTATTTAGCATTAGAGCTTTTTACCACTTAGGGTAAAACTATTTCACAAGTTTGTTTGCAATGAGACATGCAATTCAGCCTACTTTATTGATGATTCCAAATTATTATTCCACAAATGACAATGTGGACACAGTTGTGTTACTGAAATCTCTGCCTTGCTTCTGTACAAATGAGCCCAGATCGCTGGAACTTTTTCCCATATAATTTTAATTTTACAAGTGTTAAATTCTCCATGTTTTAGTCGGCTCAAGGCAGTTGGCAGCTCTTGCTCACGGCACACTGTAGCCCGCAGCAGGGCACACCAACCTCCACTGCTCACCGCAGCCCAGCTCCACGGAGAGCTGTTATTCACCATCCACTGGCCCATGGAGGAATCGAACCGGCGACCTCAGCTTTAGGAGCACGGGTGCTCCAACCACCTGAGCCACTGGGCGCCCCTGATCTTCTCTTTCTCTGTGTTGTGTATATATGGGAGGTTCCTTAGCAATACACAGTATCAGTTTGTTTCCTCAAGTGCAGGTATACTGGAAATCGGTTTCTTTTTCATTGGAGAATGTCAGATACTTTTTATATTGCGAGGGGAAGAGATCTCTCTTTTTAACTACTGTGTTCTACACTTGGGCGTGGATATACTGTACTTTACCGAGTTAGTCTCACGGATGCATGTTTCAGTTGTCTAATTCTCAGCCCTGACAGAACGGTAATGGTAATGAGCTTCCTTCTACATGTTTCCTGGGGCTGTTGTTAAGTCGCATTGCAGGCTCCCAAGAACACACATGCTCAGTTTTGCCTGCTTGCACTCGAATATGGTTGGACCCGTTTGGGTTGTCCTTCCCCCTCTGCCTCCTCTCCCCTGCCGTTAGGGTTTTAGCAGCTGCTGCTGCTGGACCCGGCCATGCCACCCTCTACTCTCCTCGTTTGCTGCTGCTTATCTGCTCAGAGCTTAGAAAGTAGATCTCCTTACGTATAAAATCAGAGTGATGGGGCTGAGAGGGTTCCCCTGAATAACAGGCAGGAATTTAAAGGCACATACCCGGTTAAACCTGCCTTACCTAGAGGTAGCTGATGTGTATGTTTCAGCCTCCTGGGAGCCTCCTGGGTCTGGTTTTTGGCAGATGTGTCCCAGATAGGTGAAATGTGTCACATATGATTTTGAGAGAGAGTTCTATAAATACCTGGGCCAAATGTCAATTAGATAAAATGATGTCAGCCCAAGAAGAGCCACCCAAATGTATAGTAAAGCAGTAGAGATACTGGTTTTAAATAAGATCAAAATTGCTGTGGCTGTCAAATGTCATTAAAGTGGATCCTGATCATCGTGTTCCCAGACTCGCAACACAGAGGGGCGATGTAAAAGGCACTAGCTTCTGCAGCTGAAATTCCACGTGTATGGACGAGACTAAATAAGTATGTTCTCCCCAAAAAATGCTCTCAGATAGGAGTCTGGCAATCCCTTTCACTACTATAATCTTTGAACACAGAGGACAATGACATAGATAGAGCAACTCACAAATTCTGCTGCTAAATCCTTTGGTGTTGGGAGTGAAGTTCACAGACTTGAGAGGTAGAATGGAATCTGGAGAGTGAGATGCTTTTCTTAAGCTCTTGGTAAGACGGCTTTGGTCATTGTCATTTCTGTTGGCGCATGCTCTCTCGGACACAATCTCGGTGGAGTTTGAACTCCTGCCAACACATGGCTTTCTTAAGATGGCTCGGCCCTTTCCTAAGGGAAGGCTGAGTCCAGAAAGAACTCAGTGTGCCAAGTAAGAAGGGTGTCTTCTTGAGTTTATTAATCTTTGAGTTTTATTCTGTAAGAGGTCTTAGGGCTGAGGCTTCTCCCAATAGAGAAATCGTTGTTACATAGTTTTGTCGATTTGTCAGGCTGTTTGAAGAGAAATGGACCTTTGGTTTTTCAGCTCCACTCACTTTCTTAGCTGCCTGTCCAAGACTAAAATGAGCCTGGAGAGTTTCGCTTTTCCAGCCTGAACTCTTTCCCCACTGCTCTTCGACCTAATGATTTGGTGGTCAGCACACCCTGCTCTAGAGAAAATTTAGGCCAGTCATGTCAATCTTTGTTCATATTCCGGCCTGGGACCATTGGCCAGCATGCGTCCCACCGTGCGTCTTGGGAAGCCCTTGTCACTCATGCCCGGTTTGCAGCAGGTGATAGAGAAAGTTGTGCTCCAGGACTGCGGGATTCTAGACCAGATTGCCCCCTCTGGCAAATTGACCTTTTTCCCCTGAGCGCTCACTCCACATTGTAAAAAGCAGAACTGTGCCAGGCAGAGAGGAATCCAGCCCACAGATATGTTTTATTTGATTCACATAGTGTTAGCTTTTAGACATTCCCTACAAAATTCACATAAAGTTGCCAGTTCTCTCTTGGGAACATTGGCAGGGGCGGCAGTGCTGGCCGACAGCCCTGTAAGAGCCATGTCCCCTTTGGCTGGGCTGCGTCCTCTCTAGTTGGCTACAGATCCTACCAGTTCCTGTTGTCTGCGTTGCTTTTATTTTCTGAGCTTGCCTTGGCTTTTTTTTTGTGCTTGGCCCCCGTCATTCATTTGTGTCAGCTGCTTCCCCCACGTCCCCTCTCATCCTCAGAATCACACGTGCACCTTCATTGCAGCTTATGACTCCACTAAGACAATTTGGTTCTATGTGGTGGAAACTGGTCACCTAGAAAGGTCTTCATTTCTCTCGGTTTGCAGAGAGGTTCTTAACAGTGTGGGTCGCTTGTTCCCGCCTTCCCCCTCCTCAAGGACTGCACTGTGGTAAATGTGTTAAAGGGACTGAAACAACCCATGTTTAAAGATACATGTCTTTCATTTCAGATAACTAAGAAATTGGTCAAAGGTTCTGCCGAGAAGGACAAGATGAAACTGCAAAGAGTAAGACATTTTCCCTGAAATAGAAAATTAACCTGCTGTGCTTTTGGCGATAAATAGTAAGCTAAGCCTTTGCACTTCCCTCGGCCCAGTTTTGAGCTCTCCCCTGTCGGCTTAGACCCTCTGTGAGTCTTGCTTCATTTTGCCTAAGGAGGCTTCTTGTCTTGTAGATTGTATCATTTGTAGCTTTGCTGAAGCCTAAGGCTTTGCATGTAGCCTTTTCTAAGCTTTTATTGTTACTGTTGTTGTTGTTGTTACTGTTTAATAGTTGGGAATTATATTGTATTTTTAAATCACCTTCCCAAAAACCTAGTCTCTTTCCTTGCGTCCCAGGCTCATACGGATAGATTTAAGTTCACATCCTCCCAGGTGCTGTAGCATTTTGGTGGCCTGTACGGGATTATTGCTTAACAATCCCCTGCTGAGCTGTGGATTCTGTTATCTGGAAGTCAACACATTTGGCATACAGCAGTGCGAGGGCCCCTTTCCTACTGTCATGAAGAACAGAGAAGGCCAGTGGGCTTCTCCCCTCCCCTGCCAGCCTACAGATGATGACAGTTGGCTGTGTGTTCACTGGTGCTTCCTGTGCCATCCGTCTCATGGCTCTGTTGGATTTTTGTGGGTCTGATTTTGATGGCTTCTGAAGAGTTTATCTCATTCTTCATTGGGATTTCAGAGATGGCCACATGTGGGGTGGGAGTGGAGACGGGATGCCTGATTTATGTGATCAGCCCATCATTTCCACAGCCTTCTTCTTACTGAGCAGTGTGGAGGGACCCCTCCCCACCACCTTGTGCTTCCACTGCTGGGCACGTTACTCCATCCAGACCAGGCACCTGCTTAGTTATCGATGTGCCAAACGGAGATGCTGAGCACACTTGGCGAGAAGCAAACATTCAGACATCTCTAACGGCCTCCGTGGCTTTGGTTAAAGCAACCAAATGTTATCAGGGCAGAAGGTGGACTCTGCTTGAGAGACAAGGCATAATCTTACGCCCAGACCGAAAGCTGAGTTGTTGGGCTCCTGACCTTGGGAAGACCATCTTTGGGGGTAATGGTCTTCGAAAGTTACCCCGTGCTGTGTTACAGGCTCAGGGCGCCTGGCCGCAGACCAGTTCTTTGGAATGAGGGGCTGGTGTGATAAAACCAGGCGTTCTACTTTAAAGAATATCAAAGAATCTAGCGATTTCCTCCTTAGTAATACAGATTACTCTTCGTTCTTTCTTAACATCTACCCTTTGCAGACCTTGAGAAATGGTTTTAAAGATTAAAAAGCAGTTTTTTTTCTTTTATATGATATGCCTTCTCATCTGTCCCCTACTCTTTTAAGGCTTTACCCAGCAGGTTCCCCGGCCATGCCTCATCCAATCTTCCATTTTAAAAGATGTAAAATAAACTGTCATTTGGTATGGTTTTGGGGAGGGGGCACGGGAAGAAAATACTTTCGTTTTAAAGGCAGGGAGGCAAAACCTATAGACGTCTCTGTTTTTATTTTACCACAGCTTTCTGATTAAATAAATGCAGCTCCAACCAATAGTGGGTGCCCTTCATAGGTAGCTCTGGGGTACTTACTTCATCTTTTCTAAGTAAGTAAGAAGATAAACTCTGTCCCATGTTTAAGGAAGGTATTTTAAATGAATGTTATTGTGAATGAGCCACAAGTTTCTGTGACAATTCTCACCACTTTTCTCACAACAGAAGGAAATGTGACAGATTGAAGAATCACTTCCGTGTAAGGATGTTGACCATCCGGCTTTTCCTGGGGCCGGTTCCTTCATTCCTTCCCCTTCTGTTTGAACTCATCCGTCCCCACAATGCTGGCCTGACCCTTCCCAGGAGTTCTGCTGGGGACACAGCTATCACCTTGTCTCTCGGCTGCAGGATAAGGAGCGTTTGGGCAAGCAGCTGAAGTTACGGGCCAAAAAAGAGGAAAAGGAGAAGCTGAAGGAGGAGGCCAAGCGGGCCAAGGAAGAAGCCAGAAAGAAGAAGGAGGAAGAGAAGGAGCTGAAGGAGAAGGAGAGGCGTGAGAAGAGGGAGAAGGACGAAAAGGAGAAGGCGGAGAAGCAGAGGCGCAAGGAAGAGCGGCGCAAGGAGCGCCAGGAGGCCCTGGAGTGAGTGCTGCCTCCATGCGTCCTGACTCAGAAGCCTCTGCTCTGTCGCCCTCGTCCCCTCGCCTCCCGTCTCTGTCCCCTGGGGACACCTATGCAGACCCCTAACAGACCCGCGGGTCTGCACTGGGGAGCACAGGCTTTGTGCATCGCACGCTGGTTGGCTGAAATCGAATTTCATGTCCCACAGGGCTAAGCTGGAGGAGAAGAGGAAAAAGGAAGAGGAGAAACGGTTGAGAGAAGAAGAAAAGGTAGACATTATCTCCCACCCTCCACATTCCAGTCTGTCTGAGAAACGTTGGTCCAGGAGATGTCACAAAGGGATTTTTGCCTGATTGCCGCCCAGTGTTCCTAGCGTGTGGGAAGCCCAGTGGCCTCCCCGACGGGCATGTGTGTAGGTGCATTCCTATAGCCCATTGTCCTCTTGGCCTGTCACATGCCTGCTGGCTCGATGTCCTGGTCCTTCTGCTGGCTAGAGCAGCTTTGCCACTTCGAGATTGCCTGGTACCCATGGGGGGTTGATGGGTTTTGAGAGTTAACATCAAAATAATGCTTTCAACTTTAAAATGCGTGGGGTTCAGTTCTAGGAGCCTTTGCATGTTTGGAAAAACACACCATTTCTCTTCATTTCCTCATCTTCTATTAAATTGCAGCGCATTAAAGCAGAGAAAGCCGAAATCACAAGGTTCTTCCAGAAACCAAAGACTCCACAGGCCCCCAAGGTGAGCCGCGGCTTCCTTTGGCTTTGTCTTTTGTCTCTGTCACTCTCTTGCTTTTGAAAACTAAAAGGGGATCTTCTGACCAGCCAGCCTCCCTTTTTCACAGGGAGCTTCTGTTTCTGGTAGAGCCTGGAGGTTCTCGTGTCCTTGAAAAGGCAAAAAGTGGCACATTCGCTAAAACTGCCCAGTGTTGAGAGATGGCTTCGTGAACGGTTTTGTGTAAGGAGCTGTGTGGGAAGGTGTGAGAGAAAATCTGGTCCTTACCCTCAGGACTCCATGCTCAAGATGGGAGGCAAGATTAAGCCTAGAACCGTAGCCCAGAATTCCACTTCCCTGGTCCGCCCTCCATCACCTGCTGAACCACCGTCTGCGTGTGGAGACCCCAGACCCCACTCCCCCCCCCCCCCCGGGTAACCCATCTCTCCCGATCCAAGGGTGTCCTTCAGGCTCGCTCTGCATTTAGGTCCCTTTGTATATTGGCATTTGTATACATTAAGTCAGGATCGCTCTGAATTTGTGATGTTACTGCTTTGTTTACATATCTGTGTCTTGGATTCTTACCACATCGGTGCGTTTGGGTTGACTTCATTCTTTTCATTGCTGCATAATGTTTCATGGTGTGGATGGTATCACAGTGTATGCAGCCATTCATCTCTTGATCCCCCCATCAGTCTTGCCCTGAATGTCCCTGACATGCCTCTCTGCACGGGTGCCTTCCTTTAGGACGGCCACCTGGAGGAGGTCTTCCTGTGACAAGGGTATGTACTTTGGCGAGATCCTATTAGGTATTGTCCACGTGCCCTCCCCGCAGGAAATGCTGGTGGGCGTTCTCCAGAACACGTGAAAATACGCGCTTCCCCACCTGCCACCAGCACTGGATCTTACGAGGTTTATTTTAACTTAGCCAACCTGATGGGTAAAAAAATTGATATCCTGTTTCCTTTTACATTTTTCCTTGAAGCCTAGTGTAGTTGAATATCTTTCTGTGTTTGCCGTTTTATTTCTTTACAAGCTTGGCTTTTTGTCCTGATCTCTATAGCCAGGATTTTCATCGTTGGTGATGTACACCACAAATACTTTCAGTCTGTTAATTTGCCTTTTAACTTGTTTATGGTGTCTTTTGTTGTAATTTTTCATTTTTTTAAAAAATTCATTGGGGTGACAATTGTTAGTAAAGTTACATAGATTTCAGGGGTACAATTCTGTATTACATCATCTATAAATCCCATTGTGTGTTTACCACCCAGAGTCAGTTCTCCTTCCATCACCATATATTTGATCCCCCTTACCCTCATCTACCACCCCCACCCCCCTTACCCTCTGGTAACCACTAAACTATTGTCTGTGTCTATGAGTTCTTGTTTCTCATTTGTTTGTCTTGTTCTCTTGTTGTTTTTGGTTTATATACCACATATCAGTGAAATCATAGGGTTCTCTGCTTTTTCTGTCTGACTTATTTCATTTAGCATCATACTCTCAAGATCCATGCATGTTGTCACAAATGGTCCTATATCATCTTTTCTTACCGCCGAATAGTATTCTATTGTGTATATATACCACAACTCCTTTATCCACTCATCTATCAAAGGACATTTTGATTGTTTCCATGTCTTGGCCACTGTAAATAAAGCAGCAATGAACATTGGAGCACACGTGTCTTTATGGATAAATGTTTTCAGACTTTTTGTAATTTTTTTTTTTTTTTTTTTTAAGATTTTATTGGGGAAGGGGAACAGGACTTTATTGGGGAACAGTGTGTACTTCCAGGTCTTTTTTCCAGGTCAAGTTGTTGTCCTTTCAATCTTAGTTGTGGAGGGCGCAGCTCAGGTCCAGGTCCAGTTGCCGTTTTCTAGTTGCAGGGGGCACAGCCCACGATCCCTTGTGGGAGTCGAACCGCCAACCCTGTGGTTGAGAGGACGTGCTCCAACCAACTGAGCCATCCAGGAGCTCAGTGGCAGCTCAGCTCAAGGTGCCGTGTTCAATCTTAGTTGCAGGGGGCGCAGCCCACCATTCCCTTGTGGGACTCGAGGAATCGACCACGCAACCTTGTGGTTGAGAGCCCACTGGCCCATGTGGGTATCGAACTGGCAGCCTTCGGAGTTAGGAGCACGAAGCTCCAACCGCCTGAGCCACCGGGCCGGCCCCTAATTTTTCATTTTAATGTCAACATTTTTGTTCTTTTATGGCAGTGGGCTTTTGATTGGAAAGCCTTAGGTATCCTAGGGCTATAAATACATTCAGGGTTTTTTGTTTGTTCGTTTTTTTAAATGTTTTTCCAGGACCCATCAGCTCCAAATCAAGTAATTTCAATCTAGTTGTGGAGGGTGCAGCTCACAGTGGCCCATGTGGGAATCGAACCAACAACCTTGTTGTAAAAGCGGCGCGCTCTAACCAACTGAGCCAACCGGCTGCCCCCCCGTTTGTTTTGGTTTTTAGCTTAGGTTTTGTTTCTTATGTCTAGTTCCTTAGCCTAGCTGGAATTCTCTATGCCCATGGTGTGGGGCATGGCCCTTTTTCCCAGATGGATGGCTGATGATCCCAGTGCCTCTTCATTAATGAGGAGAACAGTCGGCTGGATCTTGGCCTTGGCTTCGTGTTGGCATCACCAGGGAGCTTTAAAGGACACTGGGGCCTGGATGCCATCCCAGTGTGGGCACTGGGATTTCCTCCTCCTTCCCTCCTCTCTCTCGCTCTCGCTCTCGCTCTTTCTAGAGTAAAAGTAGTTCATTGTGAGGTAGTCCACTCCACAGGCAGAGTAGAAGCTGCCCTCAGGCAAGAGACAGCCCGACCCCCTTACGGCTATGCTGTTCCTGAAGCTTGTGAATCGGCATTGGGGTGTCTGACAGTCCCTGGATGACTGCCGTGAGGGATGCGGCCTCAGCCTTCTTTCCTTGCTGAGGGGAAAGGCTGGCATCAGACATCCTTTCTGACATCAGACTTGATAGATGTAGGCTCTCTTACCGACTCCCCACACCGTCCTCATGTGCTGCCAGCTTTGGGATCCGCTGACAGACATTAAAGATGCTGAAGGAGCCTGAGCAGGGACATCAAGCCTTCCAGAATTTACAGCAGGTGGTTCTTAGGGCACAGACAGTGTTTCTGGTTCCCGTCAGCCTGCAGTGTTGAAATCGGCCCTGTGTCAGAAGTCATCTTGTATCATAACAGTGTGTCTGTTGGTAAATTGTTCGCTCTCCGGGTCTCAGTTTCTTCACCTGGGAGCTCAGGTCTTGCTATCTTCTTTTTTTGTTTTCTTCCAAAGAAAAGTCGGGTTTATTGAGGTATAATTTACAGTAAAACCTGCCCTTTTCAGGAGAACCGTTGAATGAGTTTTGACAATGTATCAGGCCACGTAACCACTGCCGTAATCAAGATCTAGAGAGATTCTATCAGCCCAAATGCCTTGCTCGTAGCCAGTCCCCGCCTTCCCCCTCCAGCCCCTGGCCGCCACTGCTGTCACTAGTGTTGCCTTTTCCGGAAAGCCGTATTAATGGCAGTACAGAGCGTCTCCTTTGACTTACCCACTGGGATAAAACTGAAAAGCAGCGTGCTGGCGCCCGTCCTTGCCTCGGCAGAGGGGTAGCCTGTCACCCGCCTGTGTGTGCCGTCATGTCTCTCCTCCATTTCAGACCCTGGCCGGCTCCTGCGGGAAGTTTGCCCCTTTTGAAATTAAAGAGAACATGGTCCTCGCCCCTCGTTATCGGACCACCTTCGACCAAGATCTCTGTGATCAGTTAGACCAGCTTCTGCAGCAACAGAGTGGTGACTTCTCCTTCCTGAAAGATCTGAAAGGCCGGCAGCCCCTCAGGTCCGGACCCACTGTGGTTTCTAACCCCAACACGGACAATTGTAACAGGTTAGCGCCCGGGGACACTGTCCTTTGCCCTTTGGGGAAGTCAGCATGGTTGGCCGAGCGCTGGGTTCTGGCCCACTGCCGATTCCCTGTGGCCCAGTCGTCTGCGTCCCAGGTCTCAGGCCCGGGCTTCAGTGCTTCGTCCAACAGCTCACTTCTGCTTTCTGCGAGCCTCCGAAATCTCCCGGGTGGGCTTTTGGAGCACAGGCTGCCTGTCCCGGCGTCCCGGTCTCCCCGGAGGGGTCCGTTCCGTGCAGCCTCCGTGGAGAGGCACTTCTCTGTTCTTGCTGGTGCTGACTCTCCACAGCCCTGCTTACAGACGTGCCATTGGGCAGCCACACGGCGGCAATCTTGTGTCTCCCTTCTCCTTGCTTTGTGTCCCTGCAGTAAATGTTCCTGAGCCTTCTTCAGGAGCAGGTGCTGCCACTGCTTAATGGTTACCCACCTCTGTAGCATGTTTGTGGCCTGCATCCCGGGAAGGCTGCGTGGTGAATGAACATGTCGCCGGGGAGGCGTGTTATTGAGCGCAGTGTCTTATCCTCAGTGACGTGGTGATCGTGGAGAGCAGCAAAGTAGATGGCGTTCCTGAAAGGAAGACGTTTGGCAGGATGAAGCTCCTGCAGTTCTCTGAGAATCACCGACCAGCGTACTGGGGCACGTGGAACAAGAAGACAACGGTCATCCATCCAAGGGACCCCTGGGCCCAAGATAGGGTGAGCGTGCGGGCAGAAGGGCCGGTGGTGTAGGGGCGCCTGTCTTTCCGCCTTTCCTCCTCGGTTTGCCTGTGTTCACACTGGTCTCTGGGGTTCCGTAAGTATTCTGCCTTTTCTGCTCTGCCTTTGCCTCCTAACCCTGAGAGAGGGCCATGATGCAGTGTGTGCCTGTTTTCTCAGAAACTCCTGGACTACGAGGTGGACAGTGACGACGAGTGGGAAGAGGAGGAGCCTGGAGAGTCTCTCTCCCACAGTGAAGGGGTGAGCGCAGACCCGGCATGGTTGCAGCTTCCGCTGGAGGACCGCGTTAGCGCTCTGCTGGATCCACTCACATAGCTTCTGTGTCACCTGCAGAGTTGTCTGAAAACGTCAGCCAAGGGTTCACAGCTGGCTTTCCAGCTTCTCTTGGAAAGCCTTATTTGGCGACACTAACCTGCCCGGCAGGAGTAGGTTGTAAACAAGCAGTGTCACCCCTTGTAGATGGGGTGCAACCGCGTCCAAGTTTGCCCAGGTCCCCACCACTCCCTCTTGCCTTACGGGGTGGCCTTGCTCATTTGTGTTCTGCCTGGTCCCCGCCCCCACTGCAATATAATGGGATTAATTACTGGGATTTTGGCTGATCTTGCTGGTGTCCATAGGAACAGCAGAGCTGTAGATGGCTTTTTTTCTTCCTTAGACGTTCAAATTTACATTTTTAATGAAGCGTGTATTCTGTTTCCACATGTGAGCATGCTTTTTTCCCCTTTTTTGAGGATGATGATGATGAAGTAGGAGACGATGAAGACGAGGATGATGGTTTTTTTGTGCCCCATGGGTACCTGTCTGAGGATGAGGGAGTAACTGAGGTGAGCGGGGAAGTGAGCGGCTCGGAGAAGAGCTCCGTCGGGGGCTGGAACTTGGTAGTGGCTGACCTGTGGAGGGTGCCGATGGGTCCCAGCCGCCACGGGCGATCCTCAGCGCCATGAAGGCAGTCCCCAGCGTGTGGCCGTTTGTGGGAATGCTAGACCCTGAGCTGAAGGTTTAGCTGGGAGGGAGGGAGAATTCCCAGTGAGGAGAGGGTGTGAGAAACCAGGTATGAGAGAGGCTGTGGTTCTGGGTCGGATCGCAGCATTTGTTTTCTTACGTTTGTGTAGATGAAGTGGAATTAATATACAACAAAACATACAGATGTTACTTATTCCGTTTGATTTGATTTAACAGTTGACCACAGTTGTGAAACCACCACCCGAAATAAAATCTAGAACTTTTCATCTCTCCAGAAGGTTCCCCCATGTCCCTTAGAGTTTATCCCACCACCAACAACAACTTTCTAAATTCCGCCAGATGGTGAAACTTTTGAGTAAGCCATTTTTAGGGCTCCAAAATTTTGTCGGTTGCGGTGTGTAGGTAGTGGGAAAACAGACAGGGATGACACACTAGGGGAATGAGTTTGTCTCGAAGTCAGGCTTGAAGGGCCTGTGTTCCTCGTACGTACGTACGTTTCTGACTGATGAGGCAGGCTGGTGTCTCCTTGCGCCCTTGAGCATATCTGTATGAGAATGGTATCCCTTGGCGTGGGAGAGGCCCAGCCCTGTGGCTGTACTGGGCATGTGATTTTGGGTTGATTTGACAGCTCCAGGATCCCACGTGAACCTGAAAATCGAGAGTGGCATTAACAGGCCTCTACTTGTACCCGTGACATGCCAGTCACGGGCAGAGAGGGTAGATGCCTCTAAAACCCCGACAGTGCCGAGTACCATTCAATCTAGAAAAGCTCTCTGTGCATTTCATCGCCTGTAATGTTAGAAAGGGGACAACTAGGCCCCGGTGGGAGCGTAAAGGTTTCCACGCTGGCCCTGACCGAATCCTTCTGTCCTTGTGTGCTCTCTCCTTCTCCGTCCCTGAGGCTGGCACTGACCGTGCCTGGGCAACAGGGGAGTGGGGACCCTGAGTTAAGCGGCTGCTCTCTTACCTACAAGGAGTGTGCTGACCCCGAGAACCACAAGGTTCGCCAAAAACTGAAGGCCAAGGAGTGGGACGAGTTTTTAGCCAAAGGGAAGAGGTTCCATGTGCTCCAGCCCGTGAAGATCGGCTGCGTCTGGGTGATGGACAAGGTCGGCGGTGCCGACCTGAAGGTGCTGCAGCAGTTCACGGCATGCCTTCTGGAGACGGTCCCCTCCGAGGAGGAGCAGACGCCCAAGACCTCCAAGACAGAGAAGAGGGACCAGCACAGTGAGTACTGGCCTGGGGGAGGGGAGGGAATGGGTCAGGCTCCGTTCCGTGGCGAGGCCCCTCAGTCCAGGGCCGAGGATAGGAGACTTTTTCGGCCAGCGGGTTAGTCATTTCCAAGTTCAACAAGTCACAAAAGTCAGCATTCGCGGGGCACATCTGTTCCTTCTCGGACATGCACAGCAGCAGTCTGGGCAGCTAGTTTAATCAGCCCATTTCACCCACAGGGACTCAGGCCCAGAATGCCCGGCCCAGGGTCACTCACATCCCAGCTCCTGTGCCTCCGCTTCAAAGCTGAGAGAACCAGGGACTCAGAATGAAAGCACGGAGGCCATTACCAAAGAAAAACATGCAGTCAGACGTGATAGTTTATCTGAACAAATCCCCTTGTGAGGCTTGGGCTTCACAGAATCTCTTCTGGAGCAAGTTCCTGTGTCTTAAATTGGCCCTAAAAGGCCAGCTGAAGCTGACTGTGTCCCTCGACCTTGGTGACAGGTTGAGGAACCATGTGCAGTGTTGCTTGTGTTCCTCCCCGTGTCTTGACACCCACCATGTCCCCTCCTCTCTCCGCCAGTCTTGGCCCAGCTGCTCCCGCTGCTGCACGGGAACGTGAACGGAAGCAAAGTGATCATCCGGGAGTTCCAGGAGTGCTGCCGCCAGGGGCTGCTCGCCAAGGACAGCGGCAGTCCTGAGAGCAGCTCCGCCAGCCCGCCGAGCCCCGGCACTTCCCGGCCGCAGACCCCCACCGCCAGCGAGGACGCGGCCGTCCCCTCCAAGGCCAGGCTCAAGCGGATCATTTCCGAGAACTCAGTGTACGAGAAGAGGCCTGATTTCAGGATGTGCTGGTACGTCCACCCACACGTGCTGAAGAGCTTTGAGCAGGAGCACCTGCCCGTGCCGTGCCAGTGGAGTTACGTCACCATGGTGCCCTCGGCCACCAGGGAGGACAGTGGCAGCATCCCTGCTGCGGGGCCTGGCCAGGGGACGCCCGTGTCGCTGAAGAGGAAGTCTGCGGGCAGCATGTGCATCACCCAGTACATGAAGAAGCGCAGGCACGACGGGCAGGTGAGTGGCAGGGCTGAGGGCGCCCCCGCAGTGGCTTTTGAGTTTTAATCAAGTTTGGTTTTTAGAGCAGTTTTAGATTCACAGCAAAACTGAGGTGACAAAGTTGTCCAGAAATGAGGGGAAGGAGCAGCTATTTCCCACGTTGCACCCCCCACATACACTCACGCACAGCCTCCCCCCACCAACGCCCCCACAGGCATGGTGTGCCCGTTACAAGTCAGAACCGATGTCAACACGTTATCACCCACCGGCCATAATTGACACTCAGGGTCACTGTTGGTGTCATGCTCGGTGGTTTTGGACACATGTACAATGACACGTACCCACCATGACAGAACCACATCGAGCATTTTCACTGCCCTAAAAACCCTCTGCGCCCACCTATTCACCTCCCCTCCCCCAGCCCCTGGGACCCACTGATCCCTTTACTGTCACCATAGTTTCCCTTTTCCAGAAGGTCATATTGTTGGAATCACACAGTAGGTAGGCTTTTCAGATTGGCTTCTTTCACTTCATCATATGCATTTAAGTTTCCATGTCTTTTCTTGGCTTCAAAGCTCCTCAATTTAGGGTCCTCACTTTAGGCCGGGATCTCTCAGTTACAGATTTTGATGAAACATGGTAAGAGCTAGGTCTCCCACTCAGGTCCCCTCTTCAGGAAGGGGCTGCTCCTCTGGGAGCCGTGCCCTGAAGGCTGGGTGGTGATGGAGGAGTCGGTGTATGCCCCTACCCACGCTCCCGCCCTCTGCTGCCCTGACCCGAGTTACTCTGTGCCTTAGGAACTAGTCCTGGTCAGGGTGAGGAGGCAAGGGAAATTGCTCCTGGAATGATGTCCAGCCTTCATAAACCTTTTTAAACTGTCACAGCAAGTGGGACAGAATGGCCTGACGTCAACTGTCGCTGTTACTCCTCAGACCCCCTGTCTGCGTGCGCCTGTGCGCACAGCTCTGCCTGCCTGTGGATGCGGCGTGGTGCCGTCAGGTGGCCACGGGGTGAGGAGACGGGCCCCAGACCCACAAAGCCTTCCCTCCCTGGGTCTCAGCCCAAAATGATGGCTTCATCAGATCATTAAGTGTTTGAGCCACAGAACTTTTCGTGGTCGATCTCATTGTCACCAGTCCTAGAGGGGACCCCCAATTTGAAAATGGCTGGTGCTGGAAGACACCCTGAGTTGCGAATGCGTAAGGAGCGTTTGCAGACCTCTGCCCCATGAGCCCTCCCTCGGGTCACCTCTGTGCCCACTGTGTGTGTTGTTGGGGTGGTGTGGAGTCCCACGTGGTCTCCTGTGGGGACAGCTGCATTCCTGAGCTCCGCTTCCATCGTGTTCCTCATTTGCGTCTATAGTCAGTGTTTCTACATGGAGAATGGCAGTTTTACCCAGTACGCTAGGCACTTCATATGACTCCCTGCATTTCCCTGGTGTAAGAAGCTTCGTTTTCTAATCGAGCCTCCAGGAAAGAGAAAATGCTCCAAATTAAGCTAGGGTGCACCCTCCTGGGTGAAGCGGGAGAAAGTGTGTGCCTGAGAACCCGGCGATACATGCACTCTGTGTGGCCTCCGCTCCCCATTACAGAAGCGCTGCCCAGGGAGGGTTTGAAACCTTTAGAGGTTCTGACTGAGTTGGTGGGGGGCACAAGGGGACTAAAGTCTGTTTCAGAGTCCCTTCTCGGGGCATCCCGTGGGAAGGGCCCAGGAGTGCAGCGTGGGCCAGCACAGCGGTCGCCGGCCCTTTGGGGTGTTCTGAGAGCCGTTCTGTGGGCAATCAGCTTCCCCCTGCTCCTTGGAACACTCGACAGCATGGGGTCCAATCAAAGGTAACAGAGCCCCCGTACTGTGGTTTAAACACATGGGCCTTTGTCTCCACCAAGAAGTCCTGAGTCCAACAGTCACGTCCTAGTCCAGCAGCCAGGTCCTCCTGTCCCCCACTCCCTCCTTCCTCAGCGTGTGGATGGGCCAGCAGGATGAGGGCGGCCAAGCCCTCCCTGGGGCCGAGCCCATTTAGCTGGAAAGAGGTGGCCACGCCTGCTGACTCAACTCCCACCTGTATCTTTCTGGCCAAAGCGCTTTGGCACAGCCACTGTGAGCTGCAAGAGAGGTGGGGAAGTGAGATCTGACCACCCTGCCCCCCCAACAAAATTCCCATTCTCTCTTGGAGAGGGGGAATCCATGAGCAGGGCCTGCCGCTGCACAGCACCCATGCAAAGTGGGGGACACTTCCCCGCCATATTTTGGTAAAGCCACTAACTGGTCTCTGCACCCTCATGAGTAGTTAGTTGCAGCTAAACTATAAATGTGAATGTTTTAGAGTGGGTCGGGCTTCGTTCGTTTTTGAGAATTTTAAAATCTTCAAGTTCAAAATGAAAACCTTCAGGTTTAGAAGGTGTTTATAACCGGTGAGGTGACGCGCCAGCTCTGTCACCAAGTATCTGTGGCCCCAGGGT
This sequence comes from Rhinolophus hipposideros, assembly GCF_964194185.1. Classification (NCBI taxonomy): domain Eukaryota; kingdom Metazoa; phylum Chordata; class Mammalia; order Chiroptera; family Rhinolophidae; genus Rhinolophus; species Rhinolophus hipposideros. The sequence continues at coordinate 58,256,315 of NC_138062.1, read as the reverse complement.
GACTCAGGTCTTTGGGCCTCGGTTTTATTTTAAAACGGGGAGATTCTGTTTCTCCTTTCCACTCAAATATAGTCTGTGATCAACACAAAACTGAAAGAACAACAGGTGTTCCACAGCCGTTAATTCTTTACAGTTGCCAAGGTCTTTGTAACTCCTGTGTTTCCGTATTCTCCCGTTTCCATTTCTGCACCCACCATGTGGGTGACAAGCTTTCCCATTGCAGCAAGCTGCCGGCAAGCAGCTCAGCACGTTTGGGGACTCCGGTGTTGTCCTAAATTCCCACTGGAATGTTTGATCGCCTGTTCTGTGCCTGGAGGGTTAGGGATGGTGGTTCCTCTGCGGGAACTTGCATTTGCTATCTGGAAGGCCCAGTGACCAGGAGAGGCTGTAAAGAAATCTTTCTGTTCCTTTTGCTTAACAGACCCAAGCAAACATCCCCAAAGCTGTATAGTTGAGAGCTGGGCTGTCTGCTTTTCTCGGCCGATCAGTTCTTTAGAACAGATAGTTAGACATTTCCCTCGGCATCCTTCAGTGCTGGCTCCTCGTGTGCTCTGGGGACCATTCCTGTCTGGTGCTCCAGCCACCAAGGGATCTGGGTGTAGAGCGAGCACATCAGGAGCTGAGGAGGCCACGACGTTGACCCCCATATGCATATCGGACAGTGCATCCCTTTTTCCAGGCAAATGGAGATTTTTGTAGCAGAGGAATTTCAAAGTTTCTTAAGAGGTAGCCTCCCTCTTGAAATAAGTCTGTCCCTGCCTTCTCTGCTGGTTCCCTTTGTTCATTTACAGAGTGAGAACCCAGATGGATGGCTCATGTTTAAAATCAGCCCTGCTATATTCCAAGTTGTCTTTCTGTCCCCCCTGCTGAATGCCAGTGAAAGTGGCCCAGGAGTCTTGTTGGAAATTCTGTCCCCAGTAGACCTTCCCCACCCCACCCCGCCCCCTCCTGACCTCTGTCCAGTTGCCTGGATGGTATCCTCACTGGCAAAACTGGTCTAAGCAGAAATTGAGAGTTGCCGAGTCAAGTGTCCGGTAGAGGGGACAGAGAAATCACCGACTGACTGCGCTGTCAGCCATTTATTTCAAATAATAAATTCAGAGAAAGTACATCCTTTATCACTTTCTCTTTCAAACTAAACCAGGAACCCAGAATTCTAATTCCAAAGCATTTCAAATTGTTTCTGTAATAAAATAAATACGATGGTGGTAGTTTAGAGAGTTCTGAATTTAATTCGTTCATTGGAGAGAACTTCCCAAGGTTTTCTGTGGCCATCGGCTAAACACCAGACTCGGTTTGTTACTGACCCTGGGAGAGGTCAGGAGTGGGTGCATGTGGTGGGAGCGGCCCACTGCCCCCCGCCCCTGCAGTGCCCATGCTGAAGGCCTGTGCCCCTGTCTGTCCAGGTTACAGCGGGGGACCTGGATGGCTTCCAGGCAGACACAGAGGAGGAGGAGGAGGAAGATGGCGACTGTGTGATGATGGACCTCTCGGACGTTACGGGTGAGATGGCCAGACCCTCCTTCCCTCAGGCAGATCGGCAGGGGGAAGGGAGCACCCTCTTCCTGCCCGGCCTCCTTTGGACTAATAGGGGTTGGGTTAAAAGACCTCCAAAGGGGTGGGCAGGCCGACCTACCCGGGTGGGCAGTCAGTTCCAGTCTGTAAGCTACGCTTAGGAAACCAAAGAACCGAAGGTTGGTTCCTGCAGGGGCAGAGGGGAGGTCGTGGGTGTCAGGGAGAGAGCCTGGGGGGCGGGGTCCTGGCGCCAATGGGGGAGGGGGGAAGGGGCAGCCTCTGAACCGCGCTTCTCCGGGGGAATGAGGGCAGCAGCGGTGCTGGGCTCGGGGACTGCGCGTCCTTGATGGAGCCTCCTGGCCTCAGTGTCCGGGTTTCCTCACCTTTGCCATGGAGCTTCCTCCCTCCCTGGAGGGTTAGTGAGGGAGGCTGAGAGGTGGCTCTTCCTCTCTGAGCTGAGGAGGGGACAGGGTCTGGCTGAGGGCCATGAGGAAGTACCTCTGACGGGTCTGGGGGCGATAGCTGTGCCCCTCTAAGCCCGGTCAGATTGCGGCTCCCACTCCAAGGCTCCCAGAACAGTTTCAGGCCCGTGACACAGGTGCAGCTGGCTAGAGCCCCTTCCTCTCGCCCTGCAGAGGTCCAGGACACATGTGAAACCACTTCCGGAGCTGGGGGCCCTGTGGGAATGGACGCCAGCGAGAGCCCTGCGCCCTCCAGCTCGCTCAGCCCCTCCTAAGAGCCCCACTGGCTGGCGTGTGTATGTAGAATGGTTAGGGTTTTCTCCGATGCCTCTCAGATACTTGAAAGTCCTACGATTCCTGTGTAAAGAGCACTTTGTCCTGCTTCGCATACCCGGCCCCCCAGGGTTGGAAAGTATATCGGATGCTTGACTCATTCGTTTGGATATTTGTAAAAATTTCTCCCCGAAGCTGCATATTAATCTACCCTTTACTAAAGCATTATCACGATGCGTGGGCCTGCACGGGGAAGCTGGGGCACGCGTGCCCTGCGTGCCCCGAGCAGGTGTGTGATGAAATGCTTGTAAATGAATTGGAGTCCTGCCTGTGCGGCGTGCTGCCGGGACCTGCGTGGACGTGTATAAACTTACTGTCTAGCCCACCTGGTGTGTCTGTCGTCTTTTCCCCACATCACTCTGAGCGGGTGTGTACCTTCCCGTGGCCTGTGCTCTGCTGCCCGGTGTGCACACCTCGTACCCACACGTGGTAGGTGCTGTGGTCTGTGTGAAGCTGGTCGCTTTGCAAAAGCACTGGCCCATCTTTGTGAAGTCCTGGGCCTCCCAGCTGACCTAGTTCAGGATGGGGCTTGGCCGGTGCTCGTGCCAGTCAGTCCCTCCTGCCCCTCGGGACGTGAGCAGGGTGTCTTCGGGCCTCCGGGACCTGAATGCTGCCTTTCAGTTGGACCCCAGGACGGGCCACACCTCGGGAGGCTGAAACTGGCGCCAGCTGCAGGCGCTGGAGCCCTGGTCCCGAGGCCCTGGGGGGCCCCGTGTTGGGGCAGTGCGAGCCCGAAGCATGAGTACAGGCAGGAGGCCTCAGGGAGCGGAGATTTTGGCCGAGTTCACGGACTCCATGCAACCTGGACTCCTACCTGCTGACCACTCGGGTCGAAGTGTTTTTGTTCCCACCGCCCCCAGGAGACACGACCAGGAGGCATGTCAATATGCACAACAGCTCCCATCTGGACATGGCCAGCCTGGACGCCTTGACCCCATGGCTGTGTGGAGGCCAAGACTCCACCAGGCTTGCCGCCCTCACCAACACCCTGATTCTCCTGCAGGGGCCCCATGTGGGTGGGGCTCACAAACACCCCAGTTGCAGGGTGAGGGCATGGGCCCAGGACGGGACCTCCTGCTGGAGACTGGGTGCAGCTGTCTGGATACAGGCGTGTGTAGAGGGACAGGCACGTGTTAGCCCTGCGGACATACTCCCCGTACCAGTCAAGTCCCCTTAAGCACCTTGTAGCTGGGCATTTGACAACTAGCAGTTGGGGACAGGGAGGGGATGTAGGACCAGAGTGACGGGCCAAGGCGGTGCTGGGTTCCCGAGATATGGCAGTGACATGAACGGCCCCCACCCGTGTGGAGGATAGCTACTGGTGGCCCAGGTGTGAGCCAAGGACATGCATGGGGACAACTTGCTGGCTGGAGGTGACAAGGGATTTTTACTTTTAAAGTCATGTTTGGGGCCTTGAAGCTTCAAGTCTGTCACCCAGCTGGCCACCAGGCCTCGTGCATGGGAGGGTCTAGAAGGAACTGGAGCCAGACGTCTACCTGGGAGTGAAGGTGGGGACTGGGGGACAGCGACGAGGACCCAGGCTCGGGCATCTCCCAGGCAGGTGTGACTAGAGGTGACGCCTTGGATGCGCCAGGCCTTGCTCCCCTTAGCTCCCTGTGACTGATGTACCGTCACCACGAACGATGGCTTAACACGAACTTCCAGTTCTGGGTGTCAGATCGGACATGGGCCTCACTGCGTTAAAACGCAGGTGTGAGCAGGGCTGGTTCCTTCTGGAAGCTCCAGGAAGTCCCTGTCAGTGCCTTTTCCAGCATCTAGAGGCCACTGCATTCCTTGGCTCGTGGCACCTTCCTCCATCTTTGAAACCTGCAGTGCTGCGTCTTCCCTTCTCTCCTGCCTCCTTCCACAGATAAGAACCCCTGGTGACACTGGGCCCATCTGGAAAACCCAGGACAGTCTCCCACCTCAGGATCCTTGGCATGTAATTACGTGCCAAGTCCCTTTTGTCAAAGTAACATTCACAGATTCCAGCGGTGAGACGCGGCCACCTGCGGGAACTTGTTCTGAGGGGCCTAAGAGGCTCGCCCCACAGCCCCGGGGCCCTGGGGCTCCCTCCCTCAGCAGGGTGGGCTCCTTCCCTGGGTGACGCAGCTGCTGACCCTGCTTTGCACCGTATGCTGGAATTCACCACAGGAGACTAGTCAAACAGCCTGTTTATTCGGGTTCAGAATTGAATGTTACAGAACTCCGTCTCCTCATGTACTAGTGTTACTGGCAACCCCACAGGGAAGCTTCAGGGCCAGCTGTGACGCGTGGGCCCGTGCTGCAGGCTCGCTCTCCTGCCCAGGGACGTGCCCATCTATAGTGCCTGGGGTTCCATTAAACAGCTTAATAGCAGCAGAACGCTTAGACCCAGCGCTACCAAGGAAGCCAGGACAGCAGCTGTCCCCTGAAAGCCCTCTGGGTGGTGGTACAGGCCAACCAGCGGCCCTCTCCTGCCCATGCCACACTGGGATGTGCAAACGGTCCCAGAGGAGGCTGGGAGGCCCTGGAGTGGAGGAGGAACCGGGACAGGAGCAGGGGTGGGTGGAGGCAGGAGAGCATAAGACAGACCCACGGGGGCTGAAGCCAACCCTGCTTTTATTTCACGAGAGCTTCTCGATGGCCGACAGGAGCTCGGGTTTCAGGAGAGATGAGTCTGGCTCAGCTCCTGCAGCCCTGATGTCCTCCAGCACTGCGGCGTCCCACGAGAAGGTCAGGAGGGCTGAGGGCACCTGTGTGGGGCAAGAAGCCTCAGCCTCGTGTGAAAGGCCTTCATGTGAAAGAGCTCACTTCCTTATGTTCACATCTTCACGCTGGAGCCAGGCCACGCTCACCCAGGGCTGCTCCCCACTGGCACAGCCACACAGCCCATTCCCCCAGGATGCCTCCGGGCCTGGCTGAGGTGGTGCCAGCACTAGGCAGCCTGCTTCCTAGTCTCCTTGCATCAGGAGCTAGCTGCCCTCCCGCTCCGACTTCCCAGTAAATCCCCCCCCCATTTCCAATCCCATCTGGGTTCTGCTCAGAGGACTCGAATTAACACGCTTGCCACCTTCCTTCCCATTTTATAGGTGGGAAACTGAGGGCACAGAGAAGTCACTCAAGGCCACACTGAGCGGAAAGGTAGGACGGAAACCACGGGAGCCCAGCCCCGGGGACCGTGCTCCTAGCACCACCCCACACTGAAGAGCGCCGCCCTTGTGGGGAGTGTGGACGCCTTCCACAAGAACCCGGAGATCCAGCGTGTGGGGAGCTTGCCACTCACCAGCCCACACTCATTGAAAGCCCGGTTCTCCTCCTCCGACAACTTCTGCCCACCAGAGGCCAGCAGCTCGAAGGGCAGCCAGTCGCTCTGCAAAGCTTCCCGGACAAACGTGTACAGTGCGGCCACCCGCTCCCGGGCATAGAAGGTCCCTGGCGGGGCAGGACAGTCAGATCAGGGCTGGAGGTCGTGGGAACCCCCAAGGCCCTCCTCAGAGCAGAGGCACAGCCAACCCGCAGCCAGTTACAGCGCCCCCAGCCGAGCCGCGCACCCCGGGCCTCCCGGCGGGCAGGCGTGCAGCACGCACCCTGGAGCAGGCAGCCGTCGGGGAGGCGGACGCGCAGCAGCGTGTAGCTGTACTTGCGCCTCTCTCTCTGCTCCTCCTTCTCCCGCATGGCCTTGGTCCGCAGCACACTCAGCCGCTCCACCGCCTCGGCCCGGAGCCGCTGCTCCCGCTTCACCTCCTCAGCCGTGAGATTGAAGAAGTCGGCCGGCAGGTCGAACTGGGAGGCCAGGGGCGAGGGCCGGAAGACGCGGCGCTGGCGGGCGAGCGTGGCCCGCACGGGCTCGGCGGACAGCAGCTGCTCCTTGTGCCTCTCCAGGCTCTGGGGCTGGGCCAGGGCGGCCTCGCTCAGCACGTAGAACTCTTCGGGGCCCTCTGGGGCGCAGGGATACCATTGGCTGCGGCAGGAAGACCCCGGAGACAGCCCCCTCCCACTCCACCTCCTGGCTCAGCCAAGGCCCTTCTCGACTCAGCTTACCCTGATCCGGCACCGGCAGCAATGCCTTCTGGAAGCCAATGGCCTCGAAAAACTCGTGGGTCCCTTCCAGGCAGTTAATGCGCTCCTGGGAGCAGAGCCGGAGGTCACGCAGGGCGCTTGGGCCTCCATGGGCCTCAGCAGCCTCGCTGCCCGCCCTGCCCCACCCAGCCCAGCATCCCCCTCTCTCGGAGCCACTGCTACCCCTGGACAGGACAACCCCCCCCCCCAAGCTGCCGAAGGAGAGCTGAGGGGTCTCCAGCAGCTGCTCACAGAGACAGTGGGGCTCCAAAGGCCAACAACCGGGATAAAGAAGGAGCTAACGAGCCAAAGGACAGTATGGGGTAGTCCCAAAAGTAGAGGGGCTGCTGTAATGCTGAGGCGTGTGGCAGTGGGTACCCCGACAGCAGCACAGGTAACATGGGCCAGGGTGGCAGGGCCCCGCGATTTCTTCACAGAAGCCAAAAATCTGCATTTGTGTGAGAAATTGCCCCAGGGCTGTGTTCCCAACCGTAATTCAAATTAAAGTCAAAACGCGCGCGGTGTTGGGCAGACTAACTACAGGTATCACATCTGCTCTGTGTTCCTAAAGCCCCCTCTCCACCTGCCTCCTCTGCACCTCAACCCACAACCCCTGGAGGAGCCGTCCCCCTGGCACCACCGCCAGACTGGGCCCTGTGTGACTAAGGCGGCCCCGCCACGCTGGCCACTGTCACCTGGGCTGTCACTAGACACAGCCCTCACCTGGAACACCTTGTTCTGCAGCTTGATCTTCTGGTACTTCTCCTCCTCAGGATGCAGGTGGATGTTGTCCAAGTACCTGGGGCAGAAAGGGGGGACAGGAACAGGCCGAGGTTGGCCGCCTGGCTCTCTGTATCTCCCACCCCCAGGTGGATAACAGATCAGAGCCACCCCCAGCTTTGTGGTGAGTGACCCAGGAGGCTGCCATCATACTTCAGACACCCCATGGAGCCCAACCCCTGGTGCCAACAGCCTTGGCCACTGCCAGGGGCCTGTGTCTATGCCTGCTCCTGGGCCCTGCCTCCCCTGGAGGGCACTGACAAAGCACAGTATCGGGGTGGAGTGAACAGAGCATACTAACGGGCCACCAGTGTGTTTGGGAGCTTGGGAGGAAAACAGACTCCCAGCACCCCCGGGGCCTACTCAGTCACGTGAGTGGGGTGAGACCCTACCTCCCTCACATTCCTCTGATGATCCCACAGGGAAGCCAGGGTTGGGAACACCCAACTCGATAAAGCCCTTCATTTTACGGACAGATAAACTGAGGCCAAGAGAGGCCACACGCCTTCCCCACAGGTTCAGAGGGTGAAGAGTGGGGCCTGGCCCTGGGAGGCCAGGCCCCTCCTGTGCCCCCTCACCAGCAAGTCTCTGGAGGCCCAAGGAGCTGGCACCCGGATGGGGGAGTGGGTGCCCACTCACTTGGCGATGGTGTCCACGCCCAGCTTCACCCTGTCCCGGTCTTTGTTGAATGTGTGGATCTTCATGATGGAGGCAGCTACCGGGTCAGTGGAGAAGTGCTGGGAGGAAGGAAGGAAGCGCATCCAGCCGCACTCACCTCACGGCCTGGAGGCCTCACTCCCAGGCGGCAGCAGTAACAACAGTGATAATACTAATAACTGCCTCACGGAGGGCCGACCAGTAGCTTTTAATGGAAGCAAACGCAAGTGTACGTGCTCCGCAGAAAAAGAGGACAAAAGCCCTTTCAATGATGCTGTCCTGTGCCTCAGCCCCTCTAAGGAAGAAGGGGTGTCAGCAGCCCAGATTATGCAATAGAATTACGTCTGCTGACCAGCAGACCTCAAACGGGACAGTAGCCTGCATGATCCAGGTGGGCTCAGGGTAAATGCAAGGGCGCATCAGGAGGGAACCAGAGATGGCAGCTGGAGAAAGACTCGGCTGCCACCCCTGGCTGTGAAGATGGAGAAAGGAGCCACAAGACAGGTGGCCTGGAAGCTGGAAAAGAACAGGAAATGGACTCTCCCAGAGCTTCCAGAAGGAACACAGCCCTGCTGCCACCAGTGAGAGCCATGTCAGATTCTGACTTTCAGAACTGGAAGAAACTAGATGTGTGTTTGAAGCCCTTAAGTTTACCGTGATCCGTTGTGACAGAAATGGGAAACTCGGGGCAAAGATAGGTGGGTGTTCTTTTCATTCTTGCAATTTTTCTTTAAGTTTGAAATTATTTCCAAACAGATTTTTAAGGAGAAAAAAATAACATCGGGGTTCTTTTTACACTGATTTAACAGCTGGCAGTTTCTATGTTGCGCATGAGTGCTACATTAGCTTTTATACAAAACAAAAAGCAAACAAGTGACGGGGAGATCCACGTGTATCAGTAGTCTGTATGCATTTGGAATCTCTCTGAAAAGGGACCTCAACTACCGTAGAGTCTGGGTGGTAGAAAGGAGGGCAGCATGCCGATTTTCTCTGCCTACCCTTTTGTGTGTGAATTCTGTACCACACGTAAGCAGTACCTCTTTGACAAAGTGAAAACTGTCACAAAATACGCAGGTGGGGACATTACGAGGGATCTGTGCCTCCCGCGCTTACTGAAGGAACCTCTAGGTGGCGGGTGGGGGCCTGGGGCCACCACTCACAGAGAGAATGGCCTCTTTGATGTGGGTATCCCGCTGGTCCTTCCTCAGGATGGCCCCCGTGAGTGGGCAGGTGAAGTACACGCCAGGCACCAGCAGGTGGGTTGAGCCTTCCTCTTTGGCCTCGGGTACCTGGGGGGATGGGGATGAAAGTGTCGGAGGCAGGACTGTGGACAGAGGCCACCCCAAGCTACCGAGTGCCACAGCCCTGAAAGCATGGCCCTGGGAGCCAGATATGTCTGGTCCCAACACTGTCCCCTCCGCCATGGGACACTTGGCTCAGTGACCGAACCCATTCGAAGCTGTTTTCTGGTCCGTGAAATGTCTGCAGGACCAGCTCAGAATTCAGTGTAGCAGCTTCAGACACAGTGTTCAATCAATGGCTCCTGCTGTTCCTGTCCCCCGTATCTGGTGGCAAAGGGGCTTTGTGTGTGGGGGGGAGAGGGGCAATCAAAAGTCATGGCGCCCTGGATGAGTCCTGGCCTCGATCTGCGCCTCAATTCCTAGACAATGTCTAGGGTCTCCTCCACGCTGCAGTCCAGTGAGAACTTGAAGGTCAAGCTGTTGGGAAGACCCTTTCCACAGAGCTCTCCTTTCAGGCCACCTCCTCCAGGCCTGCAGCACACTGGTCTCTGCAGAACCCTCCTACCTCCCAAGAAGGCTGCAGAGGCTGGTGCTAAGGGTACCAGCTTTGGAGTCCCACAAACTGGGGCTCCCATCCTGCCGCTGCCAGATTTGAGGTGCATGACCAAGGTCAGCTGGCTTCACCTCCCTGAACCTGTGTTCTATTCTGAGAAGTGGGAATTGTAACAACACCTTCCCTCATGGGGTTACAGAGTTAGGGGGAGGGACGAGTTAATGGGGTCCAGTTCTCCTCTCAGCGCCTAGGCCTGGCATCATCAGGTGCTGAGCTTGGAGGTCCAGTTAACCCCACACTCATACAACCCGCCTCCACCTTTCAAAGCAGGGTTCCCCACCTGACCTCTCTTCTATGTCCCCCTACCCCCAGCACCAGGTGCTTACAACCCAGGGCTGGGCACTCGTGTTGATGAGGAAATGGCCAATGAGACAAACATAGGCGAGAACCTGGCGAGAGGTCCCAGCTCCCCTGCCCCAGGACTCCCCTTGGGGTGTCATGCTACCATGTGGATGCTTTTACCATGTTGGTCCCGGGGGCCTCCGGGCTCCCACCGACAGTCGCCTCAGCTTGAAGTTCCTTTCTCACTGGAGGGCGAGGCAGAGATGGGTCAGTGTATGTGTCCTGCCTGTCCCCAGGGCCAGCCTTGCCCAGAGCCCCGCTTCCTCCTATTGTGAGTGGGTCAAGTTCTAGTCCCTCTAGCCTGAGGTCCTCGCTGGCCCTTCTTCCCAGAACACCACTCCATGCACCTGACCCACTGGTGACCTTCGACCTTCTGCCTCCTCCTCCCTCTCCTCTATGTCCCCTTCCTCCTCCTCACTCGGTGCCACCCAGACCACATATCAGACCCATGTCCCTTTTCACCCTGCATTTCTCTGCTCTCAAAATTGTGACTTTCAAGTCCTCCAAAGTTGTTGGTTATGTAATTATTTTCATCCCTGCCAAGCATAGGACCTGGGACCTGTCAACACCCATGGACTGGCCTCGAGGACAGAAGGCCAGAGTCCTCGCTCCACCGCCATGCCGGCCCCTACTGCGGCTTGAGGACGGGCGCAGCTCACCCTGGTTCCGGATGGAGTCCTGCGACACGGGGCCCCGGGCCCTGGGCTGCCTCTGCTCCAGCCGGGCCAGGGCCGCTGCCGCTGCCATCTGCGCCTCATCGGTGGGTCCCTGGCGGGGGTGCTGGAGTGCCAGCTGGTTGGGCTTTCCTTTGGGGGCCTTCTCCCTGGGGAGAGACAGCGAGGTGACGCAGGGTCATACGGAAGGGCTGCCCTCTCCCACTTCTATTCCCTTCAGACTTAAATGGGGGTAACAGCACCCCTGCACACATGCTGATATCTTCAGGTGAGACTCAGAGGGATCATTCCTCTCCTCACTCCCTCCTGAGGAAGTCTCAACCCTTACTATCTACAACAGCAACTGTTGCTATTTGAGCACCTACTGTGTGCCAGGCAGCACCCCCTCTGAGGGAGGTCTTAAGATCCCCTTTCCCAAGTCCTAGAGGATCACCGAAGCTCAGACAGCTGCAGGCCCTGGGTAAGCGTGTTATAAAGATCCGGTTTAATCTCACCTCCACCCTGGGAAATAAGCACTGTGATGACCCTGGGGGATGATGGCTTCTGAATCTGCTTAGCAGGGAAATGAGCGGGCTTTGCAGATCCCAGCAGAGAAGTCCTTCCTCCTGCCCTGGTCTGCTTTACCTGCCTCGCCCGCCTTCTTCCCTCAGGACCCTCTCCCGGCCCCAGTAGTTGCGGGCCTGTGCTAAGTCTGTAAAACCTTCTCTGGAGCCAAGGCTGTCAGTTCATGGCCCCACTCCTCCCGCCCCGCTCAGACATGCAGGCAGCCCTCTCTCCTTATTCCAAGTTCTCTGGGGCCTGCTTCCTGCCCATTCTTATCCTTCTTGCCAGCCCTCCCCAATGCTGAGAACCTCGTGTCGAAGAAAAAATGAGTCACGTAGACTTGCCCTAGCCCCACGTGATACTGAGATTTGGAAAATGCCACTCTCCAAGACACCTCAGCCAGCCCCTTCGTGGCTCCACTGGGCAGCCACAGGGATCCCTCTAAAACCTAAGCCAGCACTTATCACACCTCTGTCCCAAGTCTTCCCACTGGCATAACAGAATCCTAAAGCCACCCGTGGCCCTGAGGGCCCGACACAACCTGCCCACAACGTCTCCCAGGTTCACTCCTCTCTGTCTACATTGATCTCCCAGCTGTTGCTCACACGGGCTCAGCTGGGTCCTGCCACAGGGCCTTTGCACTTCTTGTGCCTTCTGCCCCAATGTTCTGCCAGGGAATGGGGTGAGGAAAGGGAGGAAAGGAGGTCTGGGGCGGGGGGTAAAACTGCTTCCTGCCAGCACACGGGAGGGAGGAAGAGGGAGAGAAAGACAGTGGGAGAGGGAAAGGGGTTGTTTTCCACATGGCTGACTCTCACCTCCTCCAGCTCCTAGCTCAAATGTCACCTTCTCAAAGAGGCATTCCTGGACCATCTATGGGTCCCTCATCACTCACTATCCCGTGCCTTTTTTTCCCATGGCCCCAGGTACCACGTGACCTTTCATCACGTATGTATTGATTTATTTGTCCATCTTCCCCCACTAGAAGACCAGCCCTGAGAGAAAGGGGATTTTGTCTCGCTCGTGCTGAAATGGTGCTTGACACACACCCTCCGGCCCACCTTGAGTCTCCCATCTCGCGCCTGACTGTCACAGAAGCCTGCGCCTCCTCCCAGGCCTCCACTAGGCACAGCCACCCCCTCAGGGCCCCCACCTCCTCCTCGTCACACAGACCCAGCTGCCCCGGCGCCCACCGGCACCCACCACCTAGGGAACAAATGCATGGACCCCTCGTCTGAGCCGTCGCTCCCCCGCCCCCCTCAGCACTCCCCTCCCAAGAAGCCCCCGTCCTTGCCCGGCACCCACTGCCCCTCACCCACCAGCCCTCCGCCTGCCCTCCCACCCTCCCGCCCCAGCCCCTACCGCTTCACAATTCCTTCTACCGGCCCTCACAGCCGCTGCCCAGGCTGCCGTCTCTCCGCAGCCGCTCACCTGCCCAGGCCCGCGTCCTCAGTCCCCGCAGCCCCCGCCGCAGCCCCTCTGTCGCCCCACCACCCGGCGGTCGGCACCCCCACCTGCTCCCGTCTTCACGGCCCCCCTGCGGCGCTGGCCCTCCGCACTCCTCTCCCCTGCATTTCCAGTCTTGCCCCTGCCCTGCCCTTCTCCACGTCCTCCCCCGACACCCCGAGGCCCACGGGTGTGCGCGCCCTCCCCGTACCCTCCCTTTCACCCATCCGCACCCGCAGGCCCCCACAGCCGCCCCGCGCCCCGCCCAGCCCTCCGCAGCCCTCACGGCACCCGCCCATTCACCCAGCCGCCCCGGGCGCCCCGGCCTTCCAGACCCCGCGTCCCTCCCGCCCGCCCCAGAACCAGGGCCCGGACCGCCACCGCCACGGACGCCAAGCCTGTCGCCTCGTCGCCTCTCCGGGCTCAGCCCCCAATTCGCACACCTGGAGCCTCCCAAACCTGTGAGCCCCTCGGGGCTCCCCCGCGCCCGCGCCCCCGCTCCCCCGCCCGGTTCCGCTCCCCGCCCCGCCCCCTCGCGGCGTCCCCTCCCTTCTTCCTCCCACGCCCGCCCCGCCCCGCCCCCCGAGGTCTCCCCTCCCCCCGAACCTCGGCCTCCCCTCCCCGCCCCTCGCCCGCTCCGGCGTCCCGGTCCATTCCCGCCCCCGGCCTCAGGCCCAGGCGCCCGTCACGCACCCCTCCGACTCCGTGAGCTTCTGTCCAGGCCCCGCGCCCTTAAACTTGATGTCAGCTTTGATTTCCTGAAAGAATTTCTTCATGGTGGCAGCGGGCCCGGCGGCAGGGGGCCGCGGGGGGCGAGGGGCTGAGGGCCCAAGGGCCCAGTCACGGAGGGGTCGGCAGGAGCCAACAACCGGAAAAAAAATACGGCGCCACCAGAAGTCCCGCCTTCGCGCGTCCGCCCACGTGACAATCGGCCCGGCGCGCCTTTCTAGCTCTCTGCGCCTCGCTGGCCCTCGGCGACCGCTCTGTACTCTCGGGCCGCGTCTCGGTGGTTCTTCCGGACTCCGTTGCCAGGGGCGACGTGCGCGCTTCTAACTGGCGGCTGAGCTTGGACCCCTTCCACCGCTTTCCGTGAGGGGTGACAAGAGAGGGAGGGATAGGCCATCTGACCTCACGGGGGGAGCTCTGGCCCAGCTCGCAAACCATCCCTGGCTCCCCAGCCCTTACGTAATAAAGTCCCAATTAAATTGTGGGCGTTCAAGGCCCCCACAACCCAGCCCCGTGGTCAGCCCCAGTTTTCCGCCCCCCGCCCCCCCCAACCTTCCTGAGCTTCAGTTTCCTATCTGTGAAGTGGGGATAAGAATAGCACCGCTTCCTAGGAGGATTGTGAGCACGATGAAACCATCAGAAGACTCAATAAATGGCACACGTTATAAGATGTTATTCATTTTAATGTTTCTTGAGAGTCGGGTTTATACCCGCAGTGAGGAAATCAAGACAACAATTCTCTGCCCTCGCAGAGCTCATGAGTTTTTTGATGAGGTTGGGGAGGGACAGACTATCAGAAATAAAATCTATGGTAGGGTAGATGGTGGTAGGCTCTGTGGGGAAAATAAAGTGGAAAACAAGAATAGGGGAGGGCAGAGTGGGGGCAGTTTGCAACATCAAATAAGAGAGGATCAGGCACAGAAAAAGGACATTTTTTAGACCACCAGGGACATTTGAATATGTCTAGGCATTAAATGATATAGAAGAGCTATTGTTAATTTTGTTAGGGTTTACGTTGAAATAGGTTAAGTTAGGTCTTTTGTCGGAGATGCTTTCTGAGGTATTTATGGGTGAAATTACATCTGAGATGTACTTTAAAATACTCCAGCAAAAGAAAAACATTATACACACACACACACACACACACACACACACACTTTAGGAAGGACTCTCATGGTTGTTTCCTCCACCCAGTAGCATATGAGAGCAGTCTTCCCCAGTCATTTACTGAACATTTACTATGTGCCAGGTCAGGGGAGTCATAGCAGGGAGCAAGACAGACAGGCTTCTGCTTGTGAGGGTTCACAGGGAAATAGTGATACAGCTGTTAAACAAGGAAATAGTGCCAGGTCGTGATCACTTCTATGAAGAAAACTATAGTAGGAGAAAGGAATCGAGTGATTCGCGTCCTCTTTTAGATAGGCTAGTAAGGTCTGACATTTGAATAGAGACCTCTGAAGGAGACAAGGGACCAAACCCCGGGGATAGCTGGGAGAAGAGTGTTCCAGGCCGAGGAAACAGCAAAGGGAAGGGTCCTGAAGTGATTGCTTATTCACCAAACATGGTGCCAGGAGCAGGGTGAGTGAAGAGAGAAGATTCCTGGCTAAGAGCAAGTAATGTGTGGTCTGATCATCCCTTTTATGGAATATTCTATAACCAACCATTAGGAAGTGTGATCATGAGAATTAAAAAGTAGCAAGGGAAAAATCCTTGAAAAGATGTGTTAGTAATTAATTACTATATGACATATTATCCCCAAATTTAGCAGCTTACAATAACAAACATCTCATCATTTCTGTGCACCAGGACTCAGGAGTGGCTTAGCTGAGTGATTCTGGCCCAAGGCTTTCATGTTCTTGCACTCAAGCTGTTGGCTGGGGCTAAGGTCTCACCTAAAGTCTTGACAAGGAGGGTCTCCGTCAAAGCTTGCTCAAACGGTGGTTGGCAGGCCCCAGTTCCTTACTGGCTCTTGACCAGAGTCCTGAGGTACTTTCTATATGAACCTTTCTACAGACTGCTTGAGTGTCCTCACTACATGGCAGCTGGATTCCACCAGAGAGAGACAGGGAGAGAGACAGAAGTGTCCAAGAAGAACGCTGCAGTCTTTTTTAATGACCTAATATTAAACTTGCTATACCATCACTTCTGCCATTTTTATTAGTAACACAGACCATCCGCGGTACAATGTGGCAGCTGACTTCACAGTGATGCGAATACCAGCAGGTGAAGGTCCCGGGGTCCACCTTCCAAGGATGTCCACCTCCAGGCTGTCTACCACACTACAGCATTGAGTAAAAATGCAACAGATGACAGTGTCTGCCCACCCTGTTTACAGGATGTAAACAGACTGCTATGGAAAAACATGGCAAAGACGGGAAAAAGTCTAACATTGTTATTTGGATTGGGGAGATCCTAAGGGATTTTTCTTCCTTTTTGCTTAGTTTCCAAATTTTATGTAATGGAGCATTATGACTTTTACAATAGAAAATAATACTTAAAAATACAAGGTGATTGAATTAAACCTCTAGGCCTAAATTTACAAGAACAAGGGGTAGAGAAACAAATAGAACAAACCATCATGTAACACATTCTTTAAGCCAACTGGCCTGGTCGCTCCAAAAAGTCAATGATGTGGGGCAGCCGGATGGCTCAGTTAGAGTGCGAGCTCTGAACAACAGGGTTGCCAGTTCGATTCCCACATGGGCCAGTGAGCTGTGCCCTCCACAACTAGATTGAAGACAATGAGCTGCCACTGAGCTGCCACTGAGCTGCTGGAGGGGTGGCCGGATGGCTCACTTGGTTAGAGCGGGAGCTTTTAACAAGGTTGCCGGTTCAATTCCCGCATGGGATGGTGGGCTGCGCGCCCTGCAACTAAGATTGAAAATGGCAACTGGACTTGGAGCTGAGCTGCGCCCTCCACAACTAGATTGAAGGACAACAAGTTGGAGCTGATGGGCCCTGGAGAAACACAATGTTCCCCGATAAAAAATTTTTAAAAGGCAGGAAAAGGGGGGCCATTAAAGGTATTACAATAGTAAGCTTTAAAAAAAAAAGTCAATGCTGTGAAAAATAAAAGATTCTAATTAAAAAGGATTAAAGAAACAATATTTAATACAGTGCATGAATCTTGATGTGGTCCTGGTTAAAAAAAAAAAGCTGAAAAAACTTCTTGGAATAATGAAGACAATTGAAAATGGGTTGGAAATTAAACAGTATCATGGAATAAATATGCATTTTCTTTGGTGCCATAAAAGTATCTT
Source organism: Rhinolophus hipposideros (assembly GCF_964194185.1). Lineage (NCBI taxonomy): Eukaryota > Metazoa > Chordata > Mammalia > Chiroptera > Rhinolophidae > Rhinolophus > Rhinolophus hipposideros. The sequence continues at coordinate 58,239,686 of NC_138062.1, read as the reverse complement.
GCTTATTTAATAAAAGGTCCTTATTCTTCGGAAATGCTGAAATATTTAGGGGTGAAGTGTCATGATGTATGAAACTTCCAAATGTTTAAAAACATATATGTATATATAAATAAAGTCACTTACTCAAGGTTACCCAGCTTTTAAGCAGTGGACCTAGGACTTTAACCCTATTGGGGCCATACCCTTAATCTCTGTGGTCAGCAGAATAATGGCACCTAAAGATGACCAGGTCCTAATCCTGAGAAACTGTGAATATGGTAACATTTGTGGCAAAATAGATGCTGCAGATGTGATTAAATTAAGGACCTTAAGATGATCCTGGATTATTTGGATGGGCCCCATGTAATCACAGCATCCTCATAAGAAGAAGGTAGAAGGAAATGTGATGATGGAAAAAATATGAGAAGGACTCCATTATTATGGCTTTGAAGGTGGAGGAAGGAACCGTGAGCTCAGGAATGTGTGCAGCTTCTCGAAGCTGGAAAAGTCAAGAAAACAGATTCTCCCCTACAGTCTCCAGAAGCAGTGCAATTCTACCAACACCTGCATTTTAGCCCATTGAGACCCATTTTGGACTTGTGGCCTCCACAGTGGTAAAAATAAATGTGCATTGTTTGAAGCCACTAATTTTATGGTAATGAGCTACACAAGCAATAAGAAATGAATACAACATGTAGGCCAAGCAACCCTAGCAAATCAGTACTGATATTTCTCACCAATTTATAGGGAAGGTTGCAAAGTCAGACAGACTTGTCCATATCTCCCCAGTTTACAGAGGTAGAAATCCAAGCCAAGACCATCAGACCCCAATCACACTTCAGTGAGGTGCTTCTCAAAGCACAATGCACACTTGAATCCTACGGAGAGCTTGTTTAAATTCAGGTTCTAATGTGTCCTAGAGGAGGCTGTGATTCTGCATTTCTCACAAGCTTCCGGGAAAAATAAATGAGGCCGGAACTTCCTTTGGCTCTGAGCAAGCCTGCAATAGATAAGCATGTTACCCCCATAGCTGGGGGGAGGGGAGGGGAGAAGCTCTTGGGCAAATGGAGTCTGACACTTAGGCGTTCCAGCTCCCACTGGTGTCCCTCTGCCTCAGTTTCCCTATCTGGAAAGCAGGGATGAAAAAAATAAGAACCATGTTAAATGCATACTATGTAGCATAGCCTGAAACATAGTAGCTGCTCAATAAATGTTAGTTATTATTCCACTTGGGTAAGTACCCAGTAAATACTTGTTAATGATAGGATTGAAGGCTGTGCCCAGGACTTAAGCTGGAGACCAAGCCCGCCGTGCACAGTAGGTACTCAGGCCACTTGCTGATTAGAGGGGACCTTTAGTTCTGAGGGGCATGGGCAGCCCCTTTCCTGCCTTGTTTCCTCTGGCCAGATGTGAGGCCCCACCTCTCAGGGAACAGGAAGTAACATCACCTCCCCAGGTGAAGACTAATGGCCCAAACTTTGGTTTTACTGGCCTCTGATTTGGCTGGAAGGTGTGGATTCCCCTCCTCCACCCCCATTCCCCCCACGCCTGCCTTTTGGCCCATCAATTTGGGGGGGCCCTCTCCACCCTCTTGGAGAACTCTGCCCCCAGGTTCTATTATAGCCTGACCTCTTCCCAGCTGCTAACATAGCTAGTTCACCCAGGTCTGGGTAGGAAGTCTCTGGCAGGCTGGTTTTCTACACTGGCTCAAGGTCTGGGGGAGAAGTTTGCACCTTAGGGGTGGATCCCCGCACGTTAGGGGTGGCGCCCTTGCACTCAGACCTCAGACAAGGTGCACCCTTCTCTGGGCCTCAGTCTCCCCATCTGGACCGTGTCCTTGGCCAGATCGCTCTGTACCACTTTCCTCATTTATCACATGACTTCCGCCCCGGTGGGAGGGGGACCAGATTTAGCAAATAAAAATACAGGATGCCCAGTTAGATCTGAATTCCAGATAAACAACAAATATTTTAATGTTTTATATATATGGGTACATATACATATATATATGTATGTATATGTAATACAATTTACCATTTTAACCATTTTTAAATATACAGTTCCGTGGCATTAAGTACATTCCCATAGTTGTCTGGCCGTCACCACCAGCCGTCTCCAGCACTTCTATCTTCGCAAAATGATCTCTGACCCGATTGAACTCCCCGTATCCCCCTCCCCTCCCCCAGCCCCTGGCTCCCAGCATCTATTCTGTCTCTTTGAATCTGACTCCTCTGTAGATTGCCTATGAGTGTGATTACACAGCATTTATCACTTTGTGTTGGGCTTATTTCACTCAGCATAATGTCTTTAAAGTTCATCCCTGTCATAGGATGTAAAACAAATAATTTTGTAGTGTAGACATGTCACAGATATTGACAAGACAAATAATGCATGGAACATATTCATCCTAAAAAAAGTATTTGTTGTGTATGTGCAATTCAGATTTAACTGGGCATACTGAATTTTATCTAGCAACTCTCCCTACATATAGCCCTTTTCCACATTGCAGCCAAAGGGATCTTTTAAGAAAACACACACTACACAAAAACCCAGCTTTAGTGATATATAACTTACATACCATAAAATTCACCTGTTTTAAATGTACAGTTGAATGGATTTTACTGTATATTTACAGAGTTGTATGACCATCACCACAATCTAATTTTAAAACATTTCCATCACCCTAAAAAGAAACCTCATACTCATTTGCTGTCACTTTGGATTCCCACTCCCAGCCCAAAACAACCACTGATCTACTTTCTGTCTTGAAAGATGTGACTTTTGGGGACATTCTATCAAATGCCATATGACGTTGGATCATAGAATATGTGGTCTTTTGTTACTGGCTTCTTTTGCTTAGCAAATTGGTTTTGTGGTTCACCCATGTTGCACTGTGTATCAGTGCTCTGTTTCTTTTTATTGCTTACTAGTATTCATCGTAAGGATATACCACATTTGATTCATCCATTCACTCACTGATGGATAATTTCCTCCTTTGGGTTGTTGTGAAAAATGCTGCGGTGACTATGAGTGTAGAAGTTTTTGTGTGGATGTCATTTTTATTTCTCTTAGGTAATACCTAGGGATACAATTGCTGAGTCAGATGGTGAGTCTGTTTAATTTTGTAAAAAGAAAGTATTTTTGAGCAATATTTCACATGCATAAGAATATGGGGGTGGAGTGGGGAATAACACACAACTTTATTTTAAGGAAAATACACAGCAAGACAGCAGGAAGGTGGTGGAGGGGGAAGATATGGAAAAACTCAATCACCAAACAAGCTGCTCAGACATAGCTTTCTGCTGTGGAGGACAGTGATTTGGCGCTTATCTCACTTGCCTTTCTTGATTCAAAGAAACTTGCTCTTTTCAGGGTTAGCCCCCATTTTATAATCTATTCTTTTCCTGGACATTTGAGAAACGTGGTGTAGTTCTCAGGCTTTCAAGATATAGACGATACGAGAAGGGAAAGATGTGACAGCCCTTTCTTCCAATGTCGTCCCCAGCCCCATCCCTCAGTGTTTGTTGATGTCAAAGAGATGAACCCTACAGAAATGGGTCAACTTAGCCTCAGCAGTGTGCTGCGCAATGGAAGTGAGCTGCATCAAGCTGGCTAAGAGGTAAGAGTACCTAAAAGGAGAGCCTCTGAGGAATTTGCAGGCAGAGGTATATTGGAGCCCATAGTCCATCTGTTCCCAATGCGTCGGCAGCAGAGGCTGTCCTTGGTCAAAGGGTGTCCCTTTCACCGTATGTAGCAAGACACACATAACCTGCCAGCTTCAGAAACCCATTTTGCTTGGAGTGAGATGCTTGCTTCCACCCATAAGGATGTTTCTCTCTCTTTTTTTTTTTTTTTTTTAAGATTTGATTGGGGAAGGGGAACAGGACTTTATTGGGAAACAGTGTGTACTTCCAGGACTTTTTTCCAAGTCAAGTTGTTGTCCTTTCAATCTTATTTGTGGAGGGTGCCGTTCAGCTCCAGGTCCAGTTGCCGTTGCTAGTTGCAGGGGGTGCACCCCACCATCCCTTGCGGGAGTCGAACCAGCAACCTTGTGGTTGAGAGCCCGCTGGTCCATGTGGGAATCGAACGGGCAGCGTTCGGAGTTAAGAGCATGGAGCTCCAACCGCCTGAGCTACCGGGCCGGCCCCCATAAGGATGTTTCTTGAGACTGATTTCTTTTTACCCTATGATCAATCCCTCCAGTTTTCCCAACAAATTAAGGCAAAACCTAAATTTCTCACCAGTGGTCACAAGGCACGATGATAGGTTCTCAATGGACCGCTCCAGCCTTATTTTCCTCCCTTACCCCACTCACTCACTCCTTCGTCTCGAACTCTAATGTTTGCAATCTCTATTCCCCCTCTGCCCCAAAGCCCTCCCAGCACCTACCTCACTGTAACAGCCAGTTTCCATTAATCTCAAGTCTCTAAAGCACCTCCTCCAGAAAGCTCTCCTGGTCCCCAGGATACACGAAGTGCACCCCAGTACTCAGCTTTTTCTTAAATGTTTTGGCTCTTCTACTCTGAGTTCCTAGCAGGTGACAAGGAGAAAATTCTGAGATGTCCTAAATTAAATTACAGCAGGACAGAGGGATAAAGGAACAGACCAAAAAAGAGGTTAATCAGTTAACAGCTGCAGTGCCAAACCAACAAAAAACTGCTCACATCCCATAGTGTATGTTGGAATTATAAATTAACTTCCAGGTGGTTAAAAAGAAAGAATAGCCAGGTACCCTCCAACCCCAGGAGCCTCTGCTTCTTGTTTACACATGAGCTTTACAGACTCTGCTGCTTCTTTCTATCCCAGAACTAGGCCCATTTCACTTCACTTTCTCCCCCCCCTTTGCCTATAGCTAATGTAATTCTTTCAGACGGCGTACATCTCCTCCCCACCTTCCCTGACTTGATGCATCAAAAGACCTGCAAACTCCGAGGTGATGGTCATGTTGTCTTTCCTACTTAGCCATGCTGCTGGTGGTTTCGACTCCTTGCCCCAAGAACGGTCTCTTTTTTCCTGGCAGTGGCCTAATAAACCCTTTCTTTTACAAAGACTTTCAGCCCTGGAAGTTAAATTTTTTTGTTTATCACAGTTAATTACAAAGAAATCAACATGTCTTTGCTCACGTCTTGGAGGGCAGGGTATCAGGATCTAGTGCTCCCAGTATTTCCTAACGCCAGGCACAGTTTCCAGCGTCTTGGGCGAGGTGAAGTCATTTAATCCTCATGCCCCTGTAACATTATGAGTCCCATTTTTCAGGTGGGGAGACTGAGGCACAGAGACATCAAGTAACTCGGTCACGCATTGCTCAAAACATTTTTCTTGAATGAATTAATATCTATACTGGCTATTTTGTGGCTTTGGCACACTGTGCTCAATAAACTTTTCCTAAGTGTTTTGTACTTTTTGTGGCTGTTTATTCTATGACACGCTCCACTGTCCGCTCTTTCCCCGGAGCCCCGCCCCCTCAGTCAGGCAATGGCGCGTCCCTACTTTGCGTTAATCTCGCTTATAATATCCAATGGCGGATAGCTGCTTAAGCCCCTCCTCCTGTGGTAGCCAATGGCCGCTCCCTACCTTGAGGCGCTTGTCTTGTGGTATAGAATGGCCCGCAGTTTATTTTAAGCCCCGCCTCCCGGAGCGGAGGCTATCAAATGACCCGCCGCCTACATTGATTGGGCCTTCTTTTCTGTGGTAGCCAATGGCCTACCTCCAACATAAAGTCCCTCCTACTGTGGCGGTGCATGGCACGCCCCTCTAACGTAGGCCCCGCCCAGAAGGAGCCTTGCCGCTCGCCTCTTCTCTCTCTGAGCGCCAGTTTCCCTCCTTCCCCCTTGCCCCTTTTACCTCCCTTAACCTCCTCCTCCTTCCATTAGGCCTCTGGGTCACGCCCCTTGGCTCTACCCGTTATCCAATCCCGTTAACTTGCTCTTCTCCAATCCCTCTTCTCATTGGTCTCCGCGCTCCTCTATCCCCGCACGTGTCCCTGAGCGACGGCATTCCCTGCCCGTGACGGTCGGAGGGCGGGACATCCGGCGGCGCGCAGCCCAATAAGCCCGCTCCGGTCGGCTGTCCGAGCGGTCGTTCCCGCCCTCTCCGCTCACCGCTCCCGCCCCCAGCTTCGCCTGCCGCTGCCGCCGCCGCCAGCGCCGCCGCCGCCAGAGCCGCCAGAGCCGCCGCCGCCAGAGCCGCCTCCGCCGCTTCCCGCGGCCTGGGCTTCCCGCCGCCAGCATGCCGCACGCCTTCAAGCCCGGGGACTTGGTGTTCGCCAAGATGAAGGGCTACCCGCACTGGCCGGCCCGGGTGAGGCCGCGCGGGAGATGTGCCAGGCGGGGGGGGTGGGGCAGTAGGGGACCCAGGCCTGAGGGACCCGCGCGTCGAGGGTCTGTGGGGCCTCTGGCCTGAGGAACCCACGTGCCTGCAGGTCTGGGGGTCTGGGGCCGGGTGTGTGGGAGTCCCGGGCCTGGAGACCTGGGGGGTCCGGTTCTGGAGCCTTGGGGCGGTCTGAGCGACCCTGGGCTTGGGGCACCCGCACGCCGAGGGTCGGGGCGCCCGGGCCTGCACCCGCGTACTTGAGTCTGGAAGTGTCCGGCCTGGGGGACCTGCGCGCTGAGGGTCCCAGAGCCGAGGGACGTGGGGTCTGAGGAGAGGGATCCAGTTGATGGGAAAGGGGTGCCCCAGGCTGAAGGCGTGAATGTATTGGGGGAGCCATGAGAAGCCAGGTTGTGAGGGGCTGGGCGACGGGGCATGTGTGAGAGCGGCAAGGGACGAGAGGAGTCAGGGTAGGAGAAAGCCGAGGCTGAGGGAGGCCAGGGCTGGAAATGTAGCCGGAGGTCTCTGTTCGTAAGGTCACTGCATCTGCGGGGACTTGATTTGATAACGCCCGGGGCGTCGGGGGCCAGAGGTTGGAGTAAGACTTGTTTGTGGCCGCTGTGCCCCCCCCCGGAGCCTGGTGGAGGAGGCTGGTGGGGCACGGGGTGGGGGGAGAGCTCGGGGCGGATGAGTGAGGCAGACCAGCTCCTCGCCAAGGGGGCTCACACCCCAAACAGCATGGAAGGGAAGGGGGCGGGGCCAAGGGAACTTTGGGGACCCCCTTTGGAGGAAGTCGGGATCCAGAGGGACCCATCCAGAGATGCCCCAGGGCTTCAGGTCTGAAGGGTAGTCCTGAGCCAGGGGTCCCTCACCAGGTCTGCAGCGTGGCGTTCTAGACGCTACTTGGGGCAGCATGGAAGAGGGATATGGGAGTCATTGTCAACGCCAGGTCTTGGGGCTAACGTCACCCCAGGGTGCGGTGGGTGGAATCTGCATAGTAGGACAGCAGGAGTTTGGGGGGTGGGGGCGAGCCCGAGCAGCATCAGGGGCAGTGGAAGGACAAAGCTGAAGGTCTGACTTGAATAGGAGGGCAGGGGCCGTCCTGCGGTTGGCTGCAGATTCCCACCTGAGTCCTCCCTCCCTCGGGGTGGAAGTAAGCAGAAGGGCATCAAGCGGAGTGAGGGCTTGGGGGCAGGGGGGCTGCACCGCATGCCAGGAAGCTCAGGCAGCACAGACCAGGCAGCCCTGAAAGCAGTCGGGAGCCGGGACGTCTGGGCCTCCCGCGCAGAGGTAGGTCCTGGCTGAGTCCGGAGACCACGGCCTGGAAGTCATGCTGGGCCGGGCCTCGGGGCTGGAGTTCGGGGAGGCTTCTGTGCGGGAGTGGCATGCTTGGGACGGATGCGGGAGGCACACAGCCCGGGGCCAAGGACTTCAAAGAGTAGCCCAGAGGGGACTGAGGAAGGAAGGTGGGGGGCGGGGGGAGCAGGGGAGACCCCGGTGCCACCAGATCCCAGGCGTTGAAGAGGATGGTAAGGAACTAATGGGGACCAGAGACCCCACTCTGACCTGACTTGCTCACTCTTATTTTCTTGGGGATACCAGAGCGCTGAAACTTTATGGGCACTTCCCTTCTTTGCAGAGTACCAGCGTCTGTCTCCCTCTTCTCCGCCCCTTCTCTAGTCGGCTTTCTTAAGCCCTGAACATTTCCAAGCACCTGATTGGAAGTGAAGGGGCTGCTGTCCTCCTGTGGGGAGGTGACTGACAGCTGCCGGAGCCCATGGGCCTGCAGGGAGAGGGTGGGACTTCCTGGATGCTCAGGGCCTGTCTCCTGCAGCCCACCCCCCAGCCTCTGCATCTTTGGAGCTGCCAGCTGCAGCCTCTGGGAAACCCAGCCACCGGATGACCTCTTAGGGAGGGAGTCCTGTGGGAGGGTCCTTGGGAGTTCCTAGAAGCTAAGCGTGGCCCCACCCCCTTGCTGCTCAGAGGACCATTTTTGCCATTGCTCAGGTGAAGCACCTACCTTGGGGGTAGAGAGAGCACCCTGGTGGGGGGACAGGGGGAGAATGGAAGAACGCAGGTGCCTCACTGGAAGGTGATACGTCTTCCTAAGTTGAAACCCCCCCCTCCTGGCATGCTTTCTCCCAAGTAACTTGGCTGATTTCTGGGTGATTTCCCGGGTCAGTGAGTGAAGCTGCCCCGCCCCCCAGCTGCCCCCTTACTGGCCTCTCACTGCAGATTGATGACATTGCTGACGGTGCTGTGAAGCCCCCGCCCAACAAGTACCCCATCTTCTTCTTTGGAACACATGAAACGTAAGTGTCCCCTGCTGGGCTTGATTTTTCCCTACGGGTGCCTCCCGGGATGACCTGGCTCACCTGGGACCGGCCATGGTTCTTCTCTCCAGAGCCTTCCTGGGACCCAAGGACCTATTTCCCTACGACAAGTGGAAAGATAAGTACGGGAAACCCAACAAGAGGAAAGGCTTCAATGAAGGACTGTGGGAGATCCAGAACAACCCCCACGCCAGCTACAGCGCCCCTCTGGTGAGTTCCTGGGGGTGAGGGTCGGCTGGCGCGGGTTCTGCCAAGTCCAGGCTGGGTGGTACTTGCATGCACTGGGGAACAGCGGTCCCCATAACGTGTCTCATAGAAAAAGGAAAGGCCTCTGGGGCAGGGCTCTTGCCCTCGGTAGTGCTGACAATTGGGACACTGTGGAGTGTTGAGCAGCATTTCTGGCCCCAACCCACTTGACACCAGGAGCACCCTCCCCACCTCAGTTGTGACAACCAAGCATGTCCTAGTGTCCCCTGGGTAAGGTGGAGGGATGCAGGCTCACCCCTGGTGAGACCCACTGCACTGAGATTAGCCTGAATTTATAACAGTGTTGTTGGAGCTCTTAAAAAGCCTTTTGTTTTCCCAGGAAAACTTTTTTTTTTCTTTCAGTAACAACCCCAACTTCTGCCATTACTGCCAGAGTTTAGACTCGGAAATAGGCAGCAGTTAGTAGATGTGAGAGTTCTTGCTTAGGTGGGAAAAAAATGCCAAGAACCCCAGAGATGACATCTCAGTGACAGATCAATGTCTGGAAACATTCGGGGAAAGGAAAGCATCTAGAAAAGTTGAAGTTAAATTCATAAAAACTTATGGAAGATGGTGGAAGGATGACATAGGGGTGCCTTGCTCTGAGTGGTGTGGGGTGAGATGCAGGTAAAGGGAGGCTGGTCCAGAGATCTCTGCTCTGTTAGCCACCGCTTTTGGGGTTTCTGCTGGTGGTACGGGGAGGTGGAGCCGCCTGGCCTCAGGAGCGGTGGGCTTGAGGTAGGCTGGGAGTGAACCAACCGAAGGGGCCAGAGGTTGGCTGGTAGGGAGGAAAAGCACCTCCAGCAGTCTGCGGGGCGGGCAGCAGGAGTCCGAGAGGGTCTGGTTTGTGTGTGCGAAGGACAGTAGTTCTGTGGGACCTGGTCCTGCTTGAAAACGTCCAGTCTTGAGATCGTCTGGGTGTGCTTCTCCCGTGGCTCTGTCCACCCACTGAGCCAGCATTCACTCCGGTATCGACACCTGCCGCGTGCCACATGCTGTTCTAGGGACCAGGATCCAAGGTGACTCAGAGGTACTTCTTGCCTCCCAGGTGCTCACCGCCCAGAATTTGGGATTCACTCAACAGATGGACCAGGCTCACGTTTAGTAAATGTTGGGGGCGTTAGACTTTTACCTCCCGTGATGGGTCTGGGAGGCGGAGGTCCCCTGCTTTGATACCTGCCCTCTCCCTTTGCATGTCCCTGACTTGGGTAAAAGGATTGGAAGGTCTTTAAGGTGGTTGAGTTTTCATGAGATCCTTTTCTGGCCCCAGCTCAAGTTCCGCTTGGTTACACCCTACGCTTATTGCCTCCTGGTGAATCGTCGCACCATTTCATATTTATTGCACACAGACAGCTTGCTAAGTACCACATAGATACCTACCTTTGTGGACACAAAACTCAAAAATGGTGTGACCTTGACATTAAAGCAGCCCCGTACAGACTCCCCAAGTTGAGAAGTAGCTCTGAGTGTGGGAGCTTAGCACTGCTGTTTGGTTCTCTAACCAGTCTGTGCCTCCAAATGGAGCATCGGTTTAAAATGTAGCTCCGTGGCCCCACTCCTAGATGTTTCGGTGTAGTAGTTTAGGGCTGAGGCCTGGGAACTGGGGGGTGTTTCTTCCCATGCATTATTCTAGATACTTCTGATGGAGCCAGTCCATGGGCAGGCTTTTAGAAGCATCGCTTCTCTAGGTACCTGAGCAGTCTCTTTTTGCATCCTTGAAGTTTGTAGTTTATTTTTACATTTCGAGTGGGACTGCAGACTTGTGGTACAGAATTGAAAAAGTACAAAAGGAGCGTGCAGTGAAAAGTCGGTCCTGCCTTCCAGTCACTCTGTTTCCATTTCCTCTTAAGACAGCCACAGCCACCAGTTCCTCATGTATCTTTCCAAGATCTTTTATTCTAAAACTCTGTATTGCTTTTTCCCCCCAGCATATAATCTTTATTTTGCTTAATTCTCTAAATGATATATCTTGACAGCGGTCCATGTCAGCACGCAGAGAACATCCTCATGCGTTCGGCAGCCTTAGCTCACTGGTGATCCCATCAGGAGTGTCCGGCAAGGCCTACTCCCGCATCCCCTGCCAGGCCAGGGGGTGGAACGTGGTCGCCCAGGGTGGCTCCAACTTCCCGTCCTTTGCTTCACACAGTAATCTTGAGAGTGGAGTGGGCGATAGCACTTCACCCTTTTGTAGATGAGCAAGCTAAGGTCCAGCGACTTGGCTTGATTGCCCAGAGGGACCCAGCTAGAACCTGAGACCTCTTAGACCCAGACCAGGGTTAGTCAACATTGGGGGCTGGGTCATTCTCTGTGGGGGGGGCGTCCTGGGCACTGTGGGGTGTTGAGCAGCATGCCTGGCCCCCATGTACTTAATACCACAAGTACCCCACGTTGATAACCAGAATGTTAGATATTGTCAAATGTCCCCTGGGGAACAAAATCACTCCTGGTTGAGAACCACTAACCTAGAAGGATTCCAGTTAATATATCCTGGTCACCGCTAGAGGAAGAGGTAAGGGGACCTGTCCAAGGTTCTCAAGCTGGTTGTAGCTGAGCTGGGACTAAAACCCAGGCCTTCCGCTTCCCAGACTGAATTCTTTTCCCTCCAGCCAATACAAGCCGTGGGGGGGGGGCCTGGGGGAGGAGGGCCCAGAAGAGAATAACCTCTACCCAATGGCACCTGGGGTTAAGAGCCCTGCTGTGTGGGCGCCGAGACCTGGGTTCAAGTCCTGGCTCCATCACTTGTTCATATACCTTGGGAGTTGCCATCTCCCCTCTGAGCATCAGTTTTCTCATCTAAAACAGGACCCTCGTTGTACCAGCCTCTCATAGGGTTGTTGGCAGAATCCAGTGGCAGGTACCTAGTACAGTCTCACAGTAAGTGCAAGGTGCTAGTTGGGAATGAGGCCAGGCTGGACTTGACCTTTCCTTTGTATCTCAGTCACCTGATCCGTTCAAACGGTGAGAGAAATGAGCCCTCATCTCACTCCCTGAGCCACAGGGTGTCGGGATGGTTGGGCTTGGACGTTGGATGGTTCTTGGTTTTTATTTCCTGGTCCCTCTCCGTGCTGCCAGCATTCCCATCCCCCAGACTTCACGTGCATCAGATTTCCCAAAACTTTGCCTGCAGACAATCAGGTCCCGTGGGCCAACCCCAGATCAGAGTTCCTGCTTTGCCCATAATCACGGTGTAGGGCGAGTCACTTACCTTCCCAGAGACTCGGTTTCCCCAGTCTAGGACCATGCCCATTTGTCCCAATTACCTGACCAGGCTGTAGAGGCACAAATCAGATAACAGTTGGTCAAGAGCTTGACAGAAGCGAGAAGGGATTTACTAAGCACCAGCTGTGTGCAGGCCTCAGGCTTAGCGGCCACGGCAGAGCTGCGGAGCACCCCAGCTCTGTCACTTCTGTGCTGTGTGATCTTGAGTTGTCACACCTCCTTTTCCCTCTTCTGCAAAATGAGAATGACAGCTCCCATCCGATACACAGAAGGGTGATGAGCTTGCTGTGTGCTGCTTTGTATCTGACTAACGCTGGCTCCTAACTCCCGTGATGCTCCCCCTTTCCCCTACCAAAGATCTCTGCACCAGCCAGTCTGCCACTTACTCTCCAAGTGACAAATGAGGGAGAGCGTCTGCCTGCTCTACTCACCAGTGGCGCTCTGCCCTGGAGTAAGGAGTGATGGAAACCCACCGTGAAAGGGGAAGGCGTGATTCTTCTAGCATTTTTGGTTTGGGGCTTGGCCTACTTTGAGTTCCACGTTTTAATCTTGTCAAACAGCCAAGGCCCTGCACTCTGCCTAAGGGCCCTTGGTCGCAGTGACTCAAGGGCGACAAAAGGGGACTGGTGCAGATCCGCCAGGTCCTGTCTACACCTGGTTCTCATTTTTTTTCTCGCCTGTTAAGTAGGGATTGTGATGAAGGCTGGGCGGGCTCAGTACTCCCCTCCCTTCCCCTTCCCTCTCCTCTTTTCCTTTCCCCTCCCCTCCCCTTCCTTCATCTCTGGAACATGGCTTTATACATGAGTGAGCAAGGAGTAGGGAGGAATGACTGACCAAGTCCCTTCCCGGCCTCTCCCTTTCCTCTCCCCGCCCCAGTCTCTCCCCTGGTGTTGCTGGCCCCAGTCCAGTGGCACCCACCTTTCTCCTCCCACATTTCCATTCTCTTCTGCGCGTTTCCACTTTGACGTGCTGCCGAGACCTGGCCTCAGCCTCTGTTCATGTCCCCTCCTCCCTCCTCCTGGCAACCCAGCCCCTTCCCTGTGCTCCTCATGCTAGTCTCACTTCGTGCGTCCGTCGGCACAGCCCTGGACACTCCTCTCGAGTCCCCTCATGTCCCTTTGGTCCTCCTTGCTTTTCTCTTGACCATTGTGCATGCCCTGCTCCCATCCACTGAACCCTGACTACAATCACACCAGGAGAATGTGGCTTTTTTTTTTTGTAATGTCTTATTTTTTTTTAATTGGGGTGAAATTCATATAACAAAATTCATCATTTTAACCTATACACGAGGGTGGCTTTTAGTACGTTCACAGTGTTGTACAACCATCACTACTATCTAATTCCAGAACGTTCCCATCACCTCACAAGGAAACCCCCTCCGCGTTAGCAGTCACCTTCAATTCTCTCCTCCCCCCAATCCTAGGGACTACTAATCAACTTTCTTTTTCGATGAATTCGCGTATTCTGGACATTGCATAGAAATGGAATCCTCTGTTTGGTCCTTTGTGTCCGGCTTCTTTCACTGAGCACGTGTTCAAGTCCATCCACGTCGCAGCCTGCCAGCATCACTCCTTCCTGGGACAGTGGTATTCCATTCCATGGCTGTCCCGCGTTTTACTTATTCCTGAGCAGATAGACATTTGGGCTGTTTCCAGAAAATGTGGCTTTTTAGAATCGTAATCTTTTTCTTTCTTAAAAAAACGCAACAAAACAAAACACCAGTTATTTAGGAAAGAAGAATGCATCGTGAAGTAACCTTTTCAGATTTTACACCTGAACTTGGCTGGGTGCCCAGGAGCGGTAGCAGTGCCTCCCCACCCCCATGCTGTGTAGTAACTGCGTTTACTTGTCTGTCTCCCCATTAGACTGTGAGCTCCCCGAGGGCAGGGACCCTGTGTAACGCGTCTCTAGCCCCAGCACCCAGCACAGGGCCGGGCACAGAGTAGGTATTCCGTGACGTTCATTGGATGAGTGAATGATGGCTGAATACAACCGGGGCCCATCCATTTTCCTCCCACAAACATAAAACATCCAGAACAAGTTCAGAAAGGGACCTGAGAAAGCCCTATGGCCTGACTGTCATTATGCCATCTGCCTGATCTCCTCGAGCCTCGAGAACTCCTGCATGATACGACCCAGTCTAAGCCCACAGCTTCCCTCCTGCCGCTTGCTTCTCCCTTGCTGTGCCTCGCCACAGCGAGCTCTCCAGGTTCCTTCGGGCACCTTCACTCAGGCCAGTCCTGCTTTCCCGAATGCGTCTAATCCCTGTCCCTTTGCATGCTTGGAACGACCCCGCAACTAAAATGCCACACCCTCTGAGGGTCTCTGACCGCACAGTACTCCCACTGCTTTGCACCCACCTCTCGCTGATTCCTTCCCACCCACGTACTGATATTTTTTCTTTCTGCCCATCACCACGATGTGACATTGATCAGTGTAAGTGGCTATGGTCAGTCTCGCCCACTAGACTGTAAGCTCCCCAGGGGCAGGGACCATGCCCTGTTCACATCTGTGCGCTCACCACCTACCTAGCACAGTGCCTGGCACCCATCACCTGCCCACAGACAGTGACTGAGTGTGTCAATGAGCCTGGCATGTGGCACGCATAGAAGCAGCGCCATATAAGTGTTTGCTGTCTTTGTGGCTTTCACTGCCTGAGCGGGCAATTTGGGTAAAACAGAAATTATCGTGCCTTGAAGTTCAAGCCCAGAGGTTGGCTTCCTCCTCGTAATTAGGAGAATACTACTACTACTCCTCCTCCTCCTCCTCCTAAAGCCTTGAGGACCTCTTGCCAGTCTGGGCACTGTCCTACGTACGTCATATACCACTTGTGTCTCATCCTTGCCATCGCCCTGTGAGGCCAAAGTGGTGGCATTCCCGTTGCTCCGATGTGGAAACTGAGGCACAGAAACTTGCCCAGGGTTTGGCATTGAATCCCACAGTGCTTGAATCCTCGTGCTCACCACACACCTGTCCATCTCAACCTCCCACCTCAGTTCCCTGGGCTTTCTGGGCCTCAGTTCCCCCATTGGGAAAGCGAGGAGGCTGGACCCTGACATTGGAGAGCCCGCCGCCAGGGGCGCTGTCCTCCGGGCCGCTGTCCTGGTTGAGAGCTCCACCCAAGCCGGGGGTGACGCTCGGTCTCTGCCCCCCACCTTCTAGCCGGTGAGTTCTTCCGACAGCGAAGCCCCCGAAGCTGACCCAGCGGGCGAGAGTGAGGATGACGAAGACCGAGGGGTCATGGCTGTCACAGCTGTAACTGCCACAGCGCCGAGCGACAGGATGGAGAGCGAGTCAGACTCGGACAAGAGCAGTGAGAACAGTGGCCTGAAACGAAAGGCAGCAGCCGTGAAGGTAGGAGGGGTGGGGGGTGGGCAGCCCAGTGATACCCCGGCTCTTCCTCCTCCCACCCTGAGCTCGCATCTTGCAGCCTACTCTCCCTTTTCTGACTTTATTTTTTCAACATGCATTTTCTAAAAAATTGAGATACCATTCACATACGATGAAATTTAGCCTTTCAAAGTATACAATTCAGTGGTATTACATATATTCACTATAATTCAGTGGCATTAAGTATATTCAGTACATAAACAGACATCACCGCTGTCTAATTCCGAAATATCCCATCACACCAAAAAAGAAGCCCCGTCCCCATCAACAGTCACTCCCCATCCCCCGCCCCAGCCCCTAATGACTACGAACCTATGTCCTATCTGTGCACATGCCTGTTCTGGACATTTCACATACATGGAATCACACTGTGTGGCCTGTGTGTCTGGCTTTTTTCATGAGCACCGTGTGTTCAGGGTCCATCCACGCTGTGGAGAGTATCAGCGCCTCCCTCCTTTTCACAGCCAAGTAATACATCTTTGTATGGATGGACCACATTTTGTCTATTCATCTGTTGATGGCCATTTGTGTGGTCTTCACTTATTGGGCGTTATAAATAATGTTGCTGTGAACATTCATATACATGTTTTTGTGTGCATGTATATTTTCAATTTTCTTGGATCTGTTCTCTTTCCTGCCTTTATTTTTCCTCTGTTGCCTTTTGACTGCTTCTAAATATTTGGGTACAGAATGAAAAGACCAGGATCTCACAGCAAATTCTTTTGACTAGAATAAGGCATTCTTTTTATTATTTTTAAAAATAATGTTGTTTTTGGTTCCAATGACAATAAGCCATACTCAGTGTAAATAAGCTAGAAGAGGCAAAAATCATAAATGAGCCTCGTAGAAAATACCCACACTATCTGAGGGGTTTCTGCACCAAGGACTGGAAACATCATTATGTATTTCTCTGTGATTTGTGTGCCTCACATGGTGTGTGGATGGGTGTAGTACAGAATTGGCAATACGTACAAATAATATGTGTCTTGCTTTTTCCCCCCACCTAATATTATAAGCGTTTCCTTGTCATGAAATAATATTTTAAGGTGCAGGTGTCAGGGGTTGAGAAGTAGTCTATGATGTGGATGAATTCTAACCAATATATTAAGATTGTTGGGCATTTAGTTTTCCTCACAGCTTTTTATGAATTATACCTTGTGTTGTTGTTTTTTTAAAAGAGGGCACAGCTCACAGTGGCACATGTGGAGATTGAACCAGCAACCTTGGTGTTATTAGCACCACGCTGTAACCAACTGAGCTAACCCGCCACCCCTTCTTGTATTGTTTTTTGAAATTCCCTGTTACTTCTGTTGTTAGAAAACTTAAACAGAAATATATAGAAAATGAATGACCCCTAAAACCCCCCTTAGAAATCACTGTTTATAGGTCAGCATATGTTCAGATGTTTTTCGCTAACTTTGCATTAAATAACTATAAGTTCTTATTATTATAACACGTTTTAACAATACTGGGGAAGAATTTAAAAGACCTTTTCACTCGTAACCCTACCACACTGCTATCTTCCCTGCTCCATTTCCCGCTCCGTCGGGGGCTGTGGTCTTCAAACGCATCTAGTTGTCAGTGACCCCATCGAGGACCTCCTTTTCTCAGGGGTTCATAGCAGAGCCCTGCCATCAGCCCTCGTGGGGGGGTCCTCCTGCCCAGGGCCCAGGTGGGAGGGGAGCTGAGCTGGGCATTCTGACTCAGCACTGCTTGCCAGACTCCCCAACCGTTCACATCTTTGAAAATGCCAAGCTTCCTTCCACCCTAGGGGCTTTGCACTTACTGTTTCTTGGCCCAGGAAACTCCTCCCTTCATTGGTTGTGCCCTCATCCTGCAGGCCTCTCAGCAGCTTTCTCCCACCACCCCTGTAAGGCGCTCCTCGTTGCTCTCCACAGGACTTACTCTTCTCTCAGATCCTTAATGTTTCTGTGTCTCCTGATGGGATAAGTGGCATGAGAATAGGGGCCTCATCTGTCATTGACATGTCACCAGGCATTGGATTTGCTCGGGCTGTCATAACAAAGTATCTCAGACTGGGTGGTTTACACAACGGGCATTTATTTTCTCATAATTCTGGACACTAGAAGTCTGAGATCAAGGTGTGGACAGGGCTGGTTTCTCCTGAGGCCTCGCTCCTTGGCGAGTAGATGCCATCTTCTCCCTGTGTCCTCACGTGCTCTTCCATCTACGAGTCTGTGTCCTGATCACCTTTTGTAAGGACGCCAGTCAGACTGGATCAGGACCCACCCTAGTGACCTCGTTTTAACTTATTCCCTCTGTAAAGACCCCCATCTCCAAATACAGTCACATCCTGAGGTACCAGGGGTTAGGCTACAACATAGGACTTTTAGGGGGACACAGTTCACCCTGGCCTTGGAAAGGGCATGGAGCAGGGACATGCTCCGGAAGCAGTTTTTAAGAGAAGAAAAGAGTCTGTCAGTTGTGACAAAATAGAGGCAAAGTGCTTTATAAGTAAACAGATGCCCCAATAAGAAGGACTGGTTGTCACTGGGCAGAGACCTATTTCTGAAGCTCAGTTCTCTATGCTTCTTCTCTTCCTGTATGAAAACTCTTAAATTGGCTTCTTTGGGTGGCGTTAGTCCATGAATCCCTGAAACTGAATTCAGAATTGTGTGCGTGTGTACGTGTATAGAATTTTTTTTATTGAGGTGACATTGATATACCAGTTAACCATTCTAAAATGTGCAGCTCAGTGGCATTGAGTACATTCAAAATAGCATACATACTTTTTCCAAAATATGTGCATACATGTTTTTCTAAGAAAAGGATCTCTGGTTTGGTGTTTCCCTTTTTTCTTTTCTTTTTTTTATCTTAATAAAAATACATGTAACATAAAATGTACCATTTTAACCGTTTTTAAGTGCACAGCTCAGGGGCATTAAGCACATTCACACTACTGTGCAGCCATCCCCACCAGCCATCTCCAGAACTTTCCATCTCCCCAAACTGACACTCTGTCCCCATTAAACACTCACTCACTGCCCCTCCCCCAGCCCCTGGCACCACCATCTACTTCCTGTCTCTGAATCTGTCTCCTCTGGGGACCTCATGTGAGTGGAATCATATAGTATTTGTCCTTCAGTGACTGGTTTATTTCACTCAGCATAATGGCCTCAAGGTTCAAGATTCCTGGTTTTTATCAAATTGTCAAAGGGTCCCTGCTCCCCCCGCAAAGATTCCTGAACCTCAGCTCTTTCCTGGGCTGAGAGGGGTCAGGTGGGAGATGTCCCTCCCAAGCACACAGGCTGATCTGCTCCCCCTGCAGATGTCGGTTTCAAAACGAGCCCGGAAGACCTCCAGCGACCTGGATCAGGCCAGCATGTCCCCATCTGAGGAGGAGAACTCAGAAAGCTCATCTGAGTCAGAGAAGACCAGTGACCAGGTGAGCAGGTGGTTGGCTCCTTGCCTGGGTGGGGGACGGATGCAGAGGTGGGAGCCTAGTTGTGGGCCAGTCAGCGGGCCCTGTTCAGCTCCCTTCTTTCTGCCCAGGACTTCACCCCTGAGAAGAAAGCCGTGGTCCGGGCGCCGCGCCGGGGGCCCCTGGCAGGACGGAAGAAAAAGGTAGAGAGGTGTTTTGTTTTTTTGTTTTTCATGCCCACCTGGAAGAAACTGCTAGAGCTTCTCTCCAAGGTCACCAATAACTGTCCACGATTATAGTCTGGTCCTTTTTGGAGGAGGATATGGCATTGGCCACAAGGAGACCCCAGGGTTGCCAACTTCTGCCTCTGGCTTCACTGATGGCCTCAGCCCATAGTTTCCGAGAGTTGTGTGTGCAGAGCACCTACCCGAGCAGGAGAGCAGGAGACGATCTGGCTGCCGCTGCTCCTGACCAGAACTTAGAGGCCGGTCTGGAACATGGGATGCTGGCATCGAAAGGGCGTGAAGCACGTTTAGGTGCCCCGTGTGAGAGAGCAAGAGAACATGTGTGTGATGTGTGTGCGTGTATAAGCGCGTTGTGTGCAAGTGTGTTCTGTGTGTGCACATGTGTATGAGTGTTGTATGTGTATGTGTGTGTTGTATGCGCTTCTATGTGTATGGGTGTGTGTGGCACATGAGTTACATGCGTAAGTTGTGCATACGTGTGTGTTTGCATGTATGAGTATGTACAGGCATGCCTGTGTGTGCATGTGTATAAACTGGTGTTGTAGGGACACGTGTGTGTGTACGATGTGTACATGCGTGTGTGTGTGTGAGTGTGTGCGCACGCGCGCCGTGGGCCCAGGACAGCTTGGGCTCGTAGACAGCACAAGAGGGCAGCTCATCTGGGTGGTCATCCAGGCAAGATTTTGTGGTATTTAAAAAGCTCCTGTCTCTGGGAAAAAACTATGTCATCTGTAGCTGCACTTCACCGAGGAGGGAGGTTTGGGGTGATTACTACTGTGACTGCAGGCACATCCAGCCGTGCCTGTGATTTCAGGCCTAGAGGAAGTATTTCTAATATGGGGGGAAGACTTTTGCGAGTTAAAGGGCTCCAGGGGTCACCGGGGCCTGCCCTCACCTCTGCACCCGGGCCTCTCCCAGAAGCCGCCCTCGGCCTCTGACTCAGACTCCAAACCGGAATCAGAAGGGGTCAAGGGTCAGCCAGTGGCCGTGGTTCGGTCAGCCTCGTCGGCCTCCTCCGCCTCTTCGTCGTCCTCCTCTGACTCAGACGTGTCCGCAAAGAAACCTCTGCGAGGTCGGAAGCCAGGTAGGATCGCTGACACTGGTCCTGACCCGTCGGTACCCAGGGGCCCCGCCCGGAGGACGGTGCGGGAGTAGGCCACCCTCTCCTTTTCCGTAGCTGAGAAGCCTCCCCCAAAACCCCGTGGGCGTAAACCGAAACCTGAACGGCCACCGAGCACTTCGAGCAGTGACAGGTGGGTGATGGGCGGGGTCGCCTCTGGCAGGGTCCTCAGCCAGGCCACAGCCGGTCCCAGGACAGGCCCCTCCTTACTGGCCCACACCCTCAGTGACAGTGACGAGGTAGACCGCATCAGCGAGTGGAAGCGCCGGGACGAGGAGCGCCGCCGGGAGCTAGAGGCCCGGAGGCGCCGGGAGCAGGAGGAGGAGCTGCGGAGGCTGCGGGAGCAGGAGAAGGAGGAAAAGGAGCGGAGGCGCGAGCGGGCCGATCGCGGGGAGGCCCCGCACGGGGACAGCGGGGGCAGCAGCGGCGACGAGCTCAGGGATGACGATGAGCCTGTTCGGAAGCAGCGCGTTCGGAAGGGCCGGGGCCGGGGGCCTCAGTCCTCGTCTGACTCAGAGCCCGAGGCCGAGCTGGAGAGAGAGGTGCGTCCAGCCGGGTGGGGTCTCAGGGCCTGAGAAGCATGATGGGGAAACACGAGGGACCAAAGAGGCTTCTCCCTAACGCCCAGCCCTTCCACCAGGTCCATTCCTTTATCCAGCATGTTTATTCAGCACCTGCTGTGTACTAGACACTGCTCTGGGTGCCAGAGACATGGCAGGAAAGCAGTGGGTGATGCATGGAAACCTCTGCTGTTAATGAGCTGACGTCTGAGGGAGGGAAAGAGTGGACAACATTAGGATGTTGCGTGGGGCGTTCGGAGCGTTCAGTGCTAAGGAGAAAAAGAAAGCAAAGGGGGGGTGTATGAAGTGTTCCATTTTAATGGGGAAAACCCTAAAAGCTTCAGTTCATAAGGTGACACTTAAGTAGGGGTCTGAATGAAGAGAGAGGGCATCTGGGAAGATACCTGGGAGAAAGGCATCCTAGGCTGAGGGCACAACCAGTGCAAAGGCCCTGGGGCAGGACTGTGCCTGACGTATTAGAGGAACAGCGAGGAGGCCCGTGTGGCTGGAACAGTGACAAGGGGGAGAGAGGGAGGCGGTGAGGGCAGGGAGGGGACAGGGGCAGGTTGTGCAGGGCCGTGTGGTCTCTGGGAGGACTTGGGCTGTAAAAGCCCAAGGGAGGTGGGAGCCCTGGGGGGCTGTGGGCAGAGGAGGGGTAGACCTGACTCAGATGTCTACACATCCTCTGGCTGCTGGGGGGGACCAGCTTGTGGGGTGAGCATGGAAGCAGTTAGGAGGACGCATGCCAACAGGGGACAGTGGTGCCCATCAGCCTCCATGTGGCCTGTGGGCCTGTCAGCTCCCCACCCTCACGGCACTCACAGTCCAGCCTGAACCCAAGAGTCTGCCTTCTCAGGCCATCATGTTCTAGATTGAGGCCAGGATCCCACTCAGTGGGATGGGGGAAGCCAGACAACATCCTGTTGTCTCCTGTCACTCTCCCTTTTGTCCCAAAGGGGGAAACAAGTCCCCTGCCACAGGAAGCTGCCTGCTCCACGGGAGGAATACGGTGGGGCTGCCCCACTGTTGGGCAGTCCTGTCAGGGCCTGAGAAGTGGCTGCTCAGGAGCTGACTGGGCACAGGGATACTTCTCAGCCTATCCCGTCTGTTTCCCCTCCTCCCAACAGTGCAAAGGTAGCAGCAGGAAGTGTTGTGCGGTGTCTCCAAGGGGGGCAGTTCAGGGGCCTGGGGTAAGACCCTGCCTCTCCAGCCCCTCTGTTTTGCTGCTGCAGGTGAAGAAATCAGCGAAGAAGTTGCAGCCACAAAGCATGGAGCCCGTGAGGAGACCCAGCCAGAAGGAGAAGAGAGGGCGCCCCGAGGAGAAGCCCCGAGCCAGGTCAGCACCCACTTGGCCTGTCCTCCCTCAGCTCCCTGGGGAGCCCCACCTGCCCATCCTGGTCCCCAGGTTCTCAGCCTTCTGGGGACCTCTGACCCCTCATGGGAGGGGCCTGCTTCCGAATGCAGCCTGGTAGACAGCTCCAGTACTGGGGTCCTCAACTGGGGTGCTCCTGGCATCGAGTGGGTGGGGCCAGGGATGCTGCTTAACACCCCACGGTGCCCAGGACGCCCCACAGAGAGTGACCCCAGTGTCAGCAGTGCTGAGGGGCAACTAACCCCCAGACCAGTGGTTCTCAAACTTTTTAAGTCCAGGGCCCATTGAGGTGGGGAGACAGCTCATCTCCCTGCCATTTGTAAGTGGTGTTCCAGCCACTGGTTGGAATCTGCCCACTGGGCACTTGGCAGCCAGACTGCCGAGTCGAGCTTAGAACTGGAGCTGCCGTAACGAGCATTCCTGTCGTCTGAGTGTCCAGTTGCAGTGCTTTTTAATAACTCATTCACTAGGTTTTACATACTAGCCTCTAATCCTCAGCCACAAACCAAAAAAAAAAAATGCATTCTGGGGTTTTACACGGTTTGTTCACAGGAGGCAGAGGAAGGGCTGTCATCTGTAGGGTCCCCGTGGGTGCCTGCCCTAGACCGGGTCACGACAGCCCTGACCCCCCCAGCGTCCAGGGCCTCCTGAAGCCCCCGGCCCTCTTCCGTGGGGAGGACAGCGGTGGCCAGAGCACAGTGGACTCGGATGTTGGTCAGAGTCCTAAGGGGGGTGTCTCTTCACAGGCCCATAAAGGTGGAACGAACCCGGAAGCGATCAGAAGGTTTCCCACCGGACAGGAAGGTTGAGAAGAAGAAAGGTGAGGGCCCCGCTGCCCCGCTCGCTGCCCAAGTCTTGTACCCTGAGGTCGGGATGGGGGAATGTTGCTTCCCTCAGGCAGGTCCTCGGCCAGGTCTGGGTGTGGGAGCCTCCACATCCCGCTCAGGGCCAGGCAGTGTGTTCTCTCCTGGCCATAGAACCTTCCGTGGAGGAGAAGCTTCAGAAGCTGCACAGTGAGATCAAGTTCGCCCTGAAAGTCGATAACCCGGTGAGACCCTCCTTGGAGCCACTTCCCCTGAGCCAAACAATCCCCCGACCCCCTCACTGTCTAGAGCTCCCTTAGAAGTCTCTGGAAACACAAATCCTGGGTCCTTCCAGGTGGGCGGGGTGGGGGTCCTTGTTTCCATCCTGTGTCCCCCAGCTGGGCCATCCTGAGTTGCAGTGCTTGGCCTTCCCACCAGGTGGCGCTGTGGGCTGGTCCCGAGGCTCCTCCACGTTCTGGGTTTTTTCCACCACCGCTGGGGTTCTCCATCACTCAGCCGTCCCCACAGGGAGAGCCCCAGGGTGTCCTTGTTTAACCTGTTGGGCCTCTTAGGTGCTGCCCCTTCTTACTCCTTACCTCCCTCCCTGTAGGATGTGAAGAGGTGTCTGAATGCACTAGAAGAGCTAGGGACCCTGCAGGTGACCTCACATATCCTCCAGAAGAACACAGATGTGGTGGCCACGTTAAAAAAGGTAGGGCGGAGGCCCATGGTAGGAAGAGGTTGGGGGCAGGTGGGTCCACGCAGGTTAGGGTCTGCTCAGGGACCCGGGTTCCTGGCCACAGCCACCCTTGGTTGGCAAGGAGAAAGCCAGGCTTGGGGGAGTGCCAGTCTGCCAAGGAAGTGTCCTGGGGGTGGTCGCATAGGGAGGGTTTCGGGGGGGGCTGAGGCCAGCTGTGCTCTGCTGGCGGGCAGATCCGTCGTTACAAAGCCAACAAGGACGTGATGGAGAAGGCTGCAGAAGTCTACACCCGGCTCAAGTCGAGGGTCCTGGGACCAAAGAGTGAGGCCATCCAGAAGGCAGCCAGAACCGGGGTGGAGAAGGAGCGGGCCGAGGCGGAGAAGGGCGAGGAGGCGCTGGCTGGAGAGGCGGCTCCCCTGGAGAGGGCAGAGGATGAGGCCGAGGCCGGTGAGGAGCTGGGAGGGGCAGGCTGGGCTCCTCCCCGATGGCGGGATGGCGTGTCCTGCCATTGCTCTCTGTGCCGGCCTGGCTGGGTCCCCAGGGCAGCTGGTGCCTGGTACGCGCACACGTCCGTGCTGCTCGCAGGCTCTGTGCCCTCAGGAGCCGGGTAGTGGAGGAGGCTGGTGTGTGCAGGCTGGGTGTGTGTGAGCGCTCCCGGGAGGCAGACCTCAGGCCGGACCTGGAGGGCCGTGGGGGGCTGAGAGGAGGAAGACGACGGCTCCCGCAGGAACCGTGGCCTCTGGCAGCAGGAGGGTGTTCCTTCCTGCTGGAGTCACCTCGTCCTGATGACAGATACGTGGAGCAGCCCTTCAGACTGGCGTCACGTTGGTTCAGCTGAAACCTCAGGAGCCTGAGGGACAGCCCAGAGAGGGCGTCTTCCTATTTCTGTCCCTGCCGTAGCCACTCGTTTACTGCTCCCCCCCCCCCCTTCAGGGGCCCGTGCTGGCTGCAGACACGCGCAGCCAGCCCCGGCCTGATGGAGCCGACAGGCCCCATGCGACTGGGACACAGGGAGGTGACTGGGCGCACGGGACGAAGGCCCTTGAAGAGGGTCGGCTACCCTGTCTGCTCAGCGGGGAGGGGTCGGGGCCTGGTGGCAGCCTCGCAGTGTCCCACGGTGCCCTGTCCCCTCCAGATCTAGGTCTCTCAGCCTCAGTGAATGGTGAGGCCACATCCCAGAAGGGTGGGAGCGTGGCGGACAAAGAGGAGGAGAAAGGACAGAATGTGGAAGAGGGGCTGGTGGGGGGCTTCTCCGAAGACCAGCTGCACAACGAGTAAGTGTTGCCAAGGGCCGCGATGGTGGGGTGACTTTCCGAGAAAGGGAGGTGACTTGCTGAGAAGGCGCCCTGCTGTCTCAGTTGCTCTCAGTTGGTGGCTTGTCCTGGTCAGGGTCTCAGGGACCTGGCCCCCATGTGGTGGCCTGCCACCCCCCACCTTAGCAGCAGACCCGCAGGACCACCCGCTGAAGGTGCTCTGGCAATCTGAGCTGCCCCGGGGACAGTGGCTTGCTCCTGACTCTCCAGGAGTGGGTACAGGCAGGCTGTTTCACAAGTCTGCTGTGCGACCATGCTGAGAAGCCCGGACCATTCACTGCGGACCCACGGTGCTGGGCACGGCGGGGGGAGAGCCGGGCGTTCAGTGTCAGTGGGAGAAGGAGCTAGACAGGCAGAGGAAGGCCGCCTGCTCACCCCCACCGTGCTGTGCTCCACCAGCAGCGCGCGGGAGGGCCCCGACCTGGACGGGCCTGGGAAGGACCGGCAGGAGCGCGAGAGGGTGCGCGTGGACTCTGAGTCCCTGGACGACGAGGACAGCTGAGCCCCGGGCAGTCCATCACGTAGATGCCCATAGGCCTGCCCTGCTCCTTCCCGGCCGCCCAGGGAGCACAGAACTGTTGGGGAGACTTTGTGCTCTTCATTTGTATTCGTCCCTCTGGGTTTTTTTTCTGCCTAATTTCTGTGATTTCCAACCAACACGAAATGACTATAAAGGGTTTTTTTAATGAAAAAAAATCACTTTTATTGGTTTGGTTTTCTAGCATTACTGGTACAGCTGGGCTGGAACTGGGGAGAGGTCTGTCGCTGTCCTGGGCTCGCGTGGGGACAAAGCGTTTTAAGCCATAGTGTCACTGTATACAATGAATGTGAACTTGGTTCTAACGGTGCTCCTGGTGGTCCAGCAGGGCTGAAAATGAAGGAGGGGGGTGGGAGCAAGGCCTTTCCAAAAATAAAAAAGGAGAAATAAAACCCTCTGGATTTTGCGGCTCCAACAGAGGCTGTGGTTTGATCGTCCTGGGTTTGGCTGCCGGTCCCGAAGCAGGAGGAGCAGAGGCTGGGAGGGCAGGGCCGGGCCTGGAGCCGCCGTGTTTCCCTGGAAGCTGCTGCCTTGCTCCACGGAGTCAGCCATTTCCTGTCCTGCACCTCAGGTTGCAGGTGGCCCTGGGACCCCCAAGGCAAGACCAACAAGGGTCCTCAGCACCACCAGTTTGGGGCATTCAGGCAAGGAAGTGTGCTGTGGGCCATCTGCTGTCTTTACGTGGTTAGTGTAAGCATTGGGGGCAGGCTGTGTGACTTTGGGCAAGGGGCACTCCCACTCTTGGCTTCTCTTTTGTCACCTGTTGAGGGGATGACCGCGCCTCATAAGACTGTCGCGTGGGTTCAGGTGGGGGACGTGTGTGCAGCTCCCAGCCAGGCGCCCGTACATGGCAGCGGCTGGTTAAACAGTGGCCTCTCCTATGTGTGGCCCTGCCCTGGCAAGTTCACCCATCCCAGCTGAGAGGAGACCGTGGTGTGGCACGCCTGAACCCTGGCACGCCACATTTCCTTTCACTGGACTTGAAGTCAAGTCACTGGGCCCGGTTTCCGCAAATAGCTGTTTCCTCGTGTCACCACTTCTGATAACCTTACTTAATGGGGGCCGAGGAAGGAGCAGCTCCGAAGTTCTCCTAACGTGTTCCCAGGTGGCGCCAGGTGCCAGCTCCCCCCCTGGTGACCTTTGGGGGGAGCCGGCCCATCTGTGAGCTGGGAGCACCCGGTCATTTCTGAGAAGAGGGTGCAGTGGGGCGGCCTGTCAGCATGGTGAGGGCTCTGGGAAGCCCAGGGCTTGGGCTTGGGCTGCTGGTCTTCTGACGTGCGGCTCCCCGCTGGAAAAAGGGCGTTTCTTAGGTGAACATCCTGGAGTGGGGTGCAGGAGGGGGGGCTTGGACCTCTAGCCAGGAAGGCAGGGGCACCCCGAAATCATGGTCTCTGGTCTGGAGTGCATGACCAAGACCTGAACTCGATGGTTGAGCACATTTTGTCACATATGCCCTAGGGCCTTGTTCCCTGTGGGGAAGCCCTTTTGTTCCGCCATTGGCAGCCTCTGGGCCCAGGTGCCTCCGGGACTGTCGAACCTCAGCTCTGGGGTTCTCTCTAGGATCAGCCCTGCTGGAGGCAGGCAGGTATGTGAGCAGAAAAGGCAGGAAGCGGCTTATTTTATAAGCCACCCCCCTCACCCCCGAACAGTGTAGTTCTCAAGGCAGGCCTCTGCAGAGCCCTGGGGTGGGGTGGGGTGGGGTGGGGTGGAGGGCTGGCTGCTGGCAGCATTATCCTCACAAAGCCCCTTCTCTTGGCCACACAGAGGTCAACAGAGGAAGTGGGAGCCTGCGTCAGGTTGACCATGGAGTTCGGGTACATTCTGGTGCAAGGTGTTTGCTAAGGGTGGGGGTGGGCGTGGTGGTTTCAGAATGAGGACCACCTGCTAAGCTGGTAGTTAAAGGCCCCAACTGTGGGGTTGGAAGACTCGCCCCGCCCCCAAAGATAGGGACTCCTAGTGGAGGTGCTGAATGGAGAACCTTCTAGACTTAGGCCCTTTTCACTTCGCTTTCCTGACTGGGGTGCTTGCTCAGGATCTTCAAGTGAAGGCCCACGGTCAACGCTCTTAGCAACTCTGGGCTCCCAGGCCAGGAGCAGGGCCAGGCTTGCTGGGCAAGAAAGGCGGACGGTGCAGCCCTGGAGAAAGTCCTTGGTGCCCTGACCAGTGCCCGCCAGCAGGGTCCAGAGCTCCGGGGAGCTGGGGCTGCCGAGGCTCCAAGGGGGACCTACAGCTGCTGCCCACCGGGCTGCAGGGCGAAGGGCCCCACCAGCCAGCTGAGTGGGGGGCTGTGCTGCACACTCTCCAGCAGCTGTTCCAGCCCTTGCCAGGCCTGGCCTACGCCACCGCGGCTCTGGGCCAGGCGCTCGGCCGACAGCTCCGAGATGGAGCCGGCAGAGGACATGAGGCTGTAGAGCTCACAGAGGCTGTGCCGTGCCCGCCTGACCCGCTGCTGGAGCTCGGCAGGGAGGCCCTGGAGGCCGGAGGCCAGGTTGCTGTAGGCCACGTGGAGCTGCTGGATGAGGCCGCAGGCCCTGGACAGGGCCCCTGCATCAGGCACCTGCGGGAGGAGGGAGGGGGTGAGCGGGGGTCGGAGGCGAGAAGACCCTGGGAGCCTTGGCCCCTTGTACGCACCTCGTGGGTACTGGCTTTCTCTCCTCCACTGCTCAGGCCCAGATTCGGCGGCTGCTGCCCTTCTGGAGCCTGCTTGGCCTTTTCCATCTGGAAAGAGAGCCCAGCAGAGAAAAGACAGCTCTTGGCAGGGACCTTTCACACACTGTCTCCCTGGGGAGGTGAGGGGTTGGGACGGGCCCTCCTAGGCCTGGCCCAGAGCCTCGCGTCTACACCTTGTTGTGGAGTGGTAGAAATGCCACAAGTTTACAGCCAGCTGTGCCACAGTGGGCTTCTCTTCTCTTGTAAAGAGGCAAGAATCCAAATTCCCCATGAGCTCTTCAGGGAGATCAAATAACAGTATCAGTGGGATCGTGTCACCCCCCCACAGCTTAAATCTCTCCCATGGCTCCTCCGTGCCTGTGGGATAAAACCAACTCTCCGTGGTCTGCACAATCTGCCCTCAGGATGTCTCAGACCTCACCTCCCGCTGACACCCCATCGCACTTTTCAAGTCACCGAACCCCAGATCCCTGGGCTCCCCCTACCCTGTTTCCACCTTCACTTCACCTGCACCCTGGCTGCCTTCCTGCTCCTGAACACGCCCAGCTTATTCTCAGGCGCTCTGTTCTCGTGCTCCCCACTTCTCCCCAACTCTGCACAGCTCTCCTTGGCATCCACACCCTCCTGCCCGGCCCAGGGCCTCTCTGCACGGCTGTCCTGTTTCCTTCTTTGCTTCCCCATGGTCTGTAAGTACAGCAGTCCCCTTATCCACAGTTCTACATTCCATGCTTTCAGTTCTCATGGTCAGAAAATAGTAAATGGAAAATACCAGAAATAAACTATTTATGTTTTAAGTGGCATACCATTCTAAACAGTGTGACGAAATCTCCCATGAGCCTGCTCTGTCCCGCCCGGGACGAGACTCAGCCCTCTGTCCAGCGTTGCCACACTGCGTGCTCCTCAGTCACGTAGGGAGAGTAGCCGTCTCGGGGAGCAGATCGGCTCTCGGGGCGTCAGCACTCGTGTCAAGTCCCCCTTATTCTACTTGAGGCCACATTCACGTCACTTTTATTACAGTATGTTAAAATTGTTCTATTTTGTTACTAGTTATTGTTAATCTCTTATGTGCCTCAATTATAAATTAAACTTGCTCATAGTATGTACGTCCAGGAAAAAACAGCATATTGGGCTCAGTGCTGTGGGGCTCTCGGAATGTACGTCGTGCAGATCAGGTGAGACGAGTGCATTTGGTCTGCTTTTCCTCCTCCCTCTCTGGGACACCAGCCCCATGAGAGCAGTCCGTGGCCATCTTAGTGGCCCATGGACATTGTCACCGAGGTGCCCAGTCAATACTTGTCAGATCAGATCACTACACGCAGGTGGGGAAGCCATGGGGAGATATTCAGAAGAAGGCGCCCCAGGGAGGGGAAGACTTACCAGCCTGAAGGAGTCCTCGAGCTGGGCCAGAGCGTCCCTGGCCTGGAACTGGCTGTGCTGTAGGTGGCTCAGGGCATGCTCAAACGCCCGCTGGCGGAAGCCAGGGGCCAGGTCTCCCAGACGCACGAAATAGCTGCTCTGGTCGGCTGTGGACACCTTGGGCCCGGGCTGAGAGGCTGCCAGCTGGGCTGCAAGGGAAGACGGGATCACTCAATCCGAGAGGGCCCTAGGGGCGTCCAGGGCTAGGGTGCAGGACGGCCAGCCCTCACTGGGAGCTGGGGCCCAGACCGTCCTGTTCTCACCTTGCTCCTGGGCAGTCATGGGGTGGAAGATCTCTCCCAGCTCCTGCTCGTCCTGGACTGTCGCCAAGCCCATGGCTCCTCCTTGGCTGCTTGTGGTGGCCATGGGCCCTGCGTCGTCCTTGCCCAGGGCAGCCCCTTGCGTGGATGGTGCCACAGCAGAAACAAGGTCCAAGCCTGCACAGAGAGTGTCTGGGGGACTGGAGACCCTGCAGCATGGGGCTTCCTGGGGGTTCTGGAGAGTTTGTTCCCCACATTTGTCTGAGGCCCTGTCATTGATGAGTCCACCCCAGAAAGTGTCCTTGGCACCAGGTAACCAATTCTGGATGGTGCCCAGACTAGACTGCATAGCCCCTTTGGCCACACCCAGTGCCCCAGTGAGCCCGGTGGACACTGTATCTTTGCTGCCAGTCAGAACGACGGTGGTGGTATCCACACCTAACTGGACGGCGCTCTTAGCCACGCCCATGGCCCCGGTGAGCCCAGTGGCCACGGTGTCTTTGGTACCAGTCAGTACAGTCTTGGTGGTGTCCATGCCAGTCTGGACTGTTCCTTTGGCCACACCCAGTGCCCCGGTGAGCCCAGTGGACACAGTATCTTTGGTGCCACTCAGAACCGTCTTGGTGGTGTCCATGCCAGTCTGGACTGTTCCTTTGGCCACACCCAGTGCCCCGGTGAGCCCAGTGGACACGGTATCTTTGGTGCCACTCAGAACCGTCTTGGTGGTGTCCATGCCAGTCTGTACAGCACTCTTGGCCACACCCATGGCTCCTGTGAGCCCAGTGGACACAACGTTTTTGGTGCTAGTTAAAGCAACTTTGGTGGTGTCCATGCCAGTCTGGACGGCACCCTTGGCCACACCCAGTGCCCCGGTGAGCCCCGTGGACACAGTATCTTTGGTGCCAGTCAGAACCGTCTTGGTGGTGTCCATGCCAGTCTGGACGGCACCCTTGGCCACACCCAGTGCCCCAGTGAGTTCAGTGGACGCGGTGTCTTTGGTGCCAGTCAGAACCGTCTTGGTGGTGTCCATGCCAGTCTGGACGGCACCCTTGGCCACACCCAGTGCCCCGGTGAGCCCAGTGGCCATGGTGTCTTTGGTGCCACTCAGAACCGTCTTGGTGGTGTCCATGCCAGTCTGGACTGTTCCCTTGGCCACACCCAGTGCCCCGGTGAGCCCAGTGGATACTACATCTTTGGTACCACTGATTACGGTCTTGGTGGTGTCCATGCCAGCCTGTGCAGCACTCTTGGCCACACCCAGTGCCCCAGTGAGCCCCGTGGACACAGTGTCTTTGGTGCCACTCAGAGCCGTCTTGGTGGTGTCCATGCCAGTCTGGACGGCACCCTTGGCCACACCCAGTGCCCCGGTGAGCCCAGTGGCCACGGTGTCTTTGGTGCCAGTCAGAACCGTCTTGGTGGTGTCCATGCCAGTCTGGACGGCACCCTTGGCCACACCCAGTGCCCCGGTGAGCCCAGTGGACGCGGTGTCTTTGGTGCCAGTCAGAACCGTCTTGGTGGTGTCCATGCCAGCCTGTACAGCACTCTTGGCCACACCCATGGCTCCGGTGAGCCCCGTGGACACAACGTTTTTGGTGCTAGTCAAAGCAACTTTGGTGGTGTCCATGCCAGTCTGGACTGTTCCCTTGGCCACACCCAGTGCCCCGGTGAGCCCAGTGGATACTACATCTTTGGTACCACTGATTACGGTCTTGGTGGTGTCCATGCCAGCCTGTGCAGCACTCTTGGCCACACCCAGTGCCCCAGTGAGCCCCGTGGACACAGTGTCTTTGGTGCCACTCAGAGCCGTCTTGGTGGTGTCCATGCCAGTCTGGACTGTTCCTTTGGCCACACCCAGTGCCCCGGTGAGCCCAGTGGCCATGGTGTCTTTGGTGCCACTCAGAACTGTCTTGGTGGTGTCCATGCCAGTCTGGACAGCACCCTTGGCCACACCCAGTGCCCCGGTGAGCCCAGTGGATACAGTGTCTTTGGTGCCAGTCAGAACCGTCTTGGTGGTGTCCATGCCAGTCTGGACGGCACCCTTGGCCACACCCAGTGCCCCGGTGAGCCCAGTGGATACAGTGTCTTTTGTGCCACTCAGAACCGTCTTGGTGGTGTCCATGCCAGTCTGGACTGTTCCTTTGGCCACACCCAGTGCCCCGGTGAGCCCAGTTGATACAGTGTCTTTGGTGCCACTCAGAACCGTCTTGGTGGTGTCCATGCCAGTCTGGACTGTTCCCTTGGCCACACCCAGTGCCCCGGTGAGCCCAGTGGCCACGTTGTCTTTGGTGCCACTCAGAACCGTCTTGGTGGTGTCCATGCCAGTCTGGACTGTTCCTTTGGCCACACCCAGTGCTCCGGTGAGCCCCGTGGACACGGTATCTTTGGTGCCAGTCAGAACCGTCTTGGTGGTGTCCATGCCAGTCTGGACGGCACCCTTGGCCACACCCAGTGCCCCGGTGAGCCCAGTGGATACAGTGTCTTTGGTGCCACTCAGAACCATCTTGGTGGTGTCCATGCCAGTCTGGACGGCACCCTTGGCCACACCCAGTGCCCCGGTGAGCCCAGTGGACACGGTATCTTTGGTGCCACTCAGAACCGTCTTGGTGGTGTCCATGCCAGTCTGGACGGCACCCTTAGCCACACCCAGTGCCCCGGTGAGCCCAGTGGATACAGTGTCTTTGGTGCCACTCAGAACCGTCTTGGTGGTGTCCATGCCAGTCTGGACGGCACCCTTGGCCACACCCAGTGCCCCGGTGAGCCCCGTGGATACAGTGTCTTTGGTGCCAGTCAGAACCGTCTTGGTGGTGTCCATGCCAGCCTGTACAGCACTCTTGGCCACACCCATGGCTCCTGTGAGCCCAGTGGACACAACGTTTTTGGTGCTAGTCAAAGCAACTTTGGTGGTGTCCATGCCAGTCTGGACTGTTCCTTTGGCCACACCCAGTGCCCCGGTGAGCCCAGTGGATACTACATCTTTGGTACCACTGATTACGGTCTTGGTGGTGTCCATGCCAGCCTGTGCAGCACTCTTGGCCACACCCAGTGCCCCAGTGAGCCCCGTGGACACAGTGTCTTTGGTGCCACTCAGAGCCGTCTTGGTGGTGTCCATGCCAGTCTGGACTGTTCCCTTGGCCACACCCAGTGCCCCGGTGAGCCCAGTGGATACTACATCTTTGGTACCACTGATTACGGTCTTGGTGGTGTCCATGCCAGCCTGTGCAGCACTCTTGGCCACACCCAGTGCCCCAGTGAGCCCCGTGGACACAGTGTCTTTGGTGCCACTCAGAGCCGTCTTGGTGGTGTCCATGCCAGTCTGGACTGTTCCCTTGGCCACACCCATGGCTCCAGTGAGCCCAGTGGACACAATGTTTTTGGTGCTAGTCAAAGCAACTTTGGTGGTATCCATGCCAGTCTGGACTGCGCCCTTGGCCACACCCAGTGCCCCGGTGAGCCTGGTGGACACGGTGTCTTTGGTGCCTGTGAGAATAGCCTTTGAGGTGTCCAAGCCCCCCTGGACAGCCCCTGTGGCCATGTTCATAGCACTAGTCACCCCACTGCAGACGGTATCTTTGGTGCCGGTCAGCACGGTCTGGGTGGTGTCCACACCAGTCTGAACGGCTCCTTTGGCCACACCCACTGTCCCCATGACGCCACTGGCCACCGTCTCCTTGGTTCCCGTGAGCGCAGATCGGGTAATGCGGAGACCTCCCGGGACGACGCCTTTAGCTGAGTCTACCACGTTGGCCACCCCGGAGGAGATGGCGTCCTTGGTCCTGGTCATGGTGGAGCTCACCAGGTCCTTTGCCCCAGAGATCATCTGATGAGAAAGGACACACGTGGGCAAGAGCAGAGCTGGGAGGCACCTCACACCTGGTACTTCCGCCAACCGGATTATTCCTGATGTGCCTGGGGAGCGGGACCTGCCACCCAGAGGCCTCGCCTCCTTACCTCCCACTCCTGATGTCCCCTGGCCTTCCAGGGCTTGGCCTTAACAAGCTCACCATCGTGTCAGATTATTCCTCCGATTCAATAGATGTTCCCTATTGCAACCATGGGTCCCTAACACCTCTGGAAGCCTTGACAAGGTGCCTTGACCTTGGTTGGGCTCAGCAAGCCAGTGAATTACATGTGTTTATTTATGGCAGAATTTGAGCCTGTTTCCCTGTTACAGTGGAGAGACCAAATTGCTTATTAAAATGAATATTCAACTAAGAGAAGGCAACAAATATTTAGAAAAATAGCAACCGAAAAATTACAGGGATAAGTATTGGGGTCAAGCCATAGGACATTGTCGATAATTTTCATCATTTTTGACCTATCCAAGGGCAGTTGTCTCTAGTTCAACCAAACTACCAAAGGGTTGTGACAGCCTCAGGGTTGCCACCACTCAGGTTCAGCCATGAGGGTGCTGTTTTTAATTCAGTGATTCTCACCCAGGGCAGTCCTGCCCCCCAGAGGGTGCTGGGTGATGTCTGGGGGCATCTGTGGCTGTCACGACTTGGGGGAGAAGGTGCGGCTTGCATTGAGTGGGTGGGGCCTGGGATGCTGTGGAACAGCTCACTGTGCCCCATACAGCCCCAACCAGGAGTAATCCGGCCCTAAATGACCACAGTACTGAGGTGGAGAAGCCCTGAAATTTTATCCTCACCACCTGCCTCCACCCCAGCACTGACTCAAGTGAGCACCTAGGGCTCCGCCTGCAGAGACCCGGGTTCAAATCCCAGCTCTTTCCCACACTTGCTGTGTGACCTCAGGCAAGCCACATCCCCTCTCTGAACCTATTTCTAAAAAAGAGTGATTAAATCAGTGGCTCCTTCAAGGCTTGTGGAGGAAATGAATCAAGGTGCCTGAAGCTCTTTGCAGGGAGTTAGGTGTTCAATTAACACGAGTGAAGAGGAACAGAGGTGTGCATAAATGGGGAGGGAGTGAGGGTTTTAATTTGGGCCAGAGGGCCTGCTGAGGTTGAACCCAGTGGTTTTTCACCCTCTTGAGATGCTCACGTCTGGCTGAGCTGAGACCAGAGGGAGAATAGGAAGACCAGAGAAGGGGCGTGAGCTGGCGGAGGAATTCCTACCAGGAGAGCCACAGTGCTGTGGCCTCAGCTGGCTTACATCATCTCCTCCATTTGGCCTGGCCTTGGGGACAGGATAACGTGGGCGGTTCCCACTTATCCAGGACCAGGGGTGGATGCAGCTCTGCCCATGCATCCAGCTGTGTGACCTTTGCCAGGTGACTCAGCTTCTCTGTGCCTCAGCTATGGTGTGGGGGAACTGTGTGCTCCCTTCCTCAAAGGGTGGTTGGGAGGATTAACTGTTAAGCAGAACATAAAAAGCACGTCACCCAGAGCCTGACACGTGGTGAGTTGCTGTTGTTTGGGTCACACTGTGCTAGACACATAGTGTGGGACTCTCTGTAGACTGGAGCCTGACCATGCTGGCTGGAGAGGCAGTACTGCACCCACTTCACAGATGTGGAAATGGAGGCTCAGAGGGGAAGGATCCGCCCAGAGTCCCCACAGCAGGACGCATGGTGTCTGCCCTCTCGGGCAGGAACCAAAACATCCCTGGAGGGGGGTCCCAAAACATCCCCAAGGGAGGTAGAGTCCATCAGACCAAGTTCCGACAGTCCCTCTCACCTTGTCTGAAGGCAGCGGCAGCTTCTCCAGGCCCCTGGCCATCTGCTCCGGGTCAGTGGCTGCTGTGGGCACAGGAGCTGGTCAGGCACCCGGGGAGGACGAGGGAAGCAGGCTGGCATCAGCCACCCTGGTGCCCATTGCGCAATTGGCGGGCACAGCCCAAAAGGTTAGGAATGTCCCAGCCACCCTGCCAGGGACAGCAGGAGGTGACATCTACAGCCATAGGCCTGAGTCCCTCCAGCCCTCCAGGGCCTCAGTCCCCTGGAGCAAGGGCTCCCTGGTGTTTTCTCTGCCTGGGTCCTGGACGCCCACCCACAGGAAGCCAGAGGGAGAGGAGTCAAGGCCCTGCCCCACCCCTGCCACAGCTGGCAGCTGCCTGTCAGACCTGGGGATGTGGAGCAGAAGTCAGCTGCCTGGGGCTTTGGGCCCAGAGCAAGACCCACCTTGGGCAGCCACCCAAGGCCCTGCTGCATCAGCCCTTCTGCGTGCCCCTCGCACCCCGCCTGAGCAACTAGAGGGTGGGGAGACCCCCAGGATGTATCACTCCAGGGAAGCTGCTGTCCTCTGGGAACCAGGGTCGCCATCCCCAGTGAGCTCAGGCATGCAGAACACCCAGTTCCTGTCCACGGTGATCGGAAACAGGGTGATGGGAGGTGGTGGGACGGAGAGCGTGAGGAATACTGCAGGGAGACAGGCTGCGTTCACATCCCCACTCTTGCTGGTAATGCCACTCACCCATCATATATGTATCTGGCACTAAATGAGTATTGCCTATCTATTGAGATGACACTGGCACAGATGAAATGCCCCCAAAGTGGCCAGAAGTCCATGCGATGGGATTTCTTAGTGTTCCCCTCCAGACCCCCCCACCCCCACCGCGTGGAGCTGTATACTCACTCTGGGCTTGGGGCTGGGTGGCCTGGGGGGTGGGAACACCTGCAGGATTAGTGACTGGCCGGGCCTCTCTCGCTGAGCTGTGGGTGTTGGCCACCAGGTTCCGGGCAGAACTGAAGCCAGGCAGGGACCCCAAGAAGCTGCCCAGGGTCTAAGTGGGGAGGGGACAGTGTAAGCAGGGTCAGGCTGCGGTGGGGTGAGCTCGGAAAACATCGCACAGTCCTGGGCTCGCACATCTCCTCAGTCCTGGGTGACCTTGAGTTCACGCCTCAGTTTCCTCACCTGGACAATGGGCAGATGCAGCCAACCTCTCATGGACAGAGGAAAAGGTCATCCTCTGGGTTTCCAAGACCTTCCACAGCCCCCATTTCAGAGATGGGGAAACTGAGGCTCAGGGAAGGGCTGAGGCTGTCCCTAAGTCACACAGCAGGGAAGGAACTGAGGTCTGCATGAGCCAACTGCCACCCTCAGCTCGGGAAAATTGGGAAGAGTTGGCACTACGGCTCTCAGAGCCCTTCCACCCCACCCAGAAACCCCTCCAGACCCTAAGACAGTGGAGGTCACCTCCCTAAGGTTCTGGGAGCTCCCCAGGCCTCGGCAGGGATCTTCCCTCCTGGGCTTCCCCTCACCTTGCCCTTGGGTTTGGGGGGCTCCCGGCCTCCTTCTTCTGGAGCAGACATGGCAGTACTCTAAGCAGCTGGAAGCGGGCAGAGAGGGTGCGTGAATAGGAGCTCCCAGGCCTCCTGCCCCACATCCACAACCCTCAGCAGACCCCAGCACCCACCTAGAGACCCAGCCTCACCCTGGCATTGCTCACCTGGACTGCGTGAGGGTCCTTCAGAGTGACGGGTGCCGCAGCTGGCAGCTGGCTCGGCTTTCAGCTCCCAGGCCTTATAGGGTCAGGGGCGGTCGTGGGCCTGGCCAGTAGAGGCAGGCAGCCAGCGGGCCGGGGGAGGGCCCTGGGCGGTCACGTGCCTGCCTGCCCGGCCCAGCATGGGCCCTGGGCCCAGCACCTTTCCCCTGCTCTCAGGGCTAGGCCGCCTCTGCTCACCGCACCTGCCCCCACCAGGCTGAGTGATTCGTGGGCCGTTCTGTGCTCAGAGACATGGCCTATATGCCCTCTTGGCCTCCTCTATCCATCCACGAGATGGTCACAGTTCAAATCTCTGCTCTACTGGGATGCCTTGGCCTCAATTTCCCCTCCAGACTTCTCACCATGGCCCACGATATTCTGCTTCCCCTCTGCCTTCATCTCCCCTGGTTCTCTCCCCCTCAATCATTCCAGCCATGTGGACCTCCTTGCTGTTCCTCCAAATCTCCAATCACTGTCCTGCCTCAGGGCCTTTGCATGAACTGTGCCCTCTACCTATAGCTCTCTTCCCCCGACACCCACACAATTCCCTCCCTCCCTGTGTCCCCTGCAATACACAGTGCCTGGCACACAGTCAGCACTTAATAAATGTTTGGCTAAATGGGCCAACTCATAGGGTAGTTGTGAGCATGAAATGAGGTCACGTATGACCTGTTTACCCCAGTGCCTAGTACCTAGCAGGTGTTCCACAGATGTTAGCTTAGCATTGTCCAGGCAGAGAGGAGCAGGGTCTGTCTTGAGCAGGGAGGGGACATGTCACTCTCCAGAAGGAACTTTCTTTGAGTAAGGGCCAAAATGCAGACCAAGACAAAGCACCAACATAGCTGGGGGCACCCTAGGAGTGAGACGCAGGCCCAGTCGGTTCGGGCCAACCGAAGGTGGCTTCCTGGAGGAGGCATCCCATGCCGGATGCCGCAGAGACAGAATTTGAGCCAAGACCCGGAGCCCGTGTGCAGAGCAGGCTGTGTGGGTAGGTGCATAGATGAGGAGAGGCGTGAC
Source organism: Rhinolophus hipposideros (assembly GCF_964194185.1). Classification (NCBI taxonomy): domain Eukaryota; kingdom Metazoa; phylum Chordata; class Mammalia; order Chiroptera; family Rhinolophidae; genus Rhinolophus; species Rhinolophus hipposideros. The sequence goes on along the minus strand of NC_138062.1, from coordinate 58,201,432 downwards.
TGCCACAGCCTCCCTGGGCTGTTTTCCCCTTATCTGCCCCTGAAACAGGGATCACAGTTGCGTGCTGGTGGGGGTTGGACAAAGACCCATCTGGTGGCTCTGGGCTCTGAGCTGGAAGAAAGAAGAGTCTAGCCTCTGGGCCTGATGACCCCCAGGTCATCTCCTTGGAGCTGTCACTGTGTTTGCCAAACAGATGTGGAACGAAAGCGGGGGCCCTAACCTCTGTCCTCCAGCCAATAGTTCCTAAAGGTGGCAGTGGGAGGTGGACCCTGGGTGTGTCTCTCCTTTCCCTGCAGAGTTGCCACAATCCAGTGAGGGGGAGGGGAATCAAGCAAAAATAAAAATGATCTGAAACAGTGAGTCAGGTCTCGTCCCCCCTCTGCCCACAGCCCTCCAGGGTACCCACCACCTCCCATAGGGTAAAGGCCCAAGTCTTTCCTGTGGCCCATGGGGCCCTGCATGACCAGCACTCATCTGCTCCCTGCCTGCCGTCACCTCCTCCCTCTCTCCCCATCCCTTACTCTGCTCCAGCCACATGGACCTGCTTGCTGTTCTTCCACATGCCAGGCAAAGTCTTACCCCAGGAATTTGGCACACGCTGTGCCCCCTGCCTACAATGCTCTTCACTCTTTGCTTATGTCACCTCTTCAGAGAGGCCCTCCTGGACTCCCTCGCTTATTTAAAAATATACACCCCTCCTCGTACCCCCCACATAAACTCCCCATCATCCCTCTCTTTGATTTTTCTCATCATTCTACTAACACTAAGAAAAGAAAAGTAATTTATTTTTCTTATGTATTGTCTGTCTCCTACTGTATTGTCACGTCGTAGAGGACAGGATTTTTGTTTTGCTCACTGCCATGTCCCCAAAGCAGAGAACTGCATGGCACACAGCAGGTGCCCTATAAATGTTTGTTGAATGAACAAATTTATGAGTGAATAATAGCTTCTGTGAATGAGTTTACTAGGATTGGCACAACTGCCTTATGACTTTCATACCTATTTTGCAGAGGAGAAAACAGGTTTGGAGAGGGGAAGTCGCTTGCCCACCCACTTGTAGGCAAGGCTGAGACTCGACCCTAGGGCGTCAGGAAGCCAGCGAGGTTCCTGAATCTGGCTGGAGGGAAGTGGTCAGGGCTCCCAGAGTTGCCCCTGGGCCAAGTCCCAGGAAAGCCAGGGGCCACCCTGACCTCACCACATCAGGCTGTGGTTTCCTAACACCCCGCCTGGCCACTAGGGAGTCTGAGGGGCAGCTAAGAATGTGGTCAGAGGACAGGAGGGCCCCCACGGGATGGCCGTTGGCCCTTGCCCTACCTCTGTCTCCTCCATCCCGACCAGTGGAGAAACCACAGCAAGATCTGCTCCTGTGAGTCCGGAGAGGTGGGCATAGGAGGGGCTGACCCATCTGACTTTTTCTCCTATGTGATCCTGCTCCCCGCTGTTTCCAAGAAATCCATTTATACTAATGTGTGAACTTCCACTCCAGAAAGCTACATCTGAAGGGGCAATGCTTAACCCAGGTTGGGCACTAATGGTGGAACTACAGACAGGATGGCAAGCTGGTCAGGGGGCATCACTCCTTTCAAATCCTGAACCCCAGCTTGTGCCATGCAGTCACATAGCTCTGAGGCCCCCAGCACCCTGCAACTGAGACTCACCCCAGCCAGAATAGAGGCCATGGTCCTTTGGACAACATGAAGCACCTTTATTCTGGACAGCAAGCCCCAAACGGCAAAGTAAGTGGGTCTGACAGGCCCAGCTGGTGCAGTCCAGCATCTCTGAGGACCCTTCAGTCTAGGGTGTACAAGCTGGTAAGGGGGTGCTCACTTTTCGAAGCCCCAAATAGAAACCATTGGGCAAAAAGTGTGTTTCTTTGAAGAGTTTTGATCAGCTTCTTGGGGTGTGGCAACAGGTGAACCCAGGTGAACCCAGCTCCGACTAGTTGGACCTGAATTAAGTTTGTGACTCCATATGTGCAAGGGAAAGATTGGGGAGGGTCTGATATCAGTGAAGCTGGTGTACATTCTGAATGAGGCCCCTAACCAACCAACTCCGTGCCTGGGCCAAGGTTAAGGCATCGGCTGTTAGTGTTTCTGCATGGCCACTAGAGGGCAGAAGGGATCTCAGGGTGTGCGCCGCGGCCCTTGAGGCCCCGTGCGGTCAGAAGTCCAGCTCTGGCATCAGGGTGTGCTTGGGGCGGCTGGGGGGCTCCGGCTCTTCCTCGGGAATGTCCTCCGGGAAGCCCATCCCGTTCCGGTGGTGGCTCTCCCAGGCTCTCTGTTGGGCTGGCCAGTCCAGGTGCGCCCAGCGGGGGTCAGGGCCCCCCACGACTTCGTCCACCAGGGCCTCCAGGTCCGGAGGGGGTTCGGACCGCTCCAAGAGAATGGGCGCGAAGGGCCCCACGAGCCAGGGTAGCGGCATGGCCTGCATCACCAGCTCCAGCAGCTCGTCCACACAGGCATGGGCCCGGGCCATGCTGCCCCGGCCTTCGGCCAGCGCCGCTGCCGGCACATCCCGGAAACAGCGCGCATTGGCGAAGGTGGCCTGCAGGGCGTCCACGCTGCGCCGCACCTCGGCCACCTTTTCCTGGGCGTTGGAGGGCAGGCCCCGCACGCTTGTCTCCAGTGCATCCACCGAGCTCTGCAGCTCCTGCATCAGGCTGCGGGACAGCACGAGCGTCTCCATCTCCGCCTGCGGGGAGGGGCGGGGAGGGGCGGCGCCTCAACGTCCCGCATGGACACATGCCAGGCTCGCCGCCCTGCCTTATTTTCCCGTAGACACACAATGGGACTGTTGCCCTGCCTCAGTTTCCCCCATGGACACACAAACAAGACGGAGCCCTCCCTCCGGTTCCCTAAAGGACCCAAAGTAAGACTTGCCCTGTCTCGGTTTCCCCAATGGATACCCAATAGGACTGCATCACCCTGCCTCAGTTTCTCCATGGACACTTCAACCAGCTGACTTCGGCAGTTGGTTAGAGACAGCTCCAGCCTGGCCCCTGGCAACCCTGGGTGGATCCAGAATCACTCCCCTCTACCTCCCGCCCTCTCCCTGTCATCCTACCTGGCTGCTGCGGCGGCCATTCTCCAGCGGGTACAGACTCCACAGCTCATGTACCTTCCCGGGCTGGGCTGGGGTGATGGGGGTCGCCCCACACTGCACGAGGTCAATCTGTGGGGATGGGAGCAGTGGTAGTCAGAACTGGAGGATTTGGGGTGTCAGGGGAGCCAGGACCAATTCTGGCCTAGGTCTGGCCTCAATAAATATTTAGGGAACACCACCTGTATATAATATTTCTCACCTTCTGATCCAGCATGCCCATTGTCTCCTCTGCCCTCCGACAAACCCTGCGACCTGTAGTTCCCCTGAAGCTCTGTCAGGCCTTTGCTGGTGCTGTTCCTTCTGCCGGGTACACTCTTGTCCCCACCCCACCTCCCGGCCTGGTTCATTGCAGTTCAAGTCTCAATGTAGACATCACCACCTCCAGGAAGGCTTCCATCTTCCCCTCCTGGCTGGGTGGAGCCCTTCTCTGGGTTCTACAGCACCTGCTGTGTTCCCCATCATGACCCTGATCCCTCCACTGGACCTGACGGGGCCACTGTGCCTTCCAGTACCCAGGACAGGATAGGTGTTAGATATGCACACAAATACATTGCAACCCATCCAAACAATGGAATGCTACTGAGTCGTAAAAAGGAAGGAAATTCTGACACACACTACAACATGGATGACACTTGAGGACATTATGGCTCAGTGATAAAGGGACTCAGGTGCTCACAGGCGACCTCTGGTGGCTGCAGCGGGGAGGACAGACTGGGGTCCAGGATGGGAGCTGGGGGACCAGGTGAGCAATCATGGGGGCTGGCCCCAGGTGGAGAAAGCGGAGGGAGGAGATGTGGGTGGATTCAGGATAAACTGAGGGCAGAGCAGAAAGTATGGCAGATGTATCAGATGCGGGAGGGAGGAGAAGACGGATCTGCTGCAGTTGAGATGGAGAGAGGGAATGTAAGATAAGCAGGTTGGGACGTCTGAACTTATCAAGCCAAGTAAGCACGAGCTGTCATGTTCTTTTGAAGCAAGGAAGGATGGATAATGGGAGAAGAAGCTGGGTGTGGGCTAGAACCTAAAGGATGGAAAGCATTGGGATTGGTGACAAGAGAGCGAGGAAAGAGGTACCTTCTCCCTCTCCTGATCTGCCTTAACTGCCTATAAATTCCAGCTCCCACTTCCCTTCCTTCACCAAACCCCTTTCATGCTCCCCAGACAGAGACTTGGCACCCCCTGAGTTCCCCCAGTCCCACGTCCCCCTTCTTCCCCAGCCCTGAACACACATGGCTGGAAGCAGCTGTGACCAATTCTACCTCCCCCTTCAGACTAGCAGGGGACCAGGTACTCAGCTGGCATATAATCCATGCCTATTGGCCAGCATCATAGGGCGGGGGCAGGCAGAGGGCTCTCACCAGCTCCAGTGTCTCCTGCAGCTGGGCCAGTGTGTCCTGTGCATGATGTTTCTTCTGCCTCAGTTTCCCCAGAGAATGCTCATATGCCAGGTGACGGAGCCGCGCTGACAGAGAGCCCAGGCGCACAAAGTAGCCCTGATGTTTCCTCTGCTCCTCCACGGAGCCCACCTCCGGGCCCTCAGCCTCGGCCGCCAGTGTCGCTAGAGGATGGGACGCGGGAGGGGGGTCAGTGTGGTCACGGGTCACCTCCATGTCTACTCACCCTCCTTCTGAGTGGACGAGCCCGTGGGCTCCCAAATATATAGTTTCCCTTTACCAATATCGACTCATTCAATCTTTCCTAAACCCTATGATTTAGGTACTAGCCATTTCACAGATGGGGAAAACTGAAGCAGAGAGGTGAAGTCCCACAGGCGCAAGAGGCAGACTTGGGATTCGAACCCAGGCACTCTGACTCTAGACAATTCTTAACCACTCTACTAAACTGCCTCTTAAAGAATATATGGCACGTGCCGGGCACCACCTTTCTGCCAAGGAGGGAGCACGCCAACATGTTCTAGTTCCATAAAGCAGGGGTTGAGAAGTCAGATTGTCTTCAGGGCCAGCAGACAGATTAGAATGTTGCAAAAAGGTAGGGTTTAAGGGAACTGTATAAAGGGGCAGGTGCTATTCAACCCAGGTGTCTAGTGTTTTAAGGCAAGACAGAAATTGGGATTTATAGGGGCAAAATCTGATTGTTAAATGCATGTGATGAATTAAAACATTTAAAAGGCATTGTACAGGCCAGATAATACAATTTGGAGGGCCACCAATTTGAGACCATGGCCCTCAAGTTTGTAAGTCACTTACACTCTTGGGATCTGGGAGGTCTGGTTTCTAGTAGGATGTAAGTTGAGGGGGCTATGGAAGCAGTGTGGGAGGTCAGGGCTGGGCCCCATTCCATGTTTCCTGCTGATCTGCTTTGTGGCATTGAGCAGGTCCCAAACCTCTTTGATCTGTAACCTCCAGGGATGGGCACTGGACAGGAGGATTCAAGTGTGTGGGGGAGGGGAGGGCACCAGCCTCACCGAGCTCCTCCTCTGTCATGGGCAGGAAATGGTCCACCAGCTCCTCTGACTTGCCCAGCACAACGTCCACAGCGTGGCTCATAGAACGCTTCAGCTCCACGCTCCAGCGCCGGCCTTGCCGTGCCAGGCCCACCACGCCTGTCATACTGCTGGCCACGGCCCCCTTGGCTGAGGTCACCACCTGGTGGGAGAGGCCCCAATCCAGGCACTGTTGGTCTCCGACTCCCTTCTGAAGCCCCTCTGTTCCCTGGGGCTGGGAGTCAAGGACCTCTGGTCCCTTCCCATCGCCAGGCCTCAATATCCCTCTATAACCTGGGGGACATTAAAATTCTTCACAGGATAGTTAAAGGGGTCACAAGAACCTACTGACACATGTTAAGTGCTCCATAATGTGGGTGCCGATTATTTTAATGTGGCTGGTGTTTTTTCAGTTGACCAAAGCCTGATTCAGTCCCCGAGGCTAGCTGGCATTGGCATTGGCATGTAGGCCTGGTATGGGGGGAAGCAGCAGCCCTCCTCCCTCCCACCTCCACCCCCATGCAGCTCCCCACGTTCGGTGGTGCCAGTACCATCTCCGAAGGCTGCTGGAGAAAGGGCAACTTCTCTTCCAACTTGTCCAGGCCTCTGCAGGCCAGGTCATTCACTGTGGCCACTGCAGAGAGAGGGAGAAAATTAGGGGAACGACTGGGGAGACAGGGACACAGAGAGAGCCAGAGAGGCAGGGAGTGCTGCAGGGAGAGGCAGGGAGTGCTACAGGGAGAGGCAGGGAGAAAAAGAGAGACGGGGAGCAACGGAGATAGGGAGAGATCAAGGAAGGCCTCTATGGCAGGGGGAACCTGGTTGGAGCCTGGGGAGGGGCTGGAGACCCTGAGGGTGTGGGTGGGCCACTAGGCTGGGCCCTGCCTCCTCTGCCCTCTCTGCCTCTGCCTGGCAATTGGCTTCTGCCAGCACCAAGGTGACTCTACACCCATTCCCGGCTCAGCCCCAGCAAGCAGGCTCAAGGTCATACAAGCTGGTTGAGAAGGAGGAGGGAGGCCCTGGGCTGGGACCCTCAGGTGACCCCTTTCTCAGTCAGATGTGAGGCCAAGAATCTTTCTGCCTCCCCTCCCCCATCAGGTTGGACTCCTGAGCTGGTCTAGGAAGATGGGGTCTTCAGTATAACTGGAAGCAGGGACGGAAGGGCAAACGGGGCAGGGAGGGTGGACAGGCAAAGGGGACCCAAGGCACAACAGGCCAGCCAACAAGGGAGGAGAACATGGAGACAGATGGAAGAGCGACAGAAGAAGGGACAAGTAAACTGCTAAAGGCAGATGGCTAGGCGATCAGACATAGTAAGCCAACAGGTGGAGGGAGGCAGGACAGGCAGAGAGGCATTGGGAGATGGCCCAGGCAGCAGGACTAAGTGAGGATTGGGGTGCGGAGAGGCAAGGTGGGCAGGCTAAGGGCACACAAGACAGGTAAGACTGAGGAGGGACAGGTCAGGGCCCACCCCAGGGAATGCCATGCTGCTGGCACACGAGAGGGGTCGGTGGAGAGACCACAGGACCCTTGGGCCAAGGGACTCACACTGAGGCTGCAGGTGGCTGAGCAGTGGCTGGGCGTGGTCCAGAGCGCTGGTGGTTATGCTGCACACGCAGTGCTCAGCCAGGCGGCAGGCGGAGCCCAGCAGTGGGTGCCGATCCTTGGCTGCGCTGTAGGCATCGGAGACGGCGGTACACGTGGTCCTGACCAGGGGCAGGGCCACCACGCGCTGTACCACGTTCTGTGGGGAGGGCTGGCGTCAGAGGGACCCCCAGGGGCCAGAATGTGTATTGAGCATCATCTGGCTGTGTGCAGGCGGTGGAAACCCATATGAAGGTGCTCACAGGCTCACACACAGTGTGACAAGTTCTGAAAGAATCTGACAGCTAAGGGCACAGCCTCTGCGGCAATACTACCTGCATTCAGTTCTGGTTCAGCCACCTCCAAGCTGTGTGAGCTTGGGCAAGTGAGTGAGCTGCCTGGTGCCTCGGTCTGCCCATCTGTAAAATGGGTTTCGGGACTGTGATGGGGATTCTGGGAGCCAATATTTGTGAAGTGGAAAAGTGACTGATGCATAGTAGATGTTGTGATTGCTGCTATTATCATTGTTGTTAAGAATGCCATGATGATGGACACAAAAACAGAGAGATACGGGTGGAGACCCAGAGGTGGGAGAGAGTTGGATGGACAGAGGCCGGCAAAACTGGATGTGCTTGGAGAGACGCTCCCCTCCTCGGGCATCACTGTGCCCCTCTGGTAAATGGGTAGGAAGTACAGAGATGCCAATCCCCTCCGTGGTCCAAAAGGCCCTCAGAGTGAGGGGCTCACCGCAGAGAGGTGGGAGGGGGTGTACCTGGCGTGTAGCTGTCCCGGGAGGGACTGTCTCCCCCCCTTCCCCAGGCCCTGCTCCATAGGAGGCACAGGCCCTCACCTGCTGGTCTTGCTCCCACAGGCGAGGGCTGGGGGCCTGAGCCGCCTCATCTTCTGACATGCCTTCTGCGAACAGGGTCACCCTGGGGGGCAGGATAGAGTGAGGCAGGCACGTGCACGGCAGCCCTCCCAGGCCTTGGGTTCTATCTGGCTGGGTTCTGTGACTCTGGCAAGTCTTGTTCCTTCTTGGGGCCTCAGTTTCCCCATCCTAAAAATTGGGCAATGATAATACCTACCTCAGTGTCATGAGGGGCACGGACAGTGTATGCACAGGGCTCTGCACACAGTAGGTGCACACTGGAGAGCCTCTGGTAAGGTGGGGGCACTGTAGTGATTCAAAGCATGGGCTCGGGAGAAAGACCTGGTTTTGAATTGTGCCGTTACCTGCTGTGTGACTTTGGGCAAGTGCCTTCCCCTCTCTGGGCTGTTTCCTCTTCTAAAAAGTAGGGGAGATCCCTGCTGCCCCTGCCCCTGACAGAACCGCACAAGCAGCCCCCTGCAGGTATGCAAGTGGTAACTGCGGAATCCCAATAAACCCACAGTCCTTTTGACAGTTAGGGAAACTGAGGCATACAGCAGGTTCATGCTGGGCTCAAGATCACTCAGCTTAAGCCAACTCAGAGCCGGGAGTTCGACCTCAGACTCCCCGCCTGCAGTTCACTCCCCCTCCCCACCACCCGCCTTCAGAGCCGTAGTCCCTGTCCAACTGGGTCCTGAGCTTCAGCCAACTGGGCCAAGGGTCTCAGCCACCTGCTCTGGCCCGTCACTCCTCTCTCCTCCCCACGCCGCTGGACCCTCTCCCGCCCACCGGATCCGGAGCCCCCGGGCCTATGGGGTGCTCCTGAACTTCGTCCGCGTGGCACTCACCTGGGAGCGTGCAACCTCAGCCTCCAGGTGCCGCCACGGACCCCAGATTCTGGCTCCGGTCTTCGCTTACTGTGGGCCCCGCCTGCCTTATAGCGGCTCGGGAGGCGGAGCCTCCGGGGACCTACCAATGGGGAGAGGCGGTGCGGGGGCGTGCCCCGGGGGCGGGGCTCCAGGCCCCTCTCGCACTTCCCTGGGGCTCCCCGAGCGCTCAACGGTTGCCATAGCAACTTGTGGACGCTAGATGCCCAAGGCTGAGCTTTTGTTGGCCAAGTCTGGCCACTTGTCACCCTCGCTGCTGTAGCGGTGGAGGCAGTGGAGGGCGATCACAGCCCCACCTCCTTGCCCTGTGACCTTGAGCAAGTCCTCAAGATCTTTCTATTTTTTTAATCTGCAACTTCACTAAACTAGGAACCATGCGGCCCATCCCCTTCGATTTCCCGTCTTACAGAAGAGCAAACTGAGGCTCAGAATGCCTGGGTCCCACAGCGATTGAGGGATTTGATTCAAACCCAGCTCGGCCAGGCTCCAGACTCCTGGCTTTCATTAAAACGCCTGTAATGACCACCAACCTGGGCATTACACTTCTTCCAGGGTCCTGAAAAAAACTGAGCATGACTCAGACACCCTGGGGTCCCCCAATCGGATCCTGTCCCCTACCACGCCCAGCATTGTGTCAGCAGGTGGCCTAAGGTTCTGTGTTGTGAGAACACAGCCCTCCAGGCCTCTGTCAATTTGTTCAACCCCATCCAGCCGGCCCACGCTTACCCTGGGTGGCTGCCCCCTGGGTTATCCGGGCCACCATGACAAATTGTTTGGAGACCTGAAGCAATCTGGTTTAATTTAAACCTTCCCCAGGACACAAGTTCTGGCAGGAACCCACCAGTAAAATGACACCCTGGGCAATAGTCAGGGTTTTATTTCCAGTCAAGCCTCAGGATGGCGTGGGGGAGGGGCAGCCACAGGCCGTTGGCTCCCTATTGGGGTTTCACATCCAGCACCCCACGTCCCAGGTCACGCCTCTTGCTTCCTCCTTCATCCTAGAGTCTTAGGAAGTAGACTTAGGAGATGTAGGAACACAAAGAATTCCAATTTGTTCAATTCCGTTTGCCAACTATTTATTAAACCCCTTGGGCCTGCCCCCTAACTGAGTGATGAGTAACTCAGGCAACTCAGTAACAGGCCTAGCACTCAGAGAGCCCCCCAAACTGGGGGAGACAGAACCAGAGAGAGACAGCCGCTGTGTGGCCAGGGCCTGGCCAGAGGGTGGGTGAGAGAGCTAAGGGAGCTGGAAGACCGAGACCTGGGAAACGAGGAAGGCATTCCTGGAAGAGGGTACAGCTTAAGCAAAGGCAAGGAGGCCGGAGAACCTCACTGTGTTTTGGGAAGCTTGGGCGAAGCGGGTCTGGCAACTAGGGAAAGGCTTCCTTATCCTTAAAAGGGGGAATTCATTGCCTAGTGGGGTACAGTGTTCTTCAGAGCAGTCACCCCTGTCTCCACCCCAACCTTAGGCTTAAAATGGGACGTGGCCACAGCCAGGAGTGTCTGTCCCTTCATGGCTTTAGGCTCAGCGCAGCGTGTGTTATTCGGGGAGAACATCTTGTCTTTATTGGCCACAAGCCACTGATAGAGGTCGTCCAGGTTCTGATTGCAGGTCCAGGGGTTACCAGAGATGTCGAAGCCGTCCTTCATGTTCTGGGCTGCCCCAGGCTGCCCCAGGTATGCCCAGAGGCCTTTGGGCACACTGGTCAATAAATTGTTGGAGAGATCCAACATGTCCAGCTGCTTCAGACCTCGGAAGGCGCCGGCTGCCACCGTGGCCAGCTGGTTGTCTTGCAGGAAAAGGTAGTGCAGGTTTGGCTGGGGTACCAATAGGCCCTCTTCGAGTGCCTTCAACCTGTTGCCCTCCAGGTGTAGCTGTTCCAACTTCAGAGGACCCCTCAGAAGATCAGGGGGCAAAGTCTCCAACTGGTTATTGCCAAGGTCAAGGGTGTGCAGGTCGGAGAAGTTGGCCAGCAGCCCAGGGGGCAGCGTCTGGAGACGGTTCCCAGATAGGTCTAGGTGCGCCAAGGCTTTCAGGCCGTGCAGCCAGGAGGCCTCCAGGACTTCCAGCTGGTTTTCCTTCAGCACCAGGGTATGGAGGGCAGCTGAGACCTGGAAGAGGCCCGGGGACAGATGTGTCAGAGCGTTGCGAGTTAGATCGAGCACTTTTAGCTGAGGCACAGGCAACAGAAACTTCGCCGAGAGCTTCTCCAGCCGGTTGCTAGAAAGGTGCAGTTCCTGGAGGTTAGACATGCCCTGGAGGGTATTGGCTGGAAGCTGGGTGAGGTTCAAGAACTCTACAGAAAGGTAGGTGGTGTCGGCCGGGAGCGTTGAAGGGAGTTTGGCGGGTGGGTAGCAGTTGACAGAGCTGCCATTGTCTGACTGGAACACTTGACAGGCTTCCGGGTTTTGGATGACCCCCTGGGCTGAGGGGGCCACAATTAGTAGCAGCAGGAACAAGATTCTAGAAAGATGGGTGTCCAGGCCCCCTGGGCTACAGGAAATGACAAAAGGTGCTTAATGAGCCACAGTGAAAATATACGCAGAAGCTGCCCACTTCTTCCCATCTCCACTTCACCACCCTGGACCTGACACTTCATTGCTCCCCTAGACTAGTGCACTCACCTTCCTCTCCATGTTTTGAAGGCTGAGCCCGTGAAGCCATCCTGCAAACCCCCCAGCTCCAATGTCCCGTTTCCATGAAGCTTTCTCTGACTTATCCAAAACAGAACTCTGTTTTCCCTTCTGGCCTCCTCCTCTTTCTGTCCAGCTCTGATCAAACCAGGTTAGGTTGTTTTCTGTGTCTAGCTCCATCTTGCTCCAATCATTCAGACGGAACCCAGGGCTCCAAAAGGGGACTCTGAACATGAAAAGTGCCCTAAGCCAGTCTGGCGGAGGTTATATGGCCTTGAGTTGGGGTGGTTTACAGTTGGCACCGTAACCCTTAGAGGGCTGGGGCTTCTGTTCCTTCCCGTCCCTCCAGCAGGCCTCTGCTTGGAGTAAGCCTGTCCTAGTTAGAGTCTGAGTGCTGGTCCGTTTCAATCTGTAGGCCTACATCTGGCCCTGACTTCAGTGGGTCAGACAGGATGTTCATTCATTGCCTGTTTTCCAAACCTGCCCAGGAATGGTGGGGTAGAGACCTACCTCTGGTTTTGCTCTGGGCTCCAAAAGGACATGGTGGCCTCTCTCTTTCCACCTACGTTCCCTTGGTCTGGTGAGGTGGCTTATACCTGCCTGGGCTGGAGGCAGGGGCACCAACCACAGGGAAGTCCCCACCTACATCCTGTTGCTCCGGATAGGAGCTGAACCTGAGCCAGGCAGGGGAAAGGGAGAGGTCAGGATTGCAAAATTGTTTCCTGGCAGAGAGGGAGGACAGCAGAGGGGCTTGGCCTTCTGTTTTCCCCTTGCTGAAAACTTCTGTGCAGTTTTCCTTCCCCTGATTCTGCTTTTGGGAAGTGAGCACCCAAGAGTCACTGGGGCTGAGTGTCCCCTCCCCCATCCCAGGAATCAAGGGTCAAGGTTGCAAGGTGCCAGTCCTGGGGGATGAAGACACCTCTCTGAGCAAGAAGTACTATTTATGACACATTTGAGCAACCAGGAAGTGCAGTGAAGAGGACAAAAAGAACTTGTTTTGAATTCACGACAGATTTGTTGTTGGATATATTTTTATTGAGATCACTTTTTTCAAAAGCAAGTGATGCCGGAAGTCTCCACAGTCTTTGAACAATGACCTGGTTCTGAATCTCAGCTGTGTTAGGACTGCTTTGTTTTGTGACTGTGGGCAAATGGCTTAACTTTTCTTGGCCTCTGTTTCCTCATCTGTGAAATTGAACTCAATCTCCCAGAGCCCCATCTACTCTTTCTTTCTTCATCTGAAGCTGATTTGGTTTGGATCATTCTCATTTCCTAACAAATGCATTCGAAGGCTACCCATTTCCCTTTGAGAATGGCTTTGGCTGCATCTCATGGGTTTGACTATTTAGTGCTTTCATTCTTGTTGGGTTCTAAACATTCAGGTGTGCTGTTATCTTCAACTGTAGCCAGGACTTCTGTCATGCCTGGCCATGGCTTCTTCTTCCTAGACCCATATCTGAAGGGTTTTGTCCCTACTGATCTGTAAGGATGACTGAGTTTTGTCTTAGTGGACACACAGGCTCAGAGACAAACATGCAGGCTGATACTGACAGGCACAGATAAAAAATGACAGACAGACACATGCATGAATACACAAGCATAGATGTTGGCACAGAAACAGGTGAAAATACATAGACAGAACCTAACAGGAACACAGACAGAGCAGGACACATAGGACAGACGGGCAGATCTGCAGAGACGGACACACAAAACACACACAAAAAGTGGCAAAGGACCCGAATAGACATTTTTCCAAAGAAGACATACCAATGGCCAACAGGTACGTGAAAAGATACTCCACATCACACATCAGCAGGGAAACGCAAATCCAAACCATGAGATCTCACCTCACCCCTGTTAGAATGGCTGTTATCAATAAGATACGAAATAACAAGTGTTGGTGAGGCTGTGGAGAAAAGGGAATCCTCATGAACTCTTAGTGGGATTGCAAATTGGTGCAGCCACTATGGAAAACAGTATGGAGGTTCCCCCACAAATTAAAAATAGAGCTGTCATGTGATCCAATAATTTCACTTCTGGGTAAAGTAAATGAGATTACTCAAAGTAAATGAGATTACTATCTTGAGATATCTGCATCCCTGTGTTTATTGCAGCATTATTCACACACACACACACACACACACACACACACACACACACACACAGAGGAATTATTACTCAGCCAGAAAAAAGAAGCAAATCCTGTGATTTGCAACAACATGGATGAACTCTGAAGGTATTATGTTAAATGAAGTAAGTCAGACAAAGAAAGACAAATATCATACGATCTCACTTATATGTGGAATGTAAAAAAACACAAACTCATACAAACAAACTCATAGAAACCGAGAGTAGAATGGCTGTGGGAGGTGCAGGGGAAATGAGGAGCTACTGGTCTAAGAGGGCAAACTTGCAGTTATGAAATAAATAACTTCTGGGCACTTAATATACAGCACGCTGTACTTAACAACTGTATTGTATACTTGAAAGTTGCCAAGAGAGTAGGTTTTAAATGTTCCCACAACTCATACAAGAAGGTAACTAACTGTGTGAGGCAATAGGTGTGTTAACCTTACGTGGCGATCATCTTGTGATGTATACACATATCAAGTCATCAGATTGTGCACTTGAAACTTATACAATGTTACCTGTCAGTTACACCTCAAGGTGAAAAAACAGACACAGGTTCAGGAGGAGCTGTTAGATGCCATCACAGAGTTTTGTGTTTATTATCAGTTCTTTTTTTTTTAAAATATATATATATATATATATATATATATATATATATATATATATATATATATTTTTTTTTTAACAGGACTTTATTGGGGAACAGTGTGTACTTCCAGGACTTTTGTCCAAGTCAAGTTGTTGTCCTTTCAGTCTTAGTTGTGGAGAGCGCAGCTCAGCTCCAGGTCTAGTTGCCGTTTTCTAGTTGCAGGGGGCACAGCCCACCATCCCTTGTGGGACTTGAGGAGTTGAATGGGCAACCTTGTGGCTGAGAGCCCACTGGCCCCTGTGGGAATCGAACCGGCAGCCTTCGGAGTTAGGAGCTCGGAGCTCTAACAGCCTGAGCCACCAGGCCGGCCCCTCAGTTCTTTATTATCTCTTGTTCACTGCTCCATTCCCAGATCCCAGCACAAAGTAGGTGCTTAATCAACATGGGCTGGTAGACGGGTTGTGAACTGCAATGACATGCTAAAGCGATCTCTTAAAATGAAATCAGATTATGTCCCCTGCTTAAAACCCTCTGGTAGTTTCCTACCCCACTTAAAATTCATAAGGCTGGGAGAGTGGAGGGATGGGGAGTTAATATTTAATGAGGACAGAGTTTCCGCTTGGGAAGATGAGAAAGTTCTGGAGGGTGGGGATGTGAAGTCCAACAATGTGCATGGACTTCCTGCCACCAAACCAAACAGTTAAAAATGGTTCAAATGGTCCATCTGAATTTATGTGTATTTATGCGTATTTTACAATTTAAAAAAAACTGTGTACTCCTCATCTGTGAGGCTCTGCCTACCTGGGGCCCTGCCCTCCTCTCCTTCCCCATCTCTACCTGCTCCCCCCTCACCCTCTGATCCAGCCACGCTGGCTGCTGCTGTGCTCCTCCTCCAGGAGTGTTTCCACCTCGGGCTGTTCCCTCTGCCTGAAATGCTCTCTACACATCTCCCCCGGGCTGTCCCTTCTCACCCAGACTGTCTCACCTCAAATGTCACCTCCTCCAGCAGGCCCTCCTTGACTATCACCCCAGTCACCCCTACGTAGCACATCATCTGGGTTTTTCTTCATCGCACATATCACTACCTCAAATCAAATTCTAATTTGCTTGTATGTGGCCAGTCTCCCCACTCTTCTGTGAATTCCATGAGGATAGGGGTCTTTGTCCTCACATAGTGCCTGGCACATAGTAGGTACACAATAAATATTTGCTGAAGGACCAATCAGAAATGGGCCCCCATCCAGATGCAGACAGGGACCCCAGAATTCTGTTTGCTTCTGTGACACAGCTGTGATTCTTGAAGGTGTTCCCAACTCCCTGGGCCCAAGCCACAGACTAGGTCCCACCCCCTGGAGACAGAGCAGACCCAAAGCCCTGGGGGCCGGTGGTTGTAAACAGTTTTATTGATGGGGAGGGGTTTGGGGAGGCAAACTCCAGAGAGGGTCCAGGTCTCAGCTGGCCACTCAGCTGGCATGCATGGTCAGCTGGAGATCGAGGGGGAGATCACAAGGAGATGGGTGGCATGGGACCGACCCTCTGACCACCCTGGGGCCGTATTTACAGGGGGGCCCAACCTCCTTCGGCACCCCCAGCCCTTTACACAGCTACTGCCAATACAACTTCTGGGCAGGCCCTCCCAGCCCCCCTGTCTGAAACGCCCCTCTGACTCCCCTCAAATTCCTCACCGGCACCGTGGAGGCCCCCCGGCCCTCTGGAAGCCCCTGCGTCGGCTCAGCCAACGCCCAGGCCACTGGGGCCACCGTGCTCACACAGACACGCACCCTGCACGCGTGGCCCGTCCCCACGCACACGCCGGCAGCAGCCTGGCGGGCATACACACGCACACCTCCCTCCCGGCCCCTCGCACACGAACACAGCATGCACACGCACACACACACACACACACTCACACACACCAGGAGCCTGGGTCAAGGAGGGACCTTGGGGGAGGGCTTGGGTCTGCAGCTGTGGCCCCCTCCCCAGCCCGCCACCTCCAAGCCCCTGGCCGCCACCCCGAGAACGGAGTTGTGCAATTGGGTAGAAAACTGCAAAAGAAATGCAAATTGGAAACAAACCCAAACCCACGCAGGTTAACGTCAAACCCACAGCACATCCTTCTCTCCCCCCCAAACCGCCTCACGTCCCACGGCCCCAATCGGGGAGGGGGGCGGAGCCCGTTGTGCTTCCCTGTGGCGGAGGGGCACCCCCACACTGGGGTGGGGGTCTTGAGCACCCACTCGGAGCTCGGCCGGGTCTCTCGCTCCTGGTTCCCATGGCTGGCACCACCGAGGCGTCGGGGAGCCCCGGCCTAGGGCACGGGGGGCGCAGTCCTGTCCGTCCCCCCATAGGAGAGGAGGTGGGCCAAGTCTGTGCTGGGCCGAGCGTGGCGGCCGCGGTGCCGGTCACCTGGCCTGCCCTCGCCGCTGTTGAACGTGTGCGTGCGGCGCAGGGTGACTGCTGCTGGGGCGTGGGGGCCCGGCCTCCGGAGGCTGCCCGTGGGTGGCGGGCTCCAAGGCCGAGGGAGGCTGTCGGAGGCTGAAGTTGGGTCCAAGGGGCCCGTGGGTGCCGACACCACCCGCCGGCGATCCGGGCTGGCGTGGGGCGTGAGCGGGAAGTCGCCGTGGGAGGCCCGGCCGGGCACCGGGGGCTGCTCAGGGGCCCGGGAGGGGGCCAGCAAGAGCAGGGAGGAGGAGGCTGAGGCCGGCAGCAGGGGGTGGCCGTGCTCCCAGGCTCGGGGGCCCAGGGCATGGGGGTGCGGGGTGGGCAGGCGCTTCTGGGGCAGTGGCGTCTGCTCGGGCGTGGGCAATAGCCCCGAGTCCAGGTCATGGGGGCCACCTTGTAGCAGCGTGGCCTTGGCCCACCCGTTCTGCATCAGGGGGGCCAGCAGGGCCTCAGGGGGTCCCCCAGCTCCACCACCGCCTGCGCCCCGGCCCCCAGGGCCGGCCCCCCGGCGCTCGCCCAGCCGGCTCACGCTCAGCACGGCCTCGCCACCCCCGTGGGCCAGGATGGCCTCCTTGTCCTTGCGGCGGGCCAGCTCGCGGCGCTCGCGGAGGCCCACGTACCAGCCCACGCTGAAGCCGGACACCACAGCACCCACCACGAAGGCTGCCACTGACGACGTCACCAGCAGGTTCACCGACACCAGCCCAGCGCGCTCCTCTGAGAGGCTGGCCCGCAGGAGTCCTGGTCAGGAGGGCCAAGTGAGGGGGGTGGGGGGGTGGGCGGGTGGGGGTGGGGCGAGGGGCCAGTCCTGGCCACACCTCCCACCTCCACAACCTTGGGCTTATGTGCCCATTCATCTGTCCTCTGGAAGTCTGCCTGTCTGCCTGGTGATGTCTCTTTGTCCCTTTCAAAGCCTGTCTGTCTGTCTCTCTTCCCTTGGGGTCTGTCCATCTTCTCAAAATCTGTCCATCTGTCAGTCCTGTGACGTCCCTGTCACTCTAGAGTCTGTCCATCCATTTGTCTCTTGGTATCTGTACCCAGCATCTGTCTCCCATTATCTTTTTGTCCCTTTGAAAACCTGTACATACATCTGTCTATCCCCTGGCGTCTGTCCCTCACCTATCCAGAAACGGGACCTCCTGCTCTTCCAAAGCCCTGATGGAAACCAGTCTCCCAAGCCATCTAGACATGGGTGGCAAAGGGCATGAGCACCCTGGGGACCAGAATTGAGGGTGCACAGGCCTCCTCCCCTTCCCCTACTTACCTGTACAGTCCCCTAAGGCTGAGGTGCTAGCCCCGGACACGTCCTGCTCAAAGGTGGCCCTAACAGGGGGAGGGGGGGAGACAGACACACTCAGCAAAAACCCCTCTCACACAGCCCAAGTTGCGGGGAAGGGAGCCCCGATCATCAGGCAGGCCAGACACGTTCTCCCCATCTCCCCTCCCCCGTACCTGGTGCCTGGGCTGAGGAAGATACAGGAACCTTCGGGGGCCCACCCGCAGTAGGGGTCCTGACTGCCAAGGCAGCTCCTAGACACACAAAGGACCCCGCAGGCCTGTCAGACAGAGTCCTTTCTTTGCACACGGCTTCCTACCGTGAACCCGGGAGTACTGGCCACAGATATCTGCAGTGGGGACTATTTAGTCTCCATTTTACAGTCAGGAAGATGGAGGCTCAGGAAAGTTCACTTCTGCCCAGGCAACAGAGCTGGAACTGGAGCCCAGCGGGCTTGCCCAAGAGTCTGTGCCTTGGCTCTGTGCAATGGAGTCGGCATTGCCGTGACGGTGCACGCGGGGCAGGGGCTTCTCAGTGTGGAGGGCTCACAGAGTTCCCTGGGTGCCAACGCTTTGCATCTGATATTTCCAACCATTTTAGTCAGGGAAACAGCCACCTACCTGGTCCCTAGCTTCTGCTCCTGCTGCTCTTAAAAATGTCATTCAGGTCCCATCCCTCCTCCGCCCACAGCCCTCCAGGGCTCCCACCTCCCTTGGGGTAAAAGCCCAAGTGCCCCCCCCCTCCCCCCCGTGGCCTACGCAGCCCTGCACGACCTGCCCCGTCCCCTCCCTGCCCTCATCTCTACCTCCCTCTACTCACTCTGCTCCAGCCACACGGGCCTCCTCGCTGTTTCTCTAACACCCCAGGCAGAATCCTGTGCCCTCTGCCCTCCTCATCTTTCAACAGGTCAAGATGCTGTTGGGCCCTTGGCTCAAACTCAGCTCTCCCCTGCTTCCCATGCTCATTTCCCTTCAATCCCCCCCCACACCCCAAGCAGTGGGCCCAGGGGGCACTCACTTCATGCAGCCCGAGTACTGTTGGCAGCGGGCTATGGGCACGCGGACCACACAGCGGGGGAAGGCTGCCAGCAGGCCTCCTGAGGCCACGTCCAGCTCCAGGCTTAGCAGCCGCTGCCCTGTCTCGCCTCCACACCTGGAGATGAGCAGATTGTCAGCCTCAAGCGTTGTGCTCCATCTCCTAAACTGCTGGCCCCACCTCCTTGCCTCTGCCTGGCCCCACCTGTCTGGCCGGAAGGTCTCAAACTCCTCCAGAAAGACACTGGGTCCGGTGGTGCCTAAGGCACTGGCGTTGGGCCAGATGAGAAACTTGAGGACCGTGCCCGCCTCAGAGCCCAGGAAGACGATGGTCTGGTTGCCCCAGGGACCGGCGCCCACGTCCACAGCCACTCGTGTCAGCTGGTGCCTGAGGCCAGAGCAGGAGGGGTCAGGTTAGCCCCACAGTCCCTGTGGTCCCCTCCCACCCCCACTGAGCAGACGCAGAGACACCACCCACAATGGGCAAGATGGGCACAGGCGTGGTTACATGTGTACACATCATACTCCTCCCAAACAGACCCCTAAACAGGGCTACCACCTGGGCCCGTCTTTCCCTGAAGTTCTCTGTCTCTGTGTGTCTCTCTCTGTGTCGCTGTCTCTTTCGCTCTGTGTTTGTCTCCCTCTCTCCATGTGGCTTTCCGTGTGTCTCTGGGCAGCTCCCAGAGCTGCACGCTATCTCAGCAAGACTGCTCTCCGTCCTCCCCTCGTGTCCACAGTTGGCTCAGTCCTCCCTCCCCACCCACAACTCTGGCCTGGGCTTTCGTCACCACCCTCTACCTCACTGGGACCCCAGCCACACATGGGGACTGACCGTGTCAGAGTCCGTACTATCCAGGGCGCGTGGCCCAGCGAGGGAACCGCCTCGTCCATCAGGGGATGGGTCTTGACAAAGTTGAGGATCTCGTCAGGGAAGGCGCTAGAGGCGTTGTACTGCATGCCGGGAGCTGCACAGCACCCAGGCCTGGATGGGGATGGGGGGTGGTCAGGGCAGATGTGGGGGTCCCCGTATAGGGGCTCTGATTCTCCAGGGAACCCGCTACCCTGCCCCAAAGGCCGCAGTGTTCCCCATCTGTGTCATGGGTACAGCCGCACTTAGCAACAGCCCAATGACCACCTGGGCGTCCGGGCCCTCAGTCGTGGCGACAGGAGCGCACCCCGGCGCCTGGCTCAGGATGGCGGGGGCTCTCACCGGGGCCTGGGCACCTGACCCTCTGGCACAGGCGTCCAGATGGACTCAGGGGACTTCTGCTCGCGGAAGCGGCCTTCAAACACGGCAGCCACCTGTGTCATGTCAAAGGCGCAGACTGCCGAGCCAGGGATGCTGGGGGATTAGACGAAAAAGAGTGGTGAGCACTGCCTCGGGCAAGCGTGTGGAGGAACCCTCCTCGTGGTCTGGAGCTGTCAGCTGTTCAGTCCCCACCCACCTGCCCCATGCAGTCACGCTGCCTCCTGCACAGTGCTCAGGCCACACCATATTTCAGCTCCTTCATGGCCACCCATGTCCAGGGCCACAGAGTCACTTGCCTGAATGTCCAGTCTCCCAGATGCCACTCTTGCCTCCTTACCCCCCATTCCCCAGGGAGCGTTCTAAAAATACATCGGACCTTGTTTCTCTTCTGCTCCTCAGTCTCCCATGGCTTCCTAGTGCTCTCAGGATAAAATTCAGGCTCCTCTCTGCGGCCCCTCACCTCCCTGCCCTCATAGCGTCCACTCTCCCCTTCGTTCCCTCCACTCCAGCCACATGGGCTCCTCCCTATTGTGTTTGAACACACCAAGTTCACTGCAGCCTCATGGGCTTTGCACGCGCTATTCTTCCACCTTGGAATGCTCTTCCCTCTTCTTTCATCTCACATTCACTGAAGCCTAGGTCCCATGTCCCCTCCTCCAGGCAGCTCTCTCTGATTCCCTCCTCCAAAAGCAGACGATGCTGATGCCTCCCATCTGCTTCGTTCTGACCAAAAGGCCTTGGAGGGTCAGTGTCTGGCTTTGTTCTACCACGGCTGGGGCCGAGGCCACTTGTGGGTCCAGTCTTGCCCAGCGCAGGGCCCAGGAAACATGCAATGAGTGAATGTGGGACCTCTCCACTCATGCCAACCCAGTGCCCCCAGTTCGCTTCCATTAGCACCCACTGACCTGTTGCTGGGGGTGGAGAAAACGGCCAGGACCACGGGCCGGCCCCCCAGGTTGACCACGCCCGTGACGGCCTGCAGCACATTGAAGTAGAAATGGGAGTCACCAGGCACAGAGCAGTTGAGCCGCGCCTTCAGGAAGGATGTCCACTGCTTCTCCAGCACGCGAGGGGAGCCCCCCACGTCATTCTTGCACACTCGTGCCACACGGGACACCACCACCTGGTGTGACAGTGGACAGACGGGGCCTGAGCCCTGTGTCCCAGGAGGCCTGCCCGCAGGCCATGCTGTCTACCACCCAGGCCAGAATGGAGGAACCTGGCCTTGTCTCAGTGTGGGACCCCAGCTGGTCACTGTACCCCGCTGGGCACCAGATTCCCCAGTGGGAATGTGGGGATGACAGTGAGGACCACGGCAGCCAAGACAATCGCAATCATAATCACTTCCACTTACGGCTTGTTCGTTATGGACCCTGCACTTTGTTCTCATTATCTCTGACTTTCCTCCCAAAGCTCTACAGAGGAGGGCCCACTGATAGTTCCAGTGTACAGATGGGGAAACTGAGGCACAGAGCAAGCGAAGTGACCAGCCCAAGGTTACACTAGTGGTAAATGGTAGTCTATGCACAAACTGTCTGGCTGCTGGAGTAGGTGGGTAGGTAGAGGGATAGAGGAATGAATGGATGGATGAATTAGTGGATGGATGGATGGGTAAATGAATGATTTTGAAGGAAACAGTGAAGGAGATCATCAATGGAGACCTCTGTGGATGCATTCAGCTGCAGGCTGCACGCCCGGGCCTCTCTGGGAGGGGAGGAGGGCCTTACCTTCTCCAGGTAGTTAAACTCCATTGCAAGCTCCCGGAAGAAGAAGTAGACGTGGCTGTCCCACTCCACTGCATGCACAAAGTAGGGCTCTGTAGGAGAGGAGGGGTCAGAGCCCAGCCCCTGACGTGAGAAAGGGTGTTTCCAGAGCTGGGAACACATCAGCCTGGGGGGCTGCTTTTATGGTGAAAGGGGACATTGACTGATTATCCAGGCAAAAGAAATTAGACTCAAAGTTTTGGGGGTTTTGGGGGGGGGAAATCCTAAAATTACTGTGTCTACCTTCCACAAACAGCAAATCTATTATTTTTGTCACCTTCCTCCCTCATGTGTTAAAGGGATGAGTTCCCTCCATACCCTTCTTGTGGTTCCATTTGGGGCTTCTAAGCCACCCATTTCCAGCAAGTTCTACTTTAGATCCAACTTCAATCTTTCCTCTAGTTTTGTCTTTAAAGAGACCAGTAGGTTCCACAGATGACATGGGAGTCCTCTCCCTATCGCCTCTGGGACTCTTACTGTGGTGGGGTGGTGATTTGCTGAATGTCTAGCCCACCTTTGAACCACTTGGAGTCGTGTTTCACGGTGCGCAGAGTGGGCCGGTTTCCAAGGCTGCGATAGATGACGGCGTCAATGGCTAGGAAGTCGGTGACAGTGGCTGTGAAGAGCATTCCTTCTGGATGGGGGTGATGGGGGGAAGCAGGTGAGAGATTGGATGGTCGAGGCCAGGGGCTGTGGGTCAATACTTGATCCTCCAAGACTGAGCTCTGAACCTCAGTGAGCCACTGTCTCTAGGCGGAGCCCTGACCTCATATAAGCCCTGAGCCCAGGCTGAGCCCCAACTTCCACTGAGCCCTAACCCCAGCTGAGATTCTGCCTGTTTCACAGCTAGACCGATGGTCTCCAGACACCTGCTAAATGACCCTGACTCCAAGAGTGGAAAATGCCATGACTTGCTCCAAGTTGGGACCCCATCAGATGGTCAAAGTTGGGGGACACTCACCAGAGAAGAGGGCAATGTTGGCGTGTTTAGGATCATACGGGCAGCGGGCCATGCCACTGATGTTGTCCCCGAGCGGCTGCAGTGTGTCTATCTGCAGGGAGACAAGGCCTGAGTGACAGAGCTTCTAGCCACACCTGGCAGTCCCCAGCTCCCCCATCCTCCCACTCCAAGGGGAATCCTGGCTCCACCTTGGGGGCTGTGTGACTTGACCAGTTACTTAACCTCTTTGGGGCTCAGTTTGCTGATCTATAAATGGGTCTAAGAGTCGATCATAGTTAATTATATAATTGGTTAAATATGATCTTCGGATCTTGAGCTCTGGGTGAGGAAGCAAGGAGGGCATATCCAGTAAGGCTTTCCGTAGGAGGTGATATGGACTGGGGAAAGGGGACGGCCAGTGGAGGGCAGGTGAGCAAAGGCTTGGAGGGTGGACCTGAGCCGGCCAAAGCTTCGAATGCTGCAAACTCACACTGTAGTTGGCGCACACAGGGTTGAAGGCATTGGAACCGCACACAAAGAGGGTGGATTCATCCCGAAGTAGCAGCACCTTTACAAAGTTTCGACACTCGCCCTGGGGTGGAGAGGGAATAAAGAAGCCAAGGTAGGTGTGGGCAAGGCTGTGGGCCATGAGAGGGCGAGGCTCGGGCAGAGGGAGAGCTAGGGCCACTGTGAGGCCTTACCCGGAGGGCCCAGGGATATGGGCGTGGCCATGATGTGTCACACTTAAAATAGGACTGGGGTGGGGGCTTGGCCATGACAAGGCGGGGGACAAAGACAGGGAAATCCGTACTTTGTGTCAGGGCCAGCCACCAGCTTTGGAAAGACCAGGTCTATGGGCGTGGCCATGGCTGAGGATCATTACGGGGCGTGGCTAGGCTCTAGGCGTAGCCATGGCATCACCAGGGTCCAAGAGGGCCAGGGATGAAGGGGAAAAAGGATATGCCATGGGCGTGACCAGGATGAACTGGAGCGTGGCTGTGGGAGTGGGTGTGGCTGGTTGAGGGCGTGACCAGGTCTCACTCACCTCCTGCTTGCCCTTCATCCGACACACGTTGATGTCACTGGGGTTGGAGCGCCAGGTCAGCTTCTGGGGGCACAGAGAACCGATGAGGGGACCTTGGTACACCACAGCCCTAAGAACCCCCGCTGGGCAGGCCCGAATCTACCTGGTGAGAGCCCCAAGTGCTGCCCCTTCCCCTCCCGTTTGCAGCCCATCCTCACCCGCTGGTACCGCAGCTCCGTGGAGGTGAACGGCTCCAGCTCTATCCGGTACAGGTTGTCCCTAGGGGAGGGGTGTAGTCAGTGAGATTATGGGGGGCCTCCACCCCCCACATTCCATCCTCCTGATGGCAGAGGTGGTGTCCAACACGTAACATTCAGGGGCACGCTAACACCTCTGCCACCAGCCACCCCAACACCGAACATAACTCTACATGCTTCCGGATGAGTATTACAGCCTCTTCATACCCTAAAGGTTGGTCTATAATGGGTCTAAGAGTCAATCTAGCACATGCATTCGTCTTAACATAACCACTGGCAGGCTTACACACCGGACGGCCTACAGGCTGCACCCAAGGTCTTTGTATCATATCAGGTACCCCACTCAGCACCTCCGTCTATTCCAGGCTCTCACCCCTCTCCCCAGGCCAGGGAAACTGCCCTGGTCAAGGTCATTGGTACGTCGTGTCAAGTACCGCAGTCACTTGTCTGTTCTCCTCCCCCTCTCCATACGTCCCGCTTCCTCCTGGGAACTCCGTCCTCAGGAGAACCCCTGTCCCCCAAACTTCCTTAGTTTCCCACCTACCTCTCAGACTCTGTCTGGTCTCTTCCCTTCTCCTCCCACACCCCTCGTGGGTGGGCTTATCCAGTCTAATCCTGACTACCCCTCATTGCAATGCCCACAGGCCTATCTCCAGCCTGGGCCTCCTCTGTGCTCCAGACTTGGAGTCGGCTGCCCCTCAACAGCTCCATGCGGAGGGCTTACAGGACTTTTGCATTCAGTGCGTCCATGCTGAGCTCGATGGTCCCCTCAAATCTGTTCCTCCCCGCTTCTCCATCTCTGACATTCCTCTGTCCAACTCTGTCCTTCCAGGGCCATAGGCCACTACTTAGAAGTCACCCTCAACTCCCCTCTTTTTCTGCCCACCCCCATCCAACACATCAGACGACACTGTCAGGTCTGCCTTTAATGTCTACTGAGAATTCACCTACTTCTCACCCCCTCTGTGGTCACCACCGTATTCCAGATAGGCTCATCTCTCACCTGGAACAGCTCAGTCCCCTCCAAACTCAGCCCCCACAGTCTGCCCTCCCCAAAGAAGCCACCAGGGGGCGCCTGTGAGCACCTGAATCAGGTGCCCTCCCTTCTCTACACACAGCCCTCCAGGGCTCCCACCCACCTCCCTGAGATAAAGGCGGAAGTCCTCCCCTTGGGCCAGAGGCCAGAGGCCTTTGTCCCCTCCCTACCCTCACCTCCTCCAGCTCTCCCCCTCACTCTGCTCCAGCCACATGGGCCTCCTTGCCGTTCCTTTAAGACACCAGGCACTATCCAGCCCCAGGGCCTTTGCATAGGCGGTGCCCTCTGCCTGGACTTCTGCCTGTCCCCCAGATTTCCTCATCACTGACTCCTCATCATTTAGATTTCAACTCAAATGTCACCTCCTCAGAGAAGCCCTGAGGCACCACTTCAGCACTCTCTGTAGGTGCCCAGTGAATTTTGACCAAACAGTTGTCCCCACCTGCTCCGTAGCAGGCTCCAGACTCCAGTTATACAGAGTTCAACACCCTTCTAAAGTCCCACCCCAGGAACACACATTCACTTTTCAGACAAATAACAGGCCCCATCATGCAAAACCTCCAAAAGGCCACCAGCTGCTCCCCACACTCTGCATACTCTGCCCCACAGTCCCCATACCTGTCCCCAATGAACAGCGTCCTGTTGACCCGCAGGACTCGCTGGATGTTGAGGTCGTCAGCGCCCTCTGGGGCGGTCAGGCGTCCTGGCCCGTTTCCCACGAACACGGGATAGTGGTTCAGGTCTGGAGAAGGGATTGGAGAGGGGTGTAAACCAGGACCGGGTGAGCCTGGCCTGGTGAGACCTTGGGTAGGAGGGGGGAAGCAGGCTCAACTGGGGACCAAGACCATCCCTTGGGACGCCCCTTCCCCCGGAACCCCCCACTCACAGTCCCTGGGGGCCACGCTGAGCGGCGGCGGCTCCTCAGGGAAGAGTCCGTGGGCGCACCCCAATAGCAGCATCAGAAGCAGTAGGGCCGGGAGGGGAGGGGGCACTCGCGGGTTCCTCATGGCGAGGTCGGGGCGACACCTGAGGACGAGGGGTGGGGCGGTGAGCAGCGTCGCCTGCAGCCCGGTATCCGCCGCCAGATGGGGCACGTGAGCCGCGGCGACCTAGACCAATTCCCAGAAAAATTCCAGGTTGGCATAATTTAAAATAACGGCAATCGTGGCACTAACAATAATAATACCAGCACTTATTTAATTACCAGAATAACGTTCTTACCACATTTTAGTGAAAGCTCAGGAAACGGTTTCTAACGAAAAATTAATAATGAGAATATTTAAATAATTTTCAAATTAAATGATTTTAAATAATTAAAAGTGAATAGATACATTTCAAAACATATATTTAAAAATTCAATTTCAAAAGATACATTAAGAAGTCTTAGAATTAAAACAGACATCTTAAAATGAAAAGCTCAAAAAAATTTCAAAGGCTCTTGGAAGTTTTTAAACCACAATCTAGGAATTGCAGTACTTGAGAATCTCTGAATACTCCAGCTGGCCAGGGACTTCAGAAGCCCCGGTAAGTCTGACTTCCTTCCCGCGTCCAGCCTTTCTGTCCTCTGCTCCAATACTCCGGTGACTGGGCCTCACTACCTCCCCAGGGGGCTTGCTTCCCACTCCCATTCAAAGGAATTTAAAGAACCTTCCAGGTGTGTGGAGCAGAGACTCCCCCCTCTCCCCAAAGTGATGGTCTGGTGCTGTCCAGAGGCCCTGAATAAGAAACCCACAACTTTGTCCTTTTGAGACATCCCGGGCAAGCCACTTGCCTCAGTTTCCCTGTCTCAGCAGCAGGGACACCCCCAAGTCCTGTCCTGTTCCCATAGCTTGAGGATTCCGAGCCCCTGGAGGGGGAAGTGACTCGGGAACTTGAGCCTGGAGTGCTTGCCTCCTGGTCTTCAGGGCCCAAAAACAGGAAAGCCTTGCGTAGACCAACAGGGTTTCCTCTCCATGACCCTGAACTTCCAGGATTTGTGACTCAGAGGACGCCGAGATCCCATGTGTGCACAGACACGGCCTGCTTCCTTAAGAGTTTCCTTCCCCGGCTCCTCCCCTGCTCTGCAGCCTCTCATGGCTCCCAAAGATCCTGGATCCAGGCCCCAGCCGCTGCCTGGAGTTCAGGGCCTCCAACTTGACTGCCAGCCCCACTCTTGCCTACCCCACTCTTCAAGCTTCCCTCCCTCACAAGAACCAGCCCGGGGAACCCTGGCCTCTCAGGTACTCTGTCTGCTCTGTGCCTTGGTTTTTATTTTATTTTTTAACATTTTGTTTTACATTGTGGTACAATATATATAACATAAAATTGATCATCTTAAACATTTTTAAGGGTACCATTCAGTGACTTAAGTCCATTCGCAATGTCATACAACCATCTGCACCATCCATCTCCCCAAACTGACACTCTGTCTCCACTAAACACTCACTGCCCTCCCCTCCCCCAGCCCCTGGCCCCACCATCTACTTCCGGTCTCTATGAATCTGACTCCTCTGGGGACCTCACATAAGGGGAATCACAAGGTTTGCCCTTCCATGTCTGACTTATTTCACTGAACATGTCCTCAGGGTTCATCCATGTTGTAGCAGGTGCCAGAATGTCCTTCCTTTTTAAGGCTGAATAATCTTCCATTGTCTGGATGGACCACACTGTGTTTATCCATCATCCATGTTCGGACACTAGAATTGCTTCCACCTCTTGGCTACTGTGAATAATGTTGATATGAACATAGGCAAGCAAATATCTCTTTGAGACTCTGCTACAATTCTTTTGGGTATATACCTAAAAGTGGAATTGCTGGATCATGTGATAATTCTGTTTATTTATTTTTTTAGGAACTTCCATACAGTTTTCCACAGCGGCGGCACAATTTTCCATTCCCACCAGCAATGTACAGGATTTCAATTTCTCCTCCTCCATGCCATCACTTATTAATGTTTTCTGATTGTACCATCCTAACGGGTATGAAGTGATGCCCAGTGCCGTTTAACATTAGTCATTGTGGTGACAATACAGAACTGAACACCACGTGCTCTTTTTGGGGAGTCTGGGCCACTGTGAGGCCCTGTACGTGGCCTCAGTTTACCCCCCCGACCTTGGGTTACCAGAGGCCTCAGCACCCTCCTCACCCCCCCCCCAAGACCATCTGTTTCTCTCCATGAAACTCGAGGCGCCTCTGCTAGCAGCCGCCTGGCGCCCGCCTGTCCGGAAGCGGCCCCACCACCTGCCCCAGCACCTGGCCACCAGGAGCTGCCACAAGGCAGGGAAGCCGTGTGGCTGGCGTGTATGCCACATGGAGTGCAGGGCACCCAGGCATCCATGTGTCTGTGCCTGCAGAGGGAGCATGCTGCCTGCCTGCAGTCCTGGGACATGTATTCGTGCCCATGGAGTGGGGGGGCCGGGCGACATAAAGCAATAAAGTGACAACTCCCACACAGGAGGGCTCAAGCTGTGGCTGGGCCTCTCCGCTTGATCCCTCAAGCATTACTCCAACTCTTGGCAGGCAATCCCATTGTGCAGATGAGGAAACTGAGGCAGGGATGAAACTTCCTCAAGGCCACCCATCTCCTCCCATCATCACACTTCCCCCAGGTACCACTGACTTCCCAGGTATCACACAGCCTAGTTACTGTAAGTTCGTCATAGGTTTGAATTTCCTTCTGGAACATTTCTCCCACCTGGCACTTCTTTGGGCCTGGATATCTGGGCTACTCCCGGAACCTGAGACTTGAGGATAAATTTTAAGGATCAGCTGGTAGGTTCTAAAACAAACAACAGATAAAACATAAACCCTGGAGAGATTTTCACTGGAAGGTGCTGAACATATGGATCAAATTAAACTCTTGACTAACCCTGATGTTCCCCCACCCCAACTAGAGCTCCCCGCTCCTTCTTGTTTCAGCTGAGGGCTCAAGCCCCACCTGGGAATCACCTCCCAACTCCCTCCGACAGCCCCGCTCTACCCAGCCTCATTCTCTCAACCTGTCATCCAGTGCCAGCAACCCCTCTGGGCTCTGCCTTCATATTTATCCAGAATTCTCACCCTTTCCCATTCGCTGGTTAGCCCCCATCATCTCCCACGTGGGCCCTCCACCCAGGTCCCCTCTGGCTCCCTCCTTTGCATTCCCAGTCTGTCCCCTCTGCAGCAACCACCAGAGAGAGCCTGTGAACACCTAAGTCAGGGCTTTGTCACCCCTCTCCCCATAACCCTCCAGGGCTCCCACCTCCCTCAGGTAAAAGCCCAAGTCCTCCCCAGGCCCACAAGACCCTGCACTACCTGTCCCCATCCCCCTGCAGCCCTCCCCTCCTCTCTCTCCCCCTTGCTCACTCTGCTCCAGCCACACGGGCGTCCTCACAGTTCCTCCAACAGGCCAGGCACGGTCCCGCCCCAGGGCCTTTGCACGGGCTGTTCCCCTACACTTGAAATCCTCTTCTCTCCGATAGCCACATGGCTCCCTCCTTATTTCAGGTCTCTGCTGAAACGCTCCCTCCTCAGAGAGACAGTTCCCCCCCCATCCCCATCCCCCTGGACTTCAGCAGCCTCACCCCTCCCCCTGTACCTCCCACCCCCACCTAATGTCACACGCTCAAAGGGTCCTTTAGATATTTGTGGTCCAAATGTGGTCCTCGGACCAGCAGCCTCAGCCTCACTTGGGAGCTATTAGAATGCAGAGTATCATGCCAACCAGACCGGCATTGTAGCAAGATCTCCAGAGACCTAACTCAGGGAAGCTGGGCTCCTGCAGGGACCCCCAAATGAAATAACCACCCACATAACAGCCCATTCAGAGCCCGTCTGCCCCCCTGAACTGTGAGCCCCATGAGGGCAGGCCTGGGTGTGTCCAAGACATGGCCCCATAGTGTCTGGCACACCGTTGGTGCTTGAACTAAGTGTCAGCACCAGGAGTTGAACCCAGATCAGACCTTCTTCATGGCTCAACTTTGTCCATCACCTCTGCAGCATGCATGGCTGTCCGCAGGAGGGTGGGTCCCCCCACGCATGTCCACGGGCCCTGATGGCCAATGCGTGTACTGGCATCTGTGTGTTCACACATATCCACAGATGCCACCACAGAACACACATGTGCCCCAGCAGTGGTGGGTGGTTCACAGGTGTGCGCACATGCCTGTATGTCCAAGTACACACACACACACACACACACACACACACACACACACACACGCCCAGGAAGCTGCTGGCTGCATGATGGCTTTCCGATCATCAGTTAACAAGGAGCCCAATTAAGTGTGAGCACCAGGCTGGTCAACCCCCATGTCTCCCTACCTTCCCGCCCTGCCCCCCAGTGTAGTCTCACTGGCCGGGTGGGGCAACTGAGGCCCAGAATGAGGGCTGGACAGACAACAGTGCCTGTCGAAGAGCCCCAGCTTAGCAGCCCAGTCTCTGGAATGCACAGTCTAGGTTCAAATCCCAGCTCTGCCTCTTATCAGCTGCGAGACCTCCGACAGTCATTTCCCGTCTCTGGACCTCAGTTTCCCCGTCTATAAACGGTGGGTGACTATAAATCCAATCCTAATACGTTGCTATGAGGATGAAAGGACATAATGGAGACCAGCACCATCCAACAGAAAACCACTCACGCACATGTGTTGTTTTAAATTTCCTAGTGGCCACATTGGTGATTCAACAGCCCCACATGGCCAGTGGCTGCCGTTTTGGGCTTAGCATGGTGATTAGTGCACAGTAACTAGAACTATTGAAGGCAAGCAAGAAGTTCCCAGCAGGTGGCGGAAGGACCCTTAGGATTCTCCCCCTTTTCCAGAAAAGACACTGAGCCTTGATTTCCCCATCTGTAAAATAAGGTACTAGGACAGGGCCTGGTCCACTTTACATGAAGTGTCCTTGCTGAATGACCTTGAGCCAGAAGCTCACCCTGTCTGGGCCTTTCTGTATCATGGCAGGAACTCAGTGACCTCGGGCCAAGCTTGGAGCCCCTATTTCTCCATCTGCCATGGCAAAGATGGGGCGGGGGGTGGGATGCCCATCTCCAGTTCCATAGAAGGAGCTCCTGTCAGCCCGGCCTCCCCAGGATTCCAGCCCTGGGGCCCGGTGTCCCTGGGGAGATCGAGTAACGAGGCCCGACAGCCAAGCCCCTGTGCTGTCCAGGTCTAGTTACCGGCTCTGCTTACAGCTGCCTCCTCCAGCTGCCTCAGTCACACTCATGACAGCTCAGCAAGGCTCCAGAGCTGTCTAGGAACTTGGCCGAGCAGCCAGAGGGTATCCCTGGGGCCCTAGGCATGGGGGGCTGGGGAGAGGTCCCCTTGTCCCCCAACGCTCTCTCAATGCCAGTTAACTCTTCCCCCCCTCCAGCCTGGGAGGCGGCCAGTGCATCCCTCTCCATCCTCGACCTTCCTTCCTGTTTCCCCATCAGTGCACCAAGCATGATAACCATCACCGCTGGCTTATCACGAGAAGTAAATGAGCTACGCATAGTAGGTCCTTAATAAACTGTATTGACTGCTGTGCAGCCTTGGCTTACATGCGCTCCCCCTGTGGGCTTGCTTCTCCTGTGAATCAGGGATGAAAATGTCAGCTCCATGAGGGCAGAGGATCTGGCACACAGTAGGTGCTGAACAAATGTCCTAGAGTCCCTACTTATAAAAGAGCTGCAAGGATATGTTTATTCCTATGCACCGACTATGTGCCAACACAGCCAGGGGTTCAGTCATGAGCAGGATTGTGTGTCTTGGTGCAGAGCCGGGCATACAGTCAGCACTCCATTAATGCTTAGCGTCTCCTTTGAAGAGGATGGTACTCCGAATACCTGAGCCCTGTCCACCCCATAGCAGCCCAGCAAAGCAGAGATTTAAACTAAGATTTTATGAAGGCCCTACCCTGTGTGTGCCAGGTGCCGGGCAGAGCCCTTCACACATACAAACTCATTTCCTGCCCACACCAACTGGATGAGAGATCAGCACCATCACCCCATTTCATAGATGGAAAAACTGAATCTCAGAGAGGTTAAATCACTTGGCCACGGTCAACTTAGCATGGAAGGATACAGCCAGCATTTGAACCCAGCCACGTGGTTATATTGCCTCTGGCTGACATTTATTGAGCACCCACGATGTGCCATCTGTCTACGAGACTGCACAGTCTGAATGAACATTTTGAGGCTAAGCGAGTGGAGACCCAGGCTGTCCTGTCCCCAGGCCACTCAGGGAACCAGGGAAGAGACCAGGTGGCAGAGGCAGGACCTCGAGTGGGGGATACGGGCAGGTCCCCAGGGTTCCCAATCCAGACGAGGAGGGGGTGCTCCCAGGTAATTAATTTTAATCACTGTTTGGAAATTGGGCCGCCAGGAGGCAAATCGGAAGCAGCAACTTGTAATTAGGAATGGGAAAGGGAGGGCTGCTTTGTCGGTGCTGCAGCGACCATTCCGAGGAAATTAAAGTGTCATTTATACTCAGCGGGTAATTAGGGGGCCCGGAAACAGGCCACCTGAGGGGGCTGGGGCTGGAGCTGGGTACTGATAGATTCCCAAGTGGAGGGCCCTGGGCCGGTCTGGGGGCAGATGGGCCCTCAGCGCCAATTTGGAGGAAATACAGTCAGGCTCTGCTTTTGGGATCCAATTTTGGGGGACAGAGGGAAGTAGAGTTCGGCTCTCAGAAGCTCCACTTTAGGGAGGACTAAGAGATCTGGTCCTTGCCCTTTGTGTCCTCCATCTAAGAGCGGAAGATGGAGAGCCTGGCTCCTCTCACTTGGGGTTCTGGGAGCCTTCCTCTTCCCTAGGCTGAGCCCCTGCCCTGGAATTCCTCCAGTCACTGCCCCTCTCCAGAAGCCCTGCCTGGGAGGACACAGGGATCCCCAAGTGGGACAGGGCGAATAAGAGGTCTGTAGGGGGACACTACTGAGAGATACTGAGCTGGAGGCAGGCAGGGCTGTGCCAACTGCTGCTGGGAACGGAAGACCTGGCGAATGAACTTGAAGAAGACAAAGGCGGGAAATAGGTCCCGTGGGAAGGCCCTGGGGTCAGAGCGGACCACAAGTCCTAGTGAGTCAGGGCTCAGGAATGGCAGAGATGCTGGCAGAGCGACATGGGCTCTGGGGGATGGGGCCTGAGAAATGTGCATCAATGGAGAAAAACAGCGAGGGGCAGGGTCCCTGGTTTGCTGGGTGACCTCAGGGAATTTGTCACTTCAATCTGGGCCTCATTCCTCTCTCCTGAGCCTGAGAATCAGACCTTCAAAGAGAAATCACAGCAAACACTTATGGAAAATCTATTATGCAAATATATGGTGATGGAAGGAGAACTGACTCTGGGTGGTGAACACACAATAGGATTTATAGATGATGTAATACAGAATCGTACACCTGAAATCTATGTAATTTTACTAACAATTGTTACCCCAATAAATTTTTAAAAAAAAGAAATTCTTAAAACAAAAAGAAAATGATGAACGAAGGAATCTTGGAATATTAGGAATGAAGAAAGAACAACAGAAAGAGGAAAAATATGAGTAAATGGACTTTTGTTTCTTGAGTTTTCTAAATTATGTTTGACAATTAAAGGGAAAAAATATAACAACAACAACAAAAAATCTATTATGTCCCAAGTCCTGTGCTATGGGGCTTTACAGAAAGTACTGGTGGGTAAGTGGTAGGGGTTCATCTCACCATTTTACAGGTGAGAAAATTGAGGCCCAGAGTGGGTGAGTGATTGCATAGCTAGGAAAAGGCCAAGCTGGGATTTGAACCTAGGCTGTCTGGTCCAGACACCACATTCTTAACCACAGCACTACCTGCCCCCAGAGAAAGAAGTTCTCAGCCCCTCTCCGCATCAGCAAGTCCAAAATCTATCCTATCCACCCACTTGTTTTTCCCTCTGTTGCCTGGGCCTGACCAGCCCCTATCATTAGCTCACCTGGACCAGTGGAGTTGTCCCACCCCTATCCCCAGCACTGGCCCTTGCTGTCCACCATCCATCCTCCCTGCAGCCTCCAGGAGGCACCTGTGGTTACCTGAATCAGGTCCCACCTTCCTCTGCCCACAGCCCTCTAGGGCTCCCGCCTCCCTCTGGGTAAAAGCCCGAGTCCTCCCTGTGGACCACAAGGCCCTGCATGATCTGTCCTCATCCCCTACCCACCCTCACCTCCTCCTGCTCTCCCCCTCATTCACTTTGCTCCAGCCACACAGGCCTCCTCCGTGTTCCTCCAACGCACCAGGCAGAGTCCTGCCCCAGGCCCTTTGCGCAGACTGTGCTCTCTTCCTGGAATGCTGTTCCTCCAGATGTCTGAACAACTGGCTCTTTCTCATTTTCCAACTGTCAGTTCAAATGCCACCTCCTTAGAGACACACTTCCTGACCATCAGACACTCTCTCTGACTCCATCAGCTCCACCCTTCTCCGCTACATTATCCAGTATTATTGCCTTCAGGGCACTCATTATACTTGATTTACTTTACCTCTCTAGTTAGTGTCCAATCCCCACCTGGCTGTGAGTGTGACAAGGGTAGGGCCCAGTCGACCTTGGTCACTGCTGGGTCACTGGCAGCCAGCACATAGTAGGTGTTCATTAAATATTTATCAATTTATCAAATGAGAGCAAAGACCCCACCACTCCTACTGAGACACAGAGCCAGAGGCCACAAATTTCTGCTTTTCAAAGTTACTCCTTTTTCTGGAGTAAGAAAAACAACAGGACTATGCATTTTGCCTGCATCCTACTTTTCAAATGTTCAACCATAGGAAAGGGAGAACAGCATCTATGTTTTACTGATGGGGAAACTGAGGCTCAGAGAAGGGGGCATGAATGAAGAAATGGACTCAAACCTACGATGTAAGTCTGATCCCTCCAATGTTGTAGCAATGTCTAAGGGCAATAATTCAGAGTGGCTGTCCACTGCTCATGGGGCTCTGACTACAGGGAAGGGAGAAGGTTCTTCTGAAACTACCAGAGAACATGTGGTCTCCCTTGGTGAACCCCTGCATATTCATCACTGTCCTAGCTGCAATGCCCCTCCTCAATGCATCTTCTCTGATTCACTAGGCAGAGCCCAATTTTCCCCAGCCCCATTTGCTCGTTCTGCCCATGAAGCAGAGGGCCCGTGCCTACCTCTGTTTCCCCTCCCCGTTGAGGGCCAACCAGAGCTAAAGCATCCCTCTCTGGGATCCCAGTGTCACCCAGCATGGGGCACAGCACCGAGAGCATTTGTTGAGTGATAGATTTCCCCAGCTGCCCCGGACCAGGTCTGCCCTAGGTCCCCTCTGGGAAACCACAATGCTCTCTTTGGAGTACAGGCTCAGCCTGGGCCAAGGTGCACCTGGGAAATGTAGTCCTCACTACACTCAGCCTCCCTCCCAGCAGGCCCTGGGGCAGTCACCTTTGGACCCTGGGGCCAGACAGTGAAGAGTCATTGAGGGTGGCTGGTGCCCTTCTCCCCCAACCCCGTATCCCTGTCAGAAGGGACAGAAAAAGGTCCGAAGGTCCCCGTCTCCCAAGTCACCTCCTTAGTGTTCTGTCACTTTATCTGGACATCCCTGAAGGGCAGGTGATGAATGACTGTGATAATAAAAGATAATTTTGTGGCTCAGGCCCAGACCCATTAGGTCACACACCGAACCCCGGCTCTGGCAAGCCAAGGCTACACCATTCACAATCATGGGGCTATCTAGCGTGGGGCTCTGTCCCCTGAGCTCCCCAACCCTGAAGCCAACTGCCAGAGAATTCAACAACAGGACGTAGGGCAGGTGGCTGGGGCCTATGTCCATCGGGGGCTGCCTGAAGCCTCAGTTTCCCTCTTTCTGCTAAATGAGGCTCTACCCACAGTCAACCCCAATCACTGCTGGGTCTTGGACTTATCAGTCTGAGAATCAGCAGCCTCTTAAATGACAGGATTTTAGAAGCACGGTATCTTAAACATTCCAGTTCAGAAAAGTCAGAGCACCTGGAAATTTAGAAGAAATCTGGAAGGTCATCTGGACCAGACCACTATTAAAATTATTTTTCCAGGGTTCTGTAAACATGGCGGTCAAACTCCACTTGCTTGCCTCCCAGAACAGGTAACTCACCATCCCTCCAAGCAGCTAATTTGGCTTCCCGTAGCCTGTCTCCTGGTAGCTACCCTTCTTCACTGCTGCTCAAGGTCTGAAATGTTGCCCATTCACTCTCCTACTCTAACACCTTCCATGCCTCCCTCTCGCCCTTGGGATAAAGTCCTCTCCTCAGCTTGGCATTCACAGACCCTGCCACCTTACAAGCCTTATTATTCATTGTCTCCCACTCTTAAAATAGTCCAGCCACTCAGGACTCACACAAGATACCCCAGAGTGGCTATCTTTGCCATTCCTTCCACCTGGAATCCCTGTCCCCGTCTCCTTCTCATCCTTCAAGCCCAGCGCCAGCATCCCCTCCTCCGGGCAACCTTCCTGCTTCTACCTGTCCTGCCCCTGGCTGAGGCCTCTCTGGGCCCCCAGCATTACCCAGCCAAGGGCCAGGCATCCAGACAGTGCCACACCCAGGGTCAGCTAGGGACACTCTCCTTCCCAGGAGATGGGCAATGACCGGCATGTCCTTCAGCCCCTGGGGACCCAGCTCACCTGTCCCACAGGCTGACGTCAGGGTCACCTTTCCAAGGACAGTTTGATTTCTATCTTCCAGGTCCAGCCCCAGGTAACCCCAGCAACTCCTGTCACAAGCCCTGGGCAGACACTGCAGATGCCAAACACTCCTACAGGGCAAATCTCCAGCACCTTCTTTGCCCAAGAAGAGGCAGAAAACCAAAGCCTAGCCCTTCCCAGACAGCTCAATACCTCCACTTGGAGACACCTTCTCACCTAAAAGCAGAGGAGACGACAGGACCCTGTGGACCTGTGGGTGCTCAGCTCTGGCAGAAGGCGGGGGGGGGGGGAGTGGAGGGATTGTGGAGCGGTTACAGATCCAGGACATTCCTGTGTGACCTCTCTCTGCTTCACCTCCCCCCACTCAGCTCCTATAACCAAAGAGTACCTCTTGGGGAGACCACAGCCCAGAGAGGGCTAAGATCTGTCTGAGGTCACACCGCTGTGCTCTTCCTCTCAGTCCCCTGCCTTTTCCTCTATGTTGATTTTTTTTTTTTTTTTTGAGAGGGCTGGGATGTTGGAAGCTCCAGGTCTAACTTCTGCGCAGCCCAGGGTAGACAGGGGAGTGGGTTCCAGGGGAACCTTTGAAAGGGCACTTGGGTCTTTTCATATGAGGGTACCTTTCCCCTGACCCCATCTAGCAGCCCCAGGAGTGGAGAGGCCTGGCTTCCCTCTTCACCCACTCTGCTGCCTCCCTGGGCCTCAGTTTTCTCATTTGCTCTTGGGAATGAGCTGGTACAGGGTGGATGCGTTACAGTTTCATGAGGCTCTGGCAGGCTGCCCCCTGCCCAATATCCAAGGGGTCTCCTATGGGCTACAGCGACCTCCAGCCACCTTCCTGGAGAGCTTGGGAACCCCCTCCAGAGTCCTGACCCCACCTACAACCCCTAGCCATCTCCCTACATACTGTACTCTCTTGAAATAGAGTTTCAGCAACTGCCCAGATACGTCTGAAATTTTCATCCTTGAAAGAAATTGTCTACTAGGATATGGGAAAAGGGCTGGGGGGTGGGGAGCCCATGGGGGAGGGAAATGCCCCACCTGTACTGAACTTTGATTTTGGAAAGGGAATTTGGACCCCTTGAGAAGCTGAGGGAATCCAGAGAAAAACGAAGAAATGCAATTCTGCAAATTAGGTGGGGGTCCCCACTCTTTCCTCCTTAAATTCAGATCCCCAAAGCTTGAGGGCTCCTCTCCTAACCCCGTACCCCAGTACCCTTCGGGTCTGGGGGTCAAAGATGACAACCTCGGGGATAAGATGCCAAAGACCTCAGCTAGAGAGTGGCTAATCGGGGCTGAGGGTATGTGAATTGCCCCCAGTCGCAGAACTCTTGCAAACACTTCCAGCTCCAGCGTCTACCCGTCCCGGGCAGGGGCAGGGACGGGGGTTCCCTACCGCAGCGCCCCCTCTAGGAGGTGCCCCAAACTCGGAGGACGCCGGAAGGCAGAGAGCAGGACAGGGGGGCACGTGACCCCCTCCCGGGGGACCAATCAGCGCCTGCAGGAGGGGGGCCCACAGTCGGCGCCCCCACCCCGCCCAGCGGCGCGCTTGGAGAGAAATGCTTTCTTTGTCCCTTTGTCAGCTCTTGGGGCGCCCCGAACCCCCGGGGCTCCCACTGCCGCGGTGGGTATCCGGAACGGTCGGCTCTCTCCCCTCATCGCTGCCCCTCCCCCGCGGCCGGGGCCCTGGACTCGATTTGGGCCAGGCAGGAGGCTGGAGAAGGCTCAGGGGCCCAAGGTGCGGCGGCTAGACGGTGGAGTGGGGCGGAGGGGCCTCACTGCGCGGAGACCACCACCCTAGCCCTCAGTGGCCCTCGACTTAGCGCTCAGGGCCCCGCCCCCCAACACCAGCCCACATCCCAGGCCAGCAAGCCCCCTGCATACCCTGAACCCCCCACCTGGGCCCAAATCCAGCTCCCGAGCGGCGCAGCCGCGAGCCCCCATTATCGTGCCTCTTACGGCCCCCCCGGACAAAATCTCCACCCGCTGCGGTACCGACAGAACCCCCATTATAGCTCCACATCCAAGCCCCCAGCTGCGGTGCCATTGGACACCCCCATTATGGGGCCTCATTCAGCGCCCCAGGCCCAAATCCAGCCTCTTCAAAGCGTTGCCACTGGACCCCATTATAACGCTCCACACAGGGACCCCCGCTAAAATCCAGCCCCCTCCCCAGTTGCGTAGCTGACAGATCCTCCCGTCATAGCATCCCACAAACCCTTTCACGGCCCCAAATCCATTCCCTTCCCAGTGGCGGGGTCCTCAGCACCCCTTCCATTATAGCTCCTGACCTGGCTGCCCCAGCCAACAATTCAGCCCCCCATCTGCGTGCCGACAGACAACCCCAGGGCAGCACCTCCCCAGGCCCCTCTCGCAGACGCCCCGGGGCGCTCACCTCGAAGCCGCGGCCGCCGCGAGTGCGCGGGAGGGAGCGCGAGGGCGGGAGGGCGCGGATGGGGGGGGTCGGTGCGCGCACCTGTCCCGGCCCGGCCGGCTCAGCCGGGCATCCCGGGTGGGGAGGGGGGCTGGGGGCGCGCGCAATCCCGCCCCCGGGCCGCGGAGCTGCGCTGGGGGAGGGGGCTCAGCCCCGGCCCCCCGCGCGCTGGCGTTGGCTCCGGGGGGGGCGCTGCGCGGCGGCCGGACCAGGCGCGCGCCGCGGCCGCATCTCCTCAGCCAGCCGCGGCGGCCGCTGCGACTCGCGCCTCGGCCACCTCTGTCCCCCGCCCCTCAGCCAACCCCCCCGCCGGCGGGGCCGGAGTTGCGCAAAACGCGGCCCGGAGTCGTAGCGGCGCGGAACGGAGGGCTGAGCCGGGTGGGCGGCTGGAGGCTCTTGGGGGCGGGGGCAGTGGCGGGGGCGGGGGAACGACCCAAGAGAAGACACCCTGCTTTTGTCCAGGTAGGCGGCCTAACTGTGCGCTCCCCACACACTTCCTGCTCCTGTCCACTCTGCCCAGACTTGCATTCCCAGGATACATCCATAATCAGACCACTGTGGATGACGGGCTCGTGTCACAAACCCGCCTTCCCGTGGTCTACATGGCCCCCGTACATATGAGGTCATTTATTGGACCCACAAGCATTACATTTAACATTCAGCAGACATGTAAGGAAACTGAGGTACAGGGAGGCGTCTTGTCCAAGGTCACCCAGTAAGAAAGTGGCAGACCAGGATTTGAACCTGAGCCAGCTCATGGTACACAGGTTGTCCTCTGTCCCAGCGCCCTGTGGGGCCTGGCCTGGAAAGGGGCTCCTAGGGGGCTGCAGTTTCCCGGGGCCTGTGGGGAGAACTCCTGCCCCCAGTCTTTGGGCTTCCAGGACAAATTGGTCTTTGGGTTTCAGAGACCTCCCTGTAACCTCCGTGACCTTCTGTGACCTGAGGACAGCAGGAGCCCCACAGGACCTCAGTTTCCCTTCCTGTTCATAACACCTCTCTCTGTGGATGTGACCATGTATGTCTCCCCCACTGGGCTGCTTGCTGTGCTGGTCTCTCCAGTATCTCCAGTATGTGATAAGCACAGCACACAATACACGTTTTATTATTATGTATAATAATACATAATATACATACATAATCTAGTAATATGTCTTGCACATTTACTGTGTGCTTGGGCCACTTCTGAGCACTTGATGCATAAGTTACCTCATTCATTCCATGAGGCTCCCATATATGGCAAACTGAGGCAAAAGAGGCCAAAGAGCTGGTCTGAGGTCACAGGCAGATGGGGGAGAACATTAGTCCTCTTGTCGAGAGTTATAAAGTGCTTTCCATGTGTACCTTACCCACTGTATCCCATCCATGGCTCCCAGCAGTCCAGAAGCTCAGACAGGCTGTGTGGCTTCCCAGTGGCCATGCACAAAGTGGAGACATGGGTGTCAGAACTTGAGCTCTGCTCTTTGGGACCCACTGGGTCCTGGGCAACCCAGATCTTCCAGGGCCCCAGCATCTGCCATCGCCGAAGGCCTTCTCAGAGACCACAAACCTCCACCGGCAGCCAGGCCTTCCTGCCAGTGGTTCTGCCGTGACCCACTTTCCTGCTGAGCCAGAGTCCCAGGCAAATCAGCCAGCACCTGCCTGTGTCCAGCTCTACCCACTGTGTCCTGTCCACCTGGGGAGACAAGGCCTGCCAACAAGGGAGGGGGCTAAGACAACACCTCAGGAGGGCAGCCAGGCTCTGCACCTTCCTCCCACCCCCACACCGTTACCGTTAGCGGTGGTGTGCCCACCCCCTGGCATGCCTTCCCTGATCTGCAACCTATTTCTTAAACAGACATTTATTGAGCACCTACTGTGTGCTGGTACGGGGCTGAGCAGTCAACAAGACAAACCAGTTCCTTGCCTTCAGTCTAGCAGGGCAGATAGAGGAATGAAGGCCAAGATGGAGAAGGGCCCTGTGGCTGGGTGAGAGCCCAGGAGGACCATGAGAAGGTGATTTGGGGACCATAGAAGGATCATAGATGAATTTGGCAAAGCACATGCTGTGCTGGGTGTGGGAAGGGTATACTGGGCAGAGGGACCTGCCTGAACAAGGCCCTGAGGGAGGCCCCACCCCCACGACCAGCTCAGCTGCCACCCAGG
The DNA here is from genome assembly GCF_964194185.1 of Rhinolophus hipposideros. Lineage (NCBI taxonomy): Eukaryota > Metazoa > Chordata > Mammalia > Chiroptera > Rhinolophidae > Rhinolophus > Rhinolophus hipposideros. Next base: position 58,160,023 of record NC_138062.1, on the reverse strand, counting down.
CAGGCTTCAGCGGCCATGAATGGGTCTTTCATGCCCTGGACCAGGGCAAGGTCAGGCCCGGCTGCTCCCTCCCCCACCCTGGGCTCCTGACTGTCTGAGCCCTGACCTGGAGGAGGGTGGCAGGAAGTTCACAGCTCGCCCTCAGGGTGAGCCAGTGAGGCCCGAGGAGGGGCAGGGCCTTTCCCGAGGTCACCAGAGCCAGTAGCACCCTCCGAGTTGTGTGACTCTGAGCAAAGTACCGCTCCTCTGGGCCTTAGTTTCCCCGCCAGGACAACCGAGTTGGGCAGCACTGCACTCCCGTCCTTCTCCGTCCCGGAAGTGATCCAGTGCGGGTTTTGCTGGCGCCCGCAGCCACTGACACCTTCTGCCCTGCGCGGACCGGCTGCGGCCCGAGGTCGGAGGGGGCCCGGGAAGACCCGGAGGGGGCCAAGCAGCTTTTGGGGGCCCCGAGATAGGCAGAGGCTGAGCCCAGCCCTAGTGCCTGGAGCCTGCGAGGAAGGAAAACTCCGCCCCCCTGCCTGTGCGCCCCCATCAGTGCTCTCCACCTCGCCACCCCGCTGTGTGACTCCCGGTGATCCCTGCCCCTCTCTGGGCCGTGTTGGAGCCCGGCCAGTGAGCAAAGGCTCGCCTGGGTCCCGCCTCCTCCCTGACGGGTCCCAGCCTCAGTTGCCCCGGACAGGTGCGGGCCCTCTTTTAAGCTCAGGTTGGGGGTCGTCACTGCTGAGTCGAGCCCCTGGTCCCTGCTTTGGCCCGGAATCCCCTCGGGGGCTCGGAAAGGGCAGCTCCGATTGGCTGAGGGCGCGTGTGACGTCAGGGCCTTCCCTAAGCCCCCTCCCCCAGAGGCACGTGGGGGCAGCAGCCGCAGGGGAGGGGCCCGGGGTCCTCGCGGATTCTGGGTGTCCCCCCATCCTGAGCCGGCAGCTGGGCGGCGCAGAAGCAATTCTCCTCGGACAGATTTTTCCCTCGTCCCAAATCCCCCTCAAGCAACCCCCCCCCCCACACACACACACAAACGGCAGCTGCTCTGGTGGCAGATGCGCCGGCTAAATCCGCCCAGCTGGTCCCTCCGCAGAGCTAACCGCTTGTGGAGCTCATGGAGTGTGTGTGTGTGTATGTGTGTGTAGGGGGGTGCGTCATGGTCCTGAACCTTCCCTACCCCTGCCCTTTGACCCTTCTTCTTCACAAGGGAGAGGGAGTGTTCTCTTATGGACCCTTCCCCAAGTTCAAATACCCTCGTGGAGCTCCTGGAGGATTTGGGGGTAACTGGTGCCCAGAGAGGCTGGGGACCTTTCCAGAGACTACACAGCACTTCTGGGCCTGCTTCCCAGAAAATGCCCCATATTGTGCATATATTAATCATTATAATGATGATCTAACAATTATTCAGCACGTACTGTATGCAATGATTCTAGAACAAATGTACGGTTATCCCATTTCAGATGTGGAAACTGAGGCCCAGAGAGAAATGGCTTGGCCACTGACATAGCCAGGAAATGGAGCTGGAATTGGGACCCCACACTTTTAATCATTTCCAGGGGGCTCAAGGACCCCCTAGCTTGGAAGGCTCTTAAGGCAAGTGACTTGGGACCTGGGCTGAGTGAGTAGGGTCTTGGCAACCTCCTTCCTGCCCCTGGGCACCTCTGAGCCTTGCACGGACCCTCCCTTCCTTGTAGTTTTCAGCTCATCATGGGTGCCACTCTCATCTGGTATCACTGAGGAACTAGGGGGGCTTCCTGGAGGAGGAGAAGTGCAGCTGTTAAGGGCTTGATGATGTCTCTGAATGTATAATTTTGTCCTACCCCAGGGCCTTTGCACTTGCTGTTCTCTCTACCTGGAATGCTCTCCACACAGATTTCCATATAGCCCCTTCCTTTCTCCAACTCTCAGCTCAAATGTCACCTCCTCAGGGAGACCACCCTGACCTCCACACCTTCAGCAACAACCCGCCCCTCTCTATCCTCTTATCCTGCATTGTTCTTCTTCATTTTTTTTTTCCACAACCAAACTTTCCCATAGCACCATTTTGTACCCTGCTGGATCCCCATTGCCTAGAACTGTGCCTGGATAACAATAAATGTTTGTTATCCAGAAATCTCAGGAATATGAGCACAAATGGGGGCTGCAGTGCAGAGGCAGCCATGGGGAAGGCCATATGGTAGTTCTATTTTGGTGTATGTGTCTAGTAGCCTAGGCCATGGCTCTGTGCTGTGCCCCTTTCATCCAGAAGCCCACCTTCTCCTGCCCTCCCCGCATCACTCTGCTTCAGCCACACCAAACTCCATCTTCTTGTTGTTCCTCTAATAAGTCAGACATAGTCCAGCCTCAGGGCCTTTGCACTGGCTGCTCCCTCTGCTTGGAAAGATCCTCATTGTGCTTGGCCAATGTCTCTTTCTCCAAGAGGCCTTCCCTGACCATCGCAAGTGGAAGGGAGGGCAACTCTTTGTCACCCTATTTTATTCCCTCTAAGATCTTATTAATTCATTTTTTGAATCAGTGATGAAGTTGTGTGTTGCCTCTCATCAGAGGCAAGTAAGCTGGTGGTGGCACTGGGTGTGCCCTCTGCAGGCTTATAGGCTGGGGTATAAACTCCAGCTTTACCACTCCCAGCTGTGAGCAAGTTGTTTCACGTGTTTCAAAAGATGCCAGGGCCTGGCACATAGTAGGTGCTTAATAAAAATGGGTTCCCTTCTCCTTTCAAGGTACTGAAATTCCACATTTTTCCTCTTATTGCTTCTTCCCCCACCATCCTCATCCTCCCTTAGAAGTTGTGAGAAGGAGCTTTGATGTCCTTGACATTGTTCAAGGAGTTGTCAACAGAGAAACAAAAACAGACAGCTAGACCAGATACTTGTATGTCAGGAACAGATCTTTGCACACCCATGTTCATACCAGCATCAACCACAATGACCAAAAGGTAGAAACAACCCAAATGTCCATGGATGGACGAGTGGATAAACACAGTGGTCCATCCAGACAATGGAATATCACTCAGCCTTAAAGAGGAAGGACTTTCTGACACCTGCTACAATGTGGATGAACCTGGAGGACATGATACTCAGTAAGATAAGCCAGACACAGAAGGACAAATATTGTGTGATTCCCTTATAGGAGGTCCCCAGAGGAGTCAGATTCGTAGAGACAGCGAGTGGATGGTGGTGCCAGGGGCTGGGGGAGGGGAGGGGAGTGAGTGTTTCATGGGGACAGAGTTTCAATTTGGGAAGATAAAGTTCAGGAGATGATGGTGGGGATGGTCGTATGACAATGTGAATGTGCTTAATGCCACTGAGCTGTACATTACAAATGGCTAAAACAATAAATATTACATATAGTTTACCACAATTTATTTTTAAAAAGAAAATCAAAACTTATGGAGAAAAAAACAAACAGCAGGAGGGTGTCTGTGACAGTGGAGGGTGTGTGTGAATGACCTCAGCCGGTGGCGATTCCGTCATTGTTGCCAGGGTTAGCAACTCAAGTGACACTGCCGTCTGTGTGTGGAGGTGCCATTGCCAGGCACTGAGCTCACACTCCACATCCATGGTCCTTCTTGCCCCGCCTGGGACAAGCTCAGCTCTGGCTCCCAAACCTCCCATGTCTTCAGGAAGCAGAGCTGAGCCCATGGGTCTTGTCCCTCATTGACCTATTTAGTCAGCTGACATTATTGAGCACCGACGGTGTACCAGATTCTGGGAGGTGCTGGGGACACAGCAGTGACCAAGACAGAGCCAGGCCCTGTCCAGGCAGAGCTAAGAGCTCAAGGTAGGAGCAGATTAAGTTACTTAACAAGTAATTATTGAGCACCTACTGGATGCCTGCTCATTGGGGACATGGCAGTGAACAGAATAGATAAAAGTCTCTGGCCTCCTCGTGGAGCTGATGTTTCAGTGCTGGAGACAGACAAGAAGTAACATGAGTGAAATCTGTTCTGATGCTAAGGAAAAAAATTAAGAACATAAGGAGTGCCTGGGTATGGGAAGATTTTAAACAAGTGGTCAGGGAAGGCCTCGCAGAGGAGATGAAATCTGAGTGGAGACCTGAAGGTGGTCAGGGGAAAATCATGCAGGTATATGAGGGAAGAGAGCTGCAGGTGAGTGGGAACAGCCAGTGCAAAGGCCCTGGGGCAGGACTGTACCTGGTGTGTTGGAGGAACAGCAATGAGGCCCATAGCTGGAGCAGAGTGATTGAGGCAGAGAGAGGGAGGAGGTAAGAGCAGGGAGGGGATGGGGTCAGGGGGAAAAGTTTGAATTTTATTTCAAGGGCACTAGGGAGCCATGGGAGAGTTTACAGTGGAGCAAGTGAGATGATCTAATTTAACTTTCATAAAGGTCCCTCGGGCTGCCTTGAAGAGAATGATGCACACTGGACAGGAATGGCCCCAGGAGCACCAGTGGGGAGGTGACTGCACTATACTAGGGGAGTGATATGGAGTGCCGGACCAGGGCAGGGGCTGCAGAGGTGGAGAGCAATAGGCAGATTTGAGAAGCACTTTGGATGCAAAGACACCAGACTTGGGGAGTGAAGAAGAGGGAAAAACCCAGGAGGACTCAGAACCCCATCTCCTGTAGCCCTCTTCCCAACCTGGCTCTTCACTCCCCATCTCTCCCATCCTCCTTTGGGCTCAGCTAATATCACCTCCTCCAGGAAGTCCTCCTGACTGCCTGGCCAAGTCTGAACTGTCTGCCTTGGTCCTGCTAGCTTTCCAGTGCCCAACACAGTACATGTTCCCTAAGAGAAGAAAGGAATATTCCAGGCTTTGGGGATCAGAAGATTTCAACAAACCAATAATTCTCACCTCTGGGCTTAAAATCTCATCTGCACCTCACAGGCCCAGCAATGCCCCTCTTTTCTCAGACACCTGGTGGGGGGAGGGAAGGGCAAAAGTTGAGCTCCTTAGGGGAAACTGAGGCTCTGTTAGTTGCTTCCCTCCACTGCTTTCTAGTAGGGGTCCGTGGGGTTGGGGGCTTCGGCCCAGCAACTATTGGGGTGGGAGCTTAGCCAGGAAAGATTCGGAGTGGGAGAGAGGCAAAGCTGGGAGGGGCTAGAAAAGTGTCTATTTTTCCTCCTGCAGCTGTATTTATAGATTCCCTTTGATGTCCCAGCGGTTGGCTGACCTGGTTCTCTGCCACCGCCGGAGGAAGACAGATTCTCAGAGCTGCTTCTCAGAGCTGGGCGGGAGATGCCTGGATGTGCAGAGCCTGGTGTCTGATGATGACTTGGGTCCTTGGGGTAGGGAGGAGGGAGGCAGGGAGCTAGCCTCAGTTTCCCCATTTGCAAAATGGGGTTGTCACTGTACAGTTTTCAGAAAGTTGAAAACGTGACTTCTCCCAGCAGAGTAAATACATGTCCGTGGTTAATTAACTCATTACTCAGGGAACCAGTTAAATGGTCAAGCTGGTTCTAAGAGCATTTGCAGCACTGGGTATTTATCAAGATTTTTCTAAGAATGTTAGAAAAAGATTAGGCTAGATACACATTTGCAATGTGTCCTACAGGTAACAAGCTAATAGGGCTTCTCTTTTGTACCAGACAGAAATCTACAAGGTAATGTAACTTTCCAGGCTCTGGGCTCTAACCTGAAGATAAAAAAAGCAAAGTCAAGTAGAAGTGCGTTGTCTTAGAGAAACCAGGTCCAATAGAACTTTCTGTGATGATAGACATGTTTGAAATCTGCACTTTTTGATGCAGCAGCCACCGAACGATTACATTGTGGCTAGTATAGGTGAAGAACTGGATTTTTAATTTTATTTCCTTTTAACTGATTTAAATTTAAACTGACATACTCGCAGGTGGCTAGTGGTCCTCTATGGAATGGTGCCATGAAAATGAAATAATCTGATGGTCATGTTAGAGATCACCCCAGTGGAACTTCAAAATCGTATGCCGCAGTCTCTTTTTCTTTATATCCAAGTTTTAAATAAGTTTTCTTAACAGGTCGGACAATAGTAATGTAACAGCAACAGCAATAATAATAACAGCCCTATTCATAGAGTGCTCCCAATGGGTCCCAGTTACACAGCTTTGTGACTTGGGGCAGATTGCTTAACCTCTCTGGGTCTCAGTTTCCTCATCTATAAAAAGGGACCTCTATTAATGGTTCCCATGACCTCATTTGGTTTTGGGGAGAATTAAATGAGCCAATCCATATAAAGGCACACAATGAGCACAAAATACCTGTTCTTTTGGTTATTACCGATTGGATTATTTCACTCTGTGAGTTATACAACCTTACTCTATGTCTCAGTTTCCACTTCTTGTGAAATGGGGTCTTGAGAACTCAGAATCGTGCTATAAGATAGAGTTCATTCATAGAAAAGCTCTGAATACGGCCCCAGGCACATAATTCACACTGAGGATGTGTTGGCTGTTATTATTATTGGTGGTGGTGGTGACCAGAGAGGTTGACTAACTTTCCGCAGGCCACACAGCCAGGCAATGCCAGACCTAGCGGTTGAAGTGGGGTCTTTCCAGCTAAGGTTGGGAGCAGTGCCAGGGCCCTCTACAGGGTCAAGAGGGATGGCGTGGGGCCTCTGAGGACCCGGCGCCCAGGCTCCAGGGTTAAGCCCATGTGGCAGCTGAACTTCCGTGCATCTACTCTTCTGAAATCCCTGGGAAGCAAGGCATCAGGTGTTCCGGAACAGGCGCCTGCTCTTGACAAGCCAGTGCACACATGGACGGACAGCTGGCGGAGGACTGGTGGGCTAGGGTGGGGCGGGGCCCAGGGGAAGGGGCACCTTAGCCAGTAAAAGGTCACAACCTGCTCCAACCCGCTCACCCCAGGCAGGGACCACGAGCCTTGTGTTTCATGACAATCCTTTAGAACCTCAGTTCTTTGCTCAGCATCTGGCAAATACTTATGGAGCACCTGTTGTATACCAGATGCCCTCCTGAGCCCTCAACTTGAGTGTTGTGAAACTGAGGCTCAGAAAGAGGTGATCACTTGTTCAGATCACACAGCAAGTAAACGGCCAGCTGGGACCAAAGCCAGGGGCTCCTGCCTCAGGGTCTTTGAACTTGCTGTTCTCTGTGCTGGGAACACCCTCCCTCAGCCCCTAATGCCTTTAGCCCTCTGTTTAGATCACACCTCCGGCAGGAAGCCTTCCCAGACCCACCAGCTCTCTGACTCCCATAGCTGCCTGTGTGCCACCATCACAGCCCTCTGACCCCCATCACCCCACTGGACTGTGCGGCTGTATCCTGGGCCCCCAGCACAGGCTCACAGACACTAGGTGCTCATGAAATGTTTGTTGGATAATATGAATGATGTAAGAATTTCTACCTATCCCCCATTTCAAAATTGGCTCCTAGGTGGGAAGCGAAATGGAGAGGGCAATGCTGGGATCCGCTGGGTAATGCGGCCACAGGGAGCCCGAGGAGGACTGAACCTCAAAAGTTCTGGATGTTCTTCCTATCACAAAATATGAGGGTGCTGCCACAGATAAGGAAGCGCCAGGGAGACCCCCACTAGCCAAGGGGTCACCTTTCCACCTGGACTGTCCTGAAAGGGGCTGTCCTAGGCCACCTCCTCTGAAGGGGCTCAAAGATGGGCGGGGTGCTCAGAAAGGGGCGGGGCTCAGGGAGGGGAGGGGGCACAGAAGGGAGTGGGGGCTCAAAGAGTGAGAGGGGGCTTATAAAGGGCAGAGGCTGAGAAAGTGGAGGGGGCTCCGAAGAGAAGGGGCGGGGCTCAGGGATGTTGGGGTCTCGGCGAGGGGCGGAGCTCAGAGAGGTCGAGGACACCCAGAGACCCGCCTTCATTCTGCCCTCCCCTGGGGCCCCAGGAGGCCAGTGTCAGGAGTGTATCGTGTCACTGGGTTTCGAGTCCATCCAGAAACCTGACCGCATCCCCACGTCAGGGTCGCCGCCCCATCCCTCTTCCCACCCGCCTCTTCTCGGGTTCTCCAGGTTCTCTCCGATCTCCCTCCCACCCCCCACCCCCAAGTCAGCTGTGTCCGTATTTATAGCGGTGCGGCGACGTCTCTTCACTTCCGAAAGAGATTGTGCCCCTTATCCTGCCTTCAGAAACCCCCTCACCTGTTCCTGGCACGAGCGCGGGGCCAGGGGGAGGGGGCAGCCTCTCTCTCTGGAGCCCTAGTTGGGAAAGAGGGCTAATAAGGTGCCTCTCTCCCCGAGATCGCTCCTCCTTTGGGCGCCTTCCTCCCCTGTCTGAGGCCCTGCCCCTCTCCGAGGCCCCGCCCCTCTTGGAACCCCCTTATCCGTCTCCTCTCTCAGTGCTACCCCCTCTTGGAGCTCCCGTCTGATTTCAGGACCCCTCCCTGCACACCAGCCCAAGTCGCAGTATTCCCAGGCCCCGAAGGCCTCATTCCCGCCTGCCCCCTCCTCCCCTGAACGGCCCATTGTCCTGGATCTGGGGTCCTGAGGGCTGGGCGGGCAGGGGTCTGCGTGCAGAGGGTGGGAGCCAGCCTGCTTGCCCACCCGTCTCTGGGCAACGCTGGCAAACCTCGAGCCCGGACACAGAGGCAGTGCTGTTCCTGGGAGGTTCTGGGGGCATTAGGTGAACCCCTGGGAAGGGGGACTCAGGCAGTCAGACAGGTCTGACTGTTCCAGGTTGCAGAGAGGTTAATGGGTGGTGGCCACGGGGCCCAGGCTTGGAGTCCCAGATTGAGATGGATGTGTCTGGGCCTGCCCCCCCCCCACCCCCGTTGAATGACATAGCAGGTTTCCCCACCCATCCTCCATCTCCTCTGCCTGGGTTGTGTAGACTACCCAGAGCTCCTGAAGTTGGGAGACCCACAAACTCTAACCTTGTCTGAATAGTCTCTAGACAGTGGGGAGCAAAGACCCTACAAGCCACTCCTGGGGCTGCGGGGGGGCTGCAGGCAGGTTCCCCAAGTCTCTCCCTCTAAGCAGAAGTGGTGGCAGCTTTCCCCTATGCAGAGAAAGGGCCCAGTTGACCCAGTGGTCAGCAAGGTGGGTACTCCTGCCGGTGGCAGCCTTCCCAGAGTGGGGTCCTGGTGTGTGTGTGTGCAGGGCGGGTAGAGAGAGCCCCACTGGAGCAGATTCTGGAGGGAACTCGAGAAGGAGAAGTGGGGACAGTGAGCATGGACAGAGAAACTGGAGAGGAATGTGGGATCAACAAAAAGGTGTTAAACAGCGCCTTGAACGGCCTAAATGCTCAGCAAATGGGTGCCGCTAAGTACACTTTTATTAGACAATAATTAAATCCATTATCCTAATGACAGTTATTACCAGTTCCCAGTGCTTTGGGCAAATCCCAAACGGCTCCAAAGTCTGTCATTTCTTCAACTCCCAAAGGAAGGGTTCAAAGTGACAGCCTGTGGCCAGGGGCTTGTATTGTAGCCCAAGGTCTAGGCCCAAGGGTATCCATCCATTTTAATTTTAATGTGTTGGTTTCAAAGCCCAGGAGGAGGCTGCAGCTTCCTGCCTCTCCTGCTGTCAGACCAGTAATGAAGCATCTCCAGGTAGGATGAAAAGCTGAAAACAGACGGTGGGGGCTGAGGTGGGGACAGCCCAGATAAAGGCCGGAGGTGGGAGGCCCCCAGCCTGGCCTCCCCCAGCTACCAGAGTACAGGTTGACTGAAAGGAGGCTGCATCCCAGAGCTGGGCCTGAATGCTGGTGCTTTCAGCGAATATGCATTTATTGAGCACCCACTGTGTTCCAGGCTCAGGGGAACTCAGTGGCATATGTGACAGATCATAATGAAAGAGGCTCCCAGAGAGTTTCAAGGAATCAGAAACTGCAAGGGAGTGAATGAGCAGGTCTATTCTGAGGAAGTGACGCTTAGTCTGAGAACAGAAGGATGAGGAGAGGGAAGGGAACCTGCAATAGAACAGCAGGAGCAAAGGCCTTGGGACCACACAGAGCACACAGTATTGCAGGAAATGTGTGGCCATGAACAAGCCCATTTTCTTCTGTCTCAGAGCCTCATTTACCCCATCTATGAAATGGGAATAATTGCAGAACCTTGTAGAACCTACCTCTCCTGTGGGTGTGTCTATTACTAGGATTACTCTGTCCCTCCTCATTCAGATATCAGCTCCCCAGGACAGGGATTTATGCATATCTTGTTCACTGCTGTAACAGCTAGGCCTGGCACGCAGTAGGTGCTCAATCAATAATTGCCAAATGCATGAATTATAAGCATTAGAGAACACTGAGTATACCCCAGACCCTGTGTTAACCATTTTCTAACTATTAACTCATTTAATTCTCCCAGAAATCCGATGGGTGGTGAGGGGGGGATATTGTTATAATCCTTTTTTGCAGGTGGGAAGACTGAGACACATAGTGGTTATGTGCTCGTACATCTCACCACCACGCTACACCACCTCTGTCTGATCTGTGGGTATGGGATCTTCTGGTGTGTTCACATGCCTGTAGGTTGGTGGGAACCCCAGTTCTGGTGGCAGGAGAGGTGAAAGCAGGCAGAGTTCAGCCTTCGGGCCTTGTTTCCCTCTCTTGGAGCGCCCCTCCCACCTGTGTGGCCTGACCCCCCCCCCTCCTTCCCCCAGCTGCCAACCTCCTCAAGAACTTGAGTGCCTTGGGGATACAGGCAATCAATTAGGATTAGCAGCACCCGCCTAAGTAAAAGGCCTGCTATGATGAGGGCGACGGAAGGAGCTGCTGAGGATAGCAGGCTGAGCCAGGCTGGGCAAGGCTGGGCCACTCGTGCCCACCCCCCTGCCTAGTCCATTGGTTCCTGTGTCTGCTCTTATTATGTTTATCATCATTATGACAGAGCTATTTACAGACCCAAGTGGGGTAGCGCTCAATTCCAGTGTGCCACAAGCATTTATTGTGCACCAACTGTGTGCTAGGCTCAGTGCTGGGTGTGAGGACCCAGCATGGACAAGACACACTTCCCAGGGCCTACCAGTCAAGCGAGGGTGACAGACAGGTAACACACACAGGGTGGTAAGGGCTGTGATAGGGATACACAGACAGCAGTGGGGACCAAAGGGGGCATCAGGGCGGGCTTCCTGGAGGCGGTGATACACAAGCTGGGATCTGAAGGAGGAATAGAAGAAGGCAGTTCCGAAGGAGGGAAGGTAGGCGGACTATCGTGGCATAGTGATGAATTTTTCCACATGTTCTGGTTGTCTAAAGGTTGCTAATCAGTTGACATTAAGCTAAATTGATTATCTTGGATATCCAGGTGAGCCCAGTGTCCTTGTGAAAAAGAGGGCAAAGAATTGGAATGAAGCAAAGTGAGAAAGGCCTGACCTGACATGGCCTGCTGTAAAGATGGAGGAAGAGGCCACGAGCCAAGAGCCAAGGATGCAGTGCCTTGAGAAGCTGGAAAAGGCAGTGATTCTGTCCTAGAATCGCCAGAAGGACCAGCCCTATCCCCACCTGGATCGTAGGCCTGTGAGACCTACGTCAAAATCTTGCCCTCCAGAACTTTAAAATAATAAGTTTATGTTGTTTTAAGCCAGAGAGAGACTGAGAGACCGAGAGAGAGAGAGAGAGATGGTGAGAGAGAGAGATGGAGAGAGAGAGAGAGAGAGAGAGAGAGAGAGAGAGAGAGAGAGAGAGAGAGAGAGAGAGAGAAAGAGAAAGGTAGACTCAGAGGAATCCAAAGAAAAAGAGGGGGGTGAGGGAAATAGAGAGAGGTGCGAATGTGAGAGGCTTCCAGACCATCCCTCCACGGTGTCCTCTGCCCAGGCCCTATGGCTCTGACCCGGCCTCCTCCCTATTCCCCTAACCTATAGTTGAGACCTCTCCTCGAGGGGCCCTAATGTGGAGTCTCCCATAGCAGAGGTCCTGGGCTCATCTGTGAGACCCTCTGGGGGTGAGGGTCCTGAACCAACTCAGCCAGAGACAGAGGTACCATTCCTCCTGAAATGTGAGTGTCTACGTGTCTACACCCAGGTCTGAACTGAGGCAGGGAGGTTGCCTTCATGATGTCCCTACTGTGTGTCACAGTTGTCACACACAACGGCAGTTTCCCCACCTCCTCTCACACGCTTCTGGGTGGGAGGGTTTCACCCCATTTTACAGAGGAGGGAACCGAGGCCCAAAGACAGGAAGAGATTTTCAAAGTGCATCGGTTTAGTCACCCAGAAAAAAGGGAGTGAGTACTTACTGGGTCCTGGGTTCACCGCGGTGGCCAAGGCTGGTTGGGGTCCCATCTTCTTAGAGCTTACAGTCCCATGGGAATGACAGATTTGAAACCAGGCCTTACAACTTAGAGTGATGATGGTCATAATGGGAGATGTCTGGGCATTTTGTGGGTGCAGACAAGGCACCTGGCCCAGTCTGGGGATCAGGGAAGGCTTCTCGGAGAAGAGGAATTGAAGTTGAGACTTGAAGAGTAGTAAGGGGAGAGAATGTGGTCCAGGCAGGGGACGTAGCATGTGCAAAGGGCCTGGGGTGAGAACCAGAGGAAGGATTCTTTTTAAGAAGTGAAGAAGGGAATATGTGGATGAGGGTGGTAAATGTTGACTCATGCAAGAACCAGTTGGGTCTGGTTTATTATTTTGAGGGTTCATATTTTCTGGGTAAATCTTTTTATATTCTTTGACTTTTAAGCTTATCTGCATCATTTTTAACATTTTATTATGAAAAATTTCAAACAAGTATAAAATTAGAGAAAATAATACAATGAACCCCCATGCACCCATCATCTATGTCAACATTTATCAATTTATGACTACTCTTGTTTCATCTTTTTTGGTATTATTTTGAAGAAAATTCCAGAACCACATAATTTATCCATACATAGATCATTTTGTATCTCTAAAAAATAAGAACTCATAATTACAAAATTAAAAATACTTTCATAATATTATTAAATATTATCATTCTTCACATTTTTTATTTTTTTTAGGTGTAGTTGGTATACAATGTTATGTTAGTTGTATTAGTTTCAGATGTACATAAAGTGATTTGACATTTTTCTTTTTCTTTTTTTCTTTAAATTAAGGTTTATTGGGGCAACAATTGTTAGTAAAGTTACATAGATTTCAGGTGCACAATTCTGTAATACATCATCTATAGCTCACATTGTGTGGACATTTTTCAATATGATCACCCCGCTAATTCTAGCAATCATCTGTCACCATGCAAACTTATCACAATATTATTGACTATATTCCCCTTCCTCCTTTTTTTCCCTTCTTCTGCCTCCCCCCCACTCCGGTTCAAGCCGTTGTTTCTCAGTCTAGTTGTGTAGGACACAGCTCCCTGGCCCATGCTGGTATTCCGAGCCTTGCGCTCCCCCCGCTGAGGCAGTCGGTCGCTGGTTGTTGGTTGGCCTCTCACAGCAGCTCAGGGCAGCTCACGCTGGCTGCCAGCCGCTCACACTAACCTCTCTCTGGCTGCTCACAGCAGCCCAGCTCCAGGGAGAGCTGTTCTTCACAATCTTAGCTGTAGAGGGAACAGCTCACTGCCCCATGTGGGAATCGAACCAGCGACCCTGTCGTTCAGAGCTTGCTCTCTAACCAACTGAGCCATCTGGCCGCCCCTTGTCTAACTTTTTCACACAGAGTTTTCAGTACTTCCAAATAGTAAACTTGGTTAACTGTTTGTCCAGTTATTTTGTGGAACCTCCATACTGTTTTCCACAGTGGCTGCTCCAATTTGCAATCCCAACAACGGTGCAACGGAGAAAAGGTTTCCTTTTCTCCACATCCTCTCCAACACTTGTCGTTTGTTGACTTATTGATGACAGCCATTCTGACAAGTGTGAGGTGATATCTTCTTGTAGTTTTGCTTTGCATTTCCCTGGTTATTAATGATGTGGAGCATCTTTTCATGTCTTTTGGTCATCTGTATGTCCTTTTGGAAGAAATGCCTATTCATGTCCTCTGCCCATTTTTTGATCAGATTGTTTATTTTTTGTTGTTGTTATTGAGTTGTATGAGTCCCTTATATATTTTGGATATCAACCCCTTATCAGATGTATCATTTGCAAGTATATTCTCCCATTTAGTAGGTTGTCTTTTTGTTTTGTTGATGGTTCTCTTTGCTGTGCAGAAGCTTTTTAGTTTGATGCAGTCCCATTTGTTTTTGCTTTTGTTTCCTTTGCCCAAGGAGACATATCCAAAAAGATATTAGTCAGAGTGATGTCAAATAGTTCACTACCGATGTTTTCTTCTAAGAGTTTTATGGTTTCAGGTCTAACATTTAAGTCTTTTCATTCATTTTGAGTTTATTTTTATATATGATATAAGAAAGTGGTCCAATTTCTTTTTTTTTTTTTTGCATGTATCTGTCCAGTTTTCCCAACACCAGTTATTGAAGAAACTGTACCCCATTGTACTTCCTTGCCTCCTTTGTCACAGATTAGTTGATCATATAAGAGTGAGTTTACTTCTGGGATCCCTATTTTATTCCATTGATCTATGTGTCTGTTTTTGTGCTAATACCATACTGTTTTGAGTAGTATAGCTTTGTAGTATGGTTTGAAATCAGGGAATGTGTTACAACTTTGTACTTCTTTGCTTTGGTTATTTGTGGTCTTGTATATATATTTTAGGATTATTCTAGTTCTGAGAAGAATGTCATTGGTATTTTGATAAGGATTGCTTTGTGTAGTATGCTATACTACTATAGATTGCTTTGTGTAGTATGGTCATTTCAACACCATTAATCCTTCCAATCCATGAGCATGGTATATGTTTCCATTTATTTGTGTCCTCTTCAATTTATTTCTTCAATGTCTTATAGTTTTCTGAGTACAGATCTTTAACCTCCTTGATTAAATGTATTCCTAGGTATTTTATTCTTTTTGATGCATTTGTAAATGGGATTGTTTTCTTAATTTCTCCTTCTGAATGTTCCTAATTATTCATATAGGAACACGAATAATTTCTGTATATTGATTTTGTATCCTGCAACTTTACTGAAATCTTTTATTAATTTTATTCATTTTCTTGCGGATTCTTTAGGGTTTTCTATATGTCACATCATATTCATCTGCAAATAGTGACACTTTTACTTCTCCTTTTCCAATTCAGATGTGTTTTATTTCTTTTTCTTGTCTGATTGCTGTGGCAAGGACTTTTGAATAATAGTGGTGAGAATGGGCATCCTTGTCTTGTTCCTGATTTTAGAGAAAAAAAGCTTTCAGCTTTTCACTGTTGAGTATGATGTTAGCTGGGGGCTTGTCATATGTGGCCTTTATCATATTGAGGTAAGTTCCTTCTGTACCCACTTTGTTGGGAATTGTTATCATGAACGGATGTTGAATTTTGTCAAATGCTTTTTCTGCATCTATTGAGAGAATTATATGATTTTTATCTTTGGTTTTGTTAATGTCATGAATCACATTGATTGTTTTGTGGATATTAAACAATGCTTGCATCCCTTCTACAGTTTCAGAATTAGAGCCACACATATAAATGGTAATACATCTTTAAGTCTCTTTTAGTTTATAGGTTCCCATCAATCTCTCTTTTCC
Organism: Rhinolophus hipposideros; assembly: GCF_964194185.1. Taxonomy (NCBI): domain Eukaryota; kingdom Metazoa; phylum Chordata; class Mammalia; order Chiroptera; family Rhinolophidae; genus Rhinolophus; species Rhinolophus hipposideros. The sequence goes on along the minus strand of NC_138062.1, from coordinate 58,144,643 downwards.
TTGCAATTTATTTGTTGATGATGCAGCATTCTTTTTCAGGTGTGTGCCCTCAAAAGAACATAGAGGTGGGTTTTGTTTGCTTGTTATTGTTTTTATGCATCTAATCTGTGCTTCTGTGTCTTACAAGTGGGAGTTTAATTCATTTATGTATATTGTATTTACAGACATATTTGGGTAGATTTCTATCACCCTCTTTTATTGTGCTTCCTGTTTAACATGATTTTTTCCCCATTGCTTCCCTTTTACATTCTCTTCAATCTTTTGTTGGATTTGTTGGATTTTCTTTATTTCCTTTCTTATCCCCTCTAGTGATTATTCATTCCATTTCCGTCCTCTGAATAGTTACTCTTATACTTTGTAACATACAAATCAGTGTCTCTTTGCATCTCCTAACAAGACAAGATGCTAGACCCCCACCCCCACCACTCTGCTGTCACTCTTGTCTGGTATTTGAGTCTTGCCTTGGCGTACCCAAAGATGGAGATGGGAAGAGTTGCCCAAGAGGGTCATTGTTTGCCTGCAGGAATGGCAAAAGAGGTACAGATGGATTCCAGAGGCCCTAACTCTCTGTGTGGCTTCAGGCAGGTCCTGCTTTGTGCCTCAGTTTCCCCATTTGTAAGAAAGCATAAAAAACCCCTCCCACACTAACATCTGAGGATTTTCAGCCCCTCCCTCTCTCTGTTCTCACCACTCAGGCAAAAGACCGTGCAGACAACTAGAGTACAAGACTGAAATGAGGGAGGGGCTGCAGGAGCTCGAAGGAGAATGCTAATGTCATTATTTACTTTACTGAACTAAATAATCCCAGAAATTGCTCATTGGGGCCTGATAATTTGATTGGATTTCATGCACAATTAGTTGTTCAGCGCTGAGGCATTCGTTGATGAGTTTAGGGAAGAAGCCAGTCTCCCTGCCAGAGAGGCTCAAAGTGAGTGAGGGGGGCAGTCATTGGGTCCCCAGACCCAGAAAAGGGTCAAATCTTCCTGACAGAAAGAAGCCTGGATGTCCCATAGCCTGGATGTCCCAAAGTCAATGGGAATGGAGTTGGTGAGACACCAATCAGATTTAGCTTGTCATTGTTCAGTTATTAGTTGATATTTGGAGAATTTTTTTAATAACATAAAGTCCTGAGAATAATATCACATAAAGACGAACTTCAGTGAATGGACACAGTTAATGTTTTGTCATTTTTATCTGAGGTCTTTGTGTGTTTTTCTTATGTGAAAGAATTCAGAGTGATCGATTTAAAATCTAAGTCAGATCCATCTCTTTTCTACCTACAGCCCTCCAGGGCTCCCACCTCCCTTTGGATAAAAGCCCAAGCCCTTGCCTCCAGGCTCACAAGACCCTACTCAAACTACCCTGTCCCCTCCCTATCCTCATGTCTTCCCTCTCTTCCCCTTGCTCACTCTGTCCCAGATGCAAGGGCTTCCTTGCTGTTCCTTCCACTTGCCAGGCACAGTCCTGCCCCAGGGCCTTTGCACAGGCTGTGCCCTCTGCTAGGAATGCCTTTTCCCCAAAATCATTCCTTCCCAGTGATTGGTCACCTATTCATCCTTTAATGCTCCAACTCCCCTCTTCTGTGCAGCTTTAATTCTCCTACCCAGACCAGAGCCTCCCCTCCCCATTCCCTTCTGGACAATTAACTCACTGACTCCAGCTTCTTTCTACCCAAGCCCAACCATGAGGGATGGAGGGTGGGCTATGTGGGACCTCCTGAGCCCCAGCACTGACCAGGACCTTCCTAGGTACCCAAAGAACTGCTGAAAGAATGTAAAACATCAGCTCAAACATTTATGATCTGATCATACTCTGAGTCTGTATGGCCAACCAGGTCTCTCTTTGTGATCTGTGATTGTCTCTCCATCTCTCTTTATCTGTGCATATATCTGATCTCTTGTGTGTATCTCTGTGTTTGCACTTCTCTGCCTCTCTCTGTCTGGGTCTCCTTTGTTCTCTGTCCCTCCCTTACAGCACTTGCTTCATTTACTACCTCCCTTTCCCTCCTCAACTTCCCTCTCCTCGGCTCTCCCATCCCCCCCTAATTCCTCTTGTCCTGTACCTCCTTCATTCCCCAGCCTTTCTTTTCTCTCCTCTCCCAGGACACTGTGGACTCATATGCCCCTCGATGACAGGTCACAGAATTGGGGAGATTGTCTGGCCTCCCTCCCTCCCTTCTATCCCCTCCCTCTATCAGCTCCCTCCTTCCTGCCTTCTGCCTCCATCAGCTCCCATCCCACCACCCCCTCCCTCCCTTCTTTTTCCTCCCCCCTCTTCCTCTGACTTTCTATTTCCATCTTTGTTAGCAGGGATTTCAGATGTACCAGTCGCCCTCCCCCACAGTGCTGCCCTTCTCTGAGCTCCACATTCCCCTTCTATACCAGGGTGGGCCCCCCTCTCCATCTCTGGGCCCTCTATCTGCTCCCTACTTCCCCAGGTACTCAACTTCAAAATGGGAGAGGGAATTGAAATGTATCCTATGGCCTCACCTTTTCCCTGCCTGGCTGGAAGTGCAGATGGCTTGGTGGGACCAGAGATGGAAAGGGGCCTCCCCAAGGTCACACAGCACCTGGCCTTGGACCCCCTGCAGCCTCAGGTGAGAGTCCCATAGGGCCCCCACTTGCTGTATGACCTGGGCAGTTCAGCCTCTCCTGTTTGGGGACAATGAGAATGCCACTCCACTGGATGACAAGCAAACTAGCACAGGGAAGGTAATTAGAACATGGGAAAGATGGAATCATGGAGACCACTGTAGACATGGCTATTCCCAGGAGGTGGAGGGGGAACTGGGGAGGGCCTGGCTTGCTTTGGGACCCTCATCCAGAGGCCAGTTTGGTTCAAAAAGAGTAGCCAGGATGGTGCAAGGGGGGAGAGGCGGGAAGAGCTTATCTGTTCTACCCAAGAAAGGAATGTGAGTTTGGGGTTGGGGGAGTCAAGAGCATTGGGTTGCCTAGCAACCAGTATGAAGCTGACGGACAGGGTCAAGACCACGGATTTCCCAAGGGTGAGGGGAACATTTAAGAAAAGGGGGCTGACATTCAAGATTTTGCTTGGGGGTGGGGGTGCAGACAGACATTAATCCAAGCATCTGTGAGTCTGTGTGTAAATTCATTTGTTCCATCCATCTTTATTGAGCATCTACTACGTGCTAGGCAAAGGAAATACAGCAGTGAACAAAACAGAAAAGTCTCACACTCATGGAGCGGCTATTCTAGTACAGGAGAAGGAGGGTTAACAAGATAAATATACAGAGGGTGCCAAAAAATGTATACACATTTTAAGAAAGAAAAACTGTATTACTATTGTAATACTCAATATATACCGATAACAAAAGCTGAATACAAGTCACATGTGACTTCAGCAATTACAAGAGGTGCTCGACGTGGTTACCATCAGCGTCCAGACATTTCTGATGACAGTTAACTACTGCTTGAGCAACGTTGACCAAAGAGTCCACTTGTATACATTTTCTTGGCACCCCTGATATATATATATATATATATATATATATATATATATATATATATATATATACACACATACCTTTTTTTCAATAGTAACAGGATAATACGTATTATAAAATAAAATTCCCCTATCACATTTAACAACTGTGTAGTATTCCAGGCACGAGCATAAAGTGATATCCTTAATGAAGTCTCAGTTCCATACCCTTGTGTAATCCCCTCCAACTGGGTGTGAGTGGGGCCTATGACTCATTTCTAACCAATAGAATTTAGCAAGTGATGGAATGTTACTTCTGAGAGTAATTAGGTTGTTACATAAGATCGTAACTTCCATTTTGCCTGTTCTCTCTCCCCCTCCTCCCCACCCTGTCTCTCCCCCTTGTCCCTCCTTTCTCTCTCGCCTTCTCTCTGGCTCTCCTTGCATGCTTGCCCTGATAAAGAAAGCCAGCTGGCAAGGAACTGAGGGCAGCCTCTGGCTAACAGCCATGAAGAACTGAATGCCACCAACACTCACTGGAGTAGACTTGGAAGCCCAGCCAGCCCCAGTCCAGCCTTTAGATGAGACTGTCTAAACCTGAATGTGGTTTAGACACTGTCTAAGGACCCGCTGTCTCCCTGAATGTGGTCTTATAAGACCCTGAAGCAGGGCACCCAGCTAAGCTGACCCCCAGGAACTGTGAGTAGTAATGTGCGTTGCTTGAAGCCTCCGTTCAGGGTCATTTCTTACACAGCCAGAGATGACTAAAACAACATATGTGACTTCTTCCTTCGGGTTTATTTCTAGAAAGGGTAGGGGAGATGCAGGAGCAACAGCACAGGCAAAGGCTTAGAGGTGAGACAGGCTGAAAGCAGTTTTCTCTAGCTGGGGCACTGAGTGGGATGGGGCCAGTAGAGTTTGGGCTTTGCTCGCAGGGTAGTGGGGAACCACGGGAGGTCTGGGGCAGGTGGGATGGGATGAATCTGGATTTTATATCAACCATTCCAGTCACGGCTGTGTGGGGAAGAGCTGTCAGGGAGAAAGACTGGAGGAAGTGGGGGGCCTGGGTCTGTGACCCCAGAAGTCTCCTGTCCTGGCAGCCCTGTGAGTTGTCCGTTTTCTCCACCCTGTCAATCCCCCATTTCTCTCTGCCCTGCTCCCTCTGCTGCCTGAGACAGAGAATGGAATTTTATTTTTATAACTGTGTTTTTCCTGAACTGAGTTCCATGTGCACTGGGCTAAAATTAAAATTGGATGGATGAAAGGTGATCATGTTCACTCACCCCCCTTGGAAAAAAATAAAAGCCTCGGTTCAGGTGCTATTTCCCTAAGGGATACAGGGGAGGAGAGGGCATTTTTGCTGAGAAGTGAGAGGGCTGAATTGGGGCATTTCATATCTGGATCCCCGTTTCCTCCTCCTCAAAATCAAAACCTCCCCTGACAACTGTCCCCCCAATGTGCGCCACCTCTGGGGTCCCCTGTCACAGCCCTGGTCACCCTGTGCTGGAACCATCTGTCTGTATGTTTGTAGCCTCAGGGCCTTTGTTCTTGCTGTTCCCTCTACATGGCACACCTTTCCCACAGATTTCTAGGGCCAGCTCACCTTTCAGGTCTTAGCTCAAATGTCACCTCCTCCACAGAACAGACCCAGCTCAAAAAGCTGCCAGGTGGTTTTCCATGCCATCATCTTCTGGCATTTTCTTTATAGTACCTGTCTGTGGGAACAGAGCCCCAAAAAGCAGTTTCCAGGCTCTCAGCCTCACATAGAAAGGTGCTGGTTCGGGTAGTAAATGGCCATCAACTGTGACAAGATGGCCATCAGCTGTGGCTAGTTGGCCGTCAGCTGTAACCAGTGAGCCGCTGGCCACTAATATAACTGCCGTGGCTACGCTAGCAGAAAAAATGGGGGCTAGCAAGAGCGGATTGCAGAGAGGCGGATGCCGCCGGTGAGAATACAGTGGTATGACTCCCCTACTTATGGCTCCGTGGGTGTTCCTTTTTGGCCTCACCATGTCCTGCGTTCTTATGTGGGGAGCGGGAGCAGAGACCCTGCAGGCCGCCCCGTGTGACAAATGGCGCAGCGAGCAGGGTCCCCTTCACGACACTGTCATCCCCTGGAATTCTCTTAGGCTCATGATGGCAATTCATTAAGTACAATTATGGGGACTGGACTGTGACTGCCCAGCTCCTCCTAAGTTCAAACGACAGGCTGGCAGACGCCTGCCCCTAACCCTCACCTTCTCGGTGAGTCTCCCTGAATAAATCGCTTACAACTCAGCAAACATGCTTTTAGTGGCTGTTGCACAGAACCCTGTACCCAAGAGCTCCCTACCCTGTGTGCATATTAGAACCACCTGGGGGCTTTTAACTCCTACCACCACCTACTACCCCTACTCTGCCCGTCTCTGAGATTCTGAATTAACTGGTCTGGAGTTGGGCGCTGGATACATGATTTGAACGTGCCACCAGGATGACTTCCCTGGTTTTCCTCACTTCCCCAAAAGACCAGGCTCCCCACTGCCTCCACATCTGTGTGAAGCTGGTGCCTCTGCCTGGAATGCCCTCCCACTTCCACTCCACCGATTTAAATCCTCCACAACTTTCTCTCTTCATTAGAATCATTTATTTTTAATTTTGAGAAAAGGAAAAAGGAAAGAAAAGTGCAAATATTAATATAGAAAACACCTGTGTACCTTCTACCCAGGACTGACAGTGAATGGTTAACACTTGCCAGATTGGCTCCAGGCCTTTTTCATTTTGTAAGAAACACAAAACATTAGAACTAAAGATGAAATCTCATTTAATCCCCACCTTCATTCACACATTTTAATATGTCTATATACATACATACTCTCACACACCATATCCATGAGCAATGATAGGATAAAATATACATTAATGTACTCATAAAAATATACATTAATGTACTCATGATATCTATCCCTATCTATCTATCTATCTATCTATCTATCTATCTATCTATCTATCTATCTATTATAATTCTGCAACTTGTGTTTCTTTCACTCAATATTTAATTTTCACTGCCTGGGTCCAAATTTAAGCTCTGCCAAGTACAGGCTCTGTGACTTTGGGAACATTACTTAACCTCTCCGTGCCTCGTTGCCTCATCTAGTCTAGTAAGTTAGTATTGCTGAATAACAAAATATTCTGACACTTAATAGTTTAAAACAACAAATATTTATTATCTCATAAGATTTCTCAGAATTAGAAATCTGAGAGTGGTTTACCTGGATGGTTCTGGTTTGGAATCCCTCATGAGGTTGTAGTTAAGCTGTTGGTGGGGTGCAGCTGGGGCTGGAGGAACCACTTCCACGGTGGTCCACTGTCCTGCAAGGTGCCATCTGGGGTCTCTGGTCCCGCTCCCCACATAAGAATGCAGGACATGCTGAGGCCAGAAAGGAACACCCACGGAGCCATAGGTAGGAGAGTCACACCACTATAGTCTCGCTGGCGGCTGGGTTGGAGACACAGGAAGCAGGAGCCACACGATCCGCAACCTGCCGTCCTCTTGGCTCTGCCAACCAACCTCACTTGTTAACTGTAATCCGCCTCTCTGCAATCCGCAACCCACACTCCACTGCCTGCTAGCGTAGCCACGGCAGTTACACTGGTGGCCAGTGGCTCACTGGTGACAGCTGACGGCCAACTAGCCACAGCTGATGGCCATCTGATCACAGCTGATGGCCACTTACTACCTGAGCCAGCACCTTTCCACGTGAGCCTGGAAACTGCACTCCTGGCTCTGGCCCCACATCCCCGCTCATGGCTCTTGGTGGGAGGCCTCAGTTCCTGTTGGCATGGTCTTCGCCATAGTGAGGCCTGAGCACCCTCCCAACACGGCGGCTGGTGCACACACCCATCCCCACCTGAGTGAACAAGGAGGAAGCCAGAGTGCCTTTTATGCCCTAGTCTTAGGAGGCACACATTGTCACTTCTGCCTTACTCTGTGCATGAAAAGCAAATCGCTAAGTCCAGCCCACCCTCAAGGAGAGAGGGATTAGGCTCCACCTCTTGAAGAAATTGTCAAAGAATTCATGAACATATTTCTCTCTCTCTCTTAAGGAGGGCATAGCTCACAGTGGCCCATGTGGGGATCGAACCAGCAACCTTGGTCTTATTAGCACCCCATTCTAAACAACTGGGCTAACCGGCCTCCCTCATGAACATATTTTAAAGCTGCCACATTTGAAAGTGTAGATTCTAAGACTCCCTACTTTTTAGGGTGGTTTTCCAAGGGATGCTATATGTTATCACTTAAAGTCCTTAGTGCGGCGCCTGGCATGTAATAGGTGCTCAGTAAACGACAGAAATCATTACTGTATTACTCTAACTAATTCCTACACTATTCCATCCTTTAATATGCCTTCCTTCATGCATCTGTTTGCCTGTCAAACTTTTAGGTTACTTCTTGGTTTCTAATACTATGAACACTGCTGCTGTGAACAGCTTTTACACATCTCTTTATACACTTGGCAAAGGATTTCTCTAAGGAGTATAGCTAAAAATGGAATCTCTGGGAGCACTGAATATGTGCACTCAGTAAGCATCAATCCTCCTCCATCATCTATCAGTCCCCAAAACAACAGCTCACAGTGTTAATGCCTCAGGGCCTTTGCCCATGTGGTTCCCTCTGCCTGGAATACTCTTCCCACAGACATCCACATGGCTCCCTCCTCACCTCCTTCAGGTCTCTGCTCAAATGTCACCTCCTCAGAGATCCTTTATGGACACTCTGTTTCCCTGGTAACCTGCTTCATTTTTGGTGAGAGAATTTACACTTTATATTATGTATTGTATTCGATTGTTTATTGTCTTCCCCACTGGAATGTCAGCCCCACAAGGGCAGGGATTTTTGTCTGTTTTTCTCGCTGCTGCCTCTCCAGAGCCCAGAACAGTGCCTGGCACACAGTAGGCATTCAGTAAATATTGGTTGAGTGGGCATCAGGCTGAGCGGAGCTCTCCGGGGTCCTGATACCTCCTCTTTCCTCTTCAGGTTCCATCCGGAGCTCACCGGCCTAAAATCAAGGTGTCAGCAGGATTGAGTTCCTTCTGGAGGCTATAGGGAGACACATGTCCTTGCCTTTTCCAGCTTCTAGAGACCTGCATTCTTTGGCCCCCAGCCTCTTTCTCCATTTCAAAGTCAGCAATGGCCGGTCAAGTCTTTCTCAGATGGCATCACTCTGGTCCTTTGCTTCTGTTGTCACGTCTCCTCTGGTGCTTCTGCCTCCGTCTTGAAACAACTCTTGTGATGACATTGAGCTCACCCAGATAATCCAGGACCACTTCCCCATCTCAAGATCCTGAACTTAATCATTTCTGTAGTTGCTTTTGCTATGTAAGGTGACATATGCACAGGTTCTGGCACTTAGGACGTGACATCATTTGGGGGGGCGATCGTTATTTAGCCAAACCACAAGTAGATTAGGACATGGGTATATTCACTGATTCCATAAACACTTATTGAGCGCCTATTGTATGCCAAGCTATTCTAGGTGCTGGAGACAAAGCAAGGAGCAAGATAGACAATATTCTGGCCTTCATGGAGCACAATGAGATGGACAGGAAACACGACAGATGAAGCAGACACAATATATGATATTGGCAGTCAATGAGGGTGTGCCTGGGGTAGGGGGCGAAAGTCTCAGCCCTTGATCCTAGGACCTGTGGCCAGCGTGGCCTAAAGTGCTGTGGGCTTCTAGTTCACAAATAACATGACTTGTGAGAGTGTGTGGTAGGAAATAACCTCAAACTCCAGTTGCAGAGACTCCTCTTAAATGTCATTTCCATCTTTCTCAAGTCACAGTTGGGCCCTGGGAGGTCTGTAACACTTCTTCCATCTGCTAAACCCACCACGTGCCAGACAGCAGTAGCCAGTGAGATTCAGATTAAGTTGTATTTTCAGTTGCCTTCTACCTATGACAAGAGATGCTGATTTTTTTCACCTTTGTGATTTAAAAACAGATTTAAAAAAACTACTACATTTACTGATGTTCCAAATGGGAACAAGTTTAGAGGAAAATGTTCAACAATATGAATATGGGGGAAATGGAAAATGTAAGAAACCATTGGCACAGATTTGGGAAATATTATCTGTCCATTTTACAGATGGTGAACAGAGGCCCAGGTAAGGAGAACAACTGACTTCCCAGTGACCACAACCCACTGGGAGGGTTGAAGGTCTTTCTCCAAGAGGGGAGGTGTAAAGGGAGCAGAAGGAATTGCAGCATCTCCACCCCCTCACTCATCTCTTAGCAGGAGTCTCCTCCACCCTCTTCACCCTCAGCTGATGTGTAGGAGATGTTCTGTGAAGATCTTTAGGAAACAGCATCCCAGGCAGAAAGAACAGCCCATGCAAAGGCTCTGGGGCAGGACTGTGCCTGGTGTATTGAAGGAACACCAAGGAGGCCCACGTGTCTAGAGGAGAGTGAGCAAGGGGGAGAGAGGGAGGCGGTGAGGGCAGGGAGGGAACAGGGGCAGTTCATGCAGGGCCTTGTGGGCCATGGGGAGGGCTTGGGCTTTAACAGCAAGGGAGGTGGGATCCCTGGAGGGCTGTGGACAAAGGCGGGACAGGACCTGACTCAGATGCTCACAGGTACCCTCCAGCTGCCACAGGGAGAATGCAGTGGCCCAGGGGAGACCAATCCCAGCTATCTCTCACTTACTGTGTGTCCCCAAGCAAGTGAATTCCCTTTCTGTGTTAAGTTTTTTTATCTGTTTAAGGGAGACTGTAACAATGCCTTCCTCCAGGGGCCTAGGCAGGAACTCTGAGATAATGCATAGAAGGTGCTTGTTGCCCCAGATTCCAGGGCGTGGGGCTGGGATTAGGCTGCTAAATTATCATTTTATCATGTCAGGTTTCTGCCCACACACCTCCCAGAGGTGGGAGGTTGAGGTCAGCGGCAGCCCTAGCTCAGGCCTGGATGAAGTCACCAAGACAGATGGGTGGGTGTGAGGACAGCAGAGAAAATAGATTTCCCACATAAGCCCTGAGCCTCCCGGAGAAGTAAGGGTGAGCAAACCAATGGGAACATCACAGGCCATCGGGCGCAATCCTCAGTACACCTTGCTGCCCAGGAGCTCCCTCCTGCAGGAAGCCCTCCTGTATTGCCTTGACCCTCTAGGGGCTTGCAGGAAGCTGTTGGAGGGAGGGCCTTAGGGAAATAGTTAGAGACCTCAGAGAGGCTGGCCAGACTGAGCTATGGGAAGGAAAGACAGTCGGAAAAGACAGCAGAAGTGCTCCAAGGGTGAAGGAAGGCATTGAACTGGACAGGGACGCAGGCAGGTATGGGTTCAAAGCACAACTCTGGATTTCTCCTGCTTTTCTACTAATACCTTTTTGTTTTATTCCAGGGTCCAACCAGGACTCCCAGTTTGCTCTGAGTGTCTGTTGCTTTTTAGAATTGCACGATTGTACTTTTTAAATAAATTGCATCATTTCAGTTTCAGGATTCACTGAAAAATCATCTCCATGAAGGTGGCATATTTTGTCTTTTTTCCTCCCCCATGGGCCCCTCAATGCCTGGAACAGTACCTGCTACAAAGCAAGTGCTCACTAAATATTTGTGGGAGGCATGAATGCATGGGAAGGTGCCTCAGGTGGGACAGGCCAGAACCCTGACTTCCTTGCCAGCTGAGTTGGGGAGTGCAAGGAGGGAAGAGCTAAGCAAAGATGGGGCCCTGTGTCCTCTAGAAACTAGGAGAACACGGTCAGAAGTGAGGATGATGGGGGCAGCCAGTGGGGTGAGGGTGAGGGTGAGGTGATGCGTGGGGCCGTTAGAGTCACTGAGGTCTTAGAGCAGGCGATGATCTGAGCAAAGGCCAGGGACCTTGAGAGTTTCTCCGCCTTCCCTGAGCGGGGCCAGTCTCGGCCCTAGGGGAAGGCAGCTCCTTTGGCGGCACAGCCCTGGAGGGAAGCAGGTAGCCCGAGAGGACCCAGGAGAGATGGGTCCACCTGGAGAGACTAGAGGCCGTGGAATCCCCAGAGCCCGGGTCTAAGAGGGTGGTGGGGAAGGGACAGCCACAACAGGGGCTCAGTACCAACTCTGACCTTCACCCTCGATTTGCACTTCCGTGTCCTCAACTCTGGTCATGTCCCCAAACAGGTGGACCCTGCATCTTGCCAATGGCCCCCCCAACTGTCACCACCGCAACTGTCTTCCCCAGGGAAAGGCAGCTCAGCCAGGTCCCCCACACTCTGCTCTGCCTACATCTCCCCTGCTCTGGATCCCCAACAGGTTATCTACCCCTGGGGTACAATTAAGGCAGGGCATTCCCTGTCCTTCCCCACACCCCCTCCTCCCTGACCTCTCAACTCCATCCTGCCAGCTGCCGTCCACCTCACGCTGGCCCTTAGAGGGATTTCCCAATACCCTAACCTCTTCCCGGCTCTAACACACTCCATGGCTCCCCATTGCACCCAGGATGGAGTCTGGAATTTCGTATCCAGTATTTGCTGTCCTGAGGGTCCCTGTGGTCTGATCAGAAGACACACTGTTCCCTGTCAGCCCCAGAGCCTCCTAACCTCTGCACCTTTGCTCCTGCCAGAGTGCCTTTCATTCACTTCAGTCCTTTCACGTGTCTTTATGCCTCCTTCCTACAGCCTGGGAGCTCCTGAGTGCAGGGAACAACAACAACAGCAACAACAAAATCACAAAATAATATTAACCAGTCCTCATTCTGGGCACTCCTGCTGGGTTAACACTCTCCTGCAGCCCCTTAGCCAGTCTTTGCAACTGCCCCTTAAGGTGGGTATCATGAGTCTGATTTAAAGATGAAGAAACACAGGTTCAGAGTGGACCTGTGATTTGCCCAAGGTCAGCAAGCCAAGAATAAAAAGGACCCTCCTTCCTGCTTCTTCCATGGTTGACTCCTGCTCTTTCTTAAAGTCTTAGTTCAGTTGTCACCTCCCCCTGGAAGCCTCCCTGGGCCCCCAGGTGTGGTCACATGCCTAGTCTGAGCTTCCACAGCCGCCTGCGTGTTCCCCATCACGGCCCTAACTCGGCTGCTGGTGCATGTGTGCCAGGCTTCTGCTGAGCCCACTGTGTCCTTAGAGTTGGACAAATCTCTGAATCTGGTGCTGTGACTGCACCCATCTTATGGATGAAGCAACTGAGGTTCCAGAAAGTGGAGATTCCTTCTGCCAGGAATGACATGCGGCTCCCTCCCCTAAGGGCAGCAGCAGATAAGGCTAACACCCTCCCCAGCCACACCCCCCACATACACGTGTGCACACAGGTTCACACCAGGAGTTTATGTGCGCAGACGCCAACCTCTCCCTTGCAGGCAGCCAGCCAGCCAGCGTCTGCAGGGCTGACCCTTGTAAATACATCCTCCCGCTGGGGCCAACTTGCTTCTTCCCTCAGCGGGAAGGAGGTGTGTGTGTGTGTGTGTGTGTGTGTGTGTGTGTGTGTGTAACGGAGGCAGAGGACTGAATTTGTTTTAGGACCTTCCCGCCCACCTTCCTTCTGCCTCCCTGTTTGGGGGGGTGTCGCCCGCCAGGACCCTGTGACCCTAACCTCAAGTCAAGTTCATTACCCTGAGATGATGCCAGTCTCCCACCCTTGGGGCCCTTGGGATAGTTACGAGGGCCCTCCAGGCTTGGCCTGCAGTGGGGGCGCCAGCAAGTTTCGTCCCTTCATCCTGTCCCCGTCTGGGCCCGCCCACCCACTCCCTTTCTTAAATGGCCTTGGGAGGGTCTCGCCTGATAGACAAGATGGGCTGGGGACAGGTGGATCACGGGTACGTGGGAGTTACGCCTGAGCTTGAGGCACGGGAGGTGGGTGTTCTGGTCACCACCACCACCAGTCCCCCAAACCGCCTGGGCAGTGGGTAAGCCGGCAAGCGAGGGGTTCGCGGAGGCTCCTGGAGAAAAGGCTTTCTCTTTCCTCATCTTCCTCCCCACCACTGAAATCCCATGGCGCAAGGCAGAGGCCCAGAGAAGGGGGTCATTTGCTCTGCGTCACACAGCTCGGTGGGGTGTAAGGTCTGTACTCAGGGATGCAGGTTACGCTCGGTGGTTCTGGGGTGACTTGGACCTGGCACCCTAAACCGCGCTCAGATCCCGCCCGCCAGGGCGACACATTCAGGAAATAGAAGGCGCCGCCCGCCCGCCTGTGAGCAGAGTCTGCCTCCTGCCGGGCACGGCCGGAATCGGCGCAGCCACGACCCCGGGGACCAGGACGCAGCCCCCACACCTGCTGAGCTCCCACTCGGGATAGAGCCTCCGGCTCCAGGCTGAGCCCCAATTCCGAGCTGAGCCTCTGTTCCTCACTGGGCTCAGGAGCCCCTCAGCTCCCTGGACAGCTGGGGCAACCCCACTCAGACTGTCCCAGGTTCTAATATCACCGCTGCTGCGACCTGGTTGAGTGACACTTGCTTCCTCTGAGCCTCAATTTCATCATCTGTGAAGTGGAACACTTGTAGTCCCGGGTTACACTGTGAGGATTCAATAAGTTAATTTATGTAAAAACTGCCAGCTGGTCAAGTCTCTCTCAAAGGGCATCACTGAGAAAGTGTGAAAATGCTAACAGAGGATTCAAGGAGTCAATTTATGTAAAATGCTAACAGTGACTGCCACGTATTAGGCGCTCAATAAATACTAGTTATAATATTGTTGCTATTATCACCAGATGTGCTGCTGGGCACTTAAAAAAAAACAAACAAGTTTATTGAGACATAATTCACCCATTCAATCCACTCAGTTAAAGTATACAATTCAGGGTTTTGGTATATTAAATTACTCATTTCTAAAACTGTGGTAAATATGTAACATGAAGTCTACCACTTTAACCATTTTTAAGCACACAATTCAGTGGCATTAAGCACATTCACACTGCCGTACGACCATCCCCACCATCCATCTCCGGAACGTTCTCATCTTCCCAAACTGAACCTCTGTCCCCATTAAACACTAACTCCCCACTTACCCCTCCCCCAGCCCTTGGCTCCCACCATCTACTTCCTGTCCCTATGAATCTGACTCCCCTAGGGACCTCATACAAGTAGAATCACACAGTGTTTGTCCTTTTGTGACTGGTTTATTTCACTGAGCATAATGTCCTCAAGGTTAATCCATGTTGTACCATGTGTGTCAGAATTTCCTTCCTTCTTAGGTCTGAATAATCCTATTCCATTGTCTGGATGGACCACATTGTGTTCACCCATCATCTGTGGATGGCACTTGGGTTGTTTCCACCTCCCAGCTGTTGTAATGCTGGTATCAACATTGTTGTACAAATATCTGTTTGAGTCCCTGCTTGCAACTCCATTGGGTGGACAGATACCTAGGAGTGGAATTGCTGGGTTCTGTGGTAATGCTATATGGTGATTCTGTGAACTTTCTGAGGTGATTCCCTGAACATTTCCACAGAGGTTGAACCAATTTATATTCCCCCCATCAATGTTCAAAGGTTCTAATTTCTTCACATCTTCATGGGCACTTTTTATTCGTTGCCTTATTTGTGGATCTGCAGGGTTTATTATTCCTATGTCACAGGTGTGGAAAACAGGCTCGGAGAGATGAACACATCCAGGCAGATACAGACAACGCCAGGATGGAACCCACCTGGGTCACACCCCACGCCTGCCCATGCCCGTTCCCATGCCCACCGGGCACTCACTGGAACAATCTGCACTGGTGTGATGAGGTGTTAAAAACAGCTTCCTCGGCCTCTGTGACCCTCATTAGCTACCATCATGCAAATAAGAGGTCTCCATAATGTGGGGCTCGGGAGCAGGAAGAAATGGATCTATAACAGTAGGTCTCAACCGGGGCGATTCTGCTCCCCAGGGAATACTTGGCAATGACTGGAGACATTTTTGGTTGTTCTGACTTGGGGTGGGGATGGCTACTCTAGCGCTGAGTGGGTGGAGGCCAGGGACGCTGGTCAACACCCCACAGGGCACAGGACGCCCCTCTTACCTCCACAAGCAGGAATTACCAGCCCCAAGGGTCAACAGTTCTGAGAGTGAGAAACCCTGGACTAGAGAGAGTAGGACCCAGCTGTGGGTGGGAGGAGGTGGGCCAAGGAGTCCTGGGTTTGAATCCTGACCCTGCCATTTGTGCCTGCATATCCCCAGGCAATTCACTTCATCTCTCTGGGCCTCAGTTTCCCCCTCCAAAATGGGATAAAGAGACATTTCATTTATTTTTGCCTCATGAGGTCTGTGCCAGGGTTGTGTGTCCCCCCACACTCAGGACAGGACTAGGCACTGACCAAACATTTGTTGTCTAGCCTGCTCTGGCCTTCCCTGGCTCTAGCTGCAACTGGGACCCCCAGGTTGGGGTTGCGGGGAGGAAACGGAGCTGCAGGGGGGCTGGGAGCCGCTCCTGGGCCCGGTTCCCAGGACTCACAGCTGCATCCTCTGGGGGGGGGTGCCCAGCTGGCCCCGCGGCCCCACCCGCTGGCGGCCAGGAGGCTTATTCCCACGGAAATTGAGGATGGATCTGGGATTCCCCTGGTGGGATCTCCAGGGCCTGTCCACTTAACGACTGCCTCAAAACCTCATCCCAAGAATTTATCAGCAGCCAAGAAAGATTGATCTTCAACTCTGGATCAGATTCAGCGCGTCTGGGAGTAGCGGAATCTGCATTTTTTAAGGGGCTTCTGATGTAAAGGGTTCCCAGGCGTACTTTAAGAAACAAGCTCTGCGTAAATTCCTGTTACTCAGGTGGGTAAACTGAGTCCCAGAGGGAGGAAGGGGCCGGTCCAGAACCGCAAGGTTGGTCTGCTTTTCTTTTTGGCTTAGCCTTCCTCTCTTCTCTCCGGTCTCTGTTTTCGACTCTGTCTCCTTCCTCCCCTTTTCTCAGCGGGGGCCCCCAAAGCAGCCGCGCCCCCAGCATCCGGCCCCTTGCGAGATTCCGGAGGAATCACCCAAGCCGCCTGCCCGTCCCAGGCCCCGCCCCCTCCCTTGGCAATGAGCTCCTCCCATTGGCTTCTTCGTACACCGCCCGCCCTACCATTGGCTGAGACCATGTCTTCGGCCCACCCCCTCACCATCCGGTTTCTCTTAGGTCCTTTCTTTGTGGGAGGGGGCAGAGCGGGGGCGTGGCCCCGCGGGGGCGGGGCGATGTGGGGGCGGGGTTGGGTTTCCCGCTCCGCCCCGCGCGGTTATTAAGCGCAAGTCTGGAGGCTGGCTCAACGGCCCCTCGGTGGCGGCGGGACGGAGCCCCGGAGGTCGGATCTACGACGGGTCCCGGAGAGCAGGTGACAGAGCGATGCCTGGTGCATCTCGGGTGCCACCTAGCCGCCCACTGTCTCTCTCCCGCCCCCCCATTCCCCTGCAAGCCCCACCCCTGTCTGAATTCCTGCCTGAATTTCCTTCTCCCTTTTCCTGGCCCTCGCCCTCTGTTTCTCCCTTTCCCTCTGTCTCTATGGCACTCTTTTGCTGTATGGGTTATGGGGAGGCACAGTGAGTCTGAAATGCCCTCCCCCCGGCGTGGGGCGGTCTTCTGGGACCAGCGCCCCCACCCCACCATGAGGACTCTGATGGACTCTGCTCCTTCCATCGTGCAGGGCGCCAAGTGCTAGGGCAGATTCCAGAGTCAGGAGGGCATTTCAGGTGGTGGGCAGCCTGGCCAAAGGTGTGGAGGTGGAAATGAGTGTGGCTTCCCTCTGGTCTAGACTGTTGGGAGAGCCAAGGCCAAGCCCACCCAGACTGGCCATCTGGGAGGTTCCCAGAGGCCTGAAGCCTTGGCCTCAATTTTTCCAGCTGTGAACTGGGACTGTCACCCGCTAAGGTAATTGGCAGGTGAGCTGTCCCATATCTGCAAGCATCACTACCTCTTCTATTCTGGGGGCCCTCCTGGAGGAGGTGCAGCCCCATATGTAAACAGGCCTCTTGAATATGTCTGAGCCCAGCTGAGGAAGGTGAAGACCCTGAGGGGTTGCGGCTGAGTGAGGGTAGTTCGGCAAGTGGTTGGGAGTTCGGATTTTGGAATTAGACAAACCTGGGTTCCGGCTCTGCCACTCACCATGGTACCTTGAACAGATGATTGGATTCTCCCAGCCTCAGCTTCCAGTCTGTATAATGGGGTGGGACATAACTCCCTGGGGATAAGGGCTGCTTCCAGGGTTAAATGCAGGTATGTGGGTCCTGCTTGTCTCCTCCTGGCCCTCAACTCCTCCTACTCTCCCCCTCACTCACTTTGCTCTAGCTGCAGCAGCCTCCACATTCACACACCAGGCATGGTCTTGCCTCAGGGCCTTTGCACAGGCTGTTTCCTCCATTGCCGAGCCAGGCCCATAGGCGCCAACTTTAAAACATAACAACTTGCCTAGATGGGCCGGGCCAAGGGAATGCCAGGCCAGGGCTGGGTGGCTGGGAGGGGCGGAGGAGGGGCCAGCCCAGGGACGCTGTACCTATGGAAACCGGAACAAAGAGCTGTGCCTCAGCCACACAAACACCTGGGCTGTGCTTCTATCACTTAACAGTTCTGGTGGCCTGGGACACCAGTGGTGGGTGAGTCCCCAGATCCCTGGGGGGCAGGTGTGGGACTCTACCCTGCTCTGATGGGGGTGGGGTGGGGTCGGGTGGGGGGACAGGGCAGTAGGTCCCTAAACTAAGAGATTAGTCAGGTAGGTGCAGATTTGAAGCCCTGTGGTGTCCCCTACTGCTGTGTGGCCTTGAGTGTGTCAGGTGTTCCCTGAGCCTCAGTTTTCTCATCTGAGGCCTGGGCAGGTGAGGGGCCTTTTGGTTGCGTGGTATTCTGAGGAAGTGGGTTCAGGGGTCTTCAGCGTCCTTGTCTGTCAAATGGGGTCACGAGAAGATGCCTAGGACAAAACTCCAGCTGTTGGCATGGAAACAGCCTTCTCCCAAAGTCATATGCTGAATAATGACTCATGCTTGTCTGGGTGCAGCCCCAGGTGTTAAGGACGGAGAGGTGGGGGCCTAGGGCTGACAGGACTTGGCCCAGGCGCACAGTATGCACACCTCCCTTGGGATCCTCTACACCCCTCCATAAGACAACTTCCTCTGGAATCCCAACCTCCTGAGCTTTCACAGAGGCACCTCTGGCTGAATTCTTGAGATCCTCTGAAGCCCTGTCCTCCAGGCTTCAGTTTCCCCTTGTGTCCAGTGGGGTGGTAGAGGTTGGGGAATGTCCACTTGGGGGAGCCCCACCCCCAGAGGGTCTCGTGCTGCTGTGCTAGCTACTAGGTAATCTTGGGATATCTCTGTCTCTCTCTGGGCCTGTTTCCCTGACTAAAGAGAGGCGTCCTAGAAGGAGATCTCTCTGCCCCTCTGGTACTGAGAGATCATTTATTCATTCAACAAACAAGTTCTGAGTACCTACTGTGAGCCAAGATTGGGCGTTGGGAGAGAGCCATTCATCCATAAAAATCATTATACTTAATTGCAACTGCATGGAGATGATGGAGAGTCAGATGGATGGGGAAGTTAGTTTAAATGGGTGTTCTGGGAGGGCCTCCTGAGTAGACTTTTGAGCTGAGGCCTGAATGAGAGCAAAGAAACTGCCATGTGGATACCTGGGGGGACGGGCATTCCATGCAAAGGGTGTGCAAGGCGGGGAGCGCTCGGGCGAAGCAGAGTGAGCAAGTGCGACAGAGAGCAAGTGAGGGCAGGCAGGGGACAGGGCAGGTCGTGCAGGGCCTCCTGGAGGATTTGGGCTGTAACCCAGAGGGAGGTGGAGACGTGGAGACGCTGGAGGCCTGAGGGCCAAGGAGGGGTGGGACCTGACTCAGGTGCTCAGAGGCGCCCTCTCGTGGCTGCTGCGGAGAGGACAGACATGAGGGACCAGGGGACGAGGGCGGAGGCAGTGGAGAGGTGAGAAGTGGGTGCAGCCAGGACTCATTTAGGGATGCAGCCCCATTCCTGCCATGTGACCCTGAAGCCTCCACTTGCTGGTAACCATCTTTGGCTCAGCCTGAGTCCCAGTCTGTCCTGTCCTTCCCTCCATGGGGTTGGGCAGTGGTCTCCCAACATTCATGTTCGGCCCCCAAACTCTTCAGTGGAAATCTCACCACAGTTGAAAGTGTCCTGCCTTCCACTGCAGCCTGCAGGTGGTCAGACCCTGCCCGTCCTTGGGGTGGCCCCCAAGGGCTCTGGGAAACCCACTTTGAGAACCGCTGATGTCTCCCCCTCCTTTGGCAAGTAGATTCCCCTCTCCCTGTGGCCATCTCTAAAATGGGCACCGACTGAGCCATCTGAGTGGTGGTTAATAAAAGGCTCGATGCAGTGGTGCCCTGATGTTGGGGTTGCGTGGGAATAGGAACTGGGGGGTCATTTGCCACGATGGGCATTTGCCCTCTGAGGCCACCCTGGGCCGTTGCAGCCAGGGCCAAGAGAGGAGAGACCAGGCGGCTGGCTTGGCTCTGCTGAGTGGGTCCATCAATTATTGACACGCTTTGTGTGAGACATGAAGAATTCATGTGGGGGCGGGCTGCCCGTGGACCAGTGGCATGCTGGAGCCAGCTCATAAGAGCCACTTGTTGTATATTCAGGAATTTTGCCATTTAATAGTTTTGTCATTATTCAAAATGACAGACTATGAATTTACTGTTAAATACATTATATTTAAAACAAAAGTATGGACTATTATTCAGCCATAAAAAGGAGTGAAACAGTGACACTCGCTATAATGTGGATGAATCTTGAAAACATGATGCTTAGAGAGAAAAGCCAGACATAAAAGGTCATATAGTGTGTGATTCCATTTACGTGAAATGTCCAGAACAGGCACATCCACAGAGACAGAGTGGATTTGTGGTTGCTAGGGGTTTGGGGCAGGGGAATGGAGAGTGACCTCCAGCTAATAGAGCTGGAGTGTCCAGAATGGGGACGGGGACAGATTGGAGTCCAAAGGATGAAATGGGGTTGACAGAGGGTGAAAGTGGGAGCAGGAGTAGACAGCCACTCGGCGTCTGGACACCCATTCACAGATGGGAAAGCTTCCCCTAGGGGTGTGGGGCTTGTCTGGAGTCACTTTGCAGGGACTGTGGACAGGACTGTGGGCTTCCTGCTGCTCCTCCAACATGCCAGGCACAATCCTGCCCCAGGACCTTTGCACAGACTTCAGTCGTCCTGGCTCAATCTTCCCCAGACCTTGTCCTTTCAGTCCCAGCTTTAGGGGTTCCACCTCAGAGAAGCCTTCCTGACCACCCCAGCCCAGGTCACCTGCCTTTTCCTGGCTGTCACTCCCCACTCCTATCTCTCCCTGAAATTATCCTGTTTATTTCTATGTTCACCAGTTTCTGACACCTCCTCCTTCCAGCGTGGGTGACAACATCTCTTAGGGGTCCGTTTTGGAAATTTTGAGGGCTTTTTTTTGCTTGTGAGAATAGCAGGATGTTCTGGCATTTGGGGACAGGATCCAGGGACACTAGGCATCCAGCCATGCTCAGGGCAGCCCCACAACTTCCTAACATCCTGCCAGAAACATAAGCCGATGAGTGGGGTTTGCACAGTTTTAATATTCAGTGAATATTCCTGAATCGAGTGGAGATGAACTTCTCTTTTAATAGGAATTTATAGCTGTATGTTCACTCTGATGCCCCATGTGGGGCGAACCCCTCATAGATTTGTTCCATCCCCAAGTGCAGGGAGTCTGAGCTTTTCAGGAGAGAAATTCTTGGTAATCAAACATGTTGAGAACCTACTGAGTGCCTGGCAATGCAGATATGATTTACAAATCTCAACTGTGGAATCCTTTTACTTTCTGTTTGTATTACAGTTTTGGGAAAATCCTGTTTTAAAACTTTTTAAATTCATTTAACATAAAAATGAAGTATAAGAAATATATATAGTAAGGGCCACAGAGATATAAAGTATATACACTTAATATATATAGTAAGTGTTCCATTTGATGAGATATAAATTCACCATTTTAAAGTGTTCAAATTCTAGAACATTCCACCACCTCAAAAAGAAGCTCTGTCCCCATCAGCAGTTACTCCCCAGCCCCCTCCCCCAGCCCCTGGCAACCACTAATCTACTTCCTGTCTCTGTGGACGTGCCTGTTCTGGACATTTCACATACATAGAATCACACACTGTGTGGCCTTGTGTGTCTGGCTTCTCTCATGAGAACCGTGTGTTCAGGGTCCATCCACGCTGTGGCGAGTGTCAGCGCCTCCCTCCTTTTCATGGCCGAGTAATATTCCAGAGTGTGGAGGGACCACATTTTGTTTATCCATTTGTTGATGGCCATTGGAGTTGTTTCCACTTTTGGCCACATGAATCATGTTGCTGTGAACATGCACGTACATGTTTTTCTGTGGACGTACATTTTCATTTCTTTGGGGTAGATGCTTAGGAGCAGAATTGCCAATAATTATGTTTGTTTGAAGAACTGCCAAAAAAACCCTGTTTTCACAGTGCTGCCCCGTTTTCCATTCCCATCAGCCATGTGTGAGGGTTCCAGTTTCTCCACTTCCTCACCAGCACTTGTCTGTCTGTCTGATGAGAGCCGTCCTAGTGGGGTGGGGGGTGGGGTGGTATTATTATCATTATGATTCTGACTTGCGTTTCCCTAGTGGCCAATGATGTTGGCCACCTTTCCAGTTGCTTATTGGCCATTTGCTTATCTTCTTTGGAGAAATGTTAGATGTTCCTTTATTTAGATATAATTCACATACCATAAAATTCACCTTTTAAAGTACACACTTTGCTGGGTTTTCGTGTGTTCACAGAGGTTTACAACTATCTAGCTTGATGATGTTTTACATTCATATGGATCCAGACTGAACAGAACATGGAACATTCCAGACCCAACCCCTCTACCTCCTCAGATGGTGGCCTTTGTCACCACCTATGAATTTTACTTTTAAGCTGGCGGGTGGAGGTAGACGAGAGTGCCTGTGGACTCCATTTCAGGGCAGTACGGGAACACCCCGTTCCTTTGTAATAAGGAGGTGGCTTGGGTAAGGACCCTCAGTAAGGCAGGGACGAATCTCTCCTGGTCATTGCTGTATTCCAAGCGCCGGGTGCATAGTTGGTGCTCCATAAATGCTCATTGAGCAACTGAATGAATGTTCTGGCCGAGCCCCTGAAGCTTTAGCACGCTTTTCTGGCTTGTAACAACAGCGGGGTGTTCTGGCATTTGGTGGGCAGGGGCCAGGAACACTGGGTGTCTGGCCCCTGAGCCCCGGGGCAGTTCCTGCCCCAGAAGGGCTGGTGTGGCACAGTCTGGCCATCTCCTGGCTTGCCCGCCCTCGGACCTGGGTGAGCACAGCAAGCAGGAAGGAAGGCTGGAGTTTATTTTGGGCCACGGCCTGATCCCCCGGGAAAGCAGTCATTTCTCTGGCTACTTGAATGGGGATGTTTCTGGCAAAACAATGGGTCGGGGAGGAGGAAAGGACATGCAGCTGGGCTGGCTCAGGTGTGGCAAGTCTGGGGGCTGGCCAGAGTTGCTAGGAGTGTGGAGGCTGGGAAGGGAGGTTGTAGCTGCCTCCACCCCCACCCCTTTTCCTTCTGGGCTTGGGGAGGGGGGCGCTGCTAGGGGCCCAAGCCCTTCCCAAAGCCTGTACACAGGCCCAGCTCACCTCCAGAACCAATATACCCAACCTCAGGACTTGCATATGGGAAAGTCAAGGCCCAGAGGGGGCTCACATAGTGACTGGGATAGGCAGAAGAACCTGGGCCTCAGTTTGTCCATCTGTAAACTGAGGAGACTGCACCCAGGGTCTTGGGAGTCCCCTCTTGTTTCCCATGTTTGTAGACATCCTTTCCCTCATGCGTTCAACAAACACCTCTGGGGTACCGTTGAGTAGCAGGCCCTGGACTGGCCATCGGAGACGTGGAGTGAACAAGGGAGGCGCAGCCCTGACACATGCCACTGGTCGAGGGAGTTGGACATGGAAACCAAGTTGCTCAGGGCCACGATGGAGGACACGCAGGGCGCATGGGAGCCAAGGGGCACCCGGCCCAGCCTGGGACATCTGGGAAGGATTCCAGGAGTAAGTGACAGTGGCACCGAGACTTGAAGATACACAGTTTACAGGATGAGTTGGGAGAAGAGGTCCAGTTAGAGGGAATGGAATAGAATGTTTTAGAGAAACTGGTGGGAGGGCACCCAGGAGGCACAGGTACGTGTGCCAAGCGGCCAGCCCAATGCTGTGGCTGCTCACAGAGCAGGGCTGCACGGCCAGGTCGCTGAATGTCTTAGAGCTGGAATGGTGCGATCCCAGGTGGTGGCGTCCAGCCCCTTGCCCAGGGAACATTGGGGTTGGCCACGAGCTTCTGCCCCAGAAGACCAAGTTAGTTCTGATCGTCCTCATTTTACACATGGGGAAACTGAGGTACAGGGCAGTTATGTTGCTTGATTGAATGATCAGAGCTGAGAGCAGGCCCTGAATGTTGGTTCTGTCTTTGTCATGGGGGACAGCTGCCAGCCCTCCAAGACTCAGGGCGACTTGCAGACGTCAGTTGGGAAAGGTAGAGGGGGTTAGATGTGCAGAGGTGTTGGGGGAAGGCAGTCACTGTGTTGCTATGTGGCCTTAGGGAAGTGGTTCAGCCTCTCTGAGCCTTTGTGTTTTCTTTTGCAAAATGGGCCACCCCCTCCTGCCCCCCCACTACCTGGTGGAAATGTCAAAACAAGCACGTGCTGCCAGCTCATGGCCTGCTGCGCCACACTGTGTCAACGACACCTCTGCCATGGCCGTGGCCTGTGTGGCCCTGAGGTCTGGTGGCTGGTGTGGGGGGCAAGGAAGCCTGGGCCAGCAATCTCTGTGCCTGCCCTGACCTCCACGTGCAGGCGAGAGGGCAGCCCAGGGTTGAGACTTCTCCCAGGCTCTGAGCTCTCACAAAGACAGGCTTTGTGGGGGCCCCTGGGTGTGAGTGGGCGCCCACGTGGCATTCCTGGTCTGGGTGGCTTGGAGCCGGGGTCGGGTGGATTCTGACCATGGCCTGGGGCAGTGGGTGAGGACCGGGGGCAGGTCCTCGTTCATTTGGCAGATGTTTCTGGAGTCTCCAAGGACATAGCAGTAAGGAGTCAGGCCCATTGCCCCCACCAGGGCCTGGGGTGAGGCAGACCAGTGGGGCATCAAAGCCAGGGGGAGTAGAGCAGAGATGGACTCCTGGGGTGTTGTGTGGCCCAAATCGTCAGTTTAGCTGTTCAGGGATAGCTTACTGGAGGAGGTGGTGTCCAGGCTGTGAGGGAAGAGGCAGGGCCTTGGGTGCCATATAGGAGTCTACCAGAGAAGAGGTAGGGGTGTGGGGGCCAAGGCTTTGGAGGATGTGTAGAAGTTCACCAGGGAGGAGCATGGGAAAACAGGAGCAAACAAAAGTGGCCCCCCGGCAGCTGCTTGAGGCCCCGGGGCCGTGGGGGCTGATGTTGCGTGTCTTTACCCCCGCAGGGCTGATGGACACGTTCAGCACCAAGAGCCTGGCCCTGCAGGCCCAGAAGAAGCTCCTGAGCAAGGTGGCATCCAAGGCGACAGTGGCTGTGTTTGTGGACGACACGAGCAGTGAGGTGCTGGACGAGCTGTACCGCGCCACCAAGGAGTTCACCCGCAGCCGCAAGGAGGCTCAGAAAGTGGTCAAGAACCTGATCAAGGTGGCAGTGAAGCTGGGCCTTCTGCTCCGTGGCGGCCAGCTGGGCGGGGAGGAGCTGGCGCTCCTGCAGCGCTTCCGCCAGAGGGCGCGCCGCCTGGCCATGACGGCGGTCAGCTTCTACCAGGTGGACTTCACCTTTGACCGGCGCGTGCTGGCCGCTGCCCTGCTCGAGTGCCGGGACCTGCTGCACCAGGCCGTGGGCCCGCACCTGACCGCCAAGTCCCATGGCCGCATCAACCACGTCTTTGGCCACTTTGCCGACTGCGACTTCCTGGCCGCGCTCTACAGCCCCGCGGAGCCGTACCGCTCGCACCTGCGCCGGATCTGCGACGGGCTCACCAGGATGCTGGACGAGGACAGCATATGACCTCTTTTTGCCCCGTCTGGCCCAACTCCACAGACAGATGACCTGCCCCCTCTCAGAGGATGCGAAACTGTTTAAAGCAGCAGTTTGACGGACCCATGTCGCCTCTCCCGCCCAGTCTCGCTAGGAGAGGACGTCAGCGTGGAGACCAGCATAGCCCGCCAG
Source organism: Rhinolophus hipposideros (assembly GCF_964194185.1). Taxonomy (NCBI): domain Eukaryota; kingdom Metazoa; phylum Chordata; class Mammalia; order Chiroptera; family Rhinolophidae; genus Rhinolophus; species Rhinolophus hipposideros. Next base: position 58,119,143 of record NC_138062.1, on the reverse strand, counting down.
CCCAGCAGCCTCCCCACCCTCCTCGAGGCTGCTCCCTGCTCGGTCCGCCTGTCCTGAATCTCCACAACCCTTAGGGGGCGCTGGTCTGCACCGCTCAAATAACCTGACGTCATCTGAAAACTGGCATTAGTGATGCCACCTGGGTTTTTCATTCCTTCAGACAGGGGTCCTGCTGAACTGGAAGGGAACGTTATAGGGTGAGCTGTGTCCCCGCTGCCCGATTCTTTTGTTGAAGTCTTAACCCCCAGGACATACGAGTATGACCCAAATGTGGAACTAGGGTTGTTGCTGATGTAATTAAGATGAGATCACAGTGGCGCATGGTGGGCTCCTAGTCCAGTGTGACTGGGGTCCTTACGAAAGGGGGAAATTGGAACACAGAGAAGGCCACATGAAGATGGAGGCAGAAATTGGAGGGATGTGTCTACAAGCCCAGGGTTGCCAAAAATTGCCAGCAGCCCCCAGAAGATGGGAGAGTCTTAGAGAACGGCCCTCACAAGGAACCTGCCTGGCCGACAACTTGATCTCGGGGTTCAGGCTTCCATAACCACGAGCAAACAAGTCTCTGTTGGTTGCTTCAGCTGCCCGCCCAGTCTGGACGTTTTGTTCTAGCCACCGTGGTGAATGAGCTCAGGGAAGCCACAGAGAGGGCTGTGATGGGTGCCGGCGTGGGGGCGAGGACGCTTCGATTTGGTTGGAATCATTGCTTTCACACGCACGTGGAAGGGGAGGGAGCGCCCCCCCAAGCAGGGGTCGAGGGTAAAGCCATCTGAGATGCAGGCACATTTTTAAATGACCATTTCATGTGTGGAAAACAAAAACACCAACAAATGTTTTTATCAGAAGGCAAAGCTCAACAATTCTTGGCTTTGGGGACACCCGGAAGATACAGCGATTCTCACCTCGGGACGTTGATGGACACGTGTATTTGTGATTTTTGTGAGAAGGGGGGCATGGGTTGCAAAACACGGCTGCAGGTCTGACCATGTCAGGGTCAAAAATGTTATTCTGGGCACCCTTGGGGGAGGGGAACTGTCCCGTGACTGTTTTGCAGAACTGGGTCAGGTATGTTCAGGGTAAAGGTTGCAGACAGGAGGCCTGCAGGCCTTATTAGGTAAGAAGGTGGGTTTGCATGGCCCCACGAGTGTTTGAGACATCTGGAATCAGTAGCCAACAAAACTGGGGAAATTGTGAGTATCAATCTGAATTTGGGCGTTGCTCTCAAAAACTCACCTAAGCCTGCACTGCCCACTGGTTAAGCTGCATAGAGGTGGCTCCTCTCTGCTTTGCCACAGTCCCCACTACTCCTTATTGCCTCTGTCTGGCCTGTTGGACTGGCTGTCAAGATTATGACCCCAGGTATGACCTCTTTCTGTGGTTTGGTTTCTGCTTCCCTGAAGCCAAAGTCTTTCAACCAAAAGCCCTACCTCCTACTCCACTGTTCTACAACCAACTTCCCCTCTTATCTCCTCTAGTCAAGAGACGGATCTTCAAATTCGAGAGCAAATGTGCATTTTGAGTGCCCAGAGAAGCCCCAGATGAAATCCTTTGCCCTAGTCTCTGCTGACTGAATTTATCAATGTGCATAAGGCTTTGTACTTTTCTGCTGGGCTGTCCAGCCTCTCTTGACTCCTCATCAACTTGAGATTTAATTTTGAAAAACCAAAGAGCACTGCAGAACGATTTAAATAAAAGCACACGTCTTCCATTGGCATGATGTGGAACTGGCAACTTAATTGCTTGGTGCCATCTGAGTTTTCTGCTCTCCCAGGTTTTTGCCTTAAATTTTTTTTGTGTGTCAATTACAGCTGACATTCAATATTATGTTAGTTTCAGGTGTACAGTGTAGTATATGATTTAAGAACTGATCCCCCTGATAAGTCTAGTACCCACCTGGCACTATACATAGTTATGACCATATTACTGACTATATTCTCTATGCTGTACTTTACATCCCTGTGATTATTTGTAACTGCCAATTTGTACTTCTTAACTCATTCACCTTTTTCACATACAGACCCCCCACTCACCCAATCTGGAACCACCAGTTTGTTCTCTGTATCTCTGAATTTCTCTTTTGTATGTACATTTTATTTTTTTAGACTCCACATATACGAGTATGTGAGATCATATGGTACTTGTCTGACTTATTTCACTTAGTGTAGTACCCTATAGGTCCATCCATGTTGTCGCAAATGGCAAGATTTCGTTCTTTTTTATGGCTGAGTACTATCCCATTGTATGTATGTATGTACCACATCTGCTTTATTCGTCTACCAATGGACACAGGTTGCTTCCATATCTTGGCTATTGTAAATAATGCTTCAGTGAACAAAGGGGTACATACATCTTTTCCAATTAGTGTTTTGGATTTCCTCAGATAAATACCCAGAAGGGTAACTGCTGGATTGTATGACTGCTCTATTTTTAATTTTTTGAGGTACCTCCATACTGTTTTCCATAGTGGCTGCACCAATTTGCAATCCAACAGTGCACAAAGATTCCCTTTTCTCTTCATCCTCGCCAACACTTGTTATTTGTTGATTTATTGATGGCCCTTCTGACAGGTGTGAGGTGAGATTTCATTGTGGTTTTATTTTGTGTTTCTCTGATGATTAGTGACGATGACCATCTTTTCATTTGTCTATTGACCATATGTATGTCCTCTTTGGAGAAATGTGTATTCAGGTCTTCTAACCATTTTTTAATCAGATATTGTTGTTGTTAAGTTCTATACCACTGTGATTGGTGAAGATGCTTAAATAGCTCGATATGATTTCAATCTTAAAATTACTGAAGCTTGTTTTGTGACCTAACATGTGGTCTATCCTGGAAAATGTTCCATTTGCACTTGAAAAAAAATGTATACTCTCCTGCTTTTGCGGGAAATGTCCTCAAAATATCAAGTATATCTGGTCTAATGTATCATTGAAGGCCGCTGTTTCCTGTTGATTTTGTGTCTCAATGATGTGTCCAGTCAATGGGGTGGGCAAGCCCCCTACAATTACTGTATCACGGTCAGTCTCATTATGTCTGTCAGTATTTGTTTTATATATATAGGTGCTTCTATGTTAGGTGTGTAAATGTCCGCTTGTTGGGCTGATCACTTTATCATTATGAAATGCCCTTGTCTCTTGTTACGGCCCTTCTTTTACAATCTATTTTGTCTGATGTAAGTATTAATACCCCAGGTTTTTGTTTCCATTTGCATGAAATATCTTTTTCCATCCCTTTACTTTCAGTCTTGTGTGTCTTTCAATCTAAAGTGAGTCTCTTATAGGCAGCATAACTGTGGGTCTTGTTTTCTTATCCATTCAACCACCCTGTGTCTTTTGATTGGAGCAGTTAATCCATTTACATGTAGAGTGATTATTGATAGGTATGTAGTTATTGCCATTTTGTTTTCTGATTGTTTTTATAGTTCTGTTCCTTTCTTATTCTTTTGCTGTCTTGTATTTTGATGACTTTCTATAGTGTGGTTTGAATTCCTTTATTTCTTGTAGATTCTTGGTTTGTGGTTACCATGTGCTTTATATATACCAAGCTATGTTTATAGCAGTCTATTTTAAGTTGATGGTTACTTAAGTTTGAACACATTCTAAAATCACTACCATTTTTAATCAACCCCCTCCGTTTTGGCATTTTTGTCATATTTGTGTGTGTGTGTATGCTTATGTGGGACCTTTAATTTGTTGTAATTATACCCAATCTTCATACTTTTGTCTTTTAATCTTTGTACTAGCTTTAGAATTGGTTGATCCACTGATTTTACTGGTTGCCTTTGTCAGTGAGATTTTTTTCTTTCCTGTTATCTTCTTACTCATATTTTCGATCTTTTCTACTTAAACAAGACCCTTTAACACTTCTAATACTACTGGTTTGGTGGTGAACTCCTTTAGCTTTTTCTTGTCTAGGAAACTCTTGATCTGTCCTTCGATTCTAAACGATAGTCTTGCTGGGTAATCTTGGTTGTAGGTCCTTACTTTTCACCACTTTGAATATTTCCTGCCACTCCCTTCTGGCCTGCAAAGTTTCTGTTGAGAAATCAGCTGCCAGTCTTATGGGGCCTCCCTTGTAGGTAACTAACAGCTTTTCTCTTGCTGCTTTTAAGATCCTCTTGGTCTTTAGCCTTTGGCATTTTAATTATGATGTGTCTTGGTGTGGGTCATGAGGTGCTTCAATGGGTTCATCTTGCTTAGGACTCTGCGCTCCTGGACTTGTCTATTTCCTTCACTAGGTTCAGAAAGTTTTCCATCATTACTTCTTCAAATAAGTTTTCAATCCCTTGCTCCCCCTCTTCTTCTGAGACCCCTCTGATGTGAATGTTGATACACTTAATGTTGTAAGAGGTCCCTTAAACTATCCTCAATTTTTAAAATTCTTTTTTTCCTTTTCTGTTCCGATTAGGGACAGATTTTTTCTTCCAGACTGCTCATTCATTCCTCTGCTTCATCTAATCTGGTATTGATTCCCTCTAGTGTATCCTTCATTTCAGTTATTGTATTCTTCAGTTGTGACTGGTTCTTGTTTTCAATCCCTTTTATTGTTTTTTCTCTCTCTGTCGAAGATCTCACTGATTTCATATATTCTTCCACTAAGTTCATTGAGCATCCTTATAACCAATGTTTTGAACTCTGTACCTGGTGAATTGCTCGTCTCCATTTCATTTACCGTGTTTCTCCAAAAATAAGACCTGACTGGAAAATCAGCCCTAGCATGATTTTTCAGGATGCTTGTAATATAAAATAAGCCCTACTGTATTTCCCTGAAAATAAGACCGGGTCTTATATTAATTTTTGCTCCAAAAGACGCATTAGGGCATATTTTATATTACGAGCATCCTGAAAAATCACGCTAGTGCTCATTTTCCGGTTAGGTATTATTTTCGGGGAAACATGGTAGTTTTTTTTCAGGTTTGTCCTGTTCTTTCATTTTGGACGTTTGTCTCCTCATTATGGCTACCTCCCTTTGTTTGTTTCGATGTCTGAGGTAGATATGTTATGTCTCCCATTCTAGACAGAGTGGCCTTACATAGGAGGTATCCTGTGGGCAGACTGGCACGATCTCCTTGGTCACCTGAACCAAGGGCACCAGGGGTGTCTGCTGTGTGGGTTGTGTGCCCTCCTGTAGTAGGCTTGGGGCCACCTGATAGGAGTTAAAATTCAAGTTGCCACCAGTCACTGCTTGTGCTGGGCTTGGAGCCACTTGGCAAGAACTATAATGCACTCTGAGGCTGGCCACTGCTTGTTTGGGGTTTGTGGACCTTTGAGAGTCTGTAAGTGTGAGTCAAGGGCAGCTGCCACATGTGTGGGATTTGTGGAACTGTGAGAAGTCTCCCCACAATCCTAGGCCAGCCACCACTCATGTGAGGTTTGTAGGTTTGGGTGGAAGTCTGCAGTGTGAGCCAAGGCAGGCTGCTTATGTGAAGAAGCTGCTGGAAGTGGCCTGGGTTGGGCAAGTGAATTCGGTGGGGTGGGGTCTCAGAGAATCACCAAGGCGGGGCAGTCTGTTGGTCAGGTTAAAGGAGAGCTCAGATTTGGTGCCTGCCTGGGCCTGCCAGCTGGGTGGGTGTGTGGGAGCTCAACAAAGGAGCAATGGCTTCTGCCAGGACTTCTGTCCCTGGAGAGTTGTCCCATACCCTGCCCCTCCAGCCCTTGCCCTGAAGTTTGTCAATTTAGTTGCTCCTTGCATGTCCCTGGTGCTTTTTGAACCGCTGCCCCTGCTCTGGGGCTCAGTGAGTTTGTGAGCGAGTGATTCTGTGCATGGGCCCTGTAAGAGCAGTGCCTCGGTCTCTCCTGGACACAATCCCTACTGGTTTTCACAGCCAGATGTGATGGGAACTCCTCTTCCTGGCACAGGAGCCTGGTGTGGGGCTGGGACCCCTCATTCCTCAGGAGGGACCTCCACAGCCATGATATCCCTCCCGATTCTTCACCACCACACATGGGCGTGGGACCAGCCTGCTCCACGTCTCTGCCCCTCCTACCGGTCTCAATATAGCTTCTTCCTTCTATCCTTAGTTATAGGACTTCTATTCAGCTAGCCTTCAGATGGTTCTCAAAGGAGGTGGTTATGTAATTTAGTGGTAATTTTGATGTGGTCGTGGGAGGAGGTGAGGACAGCATTTACCTACCCGCCATCCTGACTGGAAGTCTGGCCAGTTTTCGCCTTTTAAATCAAGGCTGGAGGCGAATGTCACACACCTGTGGCCCTTGCTGACAGCGTCGATTTCTGCTGTACTGGGCACTGGGATGAGGCTAACGGAGTGGCTTCACACCCAAAGTAGGGTTTACTTCAGCTCCTCCTCATGACAGAAGGTCCTGGGACCAGGGTGGCTTTGTTCTTGAAAGAACCTGAGAGCTCCATAAAGACGCACGCACATGTCACATGGGGACAAGGGGAACTTGTGTGGGTCCAGAGGCCCTTCTGTGTCACGGGCATCACACCCCCTGTTCTGCACCTTGGTGATACCCAGGGATTTAAAGTGGTGACTCTGGGCTGAGCATGGAAAAGTCCCCTTCCCTAGGCCGACATCTCAGGGCTCAGTGTCCACTGCTTGGTTTGGCAGGACACCCTGGGTGATTGTCTCTTGGTCCCTGTTGCAATCTGCAGGTGGCTGCGCTCACCTTGTGACCTTGAAGCCTGGCCTTTCTTGGTCAAGTGACCCTCCTTGTTCACGGAGATCCTTCAGAACTTCTCTCGCGAGGGCGCAGAATGTGTGTGCTTGAAAGTCACTGCCAGGGCCCGAGGTCCCTTTTCAATTGTTTTGTTCTGAGAACTGTTACTCTTCACACTCGCGTACCAGTCTGAAACTGGACAGATTGGAGCCTCGCTCCGCTTCCCACAGGTGTGCAACTTTGGGCAGGAATCCTAATGCCCTTGGCCCACTGTTGCTCTGGCAAGTGGGGACCAGCAGTGCCCAAGTCCTCAGGTTGGCACAAGGTGAGTGAAAGGTACAGAGAGGCCTCCACTGATATGAAGAGCGAGGACCCATTTCACAGCCTGTGGACAGAAGCCAAGAGCCACACGGTTTCTTTTCCCCTTGTTTGCTCACAAAGACAGGGTCAGAGATCAGACTCACGGTCAAGCCAGGGTCAGGCTCCCCACTGCTGGGAGACCAGGGCCCCTATGAGTGGTGGGGACATTTTTGGGTTTCATTTATTTATGTTTTCCTACAGGTGTTTTTTTTAAAAATCACGGTGCTGCAATCCGGCTTTAAAAAACAGCAAAACCACCAGTGTGATCAGAGAACAGGTCTGCCCTGGAGCACTCACTCTGTGCCAGGACGGCCTGTGTGATCTGCTGGGGGTGGTGGGGTCTGTCTCGCATGTTCAGAGAGGGGTCCTCAGAGCAGGCTAACAGCCGCCCTCCCCGGGACCCGCTGCTTTTGCACCTGCAGAAAACTTGGGTCCAGAGATTCCATGTGTCCTGGGGGACACAGCCCACCGGTTGCCAACAGGGAAGGGAAGTGGGAACAGCCAACCCCTTGCCGTCCAATGGCCCCTGGCTCCTCACACCCAGCCAGGTGGACAACAGTGCCAGACACCCAGTTTATACAATTGCTTTTTAACTCTTATTTATTTAAATACAAAAGAACATTTCATTTTTTCCCCCAGTTAGTCTGAAAAGTGTCCCCTGGGGAAATTGTAAGAAAACAGTCAGTGTGGGGTCAGACAGCAGGACCACTGTTCCCCAGAGCAGCCAGAGCCTGATCTGATCCCATCGGGAGATGATGGCTTCAGAAAAGCTGTACCCCCCCACCTCATGCCGATGCCTTTCCTGGTTACGATGAGCTGCGGGGTTCAGACTCACACTCTGTTCAGAACAGCGAGAGGGGAGTGGGACCAGGGTGCTGGGGGCCTGGGGAAATGGTCCAGCACAACCTCAACCTCCTGGCCCCCCAGACTCTGTCCCAAGGCCTCAGCCGCCCTGCAAACCCCTCCGAGCAGGGCAGTACCAGCCCGAGCAGAAAACCAACAGTCCCCCTAGAAAGCCTGTGAGTGCCGGCCCTCACAGGGCTCAGCCCCTCAGAGGGAAAGCCGCCCTCCATGGAACTGCCGGTCACAGCTCACTGTGAGACGCTTTGGCGACGATCACCAGCTTGGACAGCTCGGCCTTGAATGCCCCGGGCCTATGCGATACTGGAAAAGAAGAAACACATGGCAGGACATTTGCCACTCCACAAACGCTCTGGGTCCTGGGTCAAGATGGGACCCAGTGGGGCCTGGCAGGGCAGGAGAGCAGTCCCCAAAGAGGGCTGCACATGGAAAGGATCACTGCCCTGAAAGTCTTACAGGTAAAGGACAGAAGAAAGGTAGAAAGATTGGTGGGCCTGCCCTAAGGGAACTGGGAGGCCGCAGAAAGTTCAAGGTAGGAAAAATGGGTCATTTTTGCCATGTTGAGACTGGATGGGGGTTGGGACAGGGCTGCATCACCTGCTCACACTGGCAAATTGGTTCGAGGCCCATATAATGCTTTTACAGCAGCGTCAGGGGCTCTGTCCCCCTTCACCCCCACCCACACCGATTCCCTGTGCACCTTCTGTGTGCCCTGGAGCTCAGAGTGTGCCCGTAACCCAAACTCCTCTGTCCTTGACCTCGATTCTGAGTGGTCCTTAGAGGACCTGCAGGTAGGGCTCCTTCCGGATCCAGGCCACCCCTCTGTAGCCTCCACCCATCCATTCCACAGCCCCCTCCGTTCCACAGCCACCTGGGTTCCCTCATCTCATCTCCCCTGAACCCAAGGCCCTCAGGGCTTCTCCCTGACTCAGCTGGCTCCTGTTCCACTCTCCTGCCTACTTGCTCGTGCCCTCTTGCTCTGGCATGCCAAGCCCCAACTCTAGGGCTCCCAGCCCCTTCTGTGTAGCACCTGCCTGTCGTGGCTGAACGAGGCTCAGAGCAGGGGCTCCTGGGACCTCGAGAGGTAACCCCCGCCTCCTCCACCACGCTCTGTTCCTGGTCCCAGAGCCCAGGACAGCCAGGCTGTGTGACGGTCACTGTCCTCCCACCTTTCACGGAGCATGAGGAAGGTTCTCATGCTCTCCGCTCTTTAGCGGGGATTGGCACAGAGCCCTGCCGCCCATGGGCGAAAATGTGCTTTTCACATTTTAAAATAGCTTTAACAAACATCTAAAGAAAAATGGTATTGTGATATGAGCAAGCGATATGAAATTCACATTTCCACATTCATAGTTTTCTTAGAATGCGGCCATACCTGTTCACTGACTCGTGGCGTGGCCTTTGTCCTACAGGGGCAGGTGAAGCAGTTTCAACAGAGGCCGTCTGCCCCACAAAACTGAAAATATTTACTATGGGGTCCTTAACAGAACAGCTTGTGGACACCTGGGCAGCCAGCTGGGCTAGTCAGGAGGTGCCCTGGGCAGTAGCCCCTCACCACTCGGCCCTGATGACGCTCTGTTGTCACCTCTCACCCACCTTCCCTGAGTACCTGGGTTCCATGTCCTGAATCCACTGTTACGTACCTGCTGTTTTGGTCACTTCAAATTCCTCATTTTTCAGGGGAACGTCACTCTCTCTCTCAAACGCAGCTTTAGACTGAAAGGGAAAAAGCGGAAACTCTCCTAATCAGCAAAGAACATGATTTGGATTGCTTTTCGGAGAGGCACAGACTAGAGCCTCGTGCTTTTACTAAAGAGCCAGGTGACACTTCTGAGCACACACAAGAGGGATCCAGAAGAAGTGGCTGCTTAATCCACTCAAGAGACTGTCAACCTGCTTAAAACTTCATGCCTTCACTCCAAATCCTGGGAAGAAGGCACTTAATTCATTTTTTTTTCTTTAGTTAATTTACGGCAATGAGACAAGTACGACAATCTCTTGAATGTACTTTTTTAAAATCAGAATTGTACGTCTCTCACATCAGCTAAATGAATAATTTTAAAGTAAGAAGGGACGCTGGGGAGTAATTAGTTCAATGGCGTGACAGTGCGTCTGACTTGTCACCCTGGGGCAGCCACGCCCAGGACGACAGCTCAGTTCTGCCGTCCACTGCTCCCTAGGTGATACTGTGAAGGTATCCATTCTGTACGTGTGACAGAAGTCAGTCCTGAGCTGACTGCACGGGCATTTTCCTCCATGACGGGGAATGCCCTCAGGGCACAGCTGAGGCTTCCCTGAGGAAGACGAAATCACACCTAGGGACAGCAGCGGCTGCCGTGCCCAAGTGCCAGCCCTTCCTGCTAGCCTGGCCCGCGGACTCCAGACCTGCTTGGCTGGTGCCCCATGGCAGAAGCCAATTCCTGGCACTAAGTCTCCTGATGCCCATCGCCTCCTCATTCTGCTGCGTGGTTGAACCTGGACGGATACAAGTGTTTTTCAACCTTGCTGCCCCCAGTCCAGAAGCAGGACAGGCTCTGTGGTGTGGCCGGCCTCTAGAGCGGGCCCCAGGGGTGAGGAGCGTGTGAGAAGGCGCTGCCCAGGCCATGAGCCTCAGGTCCCCGGAGCCAAAGGCCGTGAGCCCCCACATACACACCAGTGAGCCACAGCGCCTGCCCCTCTAGAGCCACTGCCACCCTTGCTGTCCCCATTCTTGTCCCAGGGCTCAGCATCCTGGCCACCCTGCCCTGTAGCTAACTGTTGGCTTTTCCAGCAGAGGGCGCCAGCAGAAGACTGGCAGGTGGTAGGAAAGGGACGCCAGGGTGTCCATGTCTCGCCCCGCTACCCACCCGGCCTCTAGGGTCAGCAGGGTCCCTCTCTGGGTGCCACCATTCCCTCTGCCCCTGCGCCTCCAGGCCGGGGGTCTGCACAGTGTCCCGTGTTCTTCTACATTACAAAGTCTCCCTCTAAGGGCTCGGTGTCCCTCTCTTCGTCTTGCCTGTCTCCCCAACAGGCTGAAAGGCACTGTCCACGGTGGGAGACTAGAGCAGCCGCCCACTGTGCGCAGCCGATACTCACGTAGGCCATGCCGTACTCGATCTCGGCACCCCGCACCTCCGCCTTGAACTGTGTGAAATACAGGTAGGACTTGCCCTGGGGCCTGCAGAGAAAGATCAGCAAGGGGTCAGCCCTGGGCTGCGGGTCCCCAGCTCATCAAGGTGGAAACTGTATCCAAGGGTTGCTGATTCTGGGAAGGACATACGGGGCCCCTCTTTCCTCTTTGTCAGAATGTTCTTCGGGCTTGTTTACTGGGAAGCCTGTTTGCCCAGTAGGACTGGGACCCTCATGTTAGTTCACTGAATCCTTTTTATCAGGTGCCAACGACATCCCAGGTATTGCAATGGGGGCCGCAGCAACATCTTGGAGGGTGAGAAATACAGGAATTAACCAGGAAGGAGAGGGGGAGGGCTGTCCAAGCAGAGGAAATGATGGCTGCAAAGGTCCCTCAGAGGGTGCAAATGGGGCAAACCCGACGTCAGCGTGGCCAGAGCAGAGAGAGAAGCCGAGAAGGGAGGGCTGTGACAGCAAGGGGACGATGCCTGCAGTGTGAAGAGCTCCATCTGGCCACGTTTGGAAAGCGGACAGTTATGGGGGTGGGGGTAGAGAAGGCAGCAGCGAGGTCAGGGAGGAAGGAGGTGGCGATGGTGGTGTCCAGGGAACCCCCCAGATTCTCCGTGCAGACGGAGGGGCGGTCCATGTCTGAAATCTGGAGGCCAGGCCCATTCAGGCTGAAGTCCCCTGGTCAGCAGGTGTCTGGGGCCGAGCAAGTCCTTGGGCCTGTGTGGCCTAGCTCTGTGCCCACTGGCGGGCTGCTGCTCACATGCCCCTCGAGAGGCAGCGATCTGCAGGAGGAGGAATGCAGCCCCGTAATGGGCCTCCCCCAGAATGAGGACGCCCCCGGCTCCTTGCCTCTGTGATACTTCCCTCTGAGGCCAGGGGCAGGGCACAGACAGGGCACAGCGTGGTGAGCACGCTGGGATCCTGGGCCCCGGGGGCAATCTTACAGAACAGGCAAGAATCTCCCCAACAGCACTTAGTAAACAGTGGCTGTTTGTAAAGCACTGAGCAGGGGGACGACACCTGCAGGTATGCCTAAAATGTGCCGTGTCCTTTAATTAATGTCACCACTCTCATTGTGTCCCATTTGTTGGTCTGTCCCCTGTGCGCCCCTGTCCCGAGGGTAGAGCCATAGCTCGGACTTCTGTCAGGTACATAATAAATGCTTGTGGAATCGCTTCTTCTTGTGGTGACACATTCCAGGCCGAGGTGCCGAGGGACACGATTCCATGCAGTCCCGTCCGCCTCCTCCCCACCCAGGGCCACACGCTCCCTGTCCTTCACCCTTTCCCCGCTCACCACTCCCTCATCAAACAGGGCACCAGCAGTGGGCTTACGAGAAGGGTGCACAAGGCATGAGCCCCTGGCGGGGAGACTGAGCCCATGAACCATGAATGTGACTGAAGGTGACAGTGAAAGGGGAGCGTTTGGGGAGTCGGACCCCTCGCCCTGCACTGTACTCCAACAGCCCCCCGACCTCCGCCTGGCCTCAGGGTCAGTGTGCTTCCCTAAAGAGCCCTCCCGCCCCTGCCAACTCCCCACGGTGTGGCACTGCCTCTGTGCACCCCTCCGGGGTGCAGGACCCTGTCAGTCTGTCTGCCCCACTTTCCCCGCTGCCTGGAGCAGCAGTGCACTCGCCCCCAGCAGCCTGAGCCAGGGCACCTCTTCCCAGGAGACCCCACTGCTGGCACCCTCAGCTCACCTCCAAACGGTGCACGTGAAGTGCTGATGGTCTTCACTGGTCCCCAGACTCATCTGCCACTTCTGGGGAGAGGAGAAAGACACGGCTCAGTCCGGGCCACGCAGCAGGCCGTGCTTGCACGGAGAGCTCAGGGTTACTTCCAGTTCTGCAGAGGGAACCTTTCCTGGGCCTCCCGGCTACAGCCTGGCCCCTAGGTGCCCCCACTCTGTCCAGGGGCAGTGAAACTACTCTGTGTAACACTACAATTGTGACCACACGTCATGACACGTTACACATTTGACCAAACCCACGGAATGCACAACATCGAGAGTGAACTGTAACGTCTACCATGAACTTGAGGTGACAACGATGTGTCAATGTCATTTCATCGATTATAACAAATGTCCCACTCTGGTGGGAGGTGCTGACCACGGGGGAAGCTGGCAGGGGGATGTAACGAAACTTCTGTGCCTGCTGCTCAGTTTTGCTGTGAACCGAAGACTACTCTAAAACACAGTCTATTAAGAAAAATAAAAATGAAAAAAAAAGAAGGGAAGACAATATACTCATGCCTGCTTGGGTAAGCATAAAGTCCTTGGAAAAGACAAGATTTCAATCATCGTGGTTACCTGTAGGATGTGGGTGGGGACTGGACAAGTAAAAGGCACTGTCAACGTTTTATGTGTTTTTCTTTTTGGATGATGTGAATGTGCTAGCGTTTTAAAAATTAAAATTTTATAAATGAAAATGTTAGCCTGGTTCCCAAACACACCACTACCAGTATATTCTAATACCCATGGCCTCCAAAAACCTGGCCACATGGAAATGGAAAACCTACTGTTGCCTTTGGGTTGCCTAAGACACTTTCATGGTTTGCCAGTAGTAAAATGAGTCTATGGCCTCTCCCAGGAGTAATGATGGACTCCGTATACCGGTACTCATGGCTTAATGACACAGCTTTTTCATTAATGGGAACAAGGGCAATTTTTCATTAATTATAATAGTCACTTAGATGCCTTTTGCCTGGAGCACAAATGTGGGAACCAATTACTAGTTTACATACTGTACAATTCACCCTTTCTAAATGTATAATTCAGAAGTCGGTCCGAGATGGAAGCTCGCGCCTCCCAAGAACACCTCGAATGTACACCTATATTTAGAGCACTCCCTCCTCAGAGCCAACTGTGAGCCAACTGAACAGCTTTTGCATAATCAGGAGAGGAACAGCTCAGAGAAGGTTGGAAACCAAGAGAGCTCTCTGTGAGCTGAGAAACCCAGGCCTGGAGGAGCCCGTGAGCGCCACTGTTTATGTTTCCCCTGCATGTGGATGCAGGCAGGAGCTCCGTCCAGGTTCTCTGGCCCACTTGCAGGGCACTGCAGCGCCTCCAGCCACCCCGCCTGGAGCTAGAGCCAGCAGGAACACGAAGGCACCAAAGCGTGTATACAAGGGGCCCTCCACCTGGAGAATGACCCAGCGGGTATAGCAGGGTGCTGCTTCATGCACCCACTGGGCTGGGTGCACTCCCCGGCTTGGGAAGTGTGGAGCGAGCAAAACACTGCGGTCCCCGCCTGCAGGGCTACCCTGTCTAGAGAAAGTGCGGAGATAATGAAGTGCTACTGTGTGCTCACATTGGGCTGCCCTGCCCAAAGAAAGTGCAGAGCTAGCAAAACGTTGAGGTACCCTCATGCAGGATTGAGTGGAGCGGGTGGGGCGCTGCTGGGTGTGTGGGTCTGCCCTGCCTGGAGAAGGTGCAGAACTAACAATGTGCAGCTGTATGCACACACAAGGCTGCACACACAAGGCTGCCCCACGAGGAGAAAGAGCAGAGCTAGTAGGGCGTTGAAACGCAAGCACACAGAGCAGCTCCGCTCATACCCTGCTCTCAGACAATTAGAGCAACAGGGCACGCCAAGTATGCACCGAGCAGCCCTGGCCACACCAGGCTGCCCAAGGAGAATCCACTCCTCCAAGCCAGGCGACACACCAGGCACTGCACACACTCACCCCAACGACAACCAGCCTGCCAAACCTACTCGACACAGACTACAGAGACTCCACTCTTTCAAGACTGGGAGAGAGAGCTATTCCATCCAACTCACAGGAACAAAAAAACCCAGAGAGTCAAACAAAATGGGAAGACAGAATATGCCTCAAATGAAGGAACAAGAAGAAAAACCCTAATGAAACGGAGATATGTAATTTTCCTGCTAAAGAATTCAAAGAAGGGGCAGCCGGATGGCTCAGTTGGTTGGAAAGTGAGCTCTTAACAACAAGGTTGCCGGTTGGATTCCCACCTGGGCCAGTGAGCTGTGCCCTCCACAACTAGATTAGAAAAACAATGACTTGACATCCTGGAAAAACACACTGTTCCCCAATATTCCCCAATAATAATAATTTAAAAAAAAAGAATTCAAAGAAATAGTCATTAAGGATACACAACAAACTTGAGAGTAGAAAAGAGGAACTCAGAGAGCACTTCAACAAACAGATAGAAAATTAATAATAAAGAACCAATCAGAGATGAAAATATAGTAACTGAAATGAAGAACACATTAGAAGGAATCCACAACAAATTACTTAATACACAAAAACAGATTAGTGACATGGAAGACATAATACTAGAAATCACACAATCAGAACAGCAAAATGAAAAAAGAATTAAAGAAAATGAGGATAGTATAAGAGATCTCTGGGATAACATAAAGCCCCCCAACATTTGCATTATTTGCAGGGATTACAGAAGGAGGAAAGAGAGAAAGAAGCAAAAAAAGTATTTGAAGAAATAAAGGCTGAAAACTTTCCTAATCTGGGGAAGAAAATAGACATCCAGGTCCAGAAAGTACAGAGTTCCAAACAAGATGAACTCAAAGAGACCCACAGTGAGACATATTATAATTAAAATGGCAAACGTGAAGGATAAAGAGACAATATTGAAGGCAACAAGAAGGAAACAAGAAGTCACATACAGGGGAAACCGTCTATGAGCTTATTTCTCAGAAGCAATTTTATAGTCCAGAAAGGAGAGGCAGGAAATATTTAAGTGCTGAAAGAAAGGAATACAGATACAACCAAGAATACTGTGTCTGGCAACTTTATCATTCAGAACTGAAGGAGAGGTAAAGAGTTTCCCAGAGAGCAAAAACTAAAGGAGCTCACCACCATTAAACCGGCCTTACAAGAAACGTTAAAGGGTCTTCTTTATGCAGAAAAGACCATGACCAGAAATAGGAAAATATAAGAAAGAAAAAAAACTCACTGGTAAAGGCAAATATACAATAATCACAGTGAATCAACCACTTAAAAAGCTAACATGAAGGTTAAAAGACAATAGAAGCATAATTTACTATAACTATAGTAAACAGTCATGAGACACGCGAAACAAAGAAATATAAAACATGACATCAAAAACATAAAGAGTAGAGGAGGGAGTAAAAATGTAGTGCTTTTAGAATGAGATTGAACTTAAATGGTTATCAGCTTAATATAAACTGCTATAGATATAAATAGATATACATGAACCCCATAGTAACTGTAAACTAAAACCATACAAAAAAATACACACAAAGAAATAAAGAAAAAGGAACCCAATGAAAACACTAAAGAAAACCAGGAAGTTAAAAAGAAAGAGATCAAGAAAAGAAAAAAGGAACAGAGAACAATAAAAACAATTAACAAAATGGCAATAAGCACATATCTCTCAATAATTACTTTAAATATAAATGAACTAAATCCTCCAATCAAAAAACATAGCATGGGGCTGGCCCGGTGGCTCAGGCGGTTAGAGCTCCATGCTCCTAACTCCGAAGGCTGCCGGTTTGATTCCCACATGGCCCAGTGGGCTCTCAACCACAGGCTGCCAGTTCAATTCCTCGAGTCCCGCAAGGGATGGTGGGCTCTGCCCGCTGCAACTGAGATTGAACACAGCACCTTGAGCTGAGCTGCCTCCTGGATGGCTCAGTTGGTTGGAGTGCATCCTCTCAACCACAAGGCTGCCAGTTCAACTCCTCGACTCCGGCAAGGGATGGTGGGCTCGGCCCCCTGCAACTAAGATTGAACACGGCACCTTGAGCTGAGCTGCCTCCCAGATGGCTCAGTTGGTTGGAGCGTGTCCTCTCAACCACAAGGTTGCTGGATCGACTCCCGCAAGGGATGGTGGGCTGTGTCCCCTGCAACTAGCAACGGCAACTAGACCTGGAGCTGAACTGCGCCCTCCACAACTAAGATTGAAAGGACAACAACTTGACTTGGAAAAAAGGCCTGGAAGTACACACTGTTCCCCAATAAAGTCCTGTTCCCCTTCCCCAATAAAATCTTTAAAAAAAAACACAATAAAACATAGGATGAAAGAATGGATAAAAACAAGACCCATCTACATGCTGCTTACAAGACAAGACTCACTTTAGATCAAAAGACACACACAGACTGAAAGTAAAGGGATGGAAAATGATATTCTATGAAAATAGAAACAAAAAGAAATCTGGAGTAGCAATACTTATATCAAACAAAATAGACTTCAAAACAAAAGCTGTAAAAAGAGACAAAGAAGAACATTACATAATTTTAAAGGGGTCAATCCAAGAACAGGATATAAAAATTGTAAATGTCTATGTATCCAACATAGGAGCACTGAAATGTATAAACCAAATATTAATGGACGTAAAGGCAAAAACTAACAGTAATTCAGTAAATAGTAGGGAACTTTAATACTCCACATTTTTGCTCCAAAGGACACATTAGAGCTGATGGTCCAGCTAGGTCTCATTTTCGGGGAAACACGGTAGAGATCAATAAAACAGAATAGAGAGCCCAGAAATAAATCCTCGCTTATATGGCCAACTAATCTGTGACAAAGGAGGGAAGGATGTACAATGGGTACAGACAGTTTCCTCAATAAGTGGTGTTGGGAAAACTGGACAGATGCATGCATGCATGCAAAAAAAAAAAGAAATTGAACCACTTTCTTACACATATAAAAAAATAACCACAAAATAAATGAAACACTTAAGTGTTAGACCTGAAACCAGAAAACTCCTAGAAGAAAACACTGGCAGTAAACTCCCTGACATTGCTCTTAGCAGTATCTTTTTGGATATGTCTCCTCTGGCAAGGGAAACAAAAGAAAAAATAAATGGGACTGCATCAAACTAAAGTTTTGCACAGTGAAGGAAACCATAAACCAAAAGACAATCTAAAGTTTTGCACAGTGAAGGAAACCATAAGCCAAAAGACAATCTACTGAATAGAACACATTTGCCAATGATACATTTGATAAGGGGTTAATATCCAAAATATATAAAGAACTCCTAAAACAAACAAACAAAAAAAGAGACAAGCAATCCGACCCAAAAATGAGCAGAGGACCTGAACAGACATTTCTCCAAAGAGGAAATACAGATGGCCCACAGACATATGAAAAGATGCTCCACATCACTAATCATCAGGGAAATGCAAATCAAAACCACAATGAGGTCTCACCTCACTCCTGTCAGAATGGCTATCGTCAATTAATCAACAAATAACAAGTGCTGGTGAGGATGTGGAGAAAAGGGAACCCTCATGCACTGTTGGTAGAATTGTAAACTGGTATAGCCACTATGGAGGGGCCTCAAATAATTAAAAACAGAGCCATCATACAATTTAGCAATTGTCATTCTGGGTATTTATCCAAAGAAAACAAAAACACTAATTCAAAACGATATGTGTACCCTTACGTTCACTGAAGCACTACTAGTCAAGAAGCTACGTAGGTGTCCATCCATAAATGAATGGATAAAGAAGATGTGGTACATGTATGTATACAATGGAATATTACTTAGCGCTAAAAAAGAATGAAATCTTGCCATTTACAACAATATGGATGGAGTATATTATGCTAAGTGAAATAAGTCAGACAGAGAAAGACGAATACTGCATGATTTCACTTATAGGTGGAATCTTAAAAAACAAAAGAATATACAAAACAGATAGACTAATAAATGTAGAACAAGCTGATAATTACCAAAGGGGAAGGAGGATGGGGTGGATGGAAGAAAAAAAAAGTCTGGCGTGGTGGGACTGGGTCCTTTGATGTCTCACAAGCAAAATCGAGGTGTTCCTACTGGAGCTTGGGGTCTCCTTCCAACTCAAGTGGGTGGTGGCCAAATCAGTTCTTTGTGGTAGAAGGACTGAAGTCCCGTTTCCTTGCTGCCAGCAGAGGCCACTTTCATTCTCTAGAGACTACTTGCACTCCTTGCTACATATGCCATTCTTGTGCTTGGAATTTCTTACTTCCTCTTCTGCCACCAGCTAGAGAAAAACTTCAGCAAGGATATGGGGACCTCAGTCCTACACTGCAAAGAACTGAATTCTGCCAACAAACTGATTGTGCCTGGAAGCTGAGAGCCCAACCTGGCTGACACCTTGATTTTATAATAGCTTATGAAGCATCCACCTCAACCACCAGGACTCCAGAACTAAGATAATAAATGGGTGTTGGTTTAAATTGCTAAGTTTGTGGAGATTTGTTAGGCAGCACAGAAAACAAATACGAAACTCTTAATAGAGGCTCACAGGAATGGCAGTCACATCTCACGTCCCTCCTTCTGTCCAGACATTTGTTCACTCTGTGGAATGATGAGTGGAATCTACGGTCACTATTTAACTTGAGCACTCTCACTTTTATTGGTTAAGCAAGAATAGTTCAATGAGTGTAAGTTAACACATGCATGACCCAACCCCACCGTCCCTGGAGAGTATCTCAGTAAGACAACAGACATTGTCACACTGAAGTACATGGAATTTTGTACAACTCACCTCATTGGTCCCGCCTTGAGAAGCATAAGTGAACACACAAGTATATTTGTCCTAGAAAATGGAAGGAAAAAAAAAGGCTTGGTAGGAAGTAATCTTTCGTGCTTAAGGCGCAGGGTCTCAGGGCTCCCTTCTGAGGTCCAGAATCAAGAAGACTTGTGAGCATCTGCGCTAAGGGGAAGGAGGTAGAACCAGCCCTGCAGGTTTCCCAGTGTCTGCAGACCTGGAATTCCCCTGCCTGCCTCCCTACTTAGTGAGCTCCTAGGTCTGGACAAACAACCCAAGTGGCTTCTAGGGGATGAAGAACAGGAAGGGGGAGGTCACACACCCTCTAGCATCTACCCCTCCCTGTAGGAGCCCAGACTATGGGACACCTGGAGGCCCACTCTGGAAGCAAAGACAGCTGGGTATAAATATAGACGGTATGAGGAATGAGGGAAATAAAGGTCACCACTAAAATTCAAATTATAAATATAGACGGTATGAGCGAAATGGAAGATGACCATTGGGCAAACACCTCATAATTGTTGCAGCCAAGATCCGTGGATGAATGCTAAAAATCGGTGGTGGAAAAAGTATCTGGGCTGCTGTGGGCCTTGGACAGGTGCAAACCTTTCTAAGCCTCTGTTTACTAATCTGCAAAATGGGTCTAACATATAAAGCACTCAGCGCAATTCCGAGCTGTAAGGAAGTAGCAACAAATAGGTACTATAGATATGGTTGTTTGACACAAAAGAGGACGGGAGAGGCAGCGACTTCTCTAACAAGCTGGAGACAAGGCAGGACTAGACCCAGGCCCGCTGCCTCAGGTAAAGAGAACCTGGCCTCACACTTCAATGAAAAAGATGGGGGACCTTGTGCAATGGAAGAGCAACGTCTGTCCATTTCTCCCTAGTCGGACCTGCAGCGGGACTGAGCTTCTACGGGGCCTGAAGGCACCTACCCCTTCAGGCTCCAACGGCCCACTCTCCACCTGTGTCCGCCCTGCCCTCCACTGGTCGGGGACTCACCTGGGTCTGGGGAATAGGGCTGCGTGGGCACGCTGGGCATGTGAGAGACAGGGACTGAGGCTAGTGACCTAGCCCCCTCAAAATCTCCAGCCCCCAAGTTCGCACCCCCTCTCCAGGCCCCGTCCCCGCCGGCACTTCGCTCAAGCCTCCGGCTCAGCAGTGGCACCTACCCCCGGGCCCACGCTCTGGGTAAAGGAGTGCACGACGCCGCCCGGCCGCACGTCAAACGCGACCGTCGTGGGCTCGGACACTGCCTCCGCCGGCCGCAGTGCCACGGCTGCCAGGAGCAGAACGGGCCATAAGCTCGCGGCGCCGCTGCCGTGCCTCCTTCCGCTGGGCGCCGCCATCTTGGGATCAGGTCTGCCGAGCAGGGGCGGTGGGCGGGGCGCAGCGAGAGACACGTGAAGCGTCCGCTGGAGGCCACGTCGGCGTCGCCGTGGTCACGTGACCTGTCGCCCCGCCCCCGTCCCCGCAGCTCGGGACTCCAACGTGGAGGTGGGGTTTAGCTCTGTTACTGACCCTTCAGCTGTTCCAATTAGTGAATGTGCAAGGAATGAGGGAAATAAAGGTCACCACTAAAATTCAAATTATAAATATAGACGGTATGCGCGAAATGGAAGATGACCATTGGGCAAACACCTCATAATTGTTGCAGCCAAGATCCGTGGATGGATGCTAAAAATCGGTGGTGGAAAAAGTATGATGAGAAACAGGATATTTACATAGTTTCAAAGTATTTTCCCGAAGACACTTATTAATTACAAAGCGAAAAAGACTAATTTTACAATGGAGACACCATCCTAGCTCAATGATCAAAGTTAATGTCACCAAAAATGATACCGCGACATCATGGAACCGCCCACAGAATGCACTGAGGACACACCTTATCTGTGGCAACTCTGTAGAATTTCTGCCCAAAGTGCTCCACCTCGATCTAATTATAAGCAAACATCAGACAAACTCAGGTTGAGGGACGTTTTGTAAAATAGGTGGCAGTACTCTTCAAAAATATAATGAAAGACAAAAGCTGAGGAGCCATCACCGAACAAGGAGACCAAGACAACATGGGGTCCTGGATGGAATCCTTGTCTCAGTTCCAGCTGCTATAACAAAAGTACCGTAATGCCCAAGACATGGAATCAACCGAAATGCCCATCGGTGGAAGACTGGATTAAGAAACTGTGGTACATTTATACAACGGAGTATTACTCAGCCAAAAAGAAAAAATGAAATCTTACCATTTGCAACGATATGGATGGACCTAGAGAACATTATGCTAAGTGAAATAAGTCAGACAGAGAAAGACAAATACCATATGATCTCATACGTGGAATCTAAAGAACTGAATAAACGAGCAAACAAAACAGAAATAGTCTCAGAGATGTATAGGAAAACTGATGGTTGCTAGATGGGAGGGGGATGGGAATCAGGGAGAAGGGGAGGGGATTAGAAAGCACAAATTGGTAGTCACAATATTGTCACAGGGATATGAAAGACAGTTTGGGGAATACAATCAATAATGTTGTAAAGGTTTTGTAGGGTGTCAGATGGACACTTGTCTTATTAGTGATGAAGCTGAATAATAATGAATGTCAACTATAATTATATATATATGTATATGCATATGTATATATATGTGTATATGTATATATATGAGTATATGTATATATATGAGTATATGTATATATATGGTCACTGTATATGGAGTACAGCATAAGGAATAGTCAGTGGAACTAACAGCTACATACGATGTCAGAGGGGTAGTAGATTGGAGGAGGGGGGATATCACTTTATGAAGGGTGAAATGTCTATTACATTGTTTTAAAAAAATTTAGATCTTAATCTACTAGTAATTTTTATATAGTATGAGGTAGCTATTGAAATAAAAATTTGTTTAAAAGAAAAAAAGTACCATAGACAGGGGGTGGGTTCAGTGGGTTCAGGTGTACTTCTGACATTTCTGGGGGCTGGGAAGTACAATATCAAGGCTCTGGCAGATTCCCTGTCTATTGAAAGCCCACTTCCTGGTTCATAGGCTGCTTTCTTCTGCCTGTGTCCTCACGTGGTGGAAGAGGTGAGGGGTCTCTGGGGTCTCTTTTATAAGGGCATTGATCTCATTCATTGGGGGCTTTACTCTCATGACCTAATCATCTCCCAAAGACCCCACCTCCTAATACCATTACATTGGGGGGTAGGTTTCAGCATGAATTTGGGGGGACAGAAATATTTAGTCTATAACAATCACGTACCAGAAAAAGAAATGACATTATAGGAAGAAACGCTGAAGTCCAAACAAGGTCTGTATACGTAGATAATAGGATTGTATTGATGTTAATTTCCTGACTTCAATAATCTGGCTTGTACCATGGTTACATATGATGTTAACATTAGGGGAAGCTGAGCAAGGGGCAATAGGGAACTCCGTCAGATCTGCAGCTTTTCTGTAAGCCTAAAATTATTTCAAAATCAAAAGTCAAAAATAACTAACCTCAGGAGGATTCACTGAGGGAATGCAGGTTAAGAACTCAAAATTCTGTTAACTAGCATCAGATGCCAATGAAGAAATCCCAAGTTTTCGACTGAATTTTTTTTTGGGGGGGTCATCCACAAATTGCTTAGAGTGTCAAGAAAACACTAATGGCCAGATCTGGAACATCCAGAATTAAGCTGCTTATCCTTGTTCTTTCCGACTTGAAACAACAGACTGCAGAGAGAAAATGTCACAAGTAACCCCTAAGCTGGGAAGTAGTCCACTCTTTGAGGAACTCTACCCCCCAGACACACAGAGGATGAAGGTCAGTTTCAGCGGAGTGAGGAGGCTCCTGTACGAGGCTGATTACGCCACAAACTCCAGATGTCATGCTTTTCAGCAGTGTCTGCCTGTCCTAAATTGGGATACCTGCTTCTGTTAAGAAATTTTCTCTTTGCAACTGTCTGGTCTGGATCCATTAGAAATTGGCTCCATAAACTGGATGAACTCCGTCCCATTCCTTCAGTGTTTTATACAGCATGATTCCATTCAGGTCTTTCCTATCCTGACCGCTGTCTGACCTTCAGCTTGTCACTATGAAGGATTGTGTCCAAGAGCTGTCAGTAACAAGACACTGTATTTCAATTGTGAGCTGTTCAAGTCTCCTATTAAAGAGGCGTAGATGTGTGGTGGTGTGTGTGTGTGTGTGTTTTAGAAAGACTGACCCCCAATGCCTCGTTTTGTTTTTTCCCTTTTTGCCATACACACCACACGCACACACACAAACCAAAAGGCACACGCTGAAAGGATTAAAAGAAAAAGCCCTCATTCCAAAGATCCTGCTTTCTTGACATGGTACCTAGCAGTCCTAAAGGAAACAACTGATGATACAAATATCACAGACTTCTCTGTGGTCAGGACACCATAAACAGGGTGGGTGTGGATATAAACGGATCGCATGAAGGAGCTCTGTGGTGAATAGACAGTTCATATTTTGATTGTGGTGTACAGGAATCTGTACAGGTGACAAAGTGGAAAAGAACTACGCACCCGACCCAGAAATGGGCACACGTGAAAGCTGATAAAATGCAAGTAAGATTTAAAGTCTAGTTAATTGCATTGTACTGTCAGTTTCCTGGTTTGACAATGTACTATGGTTAGTAAGATATAAGACAGGTGAAAGGTACACAGGACTCTATTATTTTTGCAACTTCCTTTGTGTGTATACGTGTAGTTATTTTTTAAAGTACCATAAACATATTTGAAAGGCAAATGAAAAACCAGGAAAATATCTGCAACAGAAATAACATAGGGTTTCATGTCTATTGCATATGGGTTCCGGCCAATTAGGGAAGAGATGAGCAGCTCCACCAAGAAAGGAAGCAAGCACGTGCACAGGGAACCTTAAACAGCATCAGGGACCCTCCTGCTGACAGTAACCCACCAGTGTGAGAAAAACAAGTGGACATGTATCAACCTAGAAGAAACAGAAACTTCTCACCTGCCTCCTCGGAGAGACAGAGACCTGTCAGCAGACATTTGTCCCATTGTAGCTGCCCATCATTCATTCCCCCTTCCTGTTGGCACCCCACTTCCCTTTCTGGACCTCTGTCAGGGCTGGAATGTGGCTAACTGACGTTTGGCCAACAGATGCTGTCTCATGATGAGCGCTGTCTCAGAGAGCGCTGACTTCATGAGGTAGGGATAGAAGGTGCTGATGAAGGGGCAGTTCCTGCTTTGAGATGATTGAGGGGTGCCAGTTGCCAAGTCTCCTGGGGCGACCCCGGTGTCCCCTTTGTCACCAGTTTCTATCATTCTGTGATTTTGACTAGGTCCCTCCCCACTTTATTTCACAGTGGATTAAGTGAGAGACATCTTGTCCCTGAGAGTTTAAAAATTCACTGGCTGTTTCCTACCCGTGAAACATCTTAAAATCAGCAACATAGTTCAATTTGCAAAACATGTATGGCAATGAACTGGTTTCCTTCATATATAAAGAGTGTCTACAAATCAATGAGGCCAATAGATCAAAAGAAAGGTAGACAAATGATTACTATGAAGTATCTTGAAACGTGAAAATATTCCTACACATAGAAATTTGAGTTCAAATTACAGTGAGATGCCATGTTTCTTTCACCTCTAAGATTGGCAAAGATAACAGTGTTTGACAACATAGTATGGGTGAAGGAATGGAGAAACAGGCACAATTATCCCCTTAGCACAGTGTATATTGGAAGGCAATTTGACAATATTCTTGAAAATTAAAACTGAATATGCCTTCTGATACTTCTAGGAATTTATCCAATAAACTCAAACATATGCCCAAAATATGTACAAAGCTATTGGTTGCAGTATCATTTCTACCAGAGATTGTCCAATTACAGCTTGTGGGTCAAATCTAGCCAGGCGTCTGTTTTTGTAAATAAAGTTTTATTGGCACACAGCCACATCTATTCATTTACATATAGTCAGTGGCTGCTTTTGAACTACAAAGGCAGAGCTGAGTAGTTGCAACAGACTACAAAGCCCAAAATATTTACCATCTGGCCCTTTACAGACAAAGCCTGCTGACCCCTGATTGAGACAAAAAGCCCAGAATAACCTGTTATCCCTTGACACAGGTGCCTAATAAAATAAATTATGGCACATTCACAAAGCTGAATAGAATGCAGCTATTAAAATTAGGGACAACCCAAGGGTTACCTCTCGGGAAGGAGGGTATCTTTCTTCTCTATAGCCTTTTGCACTGACGTTTATTTTTTTAGATCATTAAAAATAAAAGTTGAGCCTCCCAAAGGATGGAGAGGGTGATCGTGCTCAGCGAGACCATCTTGCTGTTAGAAATTCAAATACCACGAAGGACGTCTACAGTTTCCAGTCTTTAGCTCTCTTAGCTATTGGGACAAACATGAAGAGGGGGTTTCCTAACCCCCAAATACCAAATCAAGCCTCTAGACAAGCATACCTGCAAAACAAAGGAATGGGGGGCCACAGAGCAACCAGCCAGGATGTTCCTCTCAGGTCGTGCTGTGGCCCTGGCCGCCCGCCACATCCTATGCTGGGTCCCTAAGTGACGCATCAGGACCGCTGGGACTGTCCTCACCGGGCCACTCTGATGAGGGACGGGGCATCTTCCAGTCTGGGCACGGTGCCCTTCCCCCCCTTTTGTACCAGACCACCCCAGGCTGACTGCAAAGACCACCAGGCCTTTGGCTCAGTTTCCTCCCGGACCCCATCCACTCAGAAACGCCCCCATCACCAGTGGAGGGCTAAGAAGGAAACTCAGGAAAGTGGCAACGCTTCCATCTGGAATCGTTTAATGAGCCTACTTCTTACACGCATAATTATAAAAGAATAAGAATTGACAAAAATATTTTCTTTCCATAATATGTAGAGGTGGTTTGTTTCTGGTTGGTTTTTTTTTTTTTTTTTTTTTTTTTTGCCCGCCCCTGGCAGAATTCTTGGCAGGGAGGGAAAGGAAGGAGTAAGGATAACCCTGAGGTGGGGATGGTTCCACTCCCAACCCTGGAACCTGGTCTGTGCGGGCCAGGCAGATGTGTGGCCACAGGGCTGAGGAGTGAGCAGCAGCCGCTGGCCAGCAGACCGGAGCTGGCTGCATTCAGAGCCTGCCTGAAAGCTCGGGAGAGGCGGGCGCAGGAGGGCTGCCCGGCCTTATTCCCGCTGCTGGCCATCACCCCCCACTCCCGCCTTCGGAAGAGGTGGCTCACTGGGTGCTGGCTGGGCTGAACCCCATTGCCCAGCAGCAGACCCCAATTCTAGATTTAGGCACCCCTTGCTTTCCGTCTTTTAAATAATTATGAAAAAAGTCCCCCCAAACAAAACACAAATAGGCAGTGGGGCAGGTGGGGAGAAAAGGCAACTGCATGCTTCCGTGCGGGGCGTGGCGGCCCAGGAGGCAGACCTGGCGTTTCCAGTGCCCGGTGGAGTTCAGGCCTCCCACTCCCCCGACAATGGAGACGGGAGGGGATGGCTTTAGGAAGTGCCTCGTGGGTGGCGGCCTCATCTCTCCATCCTGACAACCAAGAAGCAGCAGGTAAAGAAACCAGGAGCATTTTAAAAAATGATAAAAGGCGTTGGGGCGTGAAGGCGGCAGCTTGGGCCTGGGGCGGGGCTGTCCAGTGGGGTCAGCGGAGACGGCACCTCAAGGGGGCCTGTGGGGCCACTCGGTCCTTCCTGCCTGGGCCCCCTGGCGGCGGTGGCAGCGGGGAAGCCACTTGTGCTCTAAGTGCGCGCCTTGCTGGGCGCAGGCCCTCAGAGGTGTTCTTGTAGAAAGTGCAGCAGCGTGACTTCGTAGTGCTCGCCGGACTCGGGGCAGCGGATGCTGTGTCTCTCGTTGGGGTAGATCTGGGTGGGCAGAGAAGGCAGGGGTGGTGGCACCCGGGACTCTACACCCTGGAGCCCCTCCCGCCCCTCCCATGAAGACAGAACACAAGCTCTGGAGCTGAAAAACCTGGGTTTGAATCCCTCCCTTCCCCTGGCTGACCTGCTGTGGAACTCTGGGTAAGAAACCACCTCCCTGACTACAGCCAGCCCCTCAGAAACAGGGTAAAGAACTCAAACTCTGCAGGGTCTTTGTGGGGTTCTCTTAAAACGCAGAGCACTTGCGTGTATGAAAGACTAAGAAATGGTACTGCCCCTCTGTCCCCCAAACCCAGGGCGGTGCAATGAACCCCTCCCGGTGGAGGTGGTGGGACTGCAGACTTCAGGAGCCATGTCCACTTGACCAAAAGGCCACCTGTGGGCTGCACACGTCAAGGCCCCCAGCACGGCCTCCTCCCAAGCTTTGCCAAGTGTTTCCTGGGTCTGCTCACCACTGCAAAGGGGATCATTCCCACAGAGGGGCAGCGACACGTTGGTGCCAAGGGCCACACCCCAAAAATCACCCAGTGCCTGAGACCTGGCTGAGGAGATGCCCAGGTAGACAGCAACAGCAGGACAGGTCCTGCCTCTCTCTGGCAATGAAGCGAGGACTCCCACACTCTAAGAGCTCCCGGATGGGCCCTGGAGGCTTATGGGACAGGCATAAAACCTGATCCAGACTTTCCCAAAGAACTTGATTGGTACCAGGACCAGGAAGCCCACTCCTCGCCTCTTCCTGCCGGTGAGACGGGTTTCTGAACTATACTACTCCTTCCTCTCTGGGCCCATGTCACTGCGCTAGCCCATTACCACGGAAATGCATCAAATTGCCCAGAGTTCTCCCCTCCTCCACACCTGCCTTCTTTAATCCATCCCTGGATGAATCACAAGACTGACCCCAGCTCAGAGCTCTGCAAGGACTTGCCAGCCTCAGCCTCACATCAGACCTGGTCTCCTGGTCCCTGCTGTTCCTGCATCCTCACAGGCCCCGAGCCTTCCCCACCTGGGGCACTGGCACTGCCTGAGACCCCAGGGCACCCACTCCTTCATGCCACCTTGGCTCCTGGTTACTTCCTCCTCCTCCTCCTCCTGGGCTGTGAGGGTATGGAGAAGGTCTGCTGGCTCCCCACTGTGCTCCTAGCCTTTAGTCCAGGGCCTGGCCTATGGCAAATATGATGTGTGAACAAACTGTGTCTGAACCAGAAAGTGGGGTGCCATCCATCTCCCTCAAACAGTGCCCTGTTCCCACCCCCAACAGTGTCTCGTCTCAGTTTCAGCTTCCCCAGGAGGCTTCCCTCAGTTTCAGCCCCGGGAGGCGGGGCTCCGGACTTTGGGTCCACCCCGAGTGCTAAATGCTTTCCCTGAGAACTCAATTGGCCCTCACAGCCTACTGTGCCCATTTCAAAGATGAGGAAGCAAGGCTAACAGACCAGCCACGTAAGGCCCCACAGGAAGGAGCGGCTACCCCAGCCACCCAGCTCAGCGTTTCAGGCTCCGGACACCCGAGGCTCCATCCTGAGGCCCCCTGACCTTCACCCTGCTCTGCAGCTGCCTCTAGCCTGTTTGTGAGGGGCATGTACGGTTGGGGGTGGGGGCTGCCAAGAGAAACTCCAACAGCTTTGCACGCCCCCCGGAGCTCTGCCTCCCTCCTGCTACTTGTATGTCCAGCAAGGAGGTGTCCAGTCACAGAGCCCTGAAGCCTGTGCCGCCATCCTGTGACCCTCAGTGATGGGGCTCCCCTGACAGGACAGAGCACGGAGGCATCTGGGAAGCACAGATATGGTGGTGGCAGCACGTGATTTACTCCAGAACCCACCATGCCACTTTCCTGCCAGGACAACTCACTATGGCTTATGTCTCACTGGCCCCTGTCTACAGCGCAGACAGAGGGATGCTGGTCACACGACAAATAGAGCGGTCACAGTCCGTTCCCAGGCCTGGGAATGTCTCCTCACCCTTAGAACAAAATCCAGTAGAGGCTCTGCCCCTCACCCAAGACCCACCCCCATAATGCCAAAGTCTAGCAGCCCCAGCCAGTGGCCCTACCCTGGTCTTCAACTCGTCTCCAGGTTACTTCACCAGCCACCCTGGTCTCCTGTCCCCAAGCTCCTCCGTCCGACTTGTTTCCTGTGTCTGGTATCCTCCACTCACACATCCCTTCTCGGCCTGACTGACTCCCCACTCACTCTTGAGCACCCTTAAATATCACCTCCTCTGAATTTTCCGACACCTCTGTTAAGGTAACCCTCCACCTGATGCTTTCAGCACCCTGGACAGTTCCTCTGACGCCAGTTTCTCAGTTTAAAATAAAACGTATGCCTGTGGGATTTTGGCAGCACCGACCTCCCTCTAGCAGGCCCTGCGCTGGGGTGGGTTTGGCTGCGTTCCCTTGCTGTTCCCCGCACTGAGGGCAGCACAGACCGAGATGCATGATTGCTGAATAAAGGACGAAAGAATGTCAGGAGCCCAGAGTGAGGGTGGAGGCTGGCAGTGCAGGGTGACCACAGATGCTCCGGGAGAGGTAGCAAGTGCAGTGGGAGGTGACGCCGCCCTGATCGTGCTGCCCTCCCTGCCGGCTTCTGGGAAGGACCCGGAAGTGGCCAGGAGCCACCCACCTGGAGCTGGTAAGGTTTTCCTGCTCGGATCAGTTGGGAAACAAGGAAGTTTGTGTGGAAAAAGTGCACGTTCTCATCCAGGAAGCCGTGAAGGATGAGCAGGCGGTTGGGCCTGGAAGACAAAGCGGGTGAGGGTCTGAGGTGGGGGACCCTCTCCTCCCACCCCGAGGCAGTTCGTCCCAGAGGCCCTCCCCAGCCCCGGGTCTGAGGATGGAAGTGACGGTGGTGGAATGGAAAGCCAGGGTGCATGACTAGTGGGTCAGGGAGGCCCCCTCGTTTCCTTCTAGGCAAGGAGGGCAGAAGGGTGTGTGTGGCCGTGTGTGAAAAGCCCTAAGCTACAGAGAAAGTTCTAGAGCAGTGCCACCCCGAGGCACTCAGGGATGATAGAATATTCCTGACCTGCCTGGTCCAACGTAGTCCCATCATCACCACCATCACCTCACATGGCTACTAAGCACTTGAAATGTGGCAAGAATTCCAAAGAACTGTATTTTTTAATGTTTTGGTTAAAAAATGCTATATTGAGGTAAAATTCACAGTCTAAAATTATCTCGTTTTAAAGTGAATGGTTCATGGGTATTTGGTACGTTCACAAGGTTGTGCAACCATTGCCTCTATCTAGGTCCAGAACATTCCATCACCCCAAAGGAACAACCCTTTGCCCAGCAGCAGTCACTCCCATCCCCTGGCAACTAACCCTCTGTATCTGTCTTGATGGATTTATTATTTCAGTGGATGTGAGTGAACGTGCACTTAAATTTAAGTGGCCACGTGTGGCCAGTGGCTTCCGTACTGGATGGCACAGGTCTAGAGCTGGGGGTTCCAAACTTGGCTGCACAGAAGCGTCCCCAGGAAGCCCAGGCCACACTCCAAACCACACAGAGCAGCCTTGCTGGGAGAGGGACCCAGGTGGGGTCAGCCTATGATGGGAACCCCCACAAAAGTCATGGGACCTGGGCATACTCGTATACTCAGAGAGCCACAGCAGAAAGTGGCAACACTGTTTTCTTTCAATCAGAGAATCAGTTGCCAATGCTGAAAGCGTGACAAGGGACACTGAGCTGGTCTCATGGACGCGGATATTACAACCATGTAAACCCAAACTGTCAAAACCCACAAGACAGGGCTGTTCAGGTTCAAGACTGACTGATGAGCCCAGGCAGGCCGTGTGCTCGGGAGGTGAGGGTAGCCCTCACATACAGTAGTGCAACTCTAGAACCTTCCTTCCATCTTTCTGAAAGCAGGGCTGGGATTCCCTCTTCCTGTGAAGAGCAGAGAGGAGAGGGCTGCGGGAGGGGATTTACGGCTCAAGCAGAGAGAGGGAGGAGTGGAAGCCACAGGAGCAGTGTCAGGGGTGAGGGGGCCTCAGTGACGGGCACTCCCAGGGAAGGTGGGGCCTTACTCATTGGGCAGCTTCTCCACATGCAGGGCCACGGAACCCGCATCGTAGCCGAGCTGGTTGTTCTCCGGGACGTCCATGTAACGTTCCGTGTACCCTGTGTCATAGGCCATCCAGACGGTGACGGGGGCGCCTGCAATAGCCACCTGAGGGCCACAGGAGACGGACGGGGCAGAGAGAGAGAGGAGAGAAATACACACACAATGGGTCAGCCCCCAGGCGCCTGTGCTCAGCTGGCTGTCCTGGGGCCTCCCGGAGGACATGAGGAGCGGGCATGCACACGGGGGCTGGCAGGGAGGGGCCCTCAGACCGTGTGTCCCCGTGGACTGTGCGCTGTTGAGGGAGGGCGGGTGAGCTGAACGGGTGCATTGAGGCCGGGATCGGCCCCTCCCTGGTCCCACTGCCTTCCTGCCTCCTCCTCCTCATCGCCGCCCCGCGGTGCCCGGACAGTGCCGCCGGCCTGGGGGCCCCTCCCCCGACGCTCTTCACACCATGCCCCACCTCTGCCCATCCGAGGCCGGGGTCCCGGGCTCAGCCTCCCACAGAGAGCTGCTGGCGGGGTTTTGTGCAGCCGGATGCCGTCCTGGGGTCAGCAGTGGCGGGCAATGAGGAGGGGGGCTCGGCCCCATGGGGCTGCTGCGGGGAGAAACAGCCACGTGGCAAGGCCCCTGCCGAGATGCCTCCCCTAGGGGGGCGGGCTCTGAGGGGCACGGGCGGGCGACGGCAGAGAGGAGGGAGGGGGCAGGGGCGGGACCCACCTTGAACACTTGGGGCTTGTGGATCAGCCCCATGAGCGAGAGGAAGCCTCCATAGGACCAGCCGTGGATGGCCACCCGGCTCAGGTCGATGAAGCCGTACTTCTCGGCCACGAACTGCAGGCCCTCCACCTGGTCCTCGATCTCCACCTGGCCCTGGGGGACGAGGCCGGGCACCTCTCAGTGGCCTCCTCCCAGGGGTGGGCATTGCTATCTCACTTCTGTCCCTTTCGGGGAGCCCTCTTCCTCTTGGATCAAAGCAGCTTTCTGGAAGATACTACTTTCTCCAGGCCCTGTTCACACCTTCCCTGCTCTCTGGGGTGGTGGTTAGACAGGCGGCCTGGCACCAACCCTGCCCTGCTACCTCCTGGCTGAGTGACTCTGAGAAAGTCACATCCCCTCTCTGGGCCCTGAAAATGAGCATGTTAACCTGAATAGGACCCATTGTACAGTGGGTGTGAGGGTGACACGAAATGGTGTGTGCATTCCGAGGCCCGGAACATACTAAGGCCCAATAAACAGCTGGTACCATCACCATCAGTATCCCCACCGCCATCAAGGCCACAGTCACTACCACCACCACGACTACCACCATCGTCACCACCAGCAGCAGCAGCATTACCATCACCTGTCTCACTACCGTCACATCTCCACCACCACCACCACCACCGTTACCACCACCACCACCACCACCGCTACCACCACCATCACCACCACCACCACCACCACCACCACCACCACCGTTACCATCACCGTTACCACCACCATCACTACCACCACCACCGTTACCACCATCACCACCACCACCACCACCACCGCTGCCACCACCACCACCACCACCGCTGCCACCACCACCACCACCACCACCACCGCCATCACCGCCACTACCACCACCGTTACCACCACCATCACCACCATCACCACCATCACCGCCACCACCGTTACCACCACCATCACCACCATCACCGCCACCACCACCACCGTTACCACCACCATCACCACCACCACCACCGTTACCACCACCATCACCACCACCATCACCACCACCACCGCTGCCACCACCACCACCACCACCACCACCGCCACTACCACCACCGTTACCACCACCATCACCATCACCACCACCACCATCACCACCACCACCGCTGCCACCACCACCACCACCACCATTACCACCATCACCGCTGCCACCACCACCACCACCATCACCGCCACCACAACCATCACCATTAGCACCACTTCTACAGCTACCAGTCCCTGTCTGGGCCACCCCTTGGCACTCCTGCCAACTGGGCCTATGCCACGTCTGGCTGTGTCTGGGTCTCAGGCACCAGTGGGATGGGTGTATACCTGTATACCTGTCTCCCCATAGGGCAAAGCTCAGAGCTGAGCAGCAAAGCAGATGTTTCTTGTGGTTCCAAAAGGCCACCCCACTTGCACCTGGCATCTTGGCCAGAATGTGCCCTGAGGGAGGTGCCCCAGAGCCAACAACAAACCACCAGTCAACACATCCCAGATCTTCCTTCACCACACAGGAAGGGCCCAGAGACTGGGTAGAGAAGTTACCATTTGGTTTTTCAGGGCCCCTTCGAACCGAAGTCCTCGCTGACACGAGCCCCTGCCATCAATCACAACCACAGCATAGCCCAGGGATGCCAGCGTGTTGAGCCGCAAATACTTGATTCCTTTGAAAGAGTTATTCACCAACTGCACCTGCGGGAGAAAGGTGAAGAGAAGATGTGGGCTTTGGGTGAATGGTGAGAAAGCCAGCACGACATGCCAGGCAGGATGGGCCAGAGGCCAGCGGGCCAGAGCCAGGGTATCTTACAGCCTAACCAAAGGGCCTGTACGTTATTGGGAAGGCTGAGGATGGCCCAGAAGGCTTCTGCATCAGGGGCCCATGATGCACCAGGTCCTTGTGCCTGGAACGTGTTACAGAGAGGAAGGCCCCAATCACACTACACTGCCTTCTCAGCTGGGCCCTGCCTGGAATCGCCTGTATTTCTTCAGCCACGTTTTGCCTCTTTTCTACTATTCAATTATCTCTAAAGAGACATACAATCTGGGGTGGGAGGGAGATGGGCTAGTGGCAGCGGCACTTGCTCTTTAACTCGACTTGAAGCAGCTGCTCACGTTGGTACTGTTACTATTTGAGGCCTTATTATTCTGTGTGTGTGTGGGGGGGGGGCTCCCGGACACTGGAGGGTGTTGACAGCATACCTGGCCTCTACCCACTCAACGCCAGGACCCCCACACCAGCTGTGACAACCACAGATGTCTCCAGACATCACCTAGTTTCCCCTGAGGGACAGAACACCACGAGTGAGAACCACTGTCTTAGCTGGACCCAGCTGCCAATCTGCCAGC
Organism: Rhinolophus hipposideros; assembly: GCF_964194185.1. Classification (NCBI taxonomy): domain Eukaryota; kingdom Metazoa; phylum Chordata; class Mammalia; order Chiroptera; family Rhinolophidae; genus Rhinolophus; species Rhinolophus hipposideros. The sequence continues at coordinate 58,084,724 of NC_138062.1, read as the reverse complement.
CAAATCTGCTGGCTTGTACCCTTCTCATAGAACTGGCTACCTCTGTCACCACGCTGGTGACCAGGGGTGAGAGTGGCCCAGATGAACACATGGGGGTCAGTGGGGCTTCCCAAAGGGACAAGGGAGCACGAGCAGGGAAAGGGGGAGGGGGAGGTCGTCTAAGAGGATAAGGTATGTAGAGATCTAGAGGCAGAAGTGCAAAGGGCCCGGGAGCCCTGTGTGCTCAGTGCAGATGGCGTGAGCCACCCGAATCCTGGCATGGAGGGAGGGGCTCACGTGGGGAGCAGGGCCGGCACCCACCTGGGGTCCTCCATACACAAAGAGGACCGTGGGGTGCTTCTTCCCTGGCTGCACGGCGTGCGGCTTGTAGATCATGCCGTAGAGGCGTACGTCTGCCCGCGTGTGGAAGTGAAAGATTTCCGGGGGCACGTAATCCGAGGGACAGCCTGCAGAGACAGTGGCTATTTGAGTGGGAGCCCACAGCCGGCCGACACCCACACTCCACTGCCTGGCCCCCAGCCGCAGAGGGCGGCGGGGAGGCACCCCATCCTGCACTTCCCGAGTTTAAATCAGAATCTGAGAGCAGGAAGTAACTGCTCCCTATGGGGAAGCACTGGCCAGGCCACAGCCTGGCTGGAACCAGCTCCCGCAGCTCCACGCTGGCTCAGCACTCATGGAGGTGACAATAGTCCTGGCATTTGCGTAACAGCCATTTTCATGACCTGCATCTCTCTGATTTTTATGGTTACCTTTGTTTTTGCAAAACAACACTGGTGTTCCAATGATGCTGGTGAGAAGTTTTGTCTAAGATAAGTTTATTCAGACAAACAGTGTGGATTTAAAAGTTAAATGAGTACGTGGTAACGTAGGTCAGGGGCGGTCAAATGTTTTCTGGAAAGGGCTGGAGAGTATTTTCGGCTTTCAGTGCCAAGGAGACATCTGTGTCTCTGTAGTAACAACTCAGCTTTGGGCTTGGGGCACTAAGGCAGCCACAGATGATGTGTAAATACAGGGCACGTGGGGATATGGCCCGAGGCCGCAGTTTGCTAACTGTTCATAGAGGTGGTTGTAAACACAGTACAATCGGCATGTTCAGGAAATGGTGCCCGAGTCTATCTGCCTGCAAACGCAGGGCTGGGCGTCAGGATCCTTCCTCGTCTATAAAAGCAGAGCCGAGGGTCCTACTCCGACACCTCCCAAGCGACGCAGGAAGAGTCAGGGCCTGAGCTATTGTGTGGAGAGGCCTTTTATCTATTTAGGTTCCAAGGGGTGGTAATGTAACAAGACGCTTGTTAGCCCGTGAAACACTCTACAAATGCCAGGGCCTATTTCCTAGAATGTCTGGAAATCTAGCAAGTGGCAGGGCTGGGCTCAGGGAAGGGCTCCCTTTTCAGGGATCGACTCCTGTGTGCGAGGCATTGGATTGAAGGTTTGATTTTCATTCATCTTACGAATGCCGCTGCACCATTTTGTAGATAAAGGAACATTTTAGGTGACTTGCCCGTGGTTCTGAATCGGAACCCGGGGTCACCTCCAGGCTCTTGGACAAACCGACAATCCGCCTCCTGTTCCCCGAGGCCCTACTTGTGACTGAGCCTGGCTCCTTCCACAAAGGCTCCTGAGCATCTGTTCTGTGTCCCTGGAGACAGCAGCACCGAGGACAGGATGTCCCCTACAGGGACCGCTGTGCCTGGCAGACTTGGCTCCTGAACAGTCGGCTTTGTGCGGTGCAGTCCTTAACTGCAGCGCTGAAATGAGACAGTCCCAGGTGGCAGGGCCCACAGGACAATCGGGGCCAGTGGCCATGTTCCATGACGGGCTCTTGGGGCTCTCAGGCGGGGCTGGGTGCTGGGGCGGCTGAGCAGGCAGGGCTCCGGGCTGCGCCCTGCCTTGCACGCACCAGGTCAGCTCTACTCCCAAGCATTCCTTAATAGGGCCACATTTCATTTTACAGATGCACAAGCTATGGCTCCCACGGGGAAGGACTCGGCCAAGGTCTTCAGGGGTGTGAGGGTACTCACTCGCCGACTCCATCATGCTGGCCCAGAAGCGGGGCTGCTTGTGTAGAGGGTCGTCATCGGGGCCGCTCAGCTTGTAGACGTGCACGCAGGGCGGCGTGCCCACGCTGCTGTAGTGGCTGATGAACATGTCGAAATTCTGCGGGAAGATGGGGACACTGAGCACCTCTCCTCTCCTCTCTACTTCTGCACCCTTCGCCTCATCACACACCAACCTTCATTGAATGTTTACCGTCTTTACACTGCGGGCTCGCTCATTTAAACCTCAAAACTCCACCCACGTGGTGTGGCTGTTATTAACATCACCCCCATTTTGTAGATAAGTAAACTGAGGCACAGAGGAATCTGTCCCCTGGCCAAGGGTCCCAGGTACTCAGAACCAGAACCTTCTGATACCATAGCCCCCTCATCTCACTGGTTCTACAGTCAGCAAACTGCTTTCCCTAGATGGGTAGCGGCGGTGGTCAGTTGCTGCCCGATGTTCTAGAATGTTCTGCGAGGCTAAAGGCAGGTGCAGGGACAATGGCACCGGGCACATCGGGGCTTGGGGGAGTGCCCACCTGGCTCATGGAGCAGCTGTGGGAGAAGCCGGGTGTGGTGAGGCGCACGATCTCGCCGGCTGACTCATAGCTGACCACATACAGATGGTGTTCCAGGGGCGTATCCTTCGTGCCTTGGAAGTACACCAGCTTTGTCTCCTCATTGACCCAGATCTGTGGAGGCAGAGGGGCTCCTGGTGAGGTGCCTGCCTTCCCACGGCTCCACCCCTCTCCCTGCCCCCACAGGGAAGGCCCAGCATTCTGCAGTCAAGGGAACCATTCTCCCCCTAGGTGGCTGGAGAAGTGTCTGGGGGAGACACACTTCTCGGACCCTGTGGGGCGGAAGCCGCCCCTCCTCTAGCTGGGCTAACCGCACCTCCTGAGGCAACTTGGAATCATAACACTGGACAGCTCCTCCAGGTGTGCCAGACGGCTGCTGGGAGCTCAGGGCCCAACACGTACCTTGGACAGAGGCTGAGGGAGGGGCTGTGCTGGGCCCAAGGGCCTGCCACCCCAGGCCCTGGTCCCAAGTAGGGTCAGCCCACCCCTCTGACCCAGATGTGTGGGGTTAAGAGGTGGCACTCTCTGTCCCAGCAGTTTGTTAGGGGAACCTTCATTAGATCCCTGTGTGGTTCTTAGGTGATGGCCTCAGCAGGAGAGGAAAGCACCCTGCTCTGGGGGTGGAATAGGCACTGCCTTTCTGTGGCAAACTGAGCAACATGGGTGCAAAAACCCTGAAATATGTGTGTCCTCTGACCTGGCAATTGTGCCCCTTAGGAATTGTTCCCGAGAACTTCACCTGGGAGGGGATTTCAAAATGGAAGGACAAAGACGCGCAACAACGAAAGAAAGATGACAACTTGAAGGTCAAAACGGTGGAATTGGTCCCATAATTGTGGCACAATTCTGTGACCACGAAAAACTCTATTTTTAAAAACCCTTTACAAACCTAAAGTGACACGTGCAAATAGGAAAGGTCTGCAGTGATTTCCCTCTGTGGTCATCTCAGAGGGGAAGAGACTATGGGGCTTCGAGGTGATGATTAAAGGGGATTCTGACCTGAGTCTTCTCTAGAATGACTCAGTTATTACAACAAGCACTGATGTACTCGTTGTTACTGTACTTTTTCAATAAATGCAAGTTTTCCAGAAATAGAGGATGTCGTTGGAAAACCCCAAACGACATGGAGTTGTGAGAACAATGTGAGAAGGTGCAGAAATGGGAAAGGAGGCACTCTCCATGCATTGGGACCCACCGAGGCCATGGCCTTCTAGAGGGGGCGCCGAAACAGGCCGGGAGCACATGGTCTCAGGTGGGGATGTTAGAGGGTCACTTTTTTCCTTTTTTAATTTTTAAAATGTGCTGCTGCTTTTTCTGTTTTTCTAATTTCTGGGTAAAAAGATAAGGTACGTTAACAGTAAAATGGTCACAGTGATAGAGGAAGGTAGTAATACGGGCTTGTCTGCCACACGCTATGCGTGTCAAGGGCTTCAAATTATGTTAAAGCAGGGTCCTCACTAGAGGAGATTCTGCCCCCAGGGGACACCTGGCCATGTCTTATATCTGTGCTTGTCCCGACTGGGGGTGCTCCTGGTGTAGAGTGGCTGGGGCTGAGGAGTGCTGCTCAACACCCCCCAAGTGCCCAGGACACCTCCACAGAGAGTGACCCGGCCCAGACATCAGCAGTGCCGAGAGAGATACTGGCCGTCAAGATGAAAGAATCAGAGCTACTGGATGGTCTCCTTTCACAGATGAGGAAATGGAGTCTCTGTTTCCCGGGCTAGTGAGGGGCAGGGCTAGACCATGGGCGGGGGGAGCCCTCCAGCAAGACCAGCTGCAACCACAGCAGAGCCCCTGGGAGCAGACAACCGCCCTGCTACTCTCGATGCCTACCCTCACCTCACACATCAAGCTGCAAATGTGAAAGCACACAGAATCGGGACTGCGCTCCGTGGTTTACAACTTGCTTCTCTCCCAACAATCTGTAGTGATGTCTTTACAAGTCGGTGACATTACATTCCAGCAGGCATGGTTACACCGTAAGCAGCACGGCTATCCACGGAGCCCATCCTACTGGCGTCACTCCTCAAGGTTTACGGACCACTACATTTCTCACCGTATAAACGGCGCTTGACGCACACGTGCGTGCTCACATCTCTAACGTCTGCCTCTGGTCCAGGAGGCACTTATGCTGGGAGCCAGGAAATCTGATTAAGGGGGCCCTCTGTAAAATCTGGAATTGTGTACGTCTGGTGTGTTTGGGACAGTGGCAGGTACGCTTCCTTCTCTCTGCGGCTGCTGCCTTTGTTCCACACCTCCTGGGGCAGGCGTAGGGGGGTGGGCCCTGGGCGGAAGCTGCTGGACAATCCCACAGTAGGCCCACAAACCGCTCTCCCAGGGACAAGTGGTTTTATGGAGCAGAAGGAGGTTAACTGATGAAAGCTCCAGGCGGCGCTGAGAATGGGCCAGGCCCCACCCACCGGCATTCAACGATGCGTACTCAGAACAGCCCCTGTATCCTGCCTGGACCCAGAGTGTGTCCAGACGGTCAACACCGCAGTCCCTGTGGCCCTGAGCATGCTGGAGCTGTGGACGGAGCAGAGCCGGAGGGAGCAGGGGCCAGGCGGGGACGGCACTCCAGGCAGGAGGGAATAGGAGCGCATGCGTGCGCATACAAGCGTCTATGGAGTCTCTGGTACCTTGGAACCGTGTCTGGCCAAAACCTCCCATTCACCGCTGGTCAATGCAATCTCCTCCTTGATGGGGCACTTGAATTCATCTGGAAGGAAAGGAAAAGAGGTGAAGGGGGCCCCGCGAAGCTGATAGGGTCTCAAAGCACAGACACCAAATTCCACCACAGCAAATTCCCCCGAGCCCATGTACTCCAGTTGGCCCCCACGACTTGCCAAGCACCAGTTTACATCCCCTCGGTCCTAGGCTCGCCCCGCCCCTCCTTCATCCTCCTGCCACCACGCCCCCCAGGCCTGGGCGATGGCTACACTGGCCGGGCCCCCTCCTCACTCCACCCCTCTCTGAACCCTGCTCTCCCTTTGACTCTCGAGTCTCCGTGGCCACCCAGATTCAAGCCCATGGTTCTCCCGGCTGAGAGCCCCACCGACCCCACCACGGCAGGAGCTTTTCTAGCAGGACTGTCCTCTGCAAAAGCCACCTTGTCACATGGGCACACTCCTCCTGCCAGTGCCATCACGGCCGTTCTCCTATCTCACCGGGACACCGTGATATTGCCTTTCAGAAACCAATTCCTTCTGATCCAAAGTGAATGGCGTCCTGCCTTCTCATGTGTTCAATTACCATCAAGCGGGCATGAGGCATGTGACAGGAAATGCACGCTGGGGATGCAGCTGGGGACCCCCGCAAAGGGCAGATGAGAAACCAGGTGCATCCATCACAGAAGCAGGAGGTCCCCCGAGAGGCACCTGCTGAGAGCTCTACTCCGCAGCCACCAGGTGAAATGCTAGTTCAGCGGCCCATTGCAAGAGGCAGAAATGAGGACTTTCCGAGTGACATCTCCCCACGCTAGGTGTGGGTGGCGGGGAAGTTAACAGACGAAATAAATCGTAAAGCAAAACACCAGTAAGCCAAAGAAAATGCTCCTTGGAGATAGCTCAGCCGGCCTGTGACAGCTGCATTTTGAGTGACAATGCTGAGACAGTGGTCACTCCTCAGTCCCTGTCTTACTCGACCCTTGGGGCTTGTGGCTTCGTGTGTTGACGCTCAGGCTCCCCTTGGCTCCTGGCACCCTGGACACACCCTCACTCAGGTCTCTGCCCCGTGCTGGTGGCTGCCTCAGGCTCATTTGTGGGCTCTACTCTAACTTGCAGGGCGGTCCTGGGGCAACTGTGCCCCAGGGGACACTGGATGCTGTCTGGGGACATCCATGATTGTCAAGACTGGAGAAGGGTTCTCCTGGCATTGAGTGGGTGGGGCCAGGGATGCTGCTAACCCCTCCCAGTGCCGATGCCCCCCACCTCAGAGAATGACCCGGCCCTGACGGCAGCAGTGCCCATGGGGGACCCTGCTCCAAGCCTGAAGGGCCCCAGCGTGGCGCTCAGACCACACTGCTTCCCTACCCAGGCTCGGCCCTTCGGTGCTCCGTCCTGTCCTGAGGCTGAGATGCCATCCACATGCGAGACGGCCACACTCCCACTACGCATCCATTTTGCTCCTGAACATGGGAACATGCCCACACAGCATTCCCACTTCTGGGCACTTCGCCTTGAATGTGTCCAAAACCCAGCTCAGGATTCTTCACTCCTCAAACTGCCCCTTTCAGAGTCTTTCCATCTCAGACTGGACCTCCAGAAACCATCCAGATATCCGTGCCTTCCTCTCTCTTTTTCAGACCCCAAATCCAAAATCCACCAACAAACTGTTGGCTCGGCAGTGCAAGTGAATCCAGAATCCAATCACGTGGGTCAGCCTGACCCACTGCCTGAACCCAGTCCCCGGCCCTCTCCTCGTCCCTCAGGCGATGATCCATACCGCAACCCGGGAATCACTCTGAACTGGTGCAGACCAAGGATAAAAGCCCAAGTCCCCCCGTGGCCCACACGGCCCTGCACGACCTGCCCCCGTCCCCTCCCTGCCCTCACCGCCTCTCTCTCGCCCCCTCGCTCACTCCGCTCCAGCCCCGCCAGGGCCTCCTTGCTGTTCCTCCAACACGTCAGGGACAGTCCTGCCCCAGGACCCTTGCACAGGCTGCTCCCATGGCCTGGACCACTCTTGTGTGGCTGCCTCTCCTCCTCCACCATGTCCTCTAGGTCTCTGCTCCATGGCACATGACCCAGAGACATCCTCCTGACCTCCCGTTCTAGAAAGAAAGCCCCTCACTCTCTAACCTTTTATTCCATTGCATTTCCTTTCTCATGCTCATGATTCCCAGGACAGCATCTTTCATGGGTTTTGGATTACTACTCAACTCGGCCATCATGGCATGAAAGCAGCCACAGATGACAGGTACATGCATGGGCCTGACCATGTGCCAAAAAAACTTTATTTACAGAAATAGGCAGTTGGCCAGATTTGATCCGCAGCTCTAGTCTGCTGACCCCTGGTATGAGAAGGGCCTGGCACATAGTAGGTGCGCAATAACCATGCTGATTGAATGAACGCATAACTGGCTATGATCACCCTCGCCAGGCTGGGAATGATGTGCGGGTAAGGCTGGCTTCTTCCTTATCTGCCCCCTCCCTCGCAGCCGCCTCAGACACAGGGCGGGATCAGAGAACAAACTGCACTAAACCACAGACGGCTGCCTCAAAGAGCAACGGCACTCATCAGGCTTTGCTCACCTTCACTGGGGCTGAAGGGCTCGTCCCAGTCGTAGCCGCTGGGCTTTAACAGGGCGGTGACCTTGTACAAGTGGCAGAAGCCGGTCTTGCATTCGTTGGCGCGGATGAAGCAGAGCTCGTCCTCTCCCTCTGATTGGGGGAAGGGATAGAAGATGTCATGAACCTGTCCAGAGAGAGAAGACGTTGTCAGGAGGTGGGAGGTGCCCTGCGAAGGAAGGTGAGGCCCTGACAGCTCAGGCTCCGTGAGGCCAACAGGCCCCGCTGACTCTCCCTTCTACGCGGGGCCGACTCAGCCTGTTGTGGGACCCCGGGTGCACCTGGGACGCCCCCGCCCTTACGTTGATCCACACGTCGGTGACCTCTTCATACACCACGTATGGCTGGATGTTCCTGGGGACGGCTCTGGCGAAGGCCTCCCGCTGCTCCTCGTTCTCAGTGGTGGGGATGAACAGGGCTGGGGGCAGGAAGACGAGCTGCAGCCGCTGCTGGGGCCGGTCCAGGAGCATGGCCCATGCACTGAGAGGGCGCGAGAAGCGGGGCTCAGGGCCAGCACAGGACCGCTGCTGACACCCCCTTTGCCGATCCCACCGACACCCGACCAAGTAACCCCACCACACACAAAGGTTTCCTGGCTGGCATGCGTGCTCAGGGGAAGACACGAGGGCTCCGTAACCCGACTTCTGGAAACGTCTCACATCATTAAATCTTAGAGCAGCGTCAGATTAAAGTGAAAACAAAAAAATCTTAAGAGCAGGATTTCAAAAACTCTGGAATTTCTTTTTAACTTAAACATATTTTAAATGGGGACCGGTCAGGACTGTAAGTGGAAAGGCAACCTGTCACCATAAGTAGGGAGCAACTAAACCCAAACCGCAGAGAACCATCGCAGGGATATGCGATTCTGGTGAGAGCCTGTGGCTCCCCCAACAGCTGTCTCTGTTATGAAGGGGGGCCTGGAAAGTGTTTTGAGCAGGGGAAGCACGTCCTTTGCGTAAAGGGGCCAATGAGACAATATTTCAGCTCTGTGGGCCACACAGTGTCCTTTACGACGATTCAACCCTGTCATTGTCATACGAACACAGCCACAGTCTGTAAATGAGAGGGGCCCTGTGCCAATAAAACTTTATTTGCACATCCCGAAATGTGGATTTCATATTGTTTTCCAGTGTGATCAGCTATTATTGTTCTTCGGGTTTTTTTCCTCTTAATCATTGAAAAACGTGAAAACCATTCTTGGCCTCACAAAAACAGGTGGTGGTGAGGATTTAGCCCTTGGGCTGTGGTTTAGGGCCCTAGTTTAGAGATCTTTGTCCCTGACCTGAGCAGAAGGGCTAGGAAGTGAGTGAAAAGGGAACGCTTCTTTTGGTGACTCTACCCAGTGGCCCACCCAGGGTCCCGAATGTGAGTGACCTGGATCCCGTCAGAGACACTCACTACTTGCCGTCCCGGGTCCACCCGGCCCTGGCGATGTATTCCACCTTCGGGAAGAGTGTGCTGAAGGGCTGCACCAGCTCCTTCTCTTGCGTCAAGATGATCTAAAGGGAAGACAGACTCGGGTCACACTCCTGCCTGACCACATGCTACCCAGGAGCAGAAGGCCACTGTTTGGGGTACACTAAGTCCCTTCAAATCCGTATGTTGAAGTCCTCGCCCCTAATACCTCAGAATGGGGACTTATTTGGAAATAGAGCGGCTGCAGATGTCATGATTTAAGATGAGGTCATACAGGAGTAGGGTGGCCCCAATCCAACAGGACTGGTGTCCTTATAAAAGGGGGAAACGTGGATACATGCATCACACAGGAAGAACGCCTTGTGACGAGACACAGGGAGAAGGAGGCCGTCTACAGGCCCAGGACAGAGGCCTGGGACACACCCTTCTTCATGGCCTCAGCAGGAACCAGCCCTTCCACACCTTGACTTTGGACTTTTAGCCTGCAGAACTGGGAGACAATAAACTTCTGTTGTTTAAGGTGCCCAGTGTGTACTGCTTTGTTATGACAGCCTGTTGGCTGAAAACCAAGGGTCCCAGTACGGGCTGTCACTGTAGAGTGAGGTGGCCTTCGGCAAGACAGCCTCTGGATGCCACAGCTTCCTGGAGCCTAAAAGGAGCTGGCATGGCATCTCCCAGGATGGTCATGGGAAGAGAGGCAGGCAGGGCCTTAGCACTTCCACACCCCAGTGGGCCACCACCCCGTCCCCTAGCTGCCCACTCCGCTCGCATAACCCACACCCCCGCAGGACCCTGCTCATCTGACAGGGCCAGAGACTGTTTAAAACAAAGCTACTTAGGGCAGATCCATGCCACATCTGCTAGAATATTCTGGTCAAAAATGGAGAAGGGATCTGGTTAGGGCCTAATTGTGCCCCAAACAAAAGCCGACCACTAAATTACAAAACGAAATGTATTTTATCTCACACTCTTCTGTGAAACATTCCACAAGAAGGCGTTTTGGCAAAAATATGCAAGGGTTTTTCCGGCTTGTCTGAGCTCCAACCTCTGACATGTGGGGTGTTTCCTTTCGATGCCTGGTGTCTCCATCCCTACAACCCTTCTCAGCCACAGCCTCTCTTGCCCCGCTGGCTATGGGGACCTGAGCAACAACTCCGAGTGATGGGGACCTCTTATCACTTCAGAGCAAGGTGCAGAGAGCCGGGGACGGGAGGGGGGCCAAAGGGAGGGTGCAGGGCCTGGCCTGGAAACCAAGACTCTGGGAAATGCTTTTCAGATTCAGTTGGCCAAGGGAGCACCCGCGCCTGGGAAGGGGATGAGCAGCTTGCTGGTGTTGCCCAACTATCTACTCGCTTCCAACACATACCCCAGCCACTCTTCTCATCCGGAAGCTTCTCTGGGGTACACTGGCCCCTCTTACCTTGCCCTGACTGTCGGTCTGAAACTCGGCCAGCTTCAAGGCAATCTTGGGATTCTTGCTGCCTGCAGAAATGAAAGCAAGGTGAGCGCAGCAGGTGTTGCTCCCGTGGCCTGAGAGCAGGTGTGGGGGTGGAGGGTGCAGAGTGACGCCCACAGAAAGGTGACACAGGCAGTGGCGGGGGGCAGGGGGCGGAAGAGTGTCCAAAGGTCTCCACGTGGGCACGTCACCCTCTCTGGTCTCGCACAGTCCTCAGGCAGAACTTTCTCACACTGGGCCCGGACATCGTTCCAGACAGTGACGTGACAACCTCTTTAACAGTTTAAGGACATAGGTCAGACTCTGTGCTGCTGGGGGGGCCGGGGGGACACATACACGAGGAAGACACCTGCCTGCCTTTGCAGAGCTTAAAATCCGGCTGAGAAGACGGGACACACCGTAATAAAGCCACCTATGAAGAAAGGTGGCACACAGCCCATGTGACACAGCCGTGGCCCTGAGCGACTAGGAGGCGTACAGACAACCAAGACACGCTTCCAGGGGTGGGGTCTGGTTCAGGCTCCAGTTAGTCCAATGAATTTCAATACTGGCCATCATGGCTCTAGCACCCCCGGCAGGGAACGTCTGAGCCTCAGTTTTCTCAGGTATCAAATGGGGAGGCGGGGAGACTGACTTTTCCCATTTGCATGGGGGGGGGCTAGAAATACCTTGTAGGAAGGCTCTGTCTAGCACGGCACACAGTAGGTGCTCACTGCAGGTGACAATGACTCTTTTATATGTTTCTATGCCGGTTGCAAACAAGGGGACTGCAGGCTGTATCTGGCCTGCATGTGTGTTTTGTCGGTTCACTAAGTATTTTTAAATAATTTGAGTGACGTTTAAGAATTAGGAGATTTCCCAGATGAGTTGGGATTTCCAGCTTCTCTTGAGAAACGGGACAAACTCAAGTCTGTATTCTCACAAGGTGGTAAGTGGCTGGCACGTCCCAGGATGGGGCCCGCACCCCTCACCGTCTCCCCCCAGCTCCTACTGCCTCCTGGGCCCCGAGGCAGGGAGCCGGTCACCACGGAGCGTGGTGCTGGCTCTGCTGTTGTTCCCGAGCTCGGCCTGCTTCTCTGGGTCCTCTGGGAGCACCCTGGTTGGTGTGTCACCTTGCTCTAAGGACTCAGGCCACTGACCAGCCACCTCACCTGTCCTGGGAACTCACCTGTCCGGGGGTACCGGTACGAGTCTGTCTTCCTTTCTTCTAGGGCAGGAGAGGGCACGTGAATGACCTCCACCTCGGACTCATCGACCTCCTCATAGAGGATTCGCAGTGTCTTGTGGCCTTCTGAACCTGGAAGGGACAGGGGATACCGCTGAGGATGCTGGGAGTCCAAATGCCTCCTGTACACCCGGGGGACCCTGCTCTGTCACAGCAGGGTCCAGACAAGAGCGGGAGCCTCACAGCTAGAACCCTGGCTCTTCCCTTTACTAGACCTTCAGCCAGTTGTGTCTCCTCTTGGGGCCTCGGTTTCCTTACCTGTGCAATGGGGACAAGAACTAAGCTATTCCCAGCACAAAATGGTATGGGAGGTGGCGAGGTAGGGTTTTTAGGAGCTGAATTATGTTATGTCCCCACCAAATTCCTATGGTGAAGTCCTGACCCCCAGAACCTCTGAATGTGACTGTATTTGGAGATGGGGGTCTTTAAAGAGGTGATAAAGGTCAAATGAGGTCATTGGGGTGGGCCCTGATCCAATAGGACCTGTGTCCTTATAAGAAGAGATGAGGACACAGACACGCACAGAGGGAAGAGCACGGGGAGTGAGGACACAGGGAGAAGACGGCATCTACACGCCAAGGAGCGAGGCCTCAGGAGAAACCAGCCCTGCCCACACCTTGACCTTGGACTTCCAGCCTCCAGCACTATGAGAAGATAAGTGTCCACTGTTAAAGCCAACCCGTGTGTGGGACTTGGTACAGCAGCCCAAGCTGATTAACACAGGTTAATGTAAGAAGGATTACAACAAAGATCGCTAATGAGAAGTAAAGGAATCACCAGGTGGTGACAGCTCAGAAAAGAGCACATGACTGGCAGTGTGGATGTCATGGGGACGAAGACCACAGCCATTCTTCCTCGACCAGCCCTCCTTTCCTTCGTCAGCTGCTGAGAAGGTTCTCCATCTGCTGTTTCCTGTACCCTCACCTATGACTCACTGTGGACAAACCAAAGATGCCTGCAGAAACATGCCTGCAGTGGGGCCCCTCCACACGTGCTTTACAGGTGGAGCTCCGGAGGCCCAAGAGGAAGAGTGGCTGGCCTGAGGCCACGTGGTTTGGGAGTGGCAGTGCTTCAGCTCAAAGTCAGTTATGACAACCCCCGAGGTGCCCAGACATTGTGGGCTGTTCCCTGGAGGCAGAAAGGGCCCTGGCTGAGAACCACTGACAAACACTCAGAAGCTCACCCACCAGGACATGTGTAAGATGACCATTGTTTACGACACCAAATTAAAACCAAAACCCAAGAGCAGAAACAACCAGTGTCTGTCAGCGTGGAACTAGTTCAATAAACCATGGCTCATTCATGCCGCCAGGTCGTCTGTAGTCATTAAAACGTTCTCTGTGTGCTGATTGCAAGGGCTGAATGTGTGTGTCCCCGAATTCAAATGTTAAATGCTACTACCCTGACATAATGGCATTGCATGATGGGGCCTTCGGAGGGGATTAGGTTCTGAGGGTGGAGCCCTCATGAGTGGGATCTTATAAGAGGCCCTAGACAGCTCCCGTGCTCCTTCTGCCACGTGAGGACACAGCAAGCAGGCACGGGCTATGAACCAGGAAGAGGCTCCCACCAGGTACCAAATCTGCTGGCACTTGACCTTGGACTTCCAGCCTCCAGAGCCTGAGCAATAAATGTCTGCAGGGTATAAGTCCCCAGTCTGTGGTGCCGTTACAGCAGCCGGATGGACTGACGCATTGATGTCGACAGAAAGGTTGTGAGGGATTTTTTACGTGAAAAGAGCAAAGAGCAGAAAAGCACACAGACTGGGACTCTCTTACTAAAAGAAGTGTGTTTACAGGCATTTTAAAGACTGGAACGGGGCCTACCCTCCCAGGAGGCTGTGGGGCACCACCAGTAACCGGTGAAGCGGTCGAATTCTTCCTGGATGACGAAGGTGGCCACGCCTGCAGACCTGGGGTCCTCGAGGACACTGGATAAGCCTGGACGGGGAGAGAAGCAGGCAAGACATGAGGAGTCTCGTTTAGTGCAGGTTTCTCCCCCTCGGTGCTGATGATGTTGGGGCCCAGTCTCTCCGTGGAGCCATCCTGGGCCCTGCGAGCCGTGGAGAGGCATCCCACCCAGCTGTGACAACCAGAAGTGTCCCTGGACATGGCCAGTGCCTGAGTTGCTCCTGGGTGAACCACTCAGCTTTAGAGCAGGGACACTGGAGCTGTGGGGCAGGACAGGGGAGCCAGGGGAGCCAGGGATCCACAATCTGCGGCCACGACCTGGAGACATCTACAGAAGAGGGAGGTCACTTCTGGTGTGCAGGGGCATGAGGGAAACTCGGGGAGCAGGTGAGAGACCTCAGCTGGAGCCATGGAGCCGGACAGGAGAGCGGAAGTAGGAGGGGCCGAGCGAGCAGAGGCCCACAGTAAGCGCTTGGCAGGGAAGGCCACAGAGGGCCACATGGGAGGGTGGCACGTGACAGCAGGGTCCGGGTGAGCAGAGTGGGCGCAGGGTACTTTTTAGAAGCTGGACTGCTGGCTACCATGGCCGTCCCCAGGGAGTGCTGGCCCAGCCCTGGTCCCACAGGCCACACCCCTGCGTGCAGGTTCCTGTTTGCCCCGGCCAGGACCTGGTGCCCTCCGCCCAGCTCACCCCTGTGGCAGAAGGTCAGCCGCCGCTCCTCGCCTGTCTCGATGTTGGCCACCCACAGGTCACTGTTGTTGATGAAGGAGAAGAAGGCGGGGTCGGCAGGGCAGATTTTAGGGTCCATCCGGGGCCCGGAACATTGGGTCTTAATTTCGAGTGGCTTCATGGGGGACACCTGGGGACAGAGAGGCCGGGCTTAGGGAGGCAGGACCCCGGCCACCCGGCCACCCACTCCCAGCCGGGGATCAGGTCTCACCATGAAACCGTTCTTGCCCCCGTCCCGACAGTGGAAGAGGCTGTTGCTGGCCTGGAAGAGGAAGAGGCCGCTCTCGCTGTGGAAGTCGTAGGAGGTGATGCCGAACACGCCTAGGCGCTTCCGCTCCCGCAGGAGCTCCTCCTCCCGAGAGTAGACCCCATGGTGGGGCGTGGCCTGGGACACACGGTAGAGATGCTGGTGTCAGACAGGTGCCAGGTCCGGCACCCTGGGCACTCCCAGGAGGGCCCTGACTACCTTACTTGGGTCCGCACCACAGAGAAAGTTCTGCTGAGCAGAATGGGAGTGCAGCCCTTGACCAGGTGGCCAGTCTGGAGGCCTGAGGGTGCCCAGCAGCCCTGGGACAATGGGGGCTAGCTGAAAGGTTTCTGGGGCTCACATGGAGCAACTTCCCTCTCGGCCCATCTCTGGGCTTCCCTGTGCCCTTTTCCCCACAGAATCTCTCCAAAGCAGATGGGCTGTCCTCTGTGCCACAGCAGGGAAGGACCCTGCTGGAATGCTCTTCCCTGATCCCCAATTCCAATCCTATAGACACCCTCCCACCCTCTTCACCACCCCTTCCTGTTAAGAGCATCAATCTGAACCCACTCAACACCAAACATTCGTACTTTTTGCACAGGTGGGGGCAGGGCAAATTTGGGAGACTACCCAAACGACTAACGCTGGAGGCGTCCGGGCAGGGAAACTATTGTGGACACTACGCAGCTGTCCTGAGAATTCGGAAGATGATGTGGAGATGAGCAAGAATGACAAAAAACACATTTTTAAAAGCAGACCCTGGGGCGGCAGGACGGCTCAGGTGGTTGAGTGCGAGCTCTGAATAATAGGTTTGTTGGTTCGATTCCCACATGGGCCAGTGAGCTGTGCCCTCCACAACTAGACTGAAGGACAATGACGTGGAGCTGATGGGCCCTGGAGAAACATACTGTTCCCCAATAAAATTTATATTTAAAAAAAGGTCTTCAAAAGCAAAACATAAGTAAATAAAAAATAAAAAAGCAGAACCCCGAGCAAGACTCTCCCCACCCTGTGACAATAGCTACCTGAATACAAGTTCGTGGGCTTGGGGACTTAAAGGGACAGACAAAAAGAAGAGCTGTTGTGTTGGCATGGAGAAATTCAGAGTGTGTCACTCATCACACACACACACACACACACACACACACACACACACACACACACCTACCTTGGTATTGTCATTATTCTATAATCGAAAAAACTAAGCAAACATAAACCAACGAAAAAGGCACTCTAGTCCCTCATCCACCATCTTCTCCCTGGAATCGAGCCAATGCTAGATGACATTAATTATTAGCCAAGTCTCCATACAAGGTGCCTGGCCCAAGTTAGCTCAAGTCTTTGGTGAGGCATTTAAAAGGAAGAGACGACTGGATAAGCGTTCTTATCCGAAGCCTAGACTCTGTGGCTGGAGCACAGCCTGGGGGAGGGGGAGGGCGGTGGCACGCAGGTGCCTGAGCTGGACGCTCTTCTCTGCAGGGTCTGCGCGAATTGTGCGGCGGGCTGGGCCCCTCAGGGGTTGAAGGGAATGGTGTGCAGCCTAATGATGAGGCCGGTGCCTGTTTCCCGCACCCATGGGCAGCGCCCGACGGGTAGAGCTCACCTGGAAATGGTCCAGCATTTGCTTCCAGGACAGGAGCAGCAGAGCCTCTTTCCGGACCTTCCTGGGGATCTCGGAGTAGAGGAGGGAGTTCTCTCGGCTGCCGTAAGGCATCCCTTTGGGGAAGAGGAAAACAACCAGAATGGGTGACCTGGCCCCGGATAGGAGGGGGTCTCAAGTGGGGGCTGGCCTCAGTCTCCGCACGGCTGGGCCCAGCTTGTTCCTTTTGCTTCTGCGGCACCCTGCCAGCACATCCTGGCTGCACACCCACCCAGACAAGCTACAACCACAGGTTGAAGTACATCAGCAGTAGTGACGCGGTCTTCCATCACTGAGATGTTTGAGCTAAGTGTCTTGGCCTAATGACTGAAGAAGCAACATGAGAGAACAAGAAACGGGTGGTCAAGTAGCTTCTCGATGTGGCAAGTGACGTGGGTTTTGCACTAATGATAAAGTTTGCTCGTGAAGTATAGTTAGTAAAAGAACATATTTAGAGAAAATTATTAGGTTCATAAGGGTTCCTTTTAAAGCGGATTGAAGGGAAATGGAAAGTTAACTTAGATGTGTGGCTGGGAAACAGTCACATTTAGATCTTTGAGGGCGCTTTCAGCTGCTTCGACCTGCCTCGTTCCCAGCTAGGCAGACTCGACGCTGCTGGGCTGGGCTGCCCATGGCACGTGCTCCGCACAGCCTGTCTGCAGGCCTCTCTGGGAGAGCCGGAGCTTTCCAAACAGGAAGTCAACGGCGCGGCCTTGCCAAGGACATCAGGGCTGCCTCCCTCCCCAGCTGATGAGTAAGCGATGACACCAAATGGCCTAAGCCAGCACATTCCCTGGATGACTGTCCTCGGCACCTGGGACGGTGCCGACCCGTGCACTAGGTGGGATTCTGACACGACCGATGACAGCCGCTGATTTCTGCCATCTCTGCCCCTCTTCTGCCTTCTCTTACCAGCTCTGCCCCATCTTTAGGACCAGCGCACTGCCCCCACCTCCAACCCTCACCGGTGTGGCAGGTGGCCCAGGCCTGTGCAAGTACCACCTCCAACCCCGTGCCCTGTGGTCTAGGCGATCAGCCTGGGCGGGGGGGACACATGTGGCACTGGGCCTGACACAGGGCACGAGGACACAGTGGTCTTGCATGGCCCCTCTAAGGGCTCCCAGAGCTGTCCGGGGCCCTGTGCCCTCCCTGTCTGACATGAGCTGCCTGTGTGCAGTAGGGAGGAGCCGAGCCACGTGGAGCAGGAGAGCCAGAAGGGAGGGTTTCCTGTCATTGCAGTTTGAGCCCTGGAACCTGAGCCGCCCAAATCCCATCCTCCTGGCAGCAAACGGCAAAGTCCCTTCTCTGCTCCATCTCAAGCGCATCGGACTTCATTAGGTATGTTGGAAAGAGCCTGCCCTGAGGACCTGGTGACTGGTTCCACATGCCCCACGTAGCAAAACATCATGCCCACCAAGGAGGCAGGGGTCCCGGTGGATCGGAGGGGGCAGGTGGCGCTTAGAGCGGCCGGCTGCACATTGCCCTTGGAGGCCCTTTTTGCTCTACCCACAAAGTCTGCTGGCTGCCAGCATTCTCCCGGGTGGTAGGCTGGGGCAAAGCCATATCACAAATACTTAGGAGTTCTCGGAAGGCCTGCCCCAGGAACTTGGACATGAAGTGAGATCAACCCAACACCCAAGGGTGTTAGTGATACAGACTGAAATCAGCTCAAGGGTGAGCAATGTCACCTAAAAAGGCAGCATAGCTCTGTACTGTTCCGGGCACGCTTTGGGGTCTTTGCTATACCCACAGCCCTTGCCTGGAGCTGCCCCGACACACTGGGGTGGGCACTCAGAGCCCCCTGTGGACCTCGGGCACACACCCACCCCAGCCACAGACGTGCACACGGGCCGCTGCCAACTGGACATGTAGGCGCCTGACCCATGCCGAGCCAACCTGAGTCTTTCCCAAAGTCAAGTGGAGAAAGCTCGCCATTTCTGCTGGTGGCAGGAACCCTAGAGGTGTAAACCTGGGAGCGGAGGGCAGGTGGGTATTGAAGGTGGATCCGTGGAGAAGAATACACGCAGGGCAGATGCCTGGGCTCCAGGCAGCTTGGGGTGCCACAGCATGAGTCCTGGCGTGGGGAGTGGGGGTTCCCTGAGATGCCCCTGCACTCTTACTACAAGGCACACTTAATGGCTCAAAGGAGCTCGGAGGATTTCTATCCCTTAAAGCAGCTCTGTGGCCGGCTGAACAATGGCTCCCAAAAATGTCCACGTCCTAATCCCAGAACCTGTGACTATGTTACCTTCGGTAGAGAAAGGGACTTTGCAGATGGGATTAAGTTATAGATCTTGATCTGGGGACATTAGCCTGGATTATCTAGCTGGGCCCTACATGTAATCATATGCCTTATAAGAAGGAGGCAGAGGGGGCGGCCAGTTTGCTCTGTGGTGAGAGCGTGGTGCTCATAACACCAAGGTTACCAGTTCGAGTCCCACATGGGCCAGTGAGCTGTGCCCTCCACAATTAGATTGAAATCAACGACTTGACATCCTGGAAAAACACATTGTTTGCCAATATTCCCCAATAGTAACAATAATAACAATAAAGGAGGAGGCAGAGAGAGAGTTCAGACACAGAAGAGGAGGCAGAGCTGTGACGATGTGACCACAGAGGCAAAGATTGCAGTGGTGTAGCTACAAGCCGCGGAGTGGCAGCGGCCACCACAAGCTGGATGAGGCCAGAAACGGATTCTCCCTTAGAGCCTCCGAGGGAGCGCAACGCGACCCTGCCAACACTGATTTCAGCCCAGAGAAACTGAATTCAGAATCCTGGTCTCCAGAACTGTGCGGGAATACATTTTGGTTGTTTTAAGCCATCCAGTCGGTAGTGGTTTAGTACAGTAGCGGCCCCAGGAAACTCATACAAGTACCCTGAGCAGGACAGAAACCTGAACTTGAGTGAGTGAGTGGCTAACGAAAGTGAGAGAAAAGGGCCAGGGGGCCACGGTACTGCATGAACAAAGAGGCAACAGCCCAGCCGAGTCCATGAGTCTTGGCCACTTTCAGTCCTAACAGCCAGGCTCCCTCTTGTCTAAACGAAATGCGAAGCACATCCAGCCCCAATCTCTCCTAGGCCAGAGCTGGCAAACTGTTTCCCGTAAAGGGCCAGATAGTAAATATTTTCAGCTTCAAGGGCCACATGACCTCTGCTGGAAAGCAGCCACAGACGGAATGTAAACGCACGGGCATGCTGGGCACCAGGAAAACTAGATTTCCAAAAGCAGCCAGCCATCACTTGATGACCCCCATTCTAGACCCTTCATTTTTCTAACCCTGTGCTTGCCAAACCATCATCTGGTTTCCACGTGGGTCTCTATGAGGAGGGGCTGCACTGACTGGGGAAAGGGGAGAGCCGTCTGGTATCCAGCTCGGTCACGGTCCTAGCCGGGGGTCAGCATCGGGCAGATGACCTTCATTCGTTCATTCCATCGTTCCCTCCAACATTGACCGAGGGCCTGCCTCGGAGCAGGCATTGTCCCAGGGGCTGAGGATACAGAGACTGACCCCACCAGGAGAGTGCTGAGGTTCAAAACCGGCCCTGGGTCAATAATCATGTGGCACGCTGCTTCCAAACCCGCTGGGAACTGTTCCTATCTGCCCTGTGGGACCTTTAGGCAAAGTAGGGCAACATTCATTCGCTCAGCAGATCCTGAGTGCCCACCTACCAGGAGGCCGCAGGTGCCGGAGGCCTGCTCCATGCCCTGAAGGCTCTCACATGGCCCAGAAGGGAACACAAATGCGTGAACAACTGCAGATGTGTAGAAAGTGCTATTCGGGAGGCAACACTCAGAGGAGGAAGTAATTAGCAATTAACATGCTTATCCAGGTATCTAGGGCAGGGACAGTAAAACTGCGGCAGGCCACCTTCGGTCGTTACCCCACAGGGCATATGGCAGCTTTCCATGAACCTCAGGAGCCTTCGTAACACATCCCTCCACAGCCACCCCTACTGTAGTTACGTGTGACTCCCACTGTGTAAGCCCAGCCCAGCCCAGTGCAGGAGCTGGGAAGTGACTCAGGAGGGGGCCCCGCTGACTGGTACTGGAAACAATCTTAATGGCTCTGGCCCACGTACCAGGCCCGAACCACGGAACTGTGCAACACAGAGAGCGTGGGACAGCCATCTTTCTCCCCTCACACGCACAGCTGACCTACTTGGAGGACCCTTGGGCCAGACCTTCATTGTAAACACGTCACCGTGGGTGGCAGTTTTCTCAGGGCCAGGATCATCTGTTTGGACCTTCTACCTAGGAGGACCTCTGGAAACTAGAGGACTCAGCAAGAGCTGTCCCCGAAGCACTGCCTGAGGGCGCCGAGAGGGCTCACCCAGGTAGTAGAGGCGGTGGGAGTGGGGGCTTGACTCGTCTGTCTTCTGCACGAACTGGAAGTCATGAGGGGCCTTGCTGACGATCAGGCCCGAGTTCTTGCGGCTGCCGTGGATAATGTTCCGGAGCCCTTCCCACGAGTGCTTCTGCACCTGGAAGCGGGATGCCGGCTCCTCCATCTCCACTGCGTCGCCCCGGTCGGATGCCGCAGCCCCAGTGGCCATCCTCTCCGCCCCCTCGGAATTCAGCGAGAAGCTATGAGGAAGAAGGGACAGGCAGGAAGACAATGAGAAAGGGAGTGGTCCCTGAGTTCCATATATAAGCTGCCTTCTCAGCAGACACCCCAATTCCCCCAGCCAAGCGCCACACCGTGCAGCTTTCCCTGTCCCCCCCGAATATTTCTCAAATTGTTCCATTTCTCTCCAACACCATGAATGCTAAGATCTAAGCCACTGTCACCTCTCGACTGAATGACTGTAACCTTCTACAGCTCAACTCTGCACACCCAGTGCAAATCTGATCCCATCACTTAGAACCCTTCCTTGGTTGTCCACAGCAACCTAGTGTAAAAAACAGTCCTCACCTTGGCCTTCAACGCTCTTTCCTCTGACCTCTACCAGACTCTTGAACCTCATCCCGTCATCACTAGGGCCCAGGCGAACTGGCCTTCTCCCGGCTCCTCAAACAGGCCGAATTCCTTCCCACTCCAGGCCCTTTGCTCATGCTGGCCCTTCTGTCTGGAACACCTTTTCCCTCTCTTTACTCAACGAACTTCTAATCTGATCTCAGCTGAAACATCTGTCAGCTCCTCAGACACCTTCTACGACTATGCATAAGGAAGCTGGTCTCTCCAGCAATCTTTCACATGTCATCTGGTTGTCCAGCCCTCAGAGCAGCAGTCACAACGGCTGTCAATCGTCTGTCTCCATGTCTGTGCTGTTCATAGCTATGTCCACAGAACCCGACACGGCCCTTGGCACAGTGGGCATTCCACAGAGGGCTATGAGGGACACACTCGCCCATGCACAGACACCTGAGCACAGAGAATTAATCGCCAAACCTCGTCACAGTGCTGTCAGCTTGCTGTCCAGCAGGAGAAACCCTTGTGCCTCATTGGTGGCACTCAGAGAAGCAGGCAGATATTCGCTGGGGACGTGCGAACTTCAGGTGAGAGGATGATGGGCACACCTCCCCTCAGAGGCCGTGCCACTCTCCTCCCACTCCAGGAGCAGCTGCGGCCCTCCCCCAACCCTCTCTGCTAAGCACACTTCTTGACCACACTGGACTGGCCAGGCAAATATTTGTTTTAGGGAAATCTAAACACAGCCGTGGGGCCTGGTTGTGGAAGAGCCAGGGTCGTCCCATGAGGCCAGCCAAAGGAAGCAGGCTGGCCCTGGTTTCCTCTGGGGCACCAAACGGCCGAGGGCCTTGCTGGGCGCCAGCACTGGGTGCTCCGGGATTAGCAGCTTTGTGAGCGGAAGTCCACGTTCCCTTGTCGGAAGTGGGACTTGAAGCTATTGCTACCCCTGCGGCTGGGACAGCACAGGTCACGGGCTTTAGAGAGGTGACAGACAGAGCTGTGCCCCCTTTCACTCAGGCGCCCTCTGATTCCTGGAAGGCTGTTCCCTGCTAGCAGGAGACCGCACAGAGTGGTCACTGGAAGACAAAGGACCTCTGCCTGCTTCAGGAGGCGGGCCCCAAAGAGACCCGAGAAGGGTACTATGGCTTCTGAGCATCCATTGCAGGCTGATTTTCCGAGTTCCTTTTCTAACTAAATTCAGGAACAGACGGGAGGAGAAATGGCCCCCCTTGATCAGTGCTACATGACTTGGTCAGAGCTTGCGGGGTACAGCGCGCTGATGTGTCCCGCGTCCTGGCAGAAGGAGCAGTCAGTTGAGCTCCTCCTACAGTGGCTTTGAAGACACAGACCACAGGCCAACAGAACCTCCAGGGCCCTCGGGTCAAATAAACAAAACCCAGAGAGGGCGGGAGATTCACTGAGGGGTGTCAGGCGGACGCTGGGGCGGGGCCGCCACGGCGCTCCAGAACCCACATGGCCCCGAGAGCTGCCAGCAAGCCCAGGACAGCAAGCCAGGGGAACTCCTCTCACTGCCTAACCCTCCCAAACTCCTGCCATTGCAATTCGAGCCTCGCTCACGCAGTAAAACAGATTGTGACCTCCACGGCCCCCAAAGGGGACCCCAGAAGCTAAGAGCCTGGCTGAAGCACTCACAAAATCACGTGGCTTATTTCCACAGCAAAGAGTGGTCAAAATGATCTTGCCTCCAATCACTGCAGAGAGCCCAAGGAGCAACCACGCAATCCAGGAGATGAGATACGAAATGAAACATCACGAAAAACTTCTAGGAATCTTCTAGATGCGGCCGGGCAGCCTGAACTCCCAGGCAAAGGCTTAGTGCTACCGCCTGGCCCTCGCTCGCCTCTGTCCTCCCCAGAGGCAAAGCCCCAGCTGCAGGGCGAGGCTGGGGGAAGAGGAACAGGTGGACGAAATGGGGCCCTGACGAAGCAAGTCTGTGCCGCCCTTTCCCTTCCAGTGCCAGCCTGCGCTGGGCTCCTCCAGTCAAGAGTTTACAGAGCTGGGAAATGAAACTGGATTGCAAGCCACTTAGGCCAGGCCCACCTACACTTCCTTCTGCCAACTGATAGGGTGCCTCACAGCCCGTGGTGCCACCTGCAGACTATAAGGGACCTCCCGCTTCAGTCATTGCCACGGCCCGATGGCAGTTCTCTGATCTCTGGGGCAACTGCCTGCTGGGGCATCTGCCAGAGACCCACGCAGAGCCTGTGATGAGGGAAACAGGAGCAAGGCAGAAAGGAACTGTGGAGTCTCAGCACTGGCTGCAGGGCTGGGAGAGCTCAGGCCGACCCCAGTGACAAGTCAAGGAAGGTGGGCGCTAGGCAGATGCCAGGCAAAGGGGAAGGGATCTAGGCTCCAGAGGGCGTGGCCCTCAGGACACTCGCTGTGTGCTGACAGCTGAGGGTTTCCAGGAAACAACAGGCCACCCTCTGCCTGTTCCTGTGCTGCTCCCGGCACAGCCGGGGCCTCCAGGTTTTACAACCAGCCACACAGTCAGCGTGGAGCCCGGCCTGTGCCTACCTGTGAGAAGGGAGGCACGTGAGAAGGGAGATGCGGGTCCCTATCACTAACTGACCCCCTGCCGCATTCACCCATCAGCCATGGGGACTGCCTGTTTTCAGAGCCTGCCTCTGGGGAAGGAATCACCATGCTTAACATCATGCCTACCTTCCAGAACCACCTTCAGTTCCCTTCCTGCCTCGCCAATCGCTTGCGCTCGATAAAAGCAAATGAGCCTGAGAGTTAGAAAACGGATACTGACATAGGTCAACTCGGTCAGGGAATTCCTGTGGTCTCTTCGTCTCGTGCCAGGCCCCAGACGTGGAATTTACCAAACGCCTGCACCTGTGTAATTACCTTTACTCCTCACTGTAACCTTGGCCGGTGCGTTCTGGGGGCAGCTCCATTTGGGAGACTGGCAAGTGGGCTCAGAGAAGTCAAATGGCCCAACCAAAGTCATGACGACGAAGGGAGCAGGGGGAGCCCAAGTCTGTTGGGCTCAAAACCCATGTTCAAACCACCAGCTAGTGGTTCTCTATTGGGGCTGATCTGTCCCCAGGGGACACTGGGCAATGGGTGGGGGCCAGGGACACTGCTCAACACTCCACGGAGTGACCTGGCCCCGATGCCAGCAGTGCCAGGGCTGAGAAGCCCTGCACTAGCTCACGCTGCTACTTCACGCAAAAGAACCAAAACTGCAACTTGGGGAAATGCAGAAATGTAAGGGGGGGCGGGGCAAAGGCATCTTCCCAGACCAATGACTGCAATGCCCCCAGAAATCAGGGCTCCCACAACTGGGCCCCTTACCTCCTCCAACTTCCTGTGTTCGCGTTGTCCAGACGTAGCTTCTTAACCGTCCGCATTAACTACTCAGCTGACCTCAGGAGGGTGGGGGCACCTGGGAGGGGAGAGACCACAGGGTTGTAACTCCCAGCAGGCAGCCCAGGGGTGCACGCTCTCCCCCCCCTTCTTCCCCAGGCAGCCCTCCATGCCTCCGGGGAATACCCAAAGCCAAGGGCATTCTGACCAGGCAGACGATTTGGGCCCTGCCCTGAAACCTGAGAGGTTGTGTGGCATTTGCCAACTCCCAGCATCTCTTTGCCGAGGGGTTCTCCCAAGGTGAAGTCCCGGAGAAGATGCGAGTATCAAATGACCCTGAGGATGCCATCCACGGACACGTGCCAGAAACGAAATAAACCCAAATTCTCCACTGTGGCTGCTCCCTGGTGGCCCTCGAGACCTCACCTGCTCCCCGCCCTTGACCATGACCTCCAGCACACTGGCCTTACTCTCCCCTAAACACACCACTCATTCCCACCTCAGGGCCTTTGCACTTGGCCTCCCCTTTGCCTAGGACACCCTCGCCCTGCTTTTCGTCTGACCTGCTCCCTCGAGCCTTCGGGTTCCAGTGTCACCTCCCCGGAGGTCTTTCCTGGCCCCTGAACCAAAGTTGCTACCGTGTCACCCCCATCACAACACCTGGTCTTTCTGCACAGCACTCACTCTAGGAGAGTGGTTCTCACGGGGGGTGATGCTGCCCCCCAGAGGACCCTTGGCGATGTCTGCAGATTATTTGTGGTTGTCACCACCGATGGGGGTTGGTGAAGGTCAGGAATGCTGCCAAGCACCTCACATAGCCCAGGACAGTCTCCCACACACAGACCGATCTGACCCCAGTATCAGCAGCGCTGAGTAGGAGAAACTCTACATTCATTATTTGGGGGGAAAATTGAGTTAGATTCTTAGGCTCACACTGCACCAGGATAAATCCCCAATGGTCAGGTGGGGTTTTATAAACCAGAATGATCCCCAGCGTCTGTGAGTCACTTCCTCTCCCTCTCCCTACTCAGTTCACGTATTTCAATGTATACAGTATCCCAGGACCTCGGGAGGTCAAATGATGAGAGCACACAGTACCTCCTGGGGCGTCAGTGGAATCCCCTGACCCCAGGGGTCTCAACCAGGGCCGATTCTGCCCCCCAGAGGACATTTTTGGTTGTCACGACTGGGAGGCACGTTACAGGTAATCTGATCAGAGACACAGTCCCACAATGCACAAGATGGCCCCCGGCCTCACACACTGCAAAGGATGACCTGGTTCCAAATGTCACTAGTTCTGAGGCTGAGAAGCCCTGCTCTGGGTGAGTGAGCACTCCTGACTGAGATGCCAGCTCCGCAGGGTCAGGCCCGTATCTGTCCTGTTTCTGATGTATCTTGAGCCGAGACCCGCGCCTGGTACATAGGAAGCACTCAAACATTTCAGGTGGAGGGAAAGTCGCCGTCCTCACTTGATGCTATCTAAAGTGAAGCGGCCCCCTGGTGTGATCAGCACCCAACCACCTCAGCACCCAACCACCTTCTCGACAAGCTAGGTCCCAGGATGACAGGCAGATGCCCAAATGCTTAAGAAAGCAGGATGGAGATCATAGGGAAGAGGTGAAGCAACATGTCACCATAAGGGATCAATGGCTCCCTCTCAGTGCAGCGGTGAAAAGAGTGGGCTCTGGTTCAGAGATATGGGTTTGGATCCTGACTCTGCCACTATGGGCTGTGTAACCTTGGGGAAGTCACTTAACCTCCCTGTGCCTCAACTTCCCCAGCTATAAAATGGGGCTGCAGGAGGGCTACCGTGAAGATGAAATGAGACGGTGCAGGTAAAGCACCTGACATAGCAGAAACTACATGACAGCTAATGTTGTCAACTAAACAAGGTATTTAACATCACACCAAGGGGAGAACTGGATGAGACTTGGACTAACCTCTGTTTCAGGAGCAGAATGCACACCATTTGCTGACCAAAAGCCAGACACTGGGTGAGGTGTGGGAGGGTGCAGCCACAGCTCTGCCACACCTACGTGGAATCAGCACCCTCCCCTTTTGCTCCCTCAGTCTTTCAGGGGGTTCTTACCAAGGCAGCCGCAGGGGGATGCCAGACGGAAAGAAAAGTCTCCAGCAAGAGCACACACAGCTATAGCCACTGGCCTGGGTTCCGGCCAACGGTCCCACCGGGCAGTGACCCCAGGGTTACAGAAAACCGCTTCCTGCTGACTTCTGTGTCCTGGAGCCCGCGAAGGAGTCTCACCAGCCCACACCCAGCCTTCCCGGCCGCCCCACCCCCGCACAACTGACCTTCTACAGGGTCCAGCAAGTTTCCATTCCAGCTGCAGGCATGGGACACGGACCTTGACAGAGCAAATGTGTCATTAATGGGGGGGGGGTCATGGAGGGGCAGGCCGAGCACTTGCTCCCCTTCCACTGGGGAGGCAGTTGTTGGGCTTGAGTCTCGCCACGCCTCCCGGCCCCGCGGTGCCGCCTGCAGGCCCCGCACCACGCCTCGGAGAAAGGCCCTCCCACGGAGCCCAGCCCCCCCGGGGCTCGGCCAGGGACCGCAGGGACTGGTGACCGCACTGCAAGTCTGGGCTTTCGTCCCAGCTCCTCGAAAGCAGGTCGGTCCTTGCCGCTCAGGCAAGTGGCTTCCTCACAGTGGGGGCGGGGAGGGTCGACAGGAGCAGTGGGAACGGGCGGCTTCCGAGGGCTCCGCGGCAGCCAGGATGGGGAGGTGTCAGGTCGGTCTGCAAGCGTGCGAAGCCGGTGGGCGCAGGACAGGCCCGGGAGGGGGGAGCCGCGGGGAGGTGTGGGGAGACC
Organism: Rhinolophus hipposideros; assembly: GCF_964194185.1. Taxonomy (NCBI): domain Eukaryota; kingdom Metazoa; phylum Chordata; class Mammalia; order Chiroptera; family Rhinolophidae; genus Rhinolophus; species Rhinolophus hipposideros. The sequence continues at coordinate 58,057,124 of NC_138062.1, read as the reverse complement.
GAGCCCCGGCGCAGAGGCAGGAGGCAGGTCCGAGATGGGCCTCTGCTTTCACACGGGGAGCGTGTGCTTGTGTGGGGAGCGGGAAGGCGCGGGGGCGTCCGGGGCCTGAAAGGAGAGGAGGGCGTGCGTGGCGGCGGCCACCCCACAAGGGGCCGGAGCCGGGGGCCCGGGCAGCGACAGGACGTGGAGGCGAGGCCGGGCCGGGCGAGGCGAGAGGTAGTCCAGGCAGAGGAGGCGCCGGGGCGGAGAGGAAACCGAGGTGGAGGCCGGCGGCGCCAGAGTCCGGGACACGGCGGGGGCGGAGAGCACTGGGAAGGCCTGTCAATGGCGGGTCCAGGGTCGGGGGGAAGGCGGGGCGGGTCCATGGAGGGTTCGGGTTCGAGGCCGAGGAGGGACGAGGCGCGCGGGTGCTGCTCACCGGGGCTCGGGGCTGGCGCGGGGCGGCGGCCAGGCAGGGCAGGGTCTCCCGGGGCCGGAGGAGCCTCAGGCTCGCGACTCCATGCCCGGGATTGCGGCCCCGGAAGTGGCGGGCGCGGGGGACAGCGGAGACAGCGTACACTGGGGACCAGGCGGCTCAGGCCCCTTTGACCCGGAAGTCGAGCGGCCCGGGCGGTGGCCAGTGATTGGCCACCTCCCGGCCGGCACCAAGGCTGCCTCGGCACTGGGGGGAGACGCACAGGTACAGCCCTCGAGGACAGTGGCGTGGAACGTCCCATGGGCGGTGTCTTCGGGAAGCCAGAGAGAAACACCCCCATGTAGGTTGGTATCGTCCAGCCAATCCAGTGATTTTTGTGTTTTTTTTTGTTGTTGTTTTTTTGTTTTTTTTTTGCTAAGGATGCCTGGAGAAAAGTCTGTTCGCGGACGCGTTGGTGGTATAGTGGTTAGCATAGCTGCCTTCCAAGCAGTTGACCCGGGTTCGATTCCCGGCCAACGCAGGCTGCTCGTAGAGCTTTTCTGTCTCTTTTCTGATAAAATCATATAACTAGTATTGCTATTAGTTTGAAGTAACTTTTAAATTTACTGTGACGTTGAAATAAAACTTGAAACCGTGTTACAAGCAAGAAAGACATCTCTGTTTCCGCCCGGGATCGAACCGGGGACCTTTCGCGTGTGAGGCGAACGTGATAACCGCTACACTACGGAAACACATGGAGGGGAAGGTGCTTGAGATTACTATATAAAGACAATGTTATAACAATTGTTACATTGTAGTTCCTAAAATGAAGTTTCATTTGGTTGCGGGTAGTCGGAAACGATTTCCGCTTTTCCTAAGTACCCACCACTCTGCTTGATGTAATGGAATCTGGAAGGAGGAAAATATCCAATAAACATACGTCTTTACTCATCGTCAACACACGTCCTATTTAAAGCCAACACAAAAATTGCTCACAAACCCATTTGGAAGCCAATGGTTCATTAATTCATCTCATAGCATTTTTATTGAAAATATCACCTAAGTGTCTACAGGTATGTACGATGTCGATTGAGCCCAAATCACTTTCTAAAACAACTTTCTGTAAAGTATTTTTATTGTCTGCACGCTAGGGGCAGGACATTTGGAAGAAGGGGAAAAAAAAGCCCGACATAGAAAATAATTTTCATCTCAACCCACAGCTAACTTTTTGCATTTTAAAGAAGTCTTTTTTTTTCTTTTTAATTAATAGAAGGGAAGGGAGGTTGTGGCAAGACTTTAGGATCAGACTGCTGTAAAATGTGTTTCCCCACCCCCACAGGACCAGGATTTGGTGAGAAGAGTAAGGCACTGGCCTCAGCTGCAAAAATTACCGGGTCTCCAAAAAACTCAATAATCAAGATAAATAATATTTTGCACGATTCTAAAGTATCATATTAATGACAGAATAACTCCATAATGAACAAATACCAAAATTTTAAATCAGGACAGGTTTTGACAGTGCCTTGCCAAATCATATTGGAGTCAGGCAAGTGGAAAAACGTGTGCCCCTCTGTACTTGTTTTTATGTATTTCTAATGGCTATTAAAGGACAGAGCATTAAAGGATATTGAAACTTAAAAGTAGGTATATTAAAGCAATGTTAAGAACTTACTATAATTTTACTTTCCTGCATTTAATGGATGGAAACACTTTGTAACATTTTCAACATCAACTTCTGGGGGGGAGGGAAATTAGCCATTAAAAAATACATAAAACATATACTGAGAGACACATATTTTTCCTTTTGCCTCAGAGCCCAATTGTCACATAGTAATATACACTGATACTTCTGTATTAGTTTCCTACCACTGCCGTGACAAATTACCACAGGCACTGGCTGAAAACAACACAAGTTTATTATCTTACAGTACTGGAAGTCAGAAGTCCAAAAATTGGTCTTTGGGGGCTAAAATCAAGGTGAGGAAGGACTGGTTCCTTCTGGAGGCTCCAGGGGAGAATCCATTCCCTTGCCTTTTCCAGCTTCTAGAGGCCACTGCATTCCTTGGCTCCTGTTGGTCCTACAACATTCCAACTTCTGGTTCCATCGTCACATCTCATTGAGTTTGACTTCTAGCCTCCCTTTAATAAGGATCCCTGTGATTACATCAGTCCGACCCCAATGCAAATTAACTGCAAGATCTTTAAGTTAATCTATCTGCAAAGTCCCTTTTGCCAGGTAAGGGAGCGTGGTCATGGGTTCTTGAGATTAGGATGTGGACGTGGGGAGGGGGCATTATTCTGCTGACCACATCTTCGCTCCTCACTAAACATTCTTCTGTAACATTACTTTTTACGGCTGCATAATATTCCATCCATTTGTTCATTGAACAAGTATTTACAGACCACCTACTTTGTGAATTGGGGTGGGGTGGGGTTGGGGAGATGCCAGGGCAGAAGTTCAAGCTGGCCTGGGGCTGGTGATAAGGAGGGATAGTTAGAACCTCATATTGACCAGACTTACCACTTCACACCCAGCAGGATGGCTATAATCAAGAAGACAGACAATAACAAGTGTTGGCGAGGACGTGGAGAAATTAGAATGCTTGCACATTGCTGGTGGGAATGGAAAATGGTGCAGCTGCTATAGAAAACAGTCTGGAAGCTCCTTAAAAAGTTAGATATAGAATGACCGTCCGACCCAGCAAGTCCACACCTAGGTTTCTACCCAAGAGAACTGAAGACATACATCCACAGACATACATCCACAAAAACTTGTCCACAGATATTCACAGCAACAAGACGCACGATAGCCAAAAGATGGAAATAGTGGTGGGGGGCTTGTGAGGTCAGGTAGATATTCTGGGGGTGGCTACAATACACACTCAGAGAGGCACGTTGGATGAAAAGGGTGATAATTCGTCTTTCCACTAGGTGTCAGCAGGGGCACGGCCGGCAGAGCATGGTGTAATCTGCCCTCAACCCCAGCATCACCCCCTCCCCGCTGCCCACCCCATCCTCCCATCCAGCTGCACGCTGAGCCCCAGACCTCCGCATCTCAAAATCCGACCCGCACCCCTCAACACACACCCCAGAGTTTGCAGAAGTGTCTCTGTCTCCAAACAGGCTGCCTCAGCAGTCAGGGGTGCTGGCCTGTCCTAGCAGGAGTCTAGCCGCTCTAGGAGCCTTCAGCAAAGGTAGGAGGAAGAGGAAAGAGGAAGGAAAGAAGGTCAGTGCATAGAGATTCAATGTTTCCAGCGTGGGAAACATTTCATGCAACAGCTAGCTGCATCAGACCTTGTGTATGTCTGAAACTAACATGCATGAAGTAGTGGAAACGCAGCTGGGAACTGTTCTATGAAAATGTCACATTTTAAATTCATGGAGTCCTCCTATCGACCTCACGATACCAGCACTATCAGCATTATCAACCGTCTTCTAATGGGAGAGAAGACCAAGGCACAGAGAGGTTAGTAACATGCTCAAGGAGACAGAGAGAAGTTAAGTAACTTGCCCAAGGTCACACAGCTTCTAAGTAACAGAATGGAGAGTCAGAACCAGGGGGGTCTGGCTCCCAAGTGCATGGCACAAAACTAGACTGCCTACTACATAAATAAAGTTCAAGATAATCAAGATACCTAAAAATAAAATCAAATAAAAGGCCATCAATCTGAAACAGTCATTAGAACATCAGCCTTCTCACTGTCAGGAATATAAGACACCGTAGCCTGATAGGTTTCTGGGCAAAAGAACATAAACAGCCCAAATGTCCACTCACAGTTTGGGGGAACCATAAAATGAGAACACTTTGTGTTCAGAGGTAGGGCAATGTGGGGAGGTGTATGTCATACGTGGTCAATTATAGAAATCTCGATCCAAAAAGGAGATATAGAGATAGAGATAGAGATATAAATATAAATATAGATACTGGTGGTGCCAAAAAACGTATACAAGTGGACATTTTGGTCAACGTTGCTCAAGCAGCAGTTTGCTGTAATCAGAAGTGTCTGGACGCTGATGGTAACCACTTTGAGCCCCTCTTGTAATTGCAGAAGTCAAACGTGACTTGTATTCATCTTTTGTTATCGGTAAATATTGAGGATTACAATTTCAATACAGTTTTCTTAAAACGTGTATACATTTTTTGGACATATATATATATACACACACACACACACACACACACATATATATATATATATACACACACACACACACATATATATATATATATATATATATATATATATATTTGGGTATATGCATGAAATATCTCTGGAAGGAATCCGTGAAATGGGCAGCGGGGATGGCTGGCTATTACCTTTGGGTGAGGTACCTGGGGCTGGCTCATGGGTGCTCGGATGGAGGGGGACTGGCTTTCTACTCATCCACTTTTATACAGGTTGAGTTTCTATTTTCTAAACTATCCCAAACATACAGAAAAGCACAGGAGACAAGAGAATCATGGCTCTAATATAAAAACCTCTTTTCATTTACAACTCATTTAGGTAAAAAATGGCACCCCCACCAATACAGTGGAGTTAAGAAGGGAGCCGGGGGATGTGCTGATGTAGAAAGACCCCCCTCCAACCCCCACCCAGACATTTGAAATTTAAAAAAAGGCAAACAACAGATGGGGCTGGCTGTTCTTTGCACAGGCAGACATGTGAAAATAGATACGCTTGGGAAATTGCTCCAATCAACTAGGAGACACCGTGAGGAAGGTAATTTCTAGCAGTAACTAGATTAGACTGCCTTCTACACAGATGAAGTTCAAGGTAATCAAGATAACTACAAATAAAAGGTCATGAAACCTTTTTCAAACAGGTGGGAGAGAGCCTTGCTTTTCATGGTACACCCTTTTGTCATATTGAATTTGGATGAGCCAAGTATTCGCTTCGTAATTAAAACCCATTAAAAATGGTAAGAATATAGAATATTCACTTTGAGTCTTTTTTAAAACAATAAAGAAGGCATTTCTGAAACAGTTGACGTTCTCTGTGAGCTGGTTTCACTTTTTCAATGAAAAATTAGTTAAGAAAATAATGAAAGTTAACAAATTAGTTAACTAGTAGTTAGATAATGATGGCTAAGGTGCTGGGTCCTGAACTGGGTGTTTTTCCCATCTTTATTATAACCGTCCTTATGGGGGTTTGGACACTCATTATGCTCATTTTGCAGTTGGGGAAACTAAGGCTCAGATTTAAGTTACTCCAGGAGCTGTGTACTGGAGAGAGAGAAACAGGGTGAGAAAGAGGGAAAGAGGTATTAGTTTCATAAACAATCTTTCTCCCTTCATCCTCACACTGGCCCCTGCAACGGCTAAGAGGAATTTTGGCTATTGACAAATAGTTTTAAATTATTTGTTCTCTCGGTGTCATAAGGATAATAATCACGTTTATTCTCAATACCATGGTGATAATTCTTTGATTATCAGGCGACATTTGCAGTAGCTGGGAACTCCCCACTCCACCATATCTGCCATTTTCATCGATGTATGAAATGATGCCTTTTGTGTAAGTCCATGCTGGAGGCCCTCCCCCAATTCTGCCATTTGGAGTTCTTTAAATTCTATTTCACACACCTCAATCATCACATCCACGATAATAGATGACATTTATTACAGACCTCCAGGCACTGGACACTCTTCTAATGCATTTCATTCTCTCAGCTACCCTGTGAGGTGTGATTATTAATTCCATTATGCAGATGGTGAAACTGAGGCCCAAAGAGGTGAAGCCACAAGTTGGACAGCCAGGCAGTGGGGATTTTAACTCTGGCGTTCTCACTCCAGACCACACGTTTCTATACCCTGCCACAGTTAACCCAGTGCTTATAGATACAGAAGTGGCTTTCTTCATCAAGAGATGGTGGCAAAGGAGTCGTTATTTTTGCCATGGAGATGCAAGAATGGTAGATAAAGGACATAGAAGACCTGGGAGGTTGGCCGAAACTACAAAAGGAGGAGGCCTGGGGGCTGGGGGCAATCGTGCATGCAGGGTGAGACTTTCCTCCCTCCCTGCCTCCTTCTTTCTCTCTCTGCCACTCATTTCCCTGTCTCTCGAGGCAACTTTGTGTAGTTCAGGAATATTCTTAGCTCTGCACAATCAACTGTCACTCATCTGAAAGCTAAATGTAAGGAGAGATGGGACATTGGAAGGAGAGTGACAAAGGGACATGAGAAAACTCTTATTCCCCAGTCTGTCTCGCCAACCTCCAACCCCACACACACACACAGAACCTACTGGAATTTCCCCAGGACCGGGTTTCTCTCTCATTTTCTCTGGGTGTCCTGGTAAACTCAGCCTTGCTGTGTGACACTGGGCAGGTGGCTTTCCCTTTCTGAGCCTCAATTTCCTCATCTGTGAAATGGGGATAATAACAGTGCTATCTCATGGAGGGTAATGGGAGGATTAAATAAAATAAGGCATAACCATGGGGCTTGGCACATAATAGATGCCCAATAGAGAACATCCAAGGTGATTTTTAATTGGCCCCAGGGCCCCTCTGGGTAGGGGCACTGGCGTGGGCCATTGACGGGAAGAATCATTCCACGGACACTCCTGTCTGCCTCAGATCCAACATGGGGATTCTCATCCCTGATGCCCTCCTGGAGTCCACGATGAAAAAAGACTGACATCCAACCGCTGAGCAGGCTGAGCCATCATGTGAAAACTCACACAATAAATTGTCAGCCAAATTTTCCAGTTCCTTTGCTGTGTGCTGTCTGTGCACCAGGCCTGCTTCTCGCTCCTCACCCACCCACATCGCTGGGGGTGTCATATAACAAATAACGAGCACAGACACTCCAACTATCACAGACTATACTTGTTGGGTGCCACCTGTGATACTGGGCAAGCAGTGTCCGGCGATGACCTCAGTTTTCTCATCTGTAAAATGGGGGTTATGACAGCACCTGCCTCCTGGGGTTGTTGTGAGCACTAAATGGGTAATGATGCACAGGGAGGGCTTCCCAGAGCAGGCACCTGGCACATAGCAAGTCAGTGGTGCCCTTCAACCTGTTACTCAGCCTGGCTCTCTCCCCAGTTGCCCCTTGACCTGTTCCCACTCAAGCAGAAAAACATTGACACCAACAGATCATCCCTTCAGAAGTCTTCTTGCTGTTTCTGCTTTTCCCCACGCCAGGCCCACGTGTCTTAACCATTGGTCTGTCCACAGTAGACAACCTGTGGTATTGACATTAATTGTATGAATGAATGAATGAATGAATGAATGAATGAATGAATGAATGTTTCTCAACTCCCTTCTAGAAATCTCTTCCTTTGTTTGAGGAAGTATGGCCGACTTGCCCAAGAGTCTACTACATTTGCTCAGTATTCATACCGTAAGGCACTATAGCCTTGCGGTTAGGAACACAGGCATTGGCACGTGGGTACAAATCTCAGGCTTGCTACTTAATTGCTGTATGACATCAGATAAACTACTAACCTTCTCTGTGCTTCAGGTTCTCACTTGTGAAGTCTGGATGTTGTGAATGGTTGCATGAGCTAGTCCTCATAAAGAATGGTTTTATGCAAAGGTTAATGCTATGTGTCAATTTGACTGGGCCATGGGGTGCCCAGATATCTGGTGGCATGCAGCCCTTTTCCAGGATTCTCTCAGGAGATTCATTGTCCGCTCCCTCCCCTCACCCTACGAACCCCCATATATTGTTGGTCCTGACTGTTGCCCCCTTTTTGGTTCCCCTAAGCCCGGCCCACACCACTAAGCCAACAAATCCTGTGCAGAATTTTCTTTTGGTCCCTATTTGGTCCCCCAACTCCAGCCTGCCAGGACCATGAGCCCCTGGTCCCAACCTTGACCTTGGATATGGGAGAGAGTAGAGAGATGGGGAAAAAAGGCAGGGTGATCAGAGGGAGGAATGGGGCCAGTTGGTGTCTCTAGGACAAGGGGAGGGGGCTGATTTGAACAGCAGGCTGTCCAGCCCAGTGGTGCAGGGGAGACAGGTCCCCACCAGTTCCTGGGGACCAACTGTATAACCATGTCCTAAATCGGGAAAACTGAGGTGTAGAGGGCCTTTCTGTTCTTTCTGCCCTCCCCTGACTGGGAGGAGGGAGAGGAGTTGGACAGCAGTGGGGGGAGGGGGGTTAAGAGGGGTGGGCGGGAGATAGAAGCAGGGTTGGGGATTGTGTGAGACAAAGCGGGGTAGGGGTCTGTTTATTAGCTCTAATCGCTATCTCCTGGGCTGAATTAGACCAAATTACAGCAGTTCTGAAGGACGGTGGGCTCCAGGCATTGTCTGCAGGAGTGAGCTGGCAGCCGCAGGAAGGGGGCAGGGGGCTAGGGGAGCCGCTTCTAGAGACTGGAGCACCCCAATTAGCCAGGCAGGAGGGAGGGGCTGTGGCCCGGCCCCACCTTGCTGTGCAAAATCCCAGTGAATTCAGTAGGTCAAGAAGGAGGTAGGAGAAAAGGGGGGAGGAGGGAAGAAGGAGGGGAGAGGGTGGAAGGGAACGACCCTGCCTCATAGCGACTATTCTCCCTACTTTACAGATGAGGAAACTGAGGCTCTGAGAGGGGTAGTGACTTGTCCAAAATCACAGAACAAGTCCAAGCTAGGACTGAAAGCCAGGTCGGTGTGAGCCTAGAGCACAGGAGGAGGGTAGGGGCTCCTGGATGGGGCTCCCCAGAAGAGGGATGGACGGGCCCCTATCCTAGCTTAGTACAATAGGCCCTTCAGAGAAATGAAGAGCTCAGTTCCCTGGGGAGGTGGAGGCTGGTCTCAAACCCGGATCCCTCGCGAGAACGCATCCCCCCCACCCCGTCCACCCAATGCACACACGCAAACATGCCCAGACACACACATACATACACACCACTTCTGATTCTTCAAAATCAAAGCAGCTGTGAGAGTTCAGCTCAGCCAAGAGCAGAATTCACCTGCTTCCTCCTGGCTGGCGTGTGTGCATGTGACAGAAGGACCAAAATGGGGTAAGACTGTAGCAGCAAAGGACAGAGAGATCCAGGGAGAGAGGCAGGCAGACACAGGGAGATGGAGGGGGCAGGGGCCCTCCCTCTGTACCCTGGTTGAGCTGGCATCTCACCGTGATCCTCCAAGTAGGCCCTTGGGAAGAGGGCTGTTATGACGGAATTTTCTAGAAGAGAAGGTGGAGGCTCAGACAGGCCAACGGGATGCCCAACTATTGATGGTGTGACGGGTTCCTGTGCGAATTGGAGGCTGGCTCTAGACCATCCGTTTTGCTGGTCTTGGCCACACCTCTTTATTTCCTTTTTCTTTTCAAATGATTTCATATAAAAACCTGGATGGCCATTTTCTCTGGGAAAGATTGGCGGCTCAGGCCAGGCTGGGCTTCCTTTCCATGAACAGAGCTTTTTTCATGAACAGAGCCTGGGGACAACCTCACCTGGCTGGCTGCAGTTGCGTGTGTCGTTTGTAATTGTGGTGTCTGTTTCCGCATGGTTTGCACCTAACCATGGGTTTGAGGGAGTGTGAAGGTGAATTCGCAACCCACGTGTATTGGTGTTTGGTGGCGAGGTGCTCTTGGTGCCTATGCAGGCTGTAAGTGTGTGCGTGACCGTTCATTCACTAGTGAGTGCGTGTCCTTGGAGTTCTCCGTGCCTCTCAGTGCCGTGTGCGCAAAGCACAGTTTGCTTAACCTCTGTGTGTGTCAGTGTGAGTGTGACCTCTCCGTCTGTGACCATAGGTGAGGGTTCTGGGCCTCTGTCCCACCCGGGGTGTGGTTGGGTTGATGACATGTGTGATCATGTGTGTGTACATGTGACCATGTGTAACTATGAGTGCATGAATGTGGACATGTGGTGTCTCGGAGCATGTGTATGGTTGTATTTGTGATGTGTGTCCGTGGCCGCAAGTGAGTGGCGTATGTCCCTCTGTGTATTTGTGACGTGTCTCTGTGTGGATGTATGTGCAAGTGCGTGACCACATGCGTGGGAACATGAGTGTGGACACAAGAACGTGTCTGTGTCCTTGTAAACATGTGTATTCATGTGTAATGTGCCTGTGGCCCAGTGTGCATGGAACATGTATATGGACATGTGTCTGTGTGCCTGTGATGTTGTGTTCATGCGTGGACATGTATTCGTGTGTCTGTGACTGCGTGAGTGTGTGCACATGTGTGTGGACACATGTCCGTGTGTGTGAGCTTGGCCGAGCTGTGTCTTGTGTGTGTTGCTTCTCTATGTTGGGTCCTGGGCAAAGACCTTGCACGTGGCCTCAGGCACTTCTCCTGGCATGACTGTGTTCATGGCCTCGGCATGTCTGCAGCTCGGTGGGTCCCAGGGGTCTTGGGGGTGTGGTCCCAAGAAGCGCCCGAGCAGCATGGGGGTGCCTGTGACGAAGGGTGTGTGTGGCTCTGGGGTGCCGCTGAGTGGGAATGTGCGGGGGGAGGGGTGCAAATGTGTGTCCAGCCTCCCCGCCCCTCCCAGCCAGCCCAATGCATTTTCCCAGGACACCCAGGCTGAAATGGAGATATATCCCTCTCCCACCTTACCTTCCCTCCTTCTCCTCCCCCTCACTTCACTTCCCCTATCTCCCCTCTTTTTCCCTTCCCTCTGCCCTCTCCCAGCCCAGCCATGAAAGCAGCAGGGAGAAATGGCCACAGGCTGCCATTAGCTCGAAAAGACTTAAGTGGCCCATTTCCTGGGCGGCTGGGCACCTGCCCTCCACAGACACCATTAGGGTAATGAGCCCGCAGCCCCTCCTGGGCCCCAGCACCCTAGCAACCAAGGAAGCGGGGTCCCCAGACCTGCTGGCTGCAGCTCCCTCCTGTTTGCACGTACAGGGCATGGAGGTGGGCAGGGAGCCCAGAGGGGCAGAGACAACAGCAGAAAGACAGACAGAAACATGCGTACAAAGGGATAGAGACACAGAAGGACAGAGATGGAGACAAAAGGAGGACGAGGGAACAAGATGGAGCTCGAGACCGACCAAAAGTCAGGGAAAAGGGAAAGAGGGAAATGAGGCAGAAAAGGAGAAGATACTGATGGACAATTGACAGGCACAGTCTCCGAGGGGGCGAGTGGGGAGGATCGAGAGGGACAGGACAGAGAAAGGGGGGTGGCAGGGGGCGGAGACAACAATAAGAGAGACCAACAGACGGAGGCTGACAGATGAAAAAAGTGTATGCACTTGGCAGTAAGAGGGGAGAGATACGAGACAGAGAAATAGAGAAAGAGGCAGAGACAGAAAGACCCACACAACCAAGCATGAAAAGAGAGGAGGTCCAGGCCCAGGCCTACCCCCCGTCCCCAGGGCATTTGGATGTGAAATCAGTAGTTACAGGTATTGGATATGCCAGACGCTGTGCTCAGCTGTCCATGAGCTTCACTTCCTTTAAACTCACAAAAAGTTATCCAGCACCTACTGCATGCCAGGCACTGGGCTAAATCCTGGGGACACAGCAGTGAAAAAAACAGAAGGACGTTCCTGTCCTCTGGGGACTGACTTTCCGGTGGGAAAGGCAAACCAGCAATTCTATTAAGAAACAGGGCATCAGAGACAGTGGTTATAACTGGGGGTCAGAGCATTTCCTTCCTCAAAGTTAAATGTGGATTTGCCACGGGATCTAGCAATTCCATTCCTGTCTATACTCCAGACAAATGGAAATGTACGTCTACCCGAAAATGTGTACCCAATGTTCATAGTGGTGCGTTCATAATAGCCAAAAAGTGCAAGTAATCCAAGTGTCCATCAACGGGTGAACGTGGTCCATCCACACACTGGACTGTTACTCGGCCGTGAAAAGGAGGAGGCACTGACACCACAGTGTGGATGGACCTTGAACACACGGGGCTCATGAGAGAAGCTGGACACACAAGGCCACACAGTGTGTGATTCCACTTATGGGAAATGTCCAGAACAGACAAATCCAGAGACAGGAAGTGGGTTAGTGGCCGGGGGGTGTGGGGGACAGGGAGGGACTTCAAATGGGAACAGGGGCACAAAAATGTTCTAAATTAGATTGTGGCAACAGTTGCACATTTCTGTGGATAAAAAAAAGCATGAATTGTACACTTGAAAGAGGAGAATTACATGGTATATAAATTATATCTCAATAAAGCTGTTTTAAAAAAAATCCCCGAATCCAAGCTGGAACTCATGAAAGTACCCTGAACACCAGTTCTTTGCCACAGCCCCTGAGACAGGGATCAGGGATTTGGGGACAAATAGTTGGTGTGGGAGCAGAGGAAACCCTGCGAGAGGGTGGGGAATGAGACTGGGCGGGGAAGGTGAGACGCAGGATGTGTTGGGTCACCTTGAGCTACAGGGACTCATGACTGCTGGGGACTCAGGAAGACTACGTCGTGTGTTCTCAGAGTTGCCCCTCCCTTTATCCATCAATTGCTGTGTCCCAATGGTTGAGGGGCTCTCCTGGGGCACTGGCTCCCCCACCCTGCATGTTGGCCATGCTCAGTGCCCTGACAAGAGGACACCCTCGATTTGTAAGATTCAGGAGCTGACAGCAGGTGACTCTGGGATGGGCTGAGGGGACATGGGTGGGGCACCCACAGTCCCTAACTTAGAAACTCGAGGATCATTCTGCTGGCTTGACCTTCCAAATCTATCCGTATGCTAAAATCAGCAGGCAAAAGTTTGAGCATGCACATACGTGCACGGTCTCAAACTGTCTCCCCCAAGATACTTATGAATTACAAAGATTAAAATGGTCACTTCCGGTGGAGATGCTTGGCCCCCATCATGGTAACCAAGGGGTCAAGGTTAACACCTTTGATGACTGGACATATTGACATCATGTATCTCCTGATCCGATGCCCTAAGGACCCATCACTTCTGTAGTTTCCTTCCCCAAAATGCATAACCTCAATCTAATGATGAGTAAGCATCAGACAAAACTAAGTTTAGGGACAATCTACAAATATGTCACCAGTCTTCAAAAGCGTCAAGGTCATGCAAGACAAAGACTGTGAAACTGTCTCTAATGGAGGAGACTAAATGTTATGTGGGATTCTAGATCAGAATCCTATTAATATTCAATAGGATTAATTTTATAATTCTATATTAATTTAATTTTAATAAGAGGATTAATAATTTAATAATAGGAACCCCATTAAGAGGAGAAACTGGCGACATTTGAATAAGATCTATAGTTCAGTTAAATAGCATTGTAACAGACATCAATAGGACAATTAGTGAAATTTAAATAAGGTCTTTAAAATTTTTTTTTTACAGGACTTTATTGGGGAACAGTGTGTACTTCCAGGACTTTTTTTTCCAAGTCAAGTTGTTGTCCTTTCAGTCTTAGTTGTGGAGGGCACAGCTCAGCTCCAGGTCCAGTTGCCCTTGCTAGTTGCAGGGAGCGCAGCCCACCATCCCTGCCGGGAGTCGGACCGGCAACCTTGTGGTTGAGAGGACGCGCTCCAACCAACTGAGCCATCGGGAGCTCAGCGGCAGCTCAGCTCAAGATGCCGTGTTCAATCTTAATTGCAGGGGGCACTGCCCACCATCCCTTGCGGGAGTCGAGGAATTGAACTGGCAACCTTGTGGTTGAGAGCCCACTGGCCCATGTGGGAATCGAACCGGCAGCCTTTGGAGTTAGGAGCATGGAGCTCTAACCGCCTGAACCACCGGGCCGGCCCTTTAAAAAATTTTTTTTATTGCAATACTCTTATAATTGACAAGTAACATTGTGTAAGTTTAAGTTGTACATGTTGATTTGACACCTTTCTAGATTGCAATATAGTGACCACCTTCGTTAGCTAACACCTCCATCACCTCACATAATGACCATGTCTTTGTTGTGCTGAGAACAAAGGAGATCTATTCTCTGAGGAACTTTGCAGTTTGTAATACGGTGTTGATGTCTACAGTCACTCTGCTGGGCGTTAGAGCTCCAGGGTCTACGTATCTGTGAGTTCCTCTGCCCAATTCCTCTGCCCCCAGCCCTGGTACCCAGCATTCTACTCTCTGTTTCTGTTTTGTGTTTCGTTTCTTTTTATGGGTCACTGAAGCCTTTTTATTTTGCACACAAAAGCACTGGGGATCTTACCCGTAAACACCTTGGAGATTACAGGAGAGATACCACAGACGTAGTTGGCTCCAGACACTTAGGAAGTGAGGTGAGAAAAAGAGTGATTTGGGCCAGTCACATGACTACAGAGCTAGGGTTTCCAGCAGGGGTCCAGATGGTCAGCTTTGGCTTTTGTAGCACGTCTAAGGAAGCAGTGAGAACGTCACAGGGATGGGACAGGCAGGGAACTAGCAGAAGCCCCTGCAGTACCAGCTGGGGGCCTTGAGCTGCCTGTGTGGACATCAGGAGCAAAGGCCGATGAGCGACCAGGCCTCGGGGACTCGCCTGCCCGGAGCTTGCTTGGCTAGTGGGTTTCTGCAATTCCTGCCGGCAAACGTGGCCTTGCTGCCCAGTTCCTCTTCCGTTCTGAGGATTGACTGTACTTGGCCAAGCACTCATGTTGGTAAGGAGCACACGCCTTGATCTGCCCAGTGCAGCGCCTCACCAGCAGGTCGGTGATGAAAGTATCATCAGTCTCCCCAGATCGATGAGACACCATGACACCCCATCCACGGGACTGGGTCGACTCTGGGTTTTTTTGGTTTTGTTTTGTTTTTAATTAAAATGTATTGGGGTGACAATTGTTAGTAAAGTTACATACATTTCAGGTGTACAATTCTGTAATACATCATCTACAAATTCCATTATGTGTTTACCTCCCGACTTTGTTTTATGAGGTCAGCTTTTTTAGATTCCACCTACAAGTGAGCTCCTACAGTATATTGGTCTTTCTCTGTTTGACTTACCTCACTGAGCATAATGCCCTCAAGGTCCATCCATGTTGTCGCGAATGAAAGGCTTTTCCTTCTTTCTCATGGCTAAATTATGAACATAGTATTCACTCACTCATTTAACCAACATTTACTGAGTGCCTACTATACACCAGATATGGGTATATGAGGTATGACAGCTAAGTTCGCGAACTTGCCACTGTGCGCTCACATTGGCAGCACTGTACCAACAGCTTAGTAAGGTTTTATAACCTTGGTATATCAGTGTCTCACAGTTGTATTTGTGTGGACATATGGCGGTGTCTTGCTGAGTGGTGCTCATTATTGTTGTTGCATGTTTTTGTGTGCCATCGCGAGAATGTCTGAGCTTGAATTACAGCAACGAACAAACATTAAATTTCTTGTTAAACTTGGCAAGAGTGGAAATGAAATCAGGGATATGTTAGTCCAAGTTTATGAGGATAATGCCATGAAGAAAACGGCAGTGCACAAATGGATTAAATGTTTCTCTGAGGGGAGAGAATGTATCACTGATGAAGAGAGGTCAGGGTGGCCAGTAACGAGCAGAACTGACGAAAACATTGCAAAAATTCATTGAATTGTATGTCAAAATGGTTGGCTGACTGTGAGAAGCATAGGAGACCAAGTAAACATCGATACAGAAACAGTTAGAAAAATCTTAACTGAAAATCTTGACATGAGAAAGGTGTGTGCAAAAATGGTCCCGAAGGAGCTCACCAATGAATAAAAGCAAAGGAGAATCAAAGTTTGCCAAGACCTTGTGGGCCATGTCATCACTGGTGATGAAACATGGATTTACCAATACGACCCCGAAACAAAGCGTCAAAGTGCACAATGGAAGTCAATCAATTCTCCAAAAAATTCTCCGTCAGTCCAAATCAAGAGTCAGAACAATGTTGCTAACCTTTTTTGATATCAGAGGGCTTATTCATTATGAATTTGTACCAACTGGACAAACAGTTAACCAAGTTTACTATTTGGAAGTGCTGAAAAAGCTGCGTGAAAAAGTTAGACCTGAACTTTTCTCCAACAATTCATGGCTCTTGCATCACGACAATGCACCAGCTCACACGGCACTGTCTGTGAGGGAGTTTTTAGCCAGTAAACAAATAACTGTATTGGAACACCCTCCCTACTCACTTGATCGGCCCCCAATGACCTCTTTCTTTACCCGAAGAAAAGGAAGTATTAAAAGGAAGACATTTTGATGACATTCAAGACATTAAGGGTAATATGATAACAGCTCTGATGGCCATT
Organism: Rhinolophus hipposideros; assembly: GCF_964194185.1. Lineage (NCBI taxonomy): Eukaryota > Metazoa > Chordata > Mammalia > Chiroptera > Rhinolophidae > Rhinolophus > Rhinolophus hipposideros. The sequence goes on along the minus strand of NC_138062.1, from coordinate 58,040,697 downwards.
CCAGAAAAAGAGCTTCAAAATTGTTCTGAAGGGTGGACTAGGCATTGGCGTCAGTGCATAGCTTCACAAGGGGAGTACTTCAAAGGTGACCGTAGTGATATTCAGCAGTGAGGTATGTAGCACGTTTTCTAGGATGAGTTCATGAACTTAATTGTCAGACCTCATAGAAGCTGGGACACAGCAACACACAAAAGAATGAAAACTCACTGTTCTGGTGGACATCGTAGTTGGTGAGCAGGGGTAGGTAGGGAAGATTATCAGTACGTAAACTATGTCATTAGATGGTATTAAATGCTAAGGAGAAAACTAAAGCAGGGAAAAGGGGTGGCAGATATAGGATGCAGTTGTGTGAAAAATCCTAAGGTGCCCAAAGACGCCTCACAGAGAAGTCACCGTTTGAGCAGAGGTTATTTTTGTGCCCCAGGAGCCTGACAACACGAGCCACTTTGCGTTCTCCATCTGGAAACTGAGTTGAGGTTTTTGAAGAAAACATCACCCACGTCACAATCTTCCCTGATGTGTGCACATCTCTCCATCCTGTCTCAGAGCTGGTCCTTTTCAGACCAGTGGCAATTTAGGGCTCTGCCTCTCAACCATCTTGCTGATGACTCATTTTTTATGCCTTTTCTAGTGGCAATCCTGCACACTGAGAAATTTTCTCTCATTCCCTCCGACACTGCCCCCCACCCTCCACCTACCTGGGAGGAAAAGAGCTTCATCTGGCACCACTGTGTGATCCTGGACAAGCTTTTCAGCCCCTGCTGGACTCAGTTTACCTCATTGTGGTTCAAGTAACGTTTTCTTGAGGGCTATTCATGGCTCCAACGTTGTAACTTTTTTTGCTTTGGTTGAGCTGGGAACCTGACCTCACTGAAATTATTTTCCTTAAACTAAATTTTCTGTTTTCTTCTGTATAAAACATCCATCCATCCATATTTCACCTTCCTGGTTAGGATTCTTTGGGTTGTAAGGGACAGAAAACCAATCTCAAACAGGTTTAACTGGTCGACAACCGCCAAGGACAGCAACAAAAATGGATATGCCCTGCCTTCTAATGCCCACAAAAAAAATGGTACCTGGACCCTCGCACCTCTATTGATACCATATCACCACCATGCTTGCCAAGAAATACAGCACAGATGAGATAGAAACACAGCCTCTGCATCGAGCATTGCATGACTACATTTCATTAACATAACTGTTAATGAAATAACAGTTATGTTAATCATGAATAATAATCATAACTGTTAATGAAATATTGGCATGCAATGCTCGACGCAGAGGCTGTGTTTCATCCGGAGCTTAGCTGCAAGGGATTCTGGAAAATGTAGTTTCTAGGTTTCCAGTCCCAGATGCACAGCATGTAGAGAGAGATCCCTGCCTTCCAGCCACCCCACCAGGCCCCACACATGTGCATGTGACAATCTTAGATCTTTCAGCCCAGCTCAGTTGCCCTTTGTATGCAGCTCCAGGAATGTACCCAGGCAAGAACCGCCCAACCAAACTACAGACCCATGAAAAATAATAAGATGTTTAAGCCTTTTAGTTTGGGGATGTTTTGTTACACAGCAGTAGGTAATTGATACATTACTGGCCTGTTGAGAGAAGGCTGTTAAATGGACCAATTCATTGGACCAATCCTTTTTTTCTTAATAAAAAAACAATTATTTAGTTTATTTTTTGTTCTAGACCAGGTTAACCTGATTAGAGGGGGTGGTTGTTTAAGCTAGCAAATTACCAAGTTTTTCATTCCTAGAAAAAACATATTCCTCACTTTTCCTGACAACCAGGGAATCCCTGCTCAATATTGCTTCACTACTTCAGATAGCTCATCCAATATTTCAAGATTCTCTCTTTTTTTAAAACTTTTATTTATTTTAAGTGTGTTTTTCCAGGACCCATCAGCTCCAAGTCAAGTAGTTGTTTCAATTTAGTTGTGGAGGGCGCAGCTCACAGTGGCCCATGTGGGGATCGAACCGGCAACCTTGTTGTTAAGAGCACCGTGCTCTAATCAGCTGAGCTAACTGGCCTCCCCAATTCAAGATTCTCTTTTAATACCCAGGGATTTTTTTAAATTTTTATTAACTTTATTAATGTGACAATTGTTAGTAAACATAGATTTCAGGTGTACAATTCTGTATTACATCATCTATAAATCCCATTATGTGTTCACTACCCAGAGTCAGTTCTCCTTCCATCACATATATTTGATCCCTTTTTTCCTTCCTCTACCACCTCCCTGGACGAGTCCTTTTAAGCAAGCAGACAATGGCTCAATAAAGGCAGCAAATGTTTAAATAGTCTTTTTGTGTCTCTCCATCTCTGTCTGTCTGTCTCTCTGCCTCCCTCTGCCTCCCGCCCCGCCTCATTCTCTCTCTGCATCTCAGTGTCTCTGTCTCCCTCCCACCCCCACACTCCTTCAACTCCAGACCCTGGGATTTGGGAAGGACCCCCCACAGAGGCAGGTGGTCAGACAACCTGACACCCCGGTGGATTAGCTGCTCTACCCCTCCCACCCCCCAAGAGATTTGATGCCCTGACTTTTCCACTCCGCCTTGATTAAATTTCCTCATTTTCACCTGTGAAGTCCCATGCATTCGCCAATTCGGCTGAACCTGCACGTCACTCTGTGTGTCCCCAGTCCCTCCAATGTCCTCCTGGAGTCACCAGATGGCCACATGCCTGCACCTGCCCAGGTCTGCCTGAGCCTCCTCACCCCCAGCCCCTCCCCCTGTCCCCCAATACTCATGGCTCCTGGATCACCATCCCCCACCTGTGAGATTTAGGGCATCAACCATGTTCTCAGTTAAAAATCTTACTTTACAAAAATCATAGGTTGGCTGCCCAGATTTTTTGCATTTTCTCCTGCTTGTTTTGAGGAGACCCAAAAATGTGTGAAATTCGTGTTTCTCAGCCCCAGAGTCTTTAAACGTTTTATTTTTAAACAATTATAGGCCCTATGGGAAGTTGCAGATACAGCACAGAAGGTCCCTTGTACCCTCTTTCCAGCTTCCCCCAACAGAAGCATCTTGCACAAAACTCCAGAACATTCTCAAAATCAGGAATCTGACGTTTGTTACCGTACTGTTAACTAGACCATAGATCTTCATTTCTGATTTTTCCTCTAAGCTCCCCTCATGCACACGCACCTAAATGTGTGCATACACACTTCTGGAGTCGCACACACATGACCCACGTACACAGGCATGAGAACACTCAGTTGCATCCAAGTGCAAGAGTCGTTCACACACAGCGTTGCACGCACATGTGCACAAGCAGACTCAAGTGTCTACACAAATGTGCACGCGGACGCATGTACAGGTGCACAGAGCTGCTTACACAAACGCATGTAAAGGAACACGGACACACATGGGACTCATCACCTGACCACAGGCAGCTCTGAACACCTATGGAAAAGAGCACACGCTTCCCAGTAACACCCACGCACAACACATCCACACACAGAATCACAGCCCTACAATCCATGCGTGCCCACATGCAGACAACTATGCAAATATGCACACACAGCCTCACCCATGCACGCACGCTTGCACACGCACAGACACACGCACACACACGCCTATATGCTGCCTTGCTCTTATAATAACTCATGCTGGAAAAATCCACACAGAGAATTATTACTAATATCATCAGCATCCACCTCCTGTCATACCAGTCACCATGGTTTCAGGAGGACATTTTTTGCACTTGACAGTCTCTCTCTCTGTCTCTCTCTCTCTCTCTCTCTCTCTCTCTCTCTCTCTCAATTGCAATCACTCTCGCTCAATCTCTCTCTAAAGAAAATACTTGCTACCTTGATATAAATTTTTCTGGCTTTGGATTTAATAGGCATAGAAATATGTTCTAAGTTCTAGAAGGAGAGAGAAAGGAGACTGTACCACTGTCTGCAATTGCAATCCTCACAGACCCCTCCCCAGGCCCTGTTCTTATTCTAATATTGGAAAAGGGGGTCCCAGTAGTGGTGGTGGTGGTGGGCAACTTGGGGCTGGTTTACCAGGCCCCAAAGCAGGTGCTCGGGCCATTATGCCACCTTACCCCTTACCTTTGCCTGCCCTCCAGCAGCATTTTTGATACTCTAGCTCTTCCCTCAGCCTCTCACTCACTTCCCACCTGACCTCTTGGATGCCCTCGCCCCACAGCCCCCCTACACTAACAGATACCTTGAATAATCCAAACCTGAATTCATGATCTGTTCCCTATAAACCTGGTCCTCATCAAGCCTCACCATCTAGCTTCCCTCACAGGCCGGAATCTTGGGAGTCCCTTTGACACTTCGCCTTCTCCCAACCCAAATCTCACCTCCTCACACCCAGTTTAGTCTCAGCCAGCATCAGAAACAGGACCTTTCCAGTGACATCTCCAATTGAGATCTACCCTCTCTCACTTTGTCCCACACCGGCCTGGTTGCAGTGCCTAGAATGGATCATGTCCCCTCACACCTCAGGGCCTTTGCACATGCAGTGCCCACTTCCTGGAATACTCTTTCCTCTCTGCATCTCTTAGTTGTGCCAATGCATCCTTCAGTCTCAGCTCACATGTCGCTTCCATAGGGAAGCCTGCCCTGGTCACCTGTTATATGTTCACTCATGTAACCCTATACTTTTCTCTAATGCTGTATGTTATGTAGGATGCTTCCTTGATTAGTGTCTGTCTCCCTTTCTTTCAAGGTTATAAACTCCATAAAGGAAGGGATGTTTGTCTGTCTTATTCATCACTCATCCAGAACAATGTCTGGCACACAGAAGGTGTTCATTAAATATGTACTGAATGAACAAATGAATGAGGACATTTCCAACCCTCAGGTCACACCACCGACAGAAAAATGAGAGTAAGATGGGCCCAGGCCTTTGATGTCATTAAAACTGAAACAAAGAGGAAACAGAGATGGTCTTACTTATTTTAAAGGGGATTTTATGGTTAAGAACAGAGTAACCTCATATTTTTTAGAAGTGAAATTCATGAACATAGGTTTGTGTCCATTAGGAAAAGCTCTGGCAGGGTGTGCTTCAAACTGTCAAGAGAGATTGTGGGACTAACTGCAACATTTACTTTTCCTCTTCATGTCCTTCTTTAAACTTTTCACAAATTTCATTTTCAAACTGTGTTGTAGTTGATAATACAATTATCAACTGCCTTGTGGTTGGAGGTGGTAGATAAGTTGTCATTGAAAACCTTTAAAACCTTTAAAATAAGCCCATTTGCTGATATGGCAATTCAGCTTCCAACCACTTATCTTAAGGAAATAAATGTGAATGTGTACAAAGATTTAGTCCCAAAGAGCTCTGTTACAAAGTTCCTTTAGCCCTAAACTGTGAACAACCAGGAAGCCCAATGATGGGGCACTTGGTACTTAAACTGTGGGCCAGCCACATCAAGAAATATAATATAGGAGAGTTTCAAGACATGAAAAGATGTTTCCCATCTATTAAGTGAAATAATGTGCTGCATGATTCCATTTTTGTAAATGGATGAGAACACAGATATAGTGGGGAAAAGTCAGGGGAGGATATTAAAAACTGTTAGCAGCAATTTCCTCTCATGGGGTTGTCATGGATGACTGTCATTTTCATTGGTGTTTTTCTCTAATTTTAAACTATCTGCAGGGAATATGCCCTCATGTAATAAGAAACAGACAAATAAAGTTCTGTTTGAAAAGATGAAATGAAGGCAGTGGTAAATGGTTGTGTGTGTATGCACTTGGCTGAAGATGGGTATGTGTGCGGAATGTAGTCCTGACACAAGCCAGGGTTTCTCCACCTCGGCACTATTGACCTTTGGGGCGATGAGTCTTGCTTGTGGGTGGGCCATCCTGTGCATTTTAGGATGTTTAGCAGCATCTCTGGCCTCTATCCATTATATGCCAGTAGCACCTCCAATCGAAAATAGCTCTAATCAATGCCAAATGTCCCGTGGGGGACAAAACCCCCTTACCCATTGACTACCACTGCTGTACATACATAGAACATTGCTCTGTATGACCAGTTAATCACACAGACTCTCCCTGTTTCCTGGGCCCCTGAGCTGGCTGTCACAGGTGAGCTGGGACAGTCTGCAGGGGACAAGAGAAACACAGGGATTATCAGGCTCAGTCTTCTCAGAGAGGCCTTGCTCCCAAGCCCCTCACCTGCTGGCCAGGGCCTCCCAGCAACTGCCCTGAGCCGAAACCTGAGCCCCTGGCTGGCGACAGAGGCTGAGCCAGCAGGCACATTCAGACCTGTATAGACACAGCGGATGAGCTCAGGGTGGTGGCTCTGGGGCCCCAGGCTGGGAAGCCAACGGAGTGTCTGACCACAGTTTGGGAAATCTTACCCTTGTGAAACCAGAGACCCCAAGCTCAAAGATGCTTAGAAAGTGACGTTAGACTCGTGAGCATCTCTCAGTCCTTAGTTGTGTAGATATGGAGTGTCTGATCTCCTAATTATAGATTGCTTCAATCATCATCATTCTTTAAAATCACATATCATTAATCAGTGGTCCTCATCCAGGGGTGAGTCTCCTCACCAGGGCACCCTGGGCAATGTTTGGGGACCTTTGTGGTTGTCACAACTTAGGGGAGGGTGCTCCTGGCATCGAGTGGGTGGGGACTAGGGATACTTAGCTCAACATCCTACAGTCCAGAGGATGGACAGCTCCTCACAGAGAACAATTTGGCCTGATGTCAGCAGAGCCGAGGAGGAGAAACCCTGAACTAGATTCACTGAATAATAAAAAATCACAAGTTAACTTTGTTTATTCTCCATTCGGGATTTACCACTCTCACCGTGTGTGTTCCCATTGAATTCTCAGAATCCATATGGGTGGTAAAGACTAGCATCAGCCACATTTTCCAGAAGATGAAACTAAAGCCCAGAGAGGGAGAGTGTCCAATGCAAGGTCACATGGGGAATGAATAGAAGAGTTGGATGTTAGGATTAGGAAGGGCTGGAAATCTCAAAGCATGTCTACCACCCATCCACCTGCTTTTATTACAGTAAGTCCTGTTTGCTGCTGGGACGCAGTGCCTGGCATGCAGTAGTAGCTCAATAAGTGTTTGTTGACTAAATGAAATGAATTACAGAGACTATAGGACACATCCAAACCAAAAGCATCTATGAAACAACTCTGTTTTCTTCAAATGTCATGGAAGACAAAGATAGTCAATTCAGACAGGAACACAAAATGCAACATAGGATTCTGATTACATCCCAGATCAAAAAAGAAATTAAAAAAGTGCTATAAACCACATGATGTGGACAGTTGGCGAAATTTGAATATGGATTATATATTGGATAATAACATCAAATTAATGTTAAATTTCATGCATTTGTTGTATCCTGATTATGTAAGAGAACAGCGTTTTCCTTAGAGGTGCCAAGTCTCTTAACGGGTTTGGTGACAATGACAAGATGCATGTATTAAAATGTTAAATATTGTTGTTTTAAGCCACTAAGTTTTGGAATAATTTGTTATGCAGCAGTAGCTAACTAATACTACTATCATTAGCATCATCCTTATTATTAAAGTTTTATAAAGTGAGTAAGTATGTGGGCTTTAACAGACAGTCTTGCAGGGTGTTGTCCCTGCGTCCTAGCTAGGTGCTGGTACCATTCTGAGCCTGTTTCCTCATCTGTAAAATGGGTTTTGTGTAGGGCATGATGAAGATGAAATGCAGGCTGAGGCCCTGCACGTGGGAGTGGTCAGGTGCAGGGGCGACAGTGATGAGGGTAATGATTGCAGGGACAGAAACTGTCTCGTCTGTGTCATCTATTGTCATCCCCCTCTGAGCACAGGCTCTGAGCCTGGTGGGCTTTTCAGCAACTATTTGTTACTGCAAGATCTGTGTGTCTGTGCTCTTTCTGTATGTACACCCCTCTTGTGCCTAGGGGAGTCCCTGGCATAGGTCCTGTCTGTGTTGGCGGGCAGCGTGACCCCTTGCCTAGTCTGTGACCTTGAACCTGCTGTGTCCACCCCGCTGGATGTCAGGTCCATGGGGGGCCCAGGGCAAGTGGGCTGGGGGTCTGGGACCTAGGGAGAGCTGAGGGAGGGAGGCAGCTTGCCTCCCCCTCCAGATCACCCCGCCTCGCTCTCCTGCGGAGTCTCGAGAACCTCAGCACAGCCACTTCTCCCCTGCACTTGGTGGAGAGGACCCGCGGCAGGCGTTGCCCTGGCAACGCCGGGATACCCAGCAACAAGTCCAAGGCGTGCATCATGTGCCCGCAGTGGACCAATCCGAGGGCCCGCCCAGAAGCGGGTCAGCCTCGGCCAAAGTCCTCCTTCTTTCCTCCTCCCGCCGGAGCAAGAGGCTCAGAGCTAATTACCGTAATTGCGGTGGGAGAGCTCCGAGGGCGCGGGGGATGTAGCTGGGGGCTGGGTAGGCCCCGAGGAGCTGAGAGGGGAGGGGAGGGAAGCAGAAGCCTCGCTCTCTAGCAGTCTCGCCGTTGCCTCCATAACCTCCATCAAAGAACTCATTAAGCGACTGTAACGGTGAAACGCTGGGTCTCACTGACCCCGTGCTGTTTGGGCCTGCCTTGTTCCCATGGCCTTCAGCCTAATAGGTAGCTCCTGCTTCAGACACGCTAATCATTGGAGGAATTCTGCTTGGGAGTTGAGTTTTTACAAAAACAGTCCCTTCCATCCCTTCTCTTGATTTAAACGATGCCTGAACTTTGGGCTTGCTTAAAATGGATTTGAGGAAACTCTGAGGCCCCAGTCTTCTCGATTAGGTGACTTCTTGATCAGTAAACCTTTCCTTACTCCAAACTCGGATGATTTGAACATTGGCTTTTTGAAGCGTGTGGCACACGAACTTTTGGATCGTAACACGCCTACTGTGTACACCTGCTATAGGCGAGGAGGATTGGAGCACTTGCTGTGTGCGTGGGAAACCATAGCCTCCGGCTTGGGTAAATCTGGATTTGGGGGCAGGAACCAGATCAATGAGTCTGAGTTTTGAGATCTGGGATCTCAAAGGAATGGCTCAATCAATTGCTGTTGCCTATATTGAACTACACACACTCCACTGGGTCTTGCTTTCCTCCTGTACAAAAATATGAAAAATACACTCTTGAAGGAAGTGAATCGAAAGACTTACCTCCGGGCCGACTGTGTTCCAATCCAGTCTCTGCCATTTACCGCTCTGTGACTCTAGATGAGTCCCTTAACCTCTCTGAGCCTCTGATTCCTTGTCAGTCAAAAAAACAAACATATGGAGGATCCCAAAATTTATTCGTGGGAGTTGTAAGTATTTACTGAGAGAATGTGCATGAAGCATATACGAGGCATTCAATGCCCAGAAGCTCATGATCATCATGGTTTCCGCTCATAGTTATTGTGAGTTGTGACAACTTCTAGTGTCATTTAATGGCTCTCAACTCAGTTTTGTCCATAGATAAAATGAAGGCATTAGATAGGAGGCCTCATGTCGAACTGGGGTTTGTCTCCCCACATGATTTAAAAAACAACAACAACAGGTTTGATTCACTTTATTTTTCTTGTATAAAATTATGGGGTGGCCACAGCTGGAGCCTGGGTCCTCTGCACAGAAACTGGTTTTTACACGATGGGTCTTTACAAGATGATCAGTGAATTCCTGATAGGGAGACTTGGTGAACATTGTTCTCTTTCCAGGGTTCAGGGGTGAGATAGCTGTAGGTCTTAGAGATGGCATCAAAGGGGGCCTTGGCGAAGTTGCCCAGGGTGGCAGTGCAGCCCCTGGCCGAGGTGTAGCAGTCATGGGTACCAGCCATCAGCAGCAGCTTCTTGGGCACAGGAGCTGAGACAATGCCAGTGCCCCTGGGGGCGAGGGGAGGCGTCTCAGCACAGAGCCACAGTGGTCCATCACCCTGCAAGGAATGGTGTGGGGCTGGCCGACCTTATTCCCCCAGTAGCCTCGCCCCTGCACAGGCATGATGGAGAACTTGGCCGGGATGATGGCCCGCCCTGTGGATGGCAGCGGCTACCTCCTTGGAGTGCTTAACACTCAAACCCACGTGTCCATTTGGTCCCCAAAGGCGACAAATGCCTTGAACCTGGTCTGGGGTCTGGGTCTGCTTTTACACCGGCATTATCTTCAAAACCACCTCCGTGAGGAATGCCCCCGGGGAAAAAAATCAGTGGTCTCAGATTCCTTGATGGGCAGGGGGAACAGACCGCTCTCCTACAGGGACTTGATTTCATGTCCTCGAACAAGCAGCCCAGCTTTGCCTCCACGAGCTCTGCGGCCTTGGCTGTACAATGACCATGACCGCGACCTCAGCCCCATGCCGTCGCTGAAGCTACAGCGGGCCTCCCATTCCAGGGCCCCGGGGGCCTCCGGGACCAACCGCAGCATCTGTATCATCCGGAGAAGGTGATTTTTGGTGTTAATCTCTGAGAAGGTGACTTTTTTTTCAAATAACCCAAATTGGGGGCTTTCACATGAAATGCCCCTGCAGGCATTTGAGTTTTTGATTCCTGGACTGGCTGAGCTCTTAAATCCCTTTCAGTTCTTTCCTTTGTTCATTCTTTCTTCAACAAACATTAACCGAGCACCTACTGTGTACTGTGACTCTGAGTGCTCAGCCTCATTGCACAGAACAGACTCCAAGGACCAACTTTATCACTGACCACAGGCAGTGGCCCAGGATCTCAGTGGACATGAGGGAGGATCTGTCCTTCTTTCAGATTCTCCAGTGCTGGTTCCCACCTCTAGGCCTCTGCAACTGCTGTTCCCTTTGCACCTACTGTTCTCTCTGCCTGAAAGGCTCTATTCACTAATCGGCTTTTCCTCACCTTTCTGGTTTCTACACAAATGGTGTAGCATCAGAGGGGTTTCCCTGACACATGTATGTCTTATTCTCTGCTTTCTTCACCCCACCGCTAGGATGGTCAGTCAGAGGAAGGACGATTGCGAGGAGGATTGTACTAGGTATTTTATCTATGCATGTTTCTGAAGCACCTCCAAAAGCTGAGAAGGGGAAATGTGTTCAATGTTCATTCAAGGTCCTTTCAGGCCTCAGGGCTGAACAGGAAACCAGGTCTATAGATGCTTGGCTTTCCTCATTGACTCTGCATCCTGAGGCCACCCTTTGGAGACTAGGGGCTGGACCCACGCAGGACACAGACACCAATCACACAGTGTGGCTACAAGAGGGGCTCTGGGATCAAACAGCAGCTCTTCCCCTTCCCTGCTTTGTGAGTTTGGGCAAGTCTCTCAACCTCTCTGTGCCTGCTTCTGCTACTAGCACTGAACTTGGGAATATGAGGATGAGATGAAGTGAAGCCCTCACCTAGTAGGTGCTCAATAGATGGTAGCTGGTATTATTATATAAACAGAAAAAGTGTTTATTGAAAGGATGTTGTGAGTGTCATAGAACCAACAGGAAAGCTAGAAAATTGGTTTTGGAAACTGGCAGGTATGAGAGAAGAGTCATTTGGGGAAGCAGCAGGGCAGTGTGGGGGGACACATCCAGTCACCCTTTCTTGGTGTGACCATAAGCTAGCAATCTAACCACTACGTGTTCCCCTTTCCCCCTCATCTTTCAAACAGGGACAAAACTCCATGTCCTGGCCTCCTGGACAGATGTGAGCTCAGAGCAAATGACAGCCTGGGAAGGGTTCCAGAACATTCTGGAAGGCTCGAGCTTGGTCCCTATAGCATCATCCATAAATATCTACTGTTGGGGCCCATTGTTCGTGGGACAGTGTGAGTATGCGAGGGCTGCAAGGGAATATGGGAGAGCCCCACACCAGAGAGGGGTGGGAAAGGCAGATTCCAGTCCTTGCTCTGTCCCTGATGTGCTTTGTGAGCTGGAGAAAGTCGCCTTCCCTGTCTGGGCCTCATCCAAATGAGGGGTAGGGGGTTCTGTAATAGGAAGACCTCTCTTTTCAGATCCCTCCTCTGCCCCCCACTTGCTGGGTGTCCTTGGGGGAATGCCTCTACTTCTCTGAGCCTCAGTTTCCACATCTGAAAAATGGAATTCAGTAATTATGCTACAAGATGGCTGTGAGAAGTAAATTAGATCATTCATTCATTCATTCATTCAATGACTATCAGTTCCAGGCATTGGGATTAAAATGAACAAGATCCTTGCCTTTGTTTGATGCATAAAGCTCTAGACGAATAAATGATGATCAGTTTTATAATAATTATTATACATAGTGTTTCATATGCACTTATTATACATCAAGTGTGCAGTGCTTGGCACAAAATAGATGGTCAGGAAACACTAGCTGCTATTACTGCAATAATTCCAGGACAAACACTACAAAATTCTCTCCTCTCTCACCGGCTCTGAAGTGTTAAAGTGCCTGGCTGCCTCGCACTGTGGGCGGGAGGCCTGAGACCTTCATTAGGGATTCCCTGGAGGCCTCAGGTGAGGAGGGTGGCCTGTGTGTGGTCCTGTTTGTGTGTTCTGTCTCTTCTGGGTAAATGCCTCCAATTATCTCCCCCTGCCTGGGCTTGAGGGTCAGGTTTCCCAGCCCAGGCAGATGTTGTCCAGAGTCGCCCTGTTTCCTTAATCCTCAGGGCTCCAGAAACTGTCCTTAGAAGAAAGAACAACAGGCTTGCTGAGGCCACCATCTGTGCAGTCTTGATTTATAAATGCTCATGAGGGTGGCAGGAACAAGATCTCTATAGTAACGGCTGAGGAAGGGGCTGTGTGTGCGTGTTTGTGTGTGTTTGTGTGTGTGTGTGTGTGTGTGTGTGTGTGGCAAGGGACAGGGAGGAAGAATCACCCAAGACCCTTATTCCTAAACCCTTCTTTCTACTGTGATGTGCTGTTAATTAGGACTCATTGCTGGATTATTATCCCTGGAGATAATTAGCTACTGTTCCTAACTGAAGTCTCGTGGGGGACATTCTCTAATGAGATTCATTCATTTCTGCCTACCTGCACCTGCCTTTCTCCTGGGACGCAAGGGATGTGGTAGATCCTAGGGACCCAGAGGGGAGAAAACGGAGCAAAAAGGACCCTCTGTGAAGCTGAGTTTCTGAGTGAGACAATAAATGCAGAGCCTGAATTAGCAAAGGCTCAAAGATTTTAAAAAATACGCCAGCTATGATTATTCTGGAAGGTGGAATGGAGCCTCCTAAGGTGCCAGTGTTTGCAAGGGCAAGTCTCCGCCCCTGTTTAAATGGACCTGTTAGACCCAAAGATAGGCAGAAAGAGGAGAGAGGAGGAAGGACTCTGCAAATGTTCCAAGTCCAGAGTCTCCTCCTGGCCTTTGCATATGTTCTTCCTCCTCTTAGGAACACACTTCCTGCAACTTCACCCAGCTCATTACTCCTCAGTCTTAGGTCTCAGTTCATACAGTGACGCTTCCTCCAGGAAGCCCTCCTTGATTTGCCTCTCTCCCTTCCTCCAACCTGACTGGGGCAGGTGACTCCCCTAGGTTCCCACAGTGCCTCGAGTCTCTTCCATGTCAGTTTTGCTCACTCTGAGCTGTAAGAGCCTGAGAGTGTCTGTTCAACTAGATTTTTTTGTTGAGGATTATATTCTCTTCCTGATATTGTTAAGTGAAAAAGAGCATGTTTTGCAAGGTGTGTATAGAATGCTACCTTATGTATGAAAAGGGGGAGAAGACACTGCACATTTATTAGGTGGCTAAAAAAGGAGCTGAAAATACCAAGTGCTGATGAAGAAGACACGGAAGAACGGGAACTCTCATCCACTGTTCACGGGAATGCAAAATGGTACGGCCACTTTGGAGAAAGAGTTTGGGAGTTTCTTAAAAATCAAATGTACCCTTACCATATGGCCCAGG